>NW_028227261.1:71735000-72335000 GCF_978045245.1 Mus caroli
GCCAAGCTTCTGACCAGACACTCCGGAGTTGCACATCCTTAGGGCTGACTCTCCTGAATTGAATTACCTCTCTTAAATTTACCATGCTCTAGTGATGTTAATGTGGTCGTGAGTCTGTAGGTCACTGTTTAAAATTTCTATAGTAGACTATCCATCTTACAGATAAAGAAAAACACATCAGTACTTTTTTAAGACCTACTATTATAGCAATGATAGCTTCTACTAAACTCAAAGTATTTTCCTCACATGAATTCAGGCTTAAAAGAGCATTTCTTTCTCCTCTTTGTGTTTTTAGGAGTTACACACAGCCTGCTTGTTTATTCTTTCCTGGTGATTGTATTACATATTTTCCTTTAATAGTACGCTAGGTGTTGGGTAAGATACTAACAAAGATCTTAACCTGATCTAAGGATAGCAAGCCAGTACACTCATGTCATCAGTTTCTTTCCTTTTGTGTTTCCTCCTCTTAAGAAAAATGGGAAGGCTGTAAATATGATTTTCAGTAATAGCTCAACACGGATGACCTGGCTAATAAAGACATTCCTAACCCACAACGAAAGAGGGACACATAAGCCACAGCTTGGCTTCTGTCATCTGAATTTCCAAGTAGGATTTAATAAACCCTATAAATTGTATGTACAAATTGGACTTGGCAATGTAATTCTTAGAAATAACTCCTCACATGCCTGTACCTGGCAGGCTAACATCGAGGAGAGAATGGTCTCTCCACAGCCCTGCTGATGGAGTGAGTGGATTAGGAGTTCATCAGGATCAGGCTGAGAGGATAGCTCCTCAGGTAAAGCCACCTCACCAACAAACCCGAGTATCTGAGCTCAGTTCCCCAAACCACACATTCTGACCTCCACACAGATACTGTCATGTACAGCCCTCACCACAACTAATAATAACATTTTAAAGAATCAATTACAAGATGGTAAAATTAATGTTTTAATAATACAATATGTTGTTTGGGGGAAAACTTAGTGTTTTAAATTTGTAGAGCAAAGACAGAACTTCGTATTTAAAGAAAAAGTCTGGTACATGTAAAATAATAATTTGATAATACTGAGTATGAGGACCAGGTAAACTCTCTAAGAATATATGTTTATATTGTCTGTGTGTGTGTGTGTGTGTGTGTGTGTGTGTGTGTGTGTGTGTGTGTGTGTGTGAGAGAGAGAGAGAGAAAGAGAGAGAGAGAGAGAGAGAGACAGAGACAGAGAATGTGTTCACACTAAGACCTACACATGCAATGACACTTGTGGAGATCAGAGGCCAACTCTCAGAAGTCAGTTTTTTCCTGCCACCTGGTGAGATCCAGGAACAAAACTCCAACTAAGCCTATAAGTGCTTCCATCCAGGAACCATTTCTCTGACCCAAACTTTCTTTTAAAATGATAATTTAATAAAATTTTAAAAAACCACATACTTTTATTTAGATTAAAGGGATACCTCAGTTTGTAAGGTGTTTGCCACATAAGCATTAAGATCCAAGTTCAACTCTGAGAACTCACATAAGAAGCCAAGCCTGGTGATGTACACTTGTAATTCCAGGACTAGGGAGGCAGAGATGGCAGGATCCTGACACGCACTGGACAGCCAGCATAGACCTACTCTGCAAGGCCTTGGTTCCAGTGAGAGATCCTGCTCAAAAGGTAAGGTAGACAACTGTTTTGAAGAACACCTCCCCAGTCTGACCTCTGGGCCCCCACACATATGCAACATATATACATGCACTCTCACACACAAAAACATATGCTCAAACACACACACACACACATATACACACACATACATGCACAAACACACACAAACACAAACACACATGAACACATCTACCCAAAAAGTGAAAACAAGCTTATATAAACTTCATAAAACTAATTAATATATTGATCATGTAACAAACACTGTAACTGATAATTTTGTGTGTTATGCTTTAAAAATAGGATTTTAAGAACATCTGTACATTTTATTTCTAAATATGCACTTAGAGAGTGTTTGAGGTTACTGCTGCCTACTACTTCTCTCAGAGGCCTTGAATTTTGATGAATAGTTAATCCAACTAAACTTAGCACAAATTTCTGTCTTCACACTCGCTTTGAAGGGAGGAATTACAAACGGAGAGCATGCAGTTCGGAGGAAGGTATAACAGGGTCCCAGATGAGCTGGGGGGACTGGGAGGCAGTGGTCTTCCTATGCTTCCTGTCTATCCAATGGGACATTGTGAGTGCTGACAAATCTAAGAATGAAACAAGTGAAATTGTATAGATGATCAGATCACCACAATCGAGAAGCATTGGACCAAGCAGTAAGTACTGGCATGGTGAGCTGTTGAACTCTTCTGAAGTCCTGTCAAAAGGCAGCACTCTACAGTGATGCTAAAGAGAGGAAACAGTCCTAAATGATTACTGTTCCAATCATCCTGTTTCAAATATCCTACTCTGAAAAGTAAAAGCATCTATAACCCCATATCAGAAAATAATGTAATAAATTACTTGGTATATACACATACTCTGTGTGTACATTACATTTTAACCTGCTAGGGAAAATAGAATATATTAAAGAATTTGAGGATTTTGAAAAAAAAAAAGTCCAGAAAACATAAATATGTGAAACCATGGTATTTTAAAAAAAAATTACTTCAGAGCAAAAGTATTATACAACCACAAAAAAAAATTGAGTAAGATACCTATATAGGAAGAAATATACTTATCCTTCAAAACACTTTTATTCTTATACTTGCTTAAAGAAAAAGTGTTATATTACCAAAAAAAGTCAAAACCAATAAGGATATGCATAATTTTAATCAGAACAATCTTATCATATCCAATGTTACTTAATAAGACACCTTTTCAACGTGAATCCCAAGACACCAGAAAGGTTTAGCAAAGCTATATTGAAATAATCATTTTTATTGTGAGGAAAATAAATCTATACTGCATACAATCTATATGGCACATTTTCTACCAAATCCATTATTTTCAACTAGAATTCCAAAGAACTAAATGATGGGCTGAAGACCCCAACCTTCACTGCCCTTTATCTTAGTGGGGGCATCGTTCTCATCTGAGTCAGGCAAACACTGAGAATAAAGGGATAACCAAAAGAATGAGCCGTGTTCAGCTTCTATCAAAGGATGCCCTAAGCCAAAGTTCTGCAAAACGAAGACAGCTATTTCTTCGCAATTTCTCCATGAACACAGAACCATAAGAACAAACGCAAGAAATTTAAAACTTCAAACCAGCCTAACATGGAAGGATACACCTTGAATTCCTCGTGCATAAAAGCAGCTTCAAAAGAAAAGGAGGAAGCCCTTTTGTTCTAGGTAAAAGATCATAACTGCAGGTCTAGAGAATGTGCCAGTCTTTAGACACAGCCGTTTCATACTGAAAGGGGGGAAATTAGCTGGGGTTTTTTAAACACGGAAAGCTATAAAACTTTTATTCAGATTTAAATGCACTTGTCCCTTAAATGACAATGTGACCTTGTCATTCTTAATGTTTTCCCTCTGTTGCATCTCCTGAATTTTTTTTAAAAAGAATATCTAGTTATATCTTTAGGATATGGGTTTTATGCAAAAGGTCAGTAGCTCTGGCCTAGACTCTGTCATCTTGGGCATATTGTATACCCTCTCTTTTTCCTTTGTAAGTTTTATAAATTTCTTTTACAAGTTTTATAAATTTACTTTATAAGTTTGACATGAAGATTAACTCAAATAATAGATGAACTAAAGACAGATGTAGAGCATGCCTCCAAAAATATCTGGTAGTTTGAAGATGTTCTGGGTTGTTATTGGATACTTACAAGACGACTGATTTCAACTCTGTCTTGAATCAGGAGTCCAACACTCTCTTTCAAAACACACATATTATTACCTATATGCTCACCCACTTCTACCAAACACTACTACAACTTGAACAAATGCTGAGTTAGCTTGCTAATCATTCAATGAAAAGGATTTTCAAGGAAAAGCTCTCATGAGATGATTATGCAACTTAATGCCTTTTGTACTTCTTGTTCAACTTCCTGTCATGCTTCTGCCTTCAGTGCATTGCTTTTTTTTTTTTTTTAATTGCTGACTTTTTTCAATTGTTGTTCTGCGATATTGTCATTCATGTCACATAAGAGTAAGTTTACATGTCCAATAGTGAAAGAAATTGGAATGACCTCCAATACATAGCTATTCACAGTATCTGCATCAATTGTATTGAAAAGGCCAGAGCACCGGAGCCATCAAATAATTACAACCTCTAGCTCCCCTGCAGGTGGAAACAGACAGGTCTAATCAGCCTTCTCACCATGGAAAAATACTTAGGCGATATTAAAATATTAAAAACCATTTAATGAGGTCCGTTTCCTTCCAAAAGTAAACTGAGTTTGGGTCTGAACAAGCTGCAGGCAAGGGAAGCTTCCAACATAACATTTTTAAAACTAGCCATTATTTCCCATACTGAAAAAAAAATTTGCAATTTTATTTCCTAACAGCAAATGAAACTGTCAGGAAAATTTAGGTGTAATAAAGTTGGGTGGTTAAACCAACATGCTAGAATTAAAATAAAACTGAATTAAAGGAATTAAAAGTAACTCTTGTGTCAGTTGCCCCTCAAAAATACTACTCAGGACTTACTGGTTTGAACAAATGGAGTTTCCTTGCTCTTGATAGAGTCATTAATGGTGATACAAATGAAATTGTGTGTTGAACAATACGTTGATTAAAATGTACTGCTTTTGGCAACTTTTCCACCTAAATAAAAAGTTGTCAGGCAGGGTGACTTTAGTGGTACAGAGTTTTAAAATGGTGGATTCAGTCCAAGGTTAGCTAATAGCAGCTGACATGCCCTGGAATCTTGAGGCCTAAATCAACATTGTTTTCACAGCTGTAATTAAGCCACCTAATCAGAAGCACATTGTGACGGGACAGTTTCTGGAAGCCAGACATTACAATTTCTTATGCCTGGAGCGCAGTGGTTCAGGAGAGGTCCGTATTTAATTTTGAGTTTAAAAAAAAGGGTGGAGGGCAGTAAAATACGAAAGACCACTGAGATGAAGCAGGTCTGTGTGCTCCTGCCTTGACCAGCCTCGCAGCCCGCCCCCAACTCGCCGCTGAGTCCCCCCCACTCTTAAGTGGCAGCTGTACACAGTGAGATGAAGGGCCTTTGCCAAGATCAACAGATGAGCTGGTCTGAACTGGCTCTCTGTGTGTTCTGATTGTAAATTGTGCTGGTGATGATTAGAGAACTCCAGCACAGGATGTCGACTCTTAAGCTCGTCCAGAGAAAATCATTTTTTTTTTAAGTTCAGGAAAATTTTTTTTTAACTTTTTTGTGGCTTGGTGCATAGTGTTGTGTCTATTACTTTCACATGATTCAAGTGAATTCACCCAAATTAAGCAGCTCTGTTATTAAAAGAGAGTGTGGCTTGGCTCAGGGCAGGGACCTTCATCTTGGTCTGTCTATACCACAGTGCTGTGGAGAATGTTCTTGCAGTGGTGCGGCAGCCATGTGAATCTGCCACCTGCCAACAGATCATACTACTAAGAGGAAGGCAATGCAGGATGCCAGAGTCACATACCATTAAGTGGCTGTGTTGGTAACATTAACGCAAATAAATTGCCAGCTTGTTTTCTACAGCGCTATTATATTCTATAACATTTAAACTTTCAACCCCAGAGGCCATTGTAAAACTATCAATATGAAAGCCCTAGTCACTGGACTCTGATTACATTTAGTTCTGCATTTTAATTACATATGGATTCCATTAACTAAACCTTGTGCCTTATAGGCAACATTGTAATCAAATTACTATAATTTTCAAATACGTTACAATAGTTTGACAAGTTAAAAGTTCACATTCCTAACATATTAAATATCAAAAAAACTGTGCATTAAAAAGGGAAATATTTCTTACAAGTATACTAATCCATTCCCCAATGACTTTGGGGACTTTTTGACTACCTAGTTATAAGTTATATTATGAGGTTTATATACCTAGTATGCTTTTGTGAGTGGTTCCTTGGTGCAGAATATAACCAAACTTAGAAACATTCATTTCATCAATATAAGTGAAGCAGGAACAACATAAAGCATAGGATTCAGAATTCTAAATTGTTATTTATAGCTCAAATAAAAGAACTTTAGAGTTGTGCAGGAATTCAACTTTCATTTCATTTAGAGTCTTCATTCTATAGCCAGGAAAACCAAGACCCATGGAGACTGTGCGGTTTACTTCCCAAAGCTTTGAGATGAGTCAGACGGCAAACTTTCTCTAGAACCCAAATTGCCTGTGTTTCTCTGTCATGTGATTTTGCAGTGTGCCATCCTGTATAAGAGGGGTGATGCCATGCCAGACAAGAACTCATGAAAAAAAAATGAATGTGTTAAAACACACCCAACCTAGAATTCACAGATTATCCATTTTAAATCATCAGGTACATCTGCAATTTTGTATAGCCATCCCATTCCAGAAAGTTTCCTCATCCCACAGAAACCCCACACCCATTCAGCACTCACTCACCTCCAATGGTCTCCTCCTGCAAACTGTCAACCATTAATCTGAGTCTTTATGGGTTTGCTGGCTTGGGACATTCCATATAAATGGAATCATACACGTGTGGCTTCTTGAAGAAGACTAACTGGTCTGCTCTGATGTGTCTGGTCTTTTGTGCATATTGCAACATGGATCAACATTTCGTGGCACCTTGGGCTCTGAGAGATGGCTCAGCAGCTAAGAGCACTTACTGCTCATGCAGAGAACCTGGGTTCAGTTCCAAGCACCCACACGACAGCTCACAATTGCCTATGACTCCAGTTATAAAAGATCTAACACCCTCTTCTGGTCTCCATGGCTACTGGGTACCATGCACATACACAATGCACAAACAATCATACACATAAAATTTTCTTAATTAAAAAAATATGTACTCTGATAAGTGGATATTAGCCCAGAAACTTAGGATACCCAAGATATAAGATACAATTTGCTAAACGCATGAAATTCAAGAAGAACGAAGACCAAAGTGTGGACACTTTGCCCCTTCTTAGAAATGGGAACAAAACACCCATGGAAGGAGTTATAGTGACAAAATTTGGAACTGTGACGAAAGGATGGACCATCTAGTGATTGCCATATGCAGGGATCCATCCCATAATCAGCTTCCAAACGCTGACACCATTGCATACACTAGCAAGATTTTGCTGAAAGGACCCAGATATAGCTGTCTCTTGTGAGACTGTGCCGGGGCCTAGCAAACACAGAAGTGGATGATCACAGTCAGCAATTGGATGGATCACACGGCCCCCAATGGAGGAGCTAGAGAAATTACCCAAGGAGCTAAAGGGAACTGCAGCCCTATAGGTGGAACAACAATATGAACTAACCAGTACCGCGGAGCTCTTGTCTCTAGCTGCATATGTATCAAAAGATGGCCTAGTCGGCCATCACTGCAAAGAGAGGCCCATTGGACTTGCAAACTTTATATGCCCCAGTACAGGGGAACCCCAGGGCCAAAAAGGGGGAGTGGGTGGGTAGGGGACTGGGGGGGGTGGGTATGGGGGACTTTTGGGATAGCATTGAAAATGTAAACGAGGAAAATACCTAATAAAAAAATAAATTATAAAAAAAATGTATTGAAACTTATGGCTAAATAACATGTCACAGTCTGAATACAATATACGTTCATATCTTTTCATCAACCAGCTTATATTGAGGAAGCCTCCTTGGCTATGGTGAATATTTATCCACTACTCTGACAAAGTATTTTGTTTAAATAACTGCTCTGAATTCTTCTGGATATATACCTAAGAGTAGACTTGCTGTGTCAAATGAAAATTTCAAATTTAACTTACTGGGGGGTCATCAAGTGACCTCAAGTATCTCCTAAGTGTTTGTTGAATATTTGTTTATGTTCTTTAGAGAGGTTATCGACTAAGATTCTTTGTTCATTTTTAAAATTAGGTTAATGGCTCCAGTTGCATATGTAGCAGAGGATGGCCTTGTTGGGTATCAATAGGAGGAGAGGCCCTTGGTCCTGAGAAGGCTTGATGACCCAGTGTAGGGGAATGCCAGGACAGGGAAGCAGGAGTGGGTGGGTTGGTGAGTAAGGGGAGGAGAGATGGGATAGGGGGTTTTCAGAGGGGAAACCAGGAAAGGGGGTAACATTTGAAATGTAAATAAAGAAAATATCTAATAAAAAACTAACACTAAAATAAAATAAAATTAGGTTATCATGTACTCATTGAGTTAAAGAGTTCTTCACATTTTCTACATTAGACCTAACTAGATACTTGACTGTAAATATTTTCTCCTATTGTATTATCTTTTCACTGCCTTGGCTTTGTTTTGTTTTGGTTTTTTTCATGCACAAAAGTCTTTAATTTTTAAGGATTCTAGTGCATCTGGGTTTCTTCTGGTGTTATAGCTATGACTCAATTACCAAGCCTAAGCACTTGAAGGTTTAAACCTGTAGGGGTTTATGGATTTTTCTCATTGTAAGTCTTATACTTGGGGCTTTGATCCATTTTTGAGTTAATTTTTTTGTATGAAACAAAGTAAATGTCCAAGATAATACAATTTTAAAACATTTATTTCTTTCTTACTATTCATGGAATCCTGTGGAAGAGGAGGCAAGAAGTCTAAGAGACAGAGGGTACGGAAGACACCAAGAAAGCAAGGCCATTAAATCAACAAGACTGGTGCAAATCAGTGTCCACAGAGACAACGGCAGCATGCTCAGGACCCATGTGAGTCTGTAGCAGAGTGAGGTTCTAGAGATGAAAGAAGTGGACACATGTCCTCCACATGTCCCTAACCCAGAAGCTGCCTCCAACTGAACCACTATAAATTAAAACTTATCTTCCTCTAATGGAGTCTCGTTGAAGAAACAAGCCACTCCTAAGGGTAGGCTGCATGCCCAGCAGCGGAAGAGAGCAGAAAAGGAACTCAAGGGCGTCTTTAGAGGTTCCTGGCCTTATAATATGTCATGGCCTTTCTGTTTTAAAATATAATATTATTATTATTATTATATTCTTGTATTTTCTTCTCCCTTTTTACCCTATAGGTTCTTTCTATATACATTATGGATTCCAGTTTAATGTTTTAATGGTAGTCCTGAATATGTGAATGAATGAGTTTATTTTTTAGGTTCTTTCCCCTCTGTTTGTTGTGTCCTATTCTGATATGTTAGTTTTGATTTGTTTTCATATTATATATTATACTATTTTAACTATATTATATTATATTCCATTAGAAGCCTGTTTTCTAATGAGAGACAGAAAGTGGGTGGATCTGCATGGGAGGGGAGGTGCGAAGGAACCAGGAGAGGGAGGGGAGGAAAAACCATAATCAGGATAGATGATGCAATTAAAAACCTATTTTCAATAAAAGGAAAACATTTAAAATAATCTCTTAGTTACTGATTTTTGAAAAGAGATTATGAGTTAAAATATAATATCTTTATTCAATTTTATAAAACACAAACTACTAACATCACAGTAATTTGAAGCTCCTGGTTATAAAATATGCTATTGTATAAACTGTATGGCAAGTATGCTGTCCCCAAATAACAGAAGTTTAAATGTCTTTTCTTAAATTTCATCAGAATCCTTAAATGCAGCACTATGCAGACAGTGTGTGTGTGTGTGTGTGTGTGTGTGTGTTTGTGTGTGTGTCTTAGTTTGGAGTACCATTTAAATAATTTAAGCTTTGTTGAATAGTTTATGGTGCTTGCCTGTGCAAGGACTGCCACTCAACAGGCTCCATAAAGGGTTTGAATAAATGCAAATTAGATAAACTAAGAAAAATCTATTTTTATGTGTGAGTGCCTTGTATACGTATATACAGCATATGAATGTCTGGTACCATAGGGTCCAGAAGAGGGTACTGGATCTTCTAAAACTGAATTCATAAATGGACTGTGAGCCGTCTGATGTGAATGGCTGGAACTGAACTGCACCTGAGTCCTCTTAAAGAGCAACTCTTAACTGCTGAGACATCTCTCCAACCCCAAAATTACACTTTTAAGAATGAACATTCTACTAATTTATGTGATTCTATTTCTACCTAGATTAATCCTCTTATGTGCCCAGCTGTTATAAGACTGAGACACGGTTTGTGTCAATTTTTTTCCCATTGTCATCAACAAGCATTTCCTGAGTAAAGTATGCTGGTCAGTTTAGTGTGCACAGGCAATGGCCATAAACTATTCAACAAAGCTGGAATTATTTACATGGTATGCCAACACAATGCTCTGCTTTGCCACAAACATTCTTGGAGTTTTGACCCTTTCATGAAGAAAAATAAAGAAGCAAAGTACCCAAGTCATTTCACTTTACCATAGACATAATATGGAAATTATTCTACCTGCTCTTACTGTCATTAGGGAAGACCATGAAACACAGTTTGATAGGAATTAATCAGGAAAATGTGGTGTAGGCAAGTTCAGGGGAACTATGGTCTGTGCAGGGGACATGATGAACAGTATGTAGGTACTGGACAAATACTACAGAAGGAAGGCTCTCCCACTTGATATTAACTCAAATAGACCAGCACTTTTTAAGGTCAGGTGGTTGGAATAGATTATAAAATCAGATAGCACATTATCTCACAGACTCCAGGATGGTAACTGATTGTGTAGTCAGATTTCTGTGGTACCCAGACAAGATAGTGGAGTGATAAGGGGCATAGCAAAGCAAAGCCTTCCTTCTGCCCACTGGAGCTCGGGTAAAAAGCCACAAACAGTTTCGAAAATGTGTCCCTTTTTTAGATGGTGTAGTGAGGAAAAGAAATGTCATTTTTATTTGAAGGTATGTTCTGTAATACAGGGAAACTCACATCCATAAGGCAGAGCAAAGGATGTAAATCTGGGGGTCAAGAGGCTGAGCATTTGTAAGTGTGGGTATTAGCAGAAGCATGGGCTGGGCAGTGGCCAAGGGATGTTGGTAAAGGCAGAATTCAGAAGACAGGGTTTTCCATGGTCAGATAATATCCATTTTTGGCACTTCAATGAATTTGAAGTGTCTGTAGAATATCCAAGTATAGATATGTAGCAAGCAATTAATGCTCTCAAGAACTTAATTAGAAAGAAAAATGAAAATGAGAGGCATTCAGAAGTAAATTTAGTTGTTACCATTCCCTGAAAAACAGACAGAATTAATTAAAACATTTAGGTGCCAAAATACTGTATACTACTCTTATACTTGGTTATCTATACTAATAATAACACTTCATCAATGAAGGACATAACTATACAAAGTCATATTTATCATACATACAAGTTTATTTATTTACAAAATATATGCAATGTTTAAATATCATATAAATGTGCATATAAATATAAAACTTATAATATCTTACTCAGAAGTCACTCACCTGACATTACATCACGAAAATAGAGCTTTTCATTTTACCTTTTAGAATTTTTTTATTATTTTATGTGTGTGAGTGATTCTCCTGCTTGTATGTATGTGCGCCATGTGCCTGTGAAGGCCATAAGAGAGCATGAGATGCCCTGAATCTACAGATACAGGTGGGTGAGCCACCATGTATGTGCTGGAAATCAAACCTAGGTCCTCTGGAATAGCATCCAGTGCTGTTGAGCACTAAGCCAACTGTCCAGACCCACAGTGGATCCTCTTTGAAAGTTTCATATAAAGTACCAGAAGTAATCGTGAGAGGCCAATGCAATGTGTGCTGTTACCTCTAGGACCCTGTTTACTTTGCAAAAGAACCCTCAAGTTCTTAGAATATTCAAAATAAAAGTTTGGAAGCGAATATGAAGATCAAAGATAAAGTTTGTGTGCTGTCCAAGTTGTCACTATGGGTATATTATGCTTCCCTTATTTAATTCTATCAGTATCCAAAGACCAAGGTTGGAGCTTATGATAAACATATATGGGATTCAACTGGCTTACCTAGAAAGTAAGCAATATATAAAGTATATAAGGAATATAAAAATGAGTGTTGATTGGCATAAAATGTGGGTGAATCTGGAGAACAAAAATAAATATATAAATAAATTTTAAGTAGGAAAAATAACTAAAGCAAAGAAAGGAGGTACTTTTTAACAGTTACCAGAGATAACTCAGAGAATTCCTCAAAAGCAGATCCTATCTCTGCTCATGGTCCACTAATCTGACACACATCCTCTCATGTCAGCTCTCACTAGATCCCTATATCCCTCAGGGTCAGCTCTCACGAGCTCCTCATATCCCCCAGGGTCAGCTCTCAAGAGCTCTCCATATCCTCAGGGTCAGCTCTCATAAGCTCCTCATATCCCTCAGGGTCAGCTCTCACGAGCTCCCCATATCTCTCAGGGTCAGCTCTCATGAGATCCTCATATCCCCCAGGGTCAGCTCTCATAAGCTCCCCATATCCTCCAGCACTGACTCCCATAGCTCCACATCATACTGGATATCTTTCAACTTGTAAGCATGAAGTGCTTTCCTCTATCAGCTCCTAGGTCATCTTCATTTTCTCAACTAAGATTTCAGTTCTTGGAGGAGGCTTTCCCTCGCCCCATGCCTGAATTCAGGACCCCAGCTATGGCTGCATTCTCCTCTCTCCATGTAGTGTTGTAATGGTGATGAGTTGCCATGTTCCACACTGCAGTCTCACAGGAAAGTACCGCGCTAGGATCCAGAGCAATCTGCGTGAGTCCTACCCAAGAATGGAGTGGGACTCGGAATCCTCGCTCTGTACCAGCATAGAGTATGAGCTCTGTTAACCCACGATGCCATGGCTAACAGTTGCTTGTTCTTTTTTCTTGCCCATGCATAAAAAGATTCCCTTGTAATTAACATATTTTAGCACTTAGCTGCAGGAAATACATAACTCACAGGAAGATATGCTTTTGTGTAGGCAAGAGAATCAACATGTATTATGCACCTACTAATATGCCAGACATTGTCATTTTTTATTCTTTTAACAACCTTACAATGTAGACACCACCATCTAAATACTAAGAACTTCAAAAGTGATGCTTAGAGGATTTGTGTGGATAAGAAATAACAGTACCAGGACATACAAATGGCCTGTATTACTCGGAAGCCTTGTCGGAGGAGCCTGTGAGAAATGGTGACTCCAGGTGAGATGTGTGTCAGAAGACAGGACTAGTTAACAGGGTTCTGAAATGACCAGGCTAGACACTAGAGACATCAAACACAGACATCAAGGACTTGATGCTTAGATGCATACTTGAATCTGATTATAAAGTAAAAGGGGGATTGAATGTGTAAGAACAAAGAGAAACACATGGAGGTGGATTTGGAGTAACCATTATCAAAAAGTTCGGGATCCTACTCTATACAGTTGTTTGAGTCCAGTGACTTTAACATAGAGGGGGTAATTATTATTATTACACTATTCAAAATTCACAATATAACTTCATTCATTAAACAGATTGTTACACAGAGGGCTCATCTCTCCTTTAAAAAAAAAAAAGCCCTATTTGGATTGTTTTTCCCTTTAACAAGCTATCAAATCATTACAGAGACTCTCACAGACATTTCTGACCTTCTCAATACCTCTGACAATGTTCGGCGGAATGACCTCTCCCTCACCTGTGTTCCCATGGACTTTACATGCCTATTTCTGTGTTTGTTATGCTCCCAGGAAAGAACAAGAAACCACAAAGGCAGAGATCATATCTTATCCGTCTTAATCCCCATGCTTCAAATGATGCCCACTTGGAAAGTAAGGTATAAAATGATCTATACGTAGCAGGCACGGAGGTGCATGGCTCTCGATGGAGACTGTGCTAGCATACAGTCAGTGCTTTGCAGACAAGGTGGTACCAAGAACTAACTCTATTTCTCTGATTTTGAAACACCTGTGTTGGCAGGCATTAATATTCTCAAGTATTAGATGGGGGAAAGCAGCACTGGGGTTAAGAATCTTAACCAAAACCTCTGGTGGAATCACCATGCCGGACCTAAAGCTCTACTACAGAGCAATTGTGATAAAAACTGCATTGTACTGGTATAGTGACAGACAAATAGACCAATGGAATAGAATTGAAGACCCAGAAATGAACCCACACACCTATGGTCACTTGATCTTCGACAAGGGAGCTAAAAACATCCAGTGGAAGAAAGACAGCATTTTCAACAAATGGTGCTGGCACAACTGGTTGTTAACATATAGAAGAATGCGAATCGATCCATTCCTATCTCCTTGTACTAAGGTCAAGTCTAAGTGGATCAAGGAACTTCACATAAAACCAGAGACACTGAAACTTATAGAGGAGAAAGTGGGGAAAAGCCTTGAAGATATGGGCACAGGGGAAAAATTCCTGAATAGAACAGTAATGGCTTGTGCTGTAAGATCGAGAATTGACAAGTGGGACCTCATGAAACTACAAAGCTTCTGCAAGGCTAAAGACACCATCAATAAGACAAAAAAACCACCAACAGATTGGGAAAGGATCTTCACCTATCCTAAATCAGATAAGGGACTAATATGCAATATATATAAAGAACTCAAGAAGGTGGACTCCAGAAAGTCAAATAACCCCATTAAAAAATGGGGCTCAGAACTGAACAAAGAATTCTCACCTGAGGAATACCGAATGGCAGAGAAGCACCTGAAAAAATGTTCAACATCCTTAATCATTAGGGAAATGCAAATCAAAACAACCCTGAGATTCTACCTCACACCAGTCAGAATGGCTAAGATCAAAAATTCAGGTGACAGCAGATGCTGGCGAGGATGTGGAGAAAGAGGAACACTCCTCCATTGTTGGTGGGATTGCAAGCTTGTACAACCACTCTGGAAATCAGTCTGGTGGTTCCTCAGAAAATTGGACATAGTACTACCGGAGGATCCAGCAATACCTCTCCTGGGCATATATCCAGAAGATGTCCCAACCTGTAAAAAAGACACATGCTCCACTATGTTCATAGCAGCCCTATTTATAATAGCCAGAAGCTGGAAAGAACCCAGATGTCCCTCAACAGAGGAATGGATACAGAAATTATGGTACATTTACACAATGGAGTACTACTCAGCTATTAAAAAGAATGAATTTATGAAATTCCTAGCCAAATGGATGGACCTGGAGGGCATCATCTTGAGTGAGGTAACACAATCACAAAGGAACTCACACAATATGTATTCACTGATAAGTGGATATTAGCCCAAAACTTAGGATACCCAAGATATAAGATACAATTTGCTAAACGCATGAAACTCAAGAAGAATGAAGACCAAAGTGTGGACACTGTGCACCTTCTTAGAATTGGGAACAAAACACCCAGGGAAGGAGTTACAGAGACAAAGTTCGTAGCTGTGATGAAAGGATGGACCATTTAGAGACTGCTGTATCCAGGGATCCATCCCATAATCAGCTTCTAAACGCTGACACCATTGCATACACTAGCAAGATTTTGCTGAAAGGACCCAAATATAGCTGTCTCTTGTGAGACGATGCCGGGGCCTAGCAAACACAGGAGTGGATGTTCACAGTCAGCTATTGGATGTATCACAGGGCTCCCAATGGAGAAGCTAGAGAAAGTACCCAAGGAGCTAAAGGGATCTGCAACCCTATTGTTGGAACAACATGATGTACTAACCAGTACCCCGGAGCTCTTGTCTCTAGCTGCATATGTATCGAAAGATGGCCTAGTCGGCCATCAATGGAAAGAGAGGCCCATTGGACTTGCAAACTTTATATGCCCCAATATAGGGGAATGCCAGGGCCAAAAGAATGGGAATGGGTGGGTAGGGAAGTGGGGGGCGCTATGGGGGACTTTTGGGATAGTATTGGAAATGTAATTGAGGAAAATATGTAATAAAAATATTAAAAAAAAAAAAGAATCTTAACCAAATAGGCAAAGACATTTCAATCTAGGATGCCATGATCCGACACTGAAGTCCCCGCCATTCCTGGTATGCACCATGCTGTTCCCTAAGACACAGAAAACCCCTAAGGCTGAGCTCTTGAATTTATTACAACTGAAATATCTTGGGATAGTACTAGAAGGACCTGCTGAGGGCTCTGAAAAACAAAGGGAAGAGAACAGAACAGAGCTGTCCTGAAGATGTGCTCTGTAGAGCCCCTGGGGCTCCCGTTTCTTTTCCCCTGCTCTTATTCTCTTACATGGAACCATCTTTGGCCAGGTTACAGAAGGAGGTGCTGAGAGCCACGCTGGGGGGGGGGGGGGTGGCGGGGACACTCTCCACTTCTTTTTCTCTCCTTATCTGCTTTGTTCTAGAAGCTTCCGTCTCTGCCACTGGATGGCACATAGATAAAATTCTAAGAGAATCTCATCTTTTTGAAAGAATTTAGGCCAGAAAGAAGTCCCTGAAAGCTGGAGACTTTAGGGAAGGGTATTTGAAAGGGGGCTGGAAGATGAGGCCCCTGCAATTAGGGAGTACTCCTGAGCTACACATGGATGGAACAAGCCTATGGCAGCAGAAAGGTGGATCCCAAAACTGAAATTCAGTTTAAGTCAACCCCCATGTGTCCAAACAATTCCTGAGTAGTGCATACACAGGGTATCCTGTGAGCAGTTTAAAATACAGTGGGCATTATGCAGATAGTGTTGGAAACTGGTCACAGGAAGTGTTACCCTGAACTTGCAGCCCGAGCTTAACACTGTTGTCGCCTGGGAAACTGACAAATATGATCCCTAACTACAATCTAAACACTTGTCCTTATGCCCATAGGTAAGGATGATCCTCACTCCTCCTCAAGGAAGCTTCTTTCTGATGTAACAGATGGAGACCATTACAGAAAACCACAATGATCAATTTACAGTTGCAGAGTCCAGTGATACATCTAACAACAAAACTCCTGTATCTAAGCCTGGATCCTTGAGGAAGAGGGGGGTGAAAAGATTCTAAGAGGCAGAGGAACAGGACATTTTCCATGAGACTGTGTCCCCTCGTAATGTCAGAAGCTACATCCATAAAGTCTCATCAAACATGACTTCCTAATGTGAACTGAACAAAGACAGCAACAAAGTGGATGGGAGAAGCCCATGAGGCTTTAGCCCCACACAGAGAACTACAGGTGACTAAGGAACTCTGAGAGGGGGAGAAATAGTCTTCCCCAGAGAAGAGCACGTCAGCTGGTTATCCATATACACAGATGACATTATACAGACTAAGTCGGTTGTATTGATGTGTTTAGGAATAATATCTGTTATTATATTAGAATTATATACATATATTAATGACAAGAGGCATGAATTGTAACGAAAGCAGGGAGGAGCCTATGGGGGGAGTGAAGGAGGAAAAGAGAGGGGAAAATGAGTTAATTATATTATTATCTCAAAAATAAGAAACATGACTTTAAAAAGAAGACTACATGGGATCATGTAGGAACTACTAAATACTTCCATTAGGAAATAACACATCACTTCCATTTATAATCTCTTGGTTACAAAACTCACCTAGTAAGGCTTACATGATAAGGCTAGGCAAAGTGCCATCTCCCATGTGACTGGAAAGACGTGGGAGATGTCAGAATGCCTACCATAGAAAACAGTGAAGAAGTAACAAGCTCATCGCTTCATCTAACAAGAAAATTAATAAAATTAATGGCAAACTGGAAAAATGTCAATATATAACAAGAATTATAATTCAAACCATACAATGTGCAAAGTGTTCAAGAAATTGTCTAAAGTTACTCAACACACCAAAAATAAAAAACTTTGTCACATTCTTAGAAAAGAAGGCTATAGTGCTAGAGAGGATGGCTCAGCCATTAGAGTCTAGGCTCATGACCAAAACCAAAAGAAGGCAGTAAGTACATGGTACTCCCAAGATGAACTGAATGCGAAATTGTAAGATAAAGACTAAAGCAGCTACTAAAATTCTTTTTTTTTATTACTTTTATTTATTTTTTTACAGTCCAGTCATTACCTGCTCCTGGTCCCCCCTCCCACAGTTCCTCATCCCATCCCTCCTCCCCGTCTCCCAGAGGATTAATGAAAGCATAAAATTTTTCAGTACAGAAAATTTTAAAAGGAACAAATTGAAATTTTAGAACTAAAAAACATATAGTTCTGAAATTAGATTTGTATTATATGTGCTTCACAGAAGATATGATAGAGGAAATATATTTTGACACTGTGTGAATTCATAGAATTCATTCAATCCAATCAATGGGGAAATAAAATAGGAAAAAAAAAACAGGGGGGAAAGAAACCTTGACTATAGTTTCTGCAGCACCTTGGTTTAGGGAGATTCTAAGAACTAATGGCTGAAGGTCTCCCACATCTGGGGAAAGGCACAAATGCATAGATTCAAGAAACTCACTGAATAGCAAAAACTCCACCCACTGGCCTACAACAGCCTAACAAGTAGCCATGCAGTAACCATGAATGAAGGTTGTGGGGAAATGAAATAAAAACCATAGGAAGACAATCATTTGAGTAACTGCAGACTCCACACCAGAAACCAAGGCAGAGAAAGGAGAGTCATAAAACATCTTACAGTGGCAAGACTGCTGTCAATATAGAATTTAATAATCAATGAAGATAATTTTCTAAAAAGTAAGGTGAAGGAAAACATTGTAAAGTGAAAAGGAACTAACAAAATCCATTATAATGTCGGATCTCTAAATCAAATGATCAAGAGCTTTCCTAAGACTTTAAAAAAAAAAAAAAAAAAGAGGCCAGGCAAATGCCTTTAATCTCAGCACTTGGGAGGCAAGGCAGGTGGATTTCTGAGTTCAAGGCCAGCCTGGTCTACAGAGTGAGTTCCAGGACAGCTAGGGCTACACAGAGAAACCCTGTCTTGGGGGGGCGGGGGAGAGAGATAGTAAACAGAGATTTAGGTCAATTATGATGTGATCATGGGAGAACAAATAACTTATATCCTAGTAGAGACTGTTTTCTTTTCTCTTTGAGATTATAATAGAATTTTAGATTATATTATTTCTCCTTTTTTTTCACTCTCTAAATCCTCCTATATACCCCTTCTTCTACTCTTTCAAATTAATGACCTCTTTTTTCATTGTTACTGTAAGCATATATGTCTAAGCATATAAATGTATATTCCTAAATAAACCAACTCAGTCGGGATAATGTTACTTGTACGCGTGTTTTCAGGGCTAAGCATTGGGTATTGGATAACTAGTTAGTGTGTTCTTCTTCCCTAGGGAAGACTATGTCTCCTGCTCCCAGCATTCCTCAGTTGCCTGTAGTTCTTTGTGTGATGCTGAGGCCTTGTGGGCGTTCCCCCACCTCCTTAGCATGTCTACTGTTGCTGATCCTGTTCGGCTCACATTTGGGCAGTTACAATGGGGAGTAAGACGTTATGGTTGTATGAAATTGCTAGTGGACACAATCTCACAGCCAACCCCCCCCCCATTATCAGGCTCTTAGTGTCTTTCAGCTCCTCTTCACCAATGCTCTCTGAACTTTAGGTGAGGAAGCATTTTGTAGATGTATCCACTAGAACTGAGCTTCAAATTCAACCCTCTGATTGGTGTGCTTTTCTGTAATGAGCCTTGATGAGGGATGAGGCCTTCTCATGAGGCTGCATACGTCTTTGAAGAGGTAAATAACATTTAGATAGATAGGTAGATAGATAGATGATTGATAGATAGATAGATAGATAGATAGATAGATAGATAGATAGGTAGGTAGGTAGATAGACAGATTTACATATAGTGATTGTAGTGAGACATATATCACTAAAATAATGAAAAAAAATTAAAAAGCTAGTAGACAGATTAAAATTGAATGATGAGACTTGAAGTTTTTATTATACAGATCTTTCACTTCCTTAGTTAGAGTCACGCCAAGATATTTTATATATTTGTGACTATTGAGAAGGGTGTTGTTTCCCTAATTTCTTTCTCAGCCTGTTTATTCTTTGTGTAGATAAAGGCCATTGATTTGTTTGAGTTAATTTTATATCCAGCTACTTCACTGAAGCTGTTTATCAGGTTTAGGAGTTCTCTGGTGGAATTTTTAGGGTCACTTATATATACTATCATATCATCTGCAAAAAGTGATATTTTGACTTCATCTTTTCCAATTTGTATCCCTTTGATCTCCTTTTGTTGTCGAATTGCTCTGGCTAGGACTTCAAGTACAATGTTGAATAGGTATGGAGAAAGTGGACAGCCTTGTCTAGTCCCTGATTTTAGAGGGATTGCTTCAAGCTTCTCACCATTTACTTTGATGTTGGCTACTGGTTTGCTGTAGATTGCTTTTATCATGTTTAGGTATGGGCCTTGAATTCCTGATCTTTCCAAGACTTTTATCATGAATGGGTGTTGGATCTTGTCAAATGCTTTTTCCGCATCTAACGAGATGACCATGTGGTTTTTGTCTTTGAGTTTGTTTATATACTGGATTACGTTGATGGATTTCCGTATATTGAACCATCCCTGCATCCCTGGGATGAAACCTACTTGGTCAGGATGGATGATTGTTTTGATGTGTTCTTGGATTCTGTTAGCAAGAACTTTATTGAGGATTTTTGCATCAATATTCATAAGGGATATTGGTCTGAAGTTTTCTATCTTTGTTGGGTCTTTTTGTGGTTTAGGTATCAGAGTAATTGTGGCTTCATAGAATGAGTTGGGTAGAGTACCTTCTGTTTCTATTTTGTGGAATAGTTTGTGAAGAACTGGGATTAGATCTTCTTTGAAGGTCTGATAGAACTCTGCACTAAACCCATCTGGTCCTGGGCTTTTTTTTGGTTGGGAGACTATTAATGACTGCTTCTATTTCTTTGGGGGATATAGGGCTGTTTAGATCATTAACCTGATCTTGAATCAACTTTGGTACCTGGTATCTGTCTAGGATGGAAAGATCTCCCATGCTCATGGATTGGCAGGATCAACATTGTAAAAATGGCTATCTTGCCAAAAGCAATCTACAGATTCAATGCAATCCCCATCAAAATTCCAACTCAATTCTTCAACGAATTAGAAAGTGCAATCTGCAAATTCATCTGGAATAACAAAAAACCTAGGATAGCAAAAACTCTTCTCAAGGATAAAAGAACCTCTGGTGGAATCACCATGCCGGACCTAAAGCTTTACTACAGAGCAATTGTGATAAAAACTTCGTGGTACTGGTATATACCAGACAAATAGACCAATGGAATAGAATTGAAGACCCAGAAAT
Organism: Mus caroli; assembly: GCF_978045245.1. NCBI lineage: Eukaryota > Metazoa > Chordata > Mammalia > Rodentia > Muridae > Mus > Mus caroli. The sequence goes on from NW_028227261.1 coordinate 71,756,081, forward strand.
GAACCCACACATCTACGGTCACTTGATCTTCGACAAGGGAGCTAAAAACATCCAGTGGAAGAAAGACAGCATTTTCAACAAATGGTGCTGGCACAACTGGTTGTTAACATATAGAAGAATGCGAATCGATCCATTCCTATCTCCTTGTACTAAGGTCAAGTCTAAGTGGATCAAGGAACTTCACATAAATCCAGAGACACTGAAACTTATAGAGGAGAAAGTGGGGAAAAGCCTTGAAGATATGGGCACAGGGGAAAAATTCTTGAATAGAACAGCAATGGCTTGTGCTGTAAGATCGAGAATTGACAAGTGGGACCTCATGAAACTGCAAAGCTTCTGCAAGGCAAAAGACACCATCAATAAGACAAAAAAACCACCAACAGATTGGGAAAGGATATTTACCTATCCTAAATCAGATAAGGGACTAATATCCAATATATATAAAGAACTCAAGAAGGTGGACTCCAGAAAGTCAAATAACCTCATTAAAAAATGGGGCTCAGAACTGAACAAAGAATTCTCACCTGAGGAATACCGAATGGCAGAGAAGCACCTGAAAAAATGTTCAACATCCTTAATCATCAGGGAAATGCAAATCAAAACAACCCTGAGATTCCACCTCGCACCAGTCAGAATGGCTAAGATCAAAGATTCAGGTGACAGCAGATGCTGGCGAGGATGTGGAGAAAGAGGAACACTCCTCCATTGTTGGTGGGATTGCAAGCTTGTACAACCACTCTGGAAATCAGTCTGGTGGTTCCTCAGAAAATTGGACATAGTACTACCGGAGGATCCAGCAATACCTCTCCTGGGCATATATCCAGAAGATGTCCCAACCTGTAAAAAAGACACATGCTCCACTATGTTCATAGCAGCCCTATTTATAATAGCCAGAAGCTGGAAAGAACCCAGATGTCCCTCAACAGAGGAATGGATACAGAAATTATGGTACATTTACACAATGGAGTACTACTCAGCTATTAAAAAGAATGAATTTATGAAATTCCTAGCCAAATGGATGGACCTGGAGGGCATCATCTTGAGTGAGGTAACACAATCACAAAGGAACTCACACAATATGTATTCACTGATAAGTGGATATTAGCCCAAAACTTAGGATACCCAAGATATAAGATACAATTTGATAAACGCATGAAACTCAAGAAGAATGAAGACCAAAGTGTGGACACTGTGCCCCTTCTTAGAATTGGGAACAAAACACCCATGGAAGGAGTTACAGAGACAAAGTTTCGAGCTGTGATGAAAGGATGGACCATCTAGAGACTTCCGTATCCAGGGATCCATCCCATAATCAGCTTCTAAACGCTGACACCATTGCATACACTAGCAAGATTTTGCTGAAAGGACCCAAATATAGCTGTCTCTTGTGAGATGATGCCGGGGCCTAGCAAACACAGAAGTGGATGCTCACAGTCAGCTATTGGATGGATCACAGGGCCCCCAATGGAGGAGCTAGAGAAAGTACCCAAGGAGCTAAAGGGAACTGCAACCCCATAGGTGGAACATTATTATGAACTAACCAGTACCCCAGAGCTCTTGACTTTAGCTGCATTTGTATCAAAACATGGCCTAGTCGGCCATCACTGGAAAGAGAGGCCCATTGGACTTGCCAACTTGATATGCCCCAGTACAGGGGAACGCCAGGGCCAAGGGGTGGGTGGGGGAGTGGGGGGGGGGAGTATATTGGGGACTTTTTGGATAGCATTGGAAATGTAATTGAGGAAAATACCTAATTAAAAAAAATAGTTCTTGAAAAAAAAAAACAGTCAGAGCAATATAGCTCCGCTAGAACCAAGCTGTCCTACCACAGCAGGCCCAGGATATTCCAAAATAGTTGAAACACACAGAGAGACATTAAAGCCACCTGTGTGAAGGTGATAGAGATCCATAAAAAGAAACCGATAAACCCCTTAACGGAATCCAAGAAAACACAAACAAATATTTAAAAAATGAATAAAATTATCCAAGACCTGAAAATGGAAATAGAATCAATAAAGAAGACAAAAAATTGAGGGAATTCTGGAAATGGAAAATTTATAAATTTGAACAGGAATTACAGAGGCAAGCTTCACCAACAGAATGCAAGAGATGGAAGAGAGAATCTTAGGCACTGAAGATATGGTAGAAGAAATGGATACATCAGCAAAGAAATTTTTAAATACAGAAAAGCCTCCTAATACAAAATATCCAGGATATCTGGAACTCTATGACAAGACAAAACCCAAGAATCATAGGAGTGGAGAAAAGATAATTCCAACTCAAAAGCACAGAAAATATTTTCATCAGAATCATAGAAGAAAAATTTCCTGTACTAAAGAAAGAGATGCCAATAAAGGTACAAATAGATTGGACCAGAAAAGAAAGTATCCTTGACCCATAGTAACCAAAGCACTAAACACACAGAACAAAGAATATAAAAGGCTGCAAGGGAAAAAGATAAGTAACATATAAAGGCATACCTATTAGAATTACACCTGACTTCTGTCAGAAACCATCTAGGAAGACTAAGACTAGCACTTTTTGCATGGACTAAGATTGGTGAGCTCTGAGAGGCAATGTCCGAAAGAGACTTTGTCTCAGGATTGCTTCTTGCAGCTGATATGCCTTTTCTGTAATTTTTAAATTAATATAATAATCCTGAGACATTAGCATTGGGTACTATTGAAAATTCCTACAGATCAACATAAGGATGAACTTTCATGAATTAATGTTGTTTAGATGGAATTAATGATTTTATAAATTTCCCGATCTGATTCAAATAATCATAGAAAGTTTTAAGAGATGGTTTTAGTGGTTTTGCTAGAAAGCTATAATAAAGTTAGAATCAAGAATTAAAAAAAAAAAAACACACAGGCACACATGCACACCCACACACGTACACGTACACACACACACACACACACACACACAGCTCAACTGCTCATTAAGTACAAGGCAAAGTTCCAAGTTCTTAATCATTTCTCAGGCGACGTCTCGATTTCTCTGTTAGGGAGTGGTGGCATCATCATCCCAATTTATAGCTGGAAACTCTGAAACCCAAGCTGCATCATTAGCATGGACAGAGCTAGAATCTATGTACAGATACTGCCACATTAACAGTAAGCATCCTCTCCTTCTAACCTGGATGTGACTTAAAATCCTAGAGTCGATCGCCACATCTGAGAATAACAAAGAAGCAGCTCAGAAATTGCATTTATAAAACAAACCACTAAACTAGCAAAAATAAGTACTTGCTTCTAGATTTCTTACTATAAAGGTAAAACCCCATGTAATAAAAACACTGCATTTTTAAAGCAACCAAGATGTACTGACACTGTGAGGTATAATTTATATTATAATTACATTTATAATTTATAACTATGAATTTCTGCTATAAAAAACCATGTAATATTTTTTTGCAATGTATACTTAGTTGACTTCCTAATACACCCTCGCAGTTCATGCTCTTATCTATCAAACAGTTTTACCTCGCATCTACATCACAGAAAGGCTAAGGCTTGTTCTTCTTCCCTCAGAGTTCTTCAAATTAGAAGGAGCACACATGCAAACACCATGACAAACAAAAGCATCATGAAGATGTGTGATTGTTTTAGAAAGAGTGACCCGTGACAAATGAAACAAGGAAAAGAGTGCAGATACAAAAATTCACTGAAGTGAACAGCCTTCTCCCAGGTGAAGATGAGACAGGACATCACTGGGAGGGGCTTCCCAGGGTAAGCGTTCCCTTCGTGAGAATCTGTGCCAGAGTAAACAAGTCTCACATGCGAAGTGATACATAAGGTGTGTTCAGACCAGAGAGGCAGTACAGTTTGGACATAATATCAAGTATAATTTCATTTTTAAAAAGTAATTGGTAAAAAAACAATAATAATAACAATAGGAGAAACAATTTCTGCTTATCAAGTTTTGCCATTATTAAAACTCAAGGAAGGACTTTTATGTGACTAATAATGACAAGCAATATGGGTTGGTACAATTCAATCCAGTGACCATAAGCTAAACAGTATAATTCATGACTAACACATGAGATCAGAGATAAATATGAAGAAAGGTGACATGTAAATTCAAATGTATAATGTTCTCTTTTTATCTTAATTTCTCTTAGTAGGGTTCAAAGTATCATTAGGCTCTCATTTAAAAAAAAAAACCTCAATATAGTCATATAAGATTGAACTAACACCCTAGTTCCCAAGTAACTGGCTTCTAATGTTTATTACATAAATTCCTAATATTTGTCTTCATAAATACTAGGTATCAACTGTGGTCAAAGTATTCCTGGCCCAGGGTGTCTTTGTGACTGTGAAGAATACCTCAGAAGTGCTTGTATTTGTAGAGATTATCTGGGGTTCCACTGAGGGCAGGGAGCAAACAGGCAATAAAAAAATATACATAAGATACCTCATGTGTCAATGGATAGCATGAGTTATGGCAAAAAAAAATGTAAGCAGGAAAGGTAGAAGCTATTTGCAGACAATATGGGGCAAAGAGAGGCAGAGAGGTGTGGGACTCAGAGTCTGCCAGAGGGAGGGCTTTGGTTCCAGACACCACCACAGTCCCAAAGGCATCACTGAAATTCTAGCAGTGGAGCTGAACAGGAAGGGGAAAAAAAAAAAAGCCCAAATCTCACGCACCTAAGGTCAGTCAGGTTTAGTCCTGTTCTGCTAACCGTCATTTGAAATGAGTCCACAGCTGAATGTCGAAATGGCAGTGTGTACTTAGAAGTCACCCTGCTGCATCACAACCAAACCAAAAAAGGAAAACATGTGCTCCACTCACTAGCAACCCTCTGAATGTTTGTTACATTCCACTACATCACAAATGCATTCATTTTATAAAACTCCCCAAATGCATATCCCAAATGCATATCCCAAATGCATATCCCAAATGCATATCCCAAATGCATATCCCAAATGCATATCCCAAATGCATATCCCAAATGCATATCCCAAATGCATATCCCAAATGCATATCCCAAATGCATATCCCAAATGCATATCCCAAATGCAGGAATTTTTTTCCAGTTTTAAATTAGCCCAAATTTCATCATGGCTAAAATTTTAAGACATAAAATGAGTACTGAAACAGAATTTTAATCATATAGATGAATCACAACATGCATCTTTAGCTAGGCATGTATTATGAATAAGTCTAGTTTTCTACAGAGAATAATCACATGTTCTAATTACCATTTTGGTTATACGCATAATTAATAATATTCTGTCTTAATGGGACACACTGAATCTTCAGACAGTTATAAGCTTAACTATGCATACTGCCAAACCCAACTGTCAGCTGCACTGCCAAACAAAGGACTCCTGATGTAGGGTTTGAGCGTGATAACAATATGCATATCTTTGTACATGATACAGTGGAAAAATTAATTGCTTTTTTCCTCTCAAATGTTTCTCCGTATTAATTTCATGTTGACTGATGACTTATCCTAATTATACACATGTATACACATACACACAAATATAGATATGGCCAAATGATCTTATGAGCAACAAAACCACAAATATAAATGTGGCCCAAGACCCCGAGAAGACAAAGGCATTTTGGTCGGGACTTACCGACTGCAAACTTTCATTCTCTCTTAGACAAGCTGTGTGGAGCTCAGACTTGAGAGTTGCAATATGACTTCGGTGCGATGTCATTTCCTTCTCTAAGGTAGAGATTCTAGCACTTGCAAGTTGGTAGACATCCATGAAACTTTTAATCATGGCCTTAAGAAATGAAAATACCGTCACATAATATTCAAATAAAGTTGTCCCCAAAGCAGAATTTCTGTAATTTGAAGGCAAATCATTCAAATTTAAAAATAAACAGCTTTTGTAGTTTCGGGAAAACAGGGCTGAACTTCACATCTTATACTGGAAATAGTCACTAAGAAAGCTTTGTCATGGGATGGAGAGTCTGCTCAGTAGGCAAAGTGCTTGCTACACAAGAATAGGAGACAGAGCCAATCCCCAGCGCCCATGTAAAAAGCTGAAGATGATGACACACATAACCCTGGCTTGGGGGACACAGAAAACTCCTTGGAGCTCACCCTAATACTCTGTCTCAAAAAGTAGGTGAGTACCCCTGAGGGACAAGATTGGCCACCACATGCTCACATTCATGTACACCCCCATATGTGTATACACACTAGCATACATGCGTATGCTACATACATGTGCATGTGTGTGGGCTCTCTCTTTCTCACACACACACACACAGGGGGGAGTAGAAAAATTATTGAGTCTTCATTCCAGTTTTCCTTAAATGAGAGGTACTTTGATCTATTGGGCTTAAAATTGAGAACATAGGCTTTAAACACGGCACACTTATTTTCTGCACTAAAATTAAATTCAGGTTGTAATTTGACCTAAATTTCAATCTTACGAGAGATAACACAAGGATTTATAAATAACATATTAATATTTCATAATGAGCTGAGTTAGTAAAACTTCCAATCTACCTAACAAATGTTTTAAAACAAAAGAACTCAGTTAATCCTTTGAGAAAACTACTGATCCCTATGCTGAGAGTGTAATTATGTCCACACTGTAACGCAGAGGTGTCCTCAGATACAACCTGCATATTAATAGCACAAGCAGGTGCTGGCTAACTTTTCATCTTCCCTAAATAGTACAGATTCAGGATTGCTGAGCTCTGTATCACGGCTGAACCATATTCTACGGACTTTTTTCTTAAAAGAAATCTTCAGTGAGTTTTAAGCCCAAGGGATTCTATTATGCCCTCTTCAACTAATCTTTCAAACTGCTTCAAGTGCATCAACATTAATTCAAACATTTCAAAGATATGTCCATTAAAAACAGTATCATAGTATTTATGAAGGAAATGTTCCTACTACAGGCATATCGTGCAATGAGAGGTAGAGTCTAAGAATGTGCAAATTACACACAGTCTGATGGTCTGAACTGAGAGAGCCTTGGGAGACTGGGTATTTATTTTAGCAATTCTGAATACATGTGAAAAGTAATTTAGTAAAAAGTGAGAACCAGTGTTCAGTGTCTGAGAAGCAGAAGTAGGCGAGTTACTGGAAAATTCAGAGGTTTTACTTAATAGATTCCTATTGGCCCTCATCCTTCTCAGACAGCATCCCTTTCAAGATCCATCTACCAAGCCTGGAAAGGTCATTAGCTTCTGTCCCGGCTCCCTGTGGGCTGCGCACACCAGCTTTGATTGTTGCCTTCACTGGAGACGGTTATTACTTTACATGGCCTTCTTCTTAACCAGACAAGCAGTTCATGGGGCCAGCCTCTGTGTACACATCTCTACTCCCAAGAGAGTGTCCTCAGTGAGTATTTGTTTCAGTAAATGAGCAAAGGGACAAGTTTTGAAGAATGTGTTAACTAATAACTAGATGAGATGAAAAACTGCAATGCAGCTACTGGTATAAATTATCTTACAGATAAAGATACTTGGAAAATATACTCTTAATGTCCAATCTAATGAATGAATTATTAATCACACTTTTTTTCAAGTTGGAAAAAAAAGCATGGCTTTAGGTACAGAAAAGCGTGCACAAGTGTAAGTTTAAATCTAAAATCTCTACCCAAGAGTAAATCAGGAGACAACCTGGTGTGTGAGTAGATATCCCATAACCAAGCGTCGTTTTAAGGTAAGTTTCTATCTCATGCTAACAAGGTATTTCTGAAGTGTCAGAAGCATGTAACACAGAGATACAAATGAGGCTGTAGATGCAACTCAGGAGTAGAGTGCATAAGGTTTGCATCTATCCCTGAAGTGGCAAAAAATATCCAATTACATCTGTTTCTTCCTGTACCAAATCTCTCTTCGTTAATATGAATTCACTTCTCTTCTCCAGTGAGATTGTAAATCTGCCCCATTCTTACTCTGTTACATACACAGCACTGTGTCCTCAGGAAATACCACACAATCTCCAGGGTCTCCATCTCCTCCCTTGTTACATAAGACAGGAATAAAAGTTCCTCTCTGTCCACTTCCAAAACTGTTAGGAGGCCCAGACAACTAAAATACCTAATGATTATAACTTATTTTCTACAGTCAGGAGCTATAGTACAAGCTTTATTATATTTCTTTATAGCAATCATACAGGACAGATACGTTTATAAATCTAATTTCTCAGGGTAAGGACACAACCAAGCGAGCAGTATGATGGCAGGATCCAAACCAAGGAATATTTAAAGCAAAGCTTTCTCCTAACCATTGTATTATATTATATTCTCATATAAGATCAGCTTCTATTGTTGTTCCACCTATAGGGTTGCAGGTCCCTTTAGCTCCTTGGGTAATTTCTCTAGCTCCTCTATTGGGGGCCCTGAGATCCATCCAATAGCTGACTGTGAGCATCCACTTCTGTGTTTGCTAGGCCCCGGCATAGTCTCACAAGAGACAGCTATATCTGGGTCCTTTCAGCAAAATCTTGCTAGTGTATGCAATGGTGTCAGCATTTGGAAGCTGATTATGAGATGGATCCCCGGATATGGCAGTCTCTAGACTTTGTCTCTGTAACTCCTTCTATGGGGGGTTTGTTCCCATTTCTAAGAAGGGGCAAAGTGTCCACACTTTGGTCTTCGTTCTTCTTGAGTTTCATGCATTTAGCAAATTGTATCTTATATCTTGGGTATCCTAAGTTTTGGGCTAATATCCACTTATCAGTGAGTACATATCATGTGAGTTCTTTTGTGATTGGGTTACCTCACTCAAGATGATGCCCTCCAGGTCCATCCATTTGCCTAGGAATTTCATAAATTCATTCTTTTTAATAGCTGAGTAGTTCTCCATTGTGTAAATGTACCACATTTTCTGTATCCATCCCTCTGTTGAGGGACATCTGGGTTCTTTCCAGCTTCTGGCTATTATAAATAAGGCTGCTGTGAACATAGTGGAGCATGTGTCTTTTTTACAGGTTGGGACATCTTCTGGATATATGCCCAGGAGAAGTATTGCAGGATCCTCCGGTAGTAATATGCCAATTTTCTGAGGAGCTGCCAGACTGATTTCCAGAGTAGTTGTACAAGCTTGCAAACTAACCAGTACTCCCCGGAGCTTGTGTCTCTAGCTGCATATGTATCAGAAGATGGCCTAGTTGGCCATCATTGGAAAGAGAGGCCCATTGGTCTTGCAAACTTTATATGCCTCAGTACAGGGGAACGCCAGGGCCAAGAAGTGGGAGTGGGTGGGTAGGGGAGTGGGGGGGTGGGTATGGGGGACTTTTGGGATAGCATTGGAAATGTTAATGAAGAAATACCAAATAAATAAATAAATAAATAAATAAATAAATAAATAAATAAATAAGAACAGCTTCTAAAAGTGATTTTAAAATTCCTGAAATCCATGGTAATATTATTGCTTGATTTTTAACCTCTGCAGAGAAATCCTGATAACGTAACCTGCTAGGTGATTCACATATCTGTGCATATATACATACAAAGACAGTACATATGAATGTATTATTGCTATAGAAAGATCTGAAATGTATAAGTGGCTGCAAACATTCATAATGCTTATTGAATGAGAATGTGAATTATTGAATGCGAATATGAATTATTGAATGGGAATGGGATTTATTGAATAGAATGGGAATTATTGAATGAGAATGGGAATTACTGAATGGGACTGGGGATTATTGAATGAGAATGGGAATTCTTCTTCAAGCAGCAAAATGCCCAGTAATTATCGTTTCACTTTTACATCACCAAAAGATCACTCGACTATTTTGAGATGAAACAGTTCAACATTTTAAAAGTAATCCTGCATCCTAAATTTGTAGAAAGTATTTCTTGGAGTCTCAGATGTAAAAGTAATATATAATATGAGATTCTTCAAAGCTCATTTTTAAAAACACAAAGCATTTAAGGATGTAGGAAAAAGCTCTCCCAGCTTGCATGAAGGTTGGGTTTGACCCAGTACCACAATGATCCAAACAAAGAAGTTCAGGTCTCCAGTGAGGTCAGTTCCTTATCAAGGAGAAAGGTGCCCGTTAGTATAAAATACAAAAATAGCAATGTGAATTCAGGGGTGGGAGAAACGGAAACAAGCATTTCAAGACCTCTAACCAATCCCCTGGAGCAGACCCTCTGAGGACACACCCTACCCCCACATTAAATCAGCACTGGTTCACAGAAGGAAGGCACAGAGCAGCATGACGCTGCCGCATGCCCAGATCTGAGTGGCCTGCGGTACCTTTCACCCTAGGGACCCAGTGAAATCTGTACCTCCGGGGCTCACACAGTTATCCAAGAGATAGGGGGAAGGTTTCAGAACTTAAAAGATAAACGCCAAAATAAATAAACAAATACTTGAAAATAGAATAAAATTGCAGGAAAATAAAAGAATTTGGGAAATAAAATTTGACTTGTCACACTAAAAAAAAAAAAAAAAAGAGAGATAAACATCATTTTAGAGATAATATGTAGCAGTGTTACAATTGCTAGTACCAAGGTATGAGAAGCCAGATGTGTAATATCCCCCTCTTCCTCCATGACTTTTCTACTGATGTGGCAAAGCAACAGGACCAAAAGCAACCTGGTGAGGAAAGGACTCTTTATCTCAGATTTCTCAGGTCATCATCTATAACTGAGGGATGTCCGGGCAGGAAAGGAAGGCAGGAACCTGGAAACAGGAAACGGAAGTAGAAGCCATGGAAGAGGGCTCCGTACTGGCTTGCTTCGTGTGGCTTGCTCAGCCTCCTTTCTTTCTTTTATTTTTTAAAATTTATTTATTTACTCACTTTACATCCTGATCGCAGTTTGCCCCTCTCCTCTCCTCGCATTCCCTCCCCTTCACCTCAGCCCCCTCTACTCCTTCCCTTTCTCTTCAGAAAAGGGGAGGCCTCCCATGGGTATCAACCAACCTTGTCAGCCTGCCTTCTTATACCATCCAGGACCCAGCGGTGGTACCACAGCCAGTGGGCGTGGTCCTCACATATCAATCAGTAATCAAGAAAGTGTTCCAATTCAACCTTGTATCTAAAGTATTGCACCTTTTGTCTATACTGTTGAATAACTGGGAAACAAAAACCACTGATGTTTCACCTAAACTTATATTTTTTTTAATTTCCATGTTCTAAAAGATACTGGGTAAAACAAATATGCCAAACACACTAACTATATAAAATATAATTAATTTCCACAAAAAATAATTCCTAAGCTATAAAGAATTTATGTAAATTAAATGAGTATTAAATACATGAAAAGATATTTACCATACTATGCATCCTAGACACTCAAGTAAATGTTATCTATGATGATAACTATATCAAGTTAGGAAAATTAGTGCGATAACTCATCAAAGATTAAATATTTCTGGGGATAATCAGTATGAGACATAAGGTAAAATATTTTAAATATATTTATACACAGAGTAAAATGGGTCTTGGTCTAATCAATAGTTATTTGCTGCAACAAAACATCTCGATCTCACAATAATTACATACTTACACCTTTGTATCAAATTTGTTGACACATGAAATGAATCAAAAAATTGAAATTCGCCAAGCAGTGGTAGCACATGCCTTTAATCCCAGCACTCGGGAGGTAGAGGCAGGTGGATTTCTGAGTTTGAGGCCAGCCTGGTCTACAGAGTGAGTTCCAGGACAGCCAGGGCTACACAGAGAAACCCTGTCTCGAAAAACCAAAACCAAAAAAACAAAAAACAAAAAACAAAAAAAAAATAAAAAATAGAAATACAAACGAAAGCAGCAATTCAAAGAATCAGTGAAATAAAGAGGAGCTGATGTGTTGAAAAGGCTGATAAAATTGACAAACCTCTCTAGACAAACTAACCAAAAGAAAAAGGAGAAGACCCAAATGAATAAACTCAGGAATGGGAAGGGAAAATTCCAGCGGATACTGAGGGACCTCGGAGATGCAGAACATGCTTTGGAACTATTAACTCTTCAGTAGACTGCAAAGTCTAATAGGAATGGATGGACTCCAAATGCATGTGGCTGTCCTATGCTTGCTACTGCTGTGATGGAACACTGTGACCAATCCAACGAGGGGACAGAGGGTTTATCTGGCTCAGACTCCCACATCACTTTCATCATGAAAGGATGTCAGGATAGGAATTCACACAGGGCAAGGACCTGGAGTGAAGAGTTGACACAGAAACCATGAGGGAGTGCTGCCCACTGGCTCGCATATATTGGCTTGCTCTGCCTATTTTCCTATAGAACCCAGGACCATTGTGAGACGTAAAACCATGCCAGGAATCTTGGTGGGTAGAGCAGATGGAGACTTAGTGAGCACACACCTGAGACTCCTGCCAGACTCCTGACCTGGATCATGTGCCATGCTCCTCACACAAAGAAAAGTGTCCTATGGTCATGTAGGCCCAAAACAGAGTTCTCCATGCTAATGAGGTACATAGAGGCCCCAAGGGCTTAGTCAATAAGCTTCCTCTCCCAGATATTCCTCCTTGCAAAAAGTATTTAATCTTCGGTCAGACCCTGAGGAAGGGGTTATGCATCCATTTTCCACCATAAACAGCTAATAAATGATATGGTTAAACATGGACTGTTGCTTTCATCACGACCCTCCTTGAGGAACCTGTGGAAGGCCTTTATCTATAGACCCACAGCTCAACTCCCACATCTGTGCTTCCAGCCTGCCTCCACCAAGCTAAGGACAATCACCCCTGGGACAAGCCAGAGCTCCCCTTCCCCTCCCCCAATGCCCACCCACAACACTGCCCTGGGCTAGATGCTATCCACATCCTGCTCCTCCACACATACTCGGCTCTTCCACGACTCCCAGTGGTGCCTGGATGTCCAAGAGACAGAGAACCACACAGCCCTGGCCTTGTCGCAGGCCCGGAGACCCCTAATCCAGCTTCAGCTTTCCCACATCTCCCAGTGGCCTGGGATAAGCACAGTCAAACTCCCCAACATTCCACCTTCCCAAAAGGCTGTGCCCAACGTTGGGGCAGACATGGACACACAGAGCATTACCCAAAGATGGTCCCATCCATAATAGGCCCACCAATCATGAGTTTAAAAAGAAGCCCTACAAGCCTGACTACAGCTGGATCTTTTAGAGGCATTTTCTCTGTTGAGGCTCCCCTTTCTCTGATGTCTCTAGCATGCATCAAGTTGACATAAAACTAGCCATAACAATGGCCTACCAAACTCAAATCAAAACGAGGAAGATAATTTAAGTAGAGCATAACAACCAATTAGATACAAGCAGTAATTTAAAATCTTCTAGCTTAAATACAAATGGAACTGACAGATACAGCATAGAATTCTACAAGACCTTCAAAGAACTAACACCAATATTCCTCAAATTAATCTGTAAAGTAGGAAAGTAATACTTCTAAAATCTTCTGGGAAGCAAGGCAAACATCCAACAAAAGACAATTATAGGCTAGTCTTTCTGATGAACATAGATGTAAACAATTTTCAAGAACATATTTGCAATCTGAAAGCAAGAAACATCAAAAAGTTACCCACCATGATAAGGTTAGCTACATCCCAAAGATGCATGGATGGCTCCACTCATGTAAATCAATAAATGTGAAAAAATATAATCCACCACATAAACTGACTTTAGGACAGAAGCCACATGATTGTCTCATTAGATGCAGAAATTCCTTTAACAAAATTCAACATTCTTTTATGATAAAGCCCTGGTGTATCCAGGGTTGTGGGGCATATAACTAAACATAATAAAAACATATACAATAAGTCCCACAGCCAACATCATGGTAGCTAGAAAAAAATCTCACAGCATTTCCACTAAAAATTGGAACAAGACATGGATTTTCACTCTCTCCATTCCTGTTCAATATAGTACTTGAAGATTTAGCTAAGGGATAAAAATAAGTAAAAATAGGAAAGAAAGAAGGCAATGCATCCTTATTTACAGATAAAAGTATTTATCTAAAAGGTTCTAAAGAGTCAACCTTGATAAACACATTCAGCAAATAGCAGGATATAAAATTAACACACACAAAATCCATAGTTCTTCCTATATACAAATAACAAACATACTGAGAAAGAAATCAGGGAAACAATCTGATTCAGTAGCCTCAAAAAAGAATATTGGAACAAATCTAAGAAAGTAAAAGACTTGTATTATAAAAACCTTAAGATACTGAAAGAAAATTAAGGATGATTCCAGAAGATGGAAATTCTTCCCATGCTTGTGACTGGTATGATTAGAATTGTGAAAATGGCCATCCTACAAGAGGTAATACAATGCCCATAAAAATTCCAGTGAAATTCTTTATGGAAATTGGAAGGGTAACCTTAAACTTCATAAGTACACACAAGAAAACCAGGATTTCCAAAACAATCCTGAAGAATAATAAAAAAAAAAAAAATGCTGCAGTTACCACCATCTTTGACCTTAAGTTATCCAATAGAGCTACAGTAATAAAACTTCCATGGTACTGGAATTGAAACAGAGACACTGATCAATGGAGTGTAACTGAGGACCTGGGTATAAATAAGATCACATACTTATCACATCCCTAGCTATTAGAGACATACTACCCAGACTCACAATAAGGTGTCTACATATCTATTATATTTAGAAATTGACATCTGTGAGTACAGCTAGCAGCAGATATGGCTACAAACTCAATGGCGGATGGGAAAAGAGCAACGTGCTCACACACTGCTAATGAGAATGGGAAGCAGTCAGTCATTCTGGAGAACATTCATACACCCACATGTGGCCCAGCAACCATATTCCTGAGCATTCCACAGAGAACAGCTAAGACCACACCACCTGGGCACAAATGTTCATAGCAGCAGATTTATATGGGGTGGTCAGAAACTAGAGAAAACAAAATATCCTTTAATAGAGGAATGATGAAGAAGATAATCTGCTGATACATGTAAAATCTTGGATTAATTTTAAAAGCATTAAACTGATTGAAAACAAGCCCATATCAAAAGATCATATCCCTAGCACATACATGATCATCTGATAATATGGTTGAGAAATATACATATAAACTATACTATATGTCAATTTTCTCGATTTGATGGCTGTCCTAAAGCTTCATGAAATATAGCACTGAAGAAATGGATAGAGGAGACACAGGAACCTCTATTACTACCTTGTCAATTTCCTGTGAATCCATAATTACTTCAAGACTAAAAAGCAATATGCAATAGTCTAATGTTTATGAAGATAATTGGTCTCCTGGGTTGAGCTCTGTCATAGACCTTTCTGGCTTGGGTGGTAGACTAAATGCAGAAAAGGTGTAAATTCAGTGGGAAGCTTCACGGCTTCAGAGTGAATATTCTAGCCATATAAATGTTCTCTGAGGTATACAGAGTTCAGGTCTGGTTATTTTCACGTTGTGGTGTTTGTTTGTAAGTCTTTATAATAAAGTTTTCACTTAAAGATAACTTAAGATGGTATTTTCCTGGCAATGCCATTTTTTTCTGTGAAAAATACGCATTCAATAAACATTTGTAACAATTAATGAATCACTTCTTCAGCCAAACATGTTATGTAACTTCTACCATTTAAGGTATGGTTTTATATATATATATATATATATATATATATATATATATATATATACACATACATACATATATACACACATATATATGAATGTGTATATACATAATGTGTGTATATATTCATATGCACATATATACATGTATATAGTTTGTAGATACCTAAAGCATTTTGTATGTATATACATTGTATATAATGTGTGTGTTTATGTGCCTCTGTGTGTGTGAGTGTGTGTGTGTGTGAGAGAGAGAGAGAGAGAGAGAGAGAATCCAGATTCATTTTCCTCTCTTGGAGTGTGACTCGTCTCATCACTCACAGTCTTCCCAGCCCCTCTTTGAAGGATGTAATGTACAGCTCTTCGGGTGTGGGAAGGGCCTCCTGGGAAGCCATGTTCAGCAGAGCTGCAGAAGACTTTTGCAGGAGACTTTTTTAGAATGATGTTTTCTTTTTATCTTGTTTAGACTTTAAACTTTTTTTCGGACTTCCACTCAACCGTGGCATATACAACTTAAATGTGCCAAAAATAAAACCAACTCTCTTTCAAATATGTTATTTTCGATAAGAATTGAATCAAAGCCAATTTTTAAGGCTAAGTGCAGATGCTAGATTGATGGTGATTACTGCCTTCATTACGTTGGAGGTTAACATCATGGAGTAGTACTAAAGGGATAATGACATATAGAGAAGAAATCACATGTTGGCGTCCTACAATGGTGCAGAGGAAGAATAACTGAAGACTTAGAAGAGAAGTGTTCCTATTAGAAACCGTTGCACATGGGCACAAGGCCATGAAAACCATCGATAATCTTGGAAAACTTCAGAGTAGTGTGTTCCTCGGAGGTGCTGCCAGATCAAGAGCAGCCACAACACAACGGGAATAATGAATTACCTTTGCTTTGGGAACTTAGAACTTTAGGTATCTACAAAATGCTTATTATATAATAAATAATAGCTTGCCAGTGGGCTTATTAATGTGTGGCAAAACAGAACGTGATAGGGGGAAGAGAGTGCGGCCAGTAGAGGACATGGATTTGTGACGTGTAATGAAGAGACCTAACTTCATTGCTTTAGCTCTGAGAATTGTCATAGTCACCATTTTTAAGCACCTGCTACACTCTGACAGCATTGGCATTCTACAGTGAAGAAGATCAAGGTTGTTTGGGATCCCATCAACATGTGGATACGAAACACTGTAAAGTGTATGAGGAGTTTTATTCCATTGTGATGATGTGATCTAGAATTCAGGTAGTTAAACTTAGTTCAAATGTCAAAATCATAACACACTGTGGTAATATATAGGAACGCCACACAAACTTAACACAGCTTAAAGTCTGTGCCTTAGTGATCATACACTTTGCCTTCCAATTCCTACTAAGTAGCATAGACCTGTGTGGGATTATATACACTACTCAGTCACAGAGACATTCCTGAACACAGCGTGCTTTCTGTGAAAGCATGTATAATCTCTATCTGTACACCATCTTTGAGTACCTATGTTCTAGGGGGTAAAAATGAGGGGCTTTAAGTCAGCCAAGGCCCTGTTAACCTGGGCATCCTTGGGAGGCATGCGATAAGCAAATAGATTATTGCTCAGTAGAAAAGTAAGTCAGAGCTGGGTGTGGTGGCACATGCCTTTAATCCCAGCACTTGGGAGGCAGAGGCAGGCGGATTTCTGAGTTCGAGGCCAGCCTGGTCTACAAAGTGAGTTCCAGGGCAGCCAGGGCTATATAGAGAAACCCTGTCTCGAAAAAAAAAAAAAGAAAGAAAGAAAGAAAGAAAGAAAGAAAGAAAGGAAGGAAGGGAAGGGAAGGGAAGGGAAGGGAAGGGAAGGGAAGGGAAGGGAAGGGAAGGGGAGGGGAGGGGAGGGGAGGGGAGGGGGAAGGGGAGGGGAGGGGAGGGGAGGGGAGGGGAGGGGAGGGGGAAGGGGAAGGGGAGGGGAGGGGAGGGGAGGGGAGGGGAGGGGAGGGGAGGGGAGGGGAGGGGAGGGGAGGGGAGGGGAGGGGAGGAGAGGGGAGGGGAGGGGAGGGGAGGGGAGGGGAGGGGAGGGGAGGGGAGGGGAGGGGAGGGGAGGGGAGGGGAGGGGAGGGGAGGGGAGGGGAGGGGAGGGGAGGGGAGGGGAGGGGAGGGGAGGGAAGGGAAGGGAAGGGAAGGGAAGGGAAGGGAAGGGAAGGGAAGGGAAGGGAAGGGAAGGGAAGGGAAGGGAAGGGAAGGGAAGGGAAGAGGAAAAGGAAAAGAAAAGAAAAGAAAAGAAAAGAAAAGAAAAGAAAAGAAAAGAAAAGAAAAGAAAAGAAAAGAAAAGAAAAGAAAAGAAAAGAAAAGAAAAGAAAAGAAAAGAAAAGAAAAGAAAAAAGAAAAGAAAGAAAAAGAAAAGTAAGTCAGGGTGAGTACAACACATTGCAAAAGAAGAAAGGCTGTCTCCCTCAATGATGAGAGAAGGCTTCCAGAGTTAATCATGAAGCAAGACATCAATGGAAGAATGGAGTCTCACAAAGCTTTGGGGTGAAGGCAAACATACAAAGTAAAGGGGCAGTCACAACAGACCTGTGACACTGGACTCATGCTCAAGTCGGAGCCCAAAAGTCAGTGTTGCTCTGCATCAGTGAATGACACAGGAACCCAATGGCCCAGCTCACAAGGAGCCCAAGACCAACAGGACAAGTGTGGGTTGTAAAGGCAGCAAGAGGCATTCAGCTGAACGCAGACACAAACAGCAAGTTCAGATTTGCTCACAAGAAGGGAAGAGGTGTACATTTGATAAATTTATACTGAAATTAGATGGATAAAACAATAATAGAGTATACTATGTCCCCAAAAGAAAAAACATCTACTGTAAACGAAAGTCCACTTTGACAGAGGATTCAAAGCAAGGCCCTTCCCATATCCTTTTTGCTTCCCAAATAATCCCAGCATACATGTTGGCAACTGATGTTTCCCAGGGTGGTGCCCATTTGTTCCTCTTAGACGACTGTTGACTCAGGGGGTTCTTTTACTTTATCCTCACAATATGCTCATTCATCCTAAGGCACCCCAGCCAGAGATCCATTACCATGGGGCTAGTGAGAAAGTTCCCTACAAACTTGTTCAGCCTGAAATTAAGAACATAGAATGTTATATGGTTCATCATTACAGAGCTAAAGGATCTGAGTTTCATAGTAACACCAATTATTTTCAAGGTGCCAACTTGGCACCTTTAATAAATATCTGAGCTTTAATAAAGAATATTTTATTTTGCAGAAATCTCTGCAAACTCAACAATACCCAGAATTTCTACGTGCCTCTTTGATAATTCTTGCATAGATATTTCTCAATTTCTTCTGAATTGAAACACTACTCCATTAGAGGGAAACTGAGAAGAGTCAAGAAGCAAATGAAACTTACAATGCTCACAAAGCTCCTGAAACTTACAAGGCTTGCAAGGACCCTCCTGGGGGTTATTTAATCGGTGGCAGTTGCTGGGAGTAGAGGAAAATAAGACTGTCTTCAGCGATGCCATTTTTGTGATTTGCTACTCATGCTGGGGTGGGCTTTTCACTAATTCAGCTACCTTTGAGTTATCCATGATCTGAAAGTCTCCCCTTACCAAGATTCCTATAAAATTCAAAATTCTTTCTTCTAGCTATTTAGAAATAAATTTTACACATTACTATTTTGGTCTAAGGACCTATTGGTTCTAAGGTATTTTTGATCTCCAACTAAAGCAAAAAAAATCTACTTTCTGTACACTATGAAATAAAAAACACAATAAGATTGCTATGAAATTCCATGTAAGTTCTTGATGTGCAGGGCAGCAGAGTTTAACCAACAAGAACACAGAAGTTCAGTAGAGACTGAAACTGTAATGTGTGTCACCACGTGGAGTCTGTTCTACAGACTGAGTTCCCTTCCTACGATGCCTCACGCAATATCCTTGCAGCCAGTATACTCCATAGTTCAGTTCTCAAAGTTTATGAATATGAGAATACACCACATAGTAAATAATACATATCAGGAAATAGGGCAGCATTCTCAATTAAAAACTCTGAAACCTGGCCAGCATTAGTTTTGGAGTAAAATCTGAAAAGGGATAATCTAAGTATCTTTATTATCATATTTTATCTACTGTAATTATTTAGGTATTTTTGCCCATATAGTTTTGAGAGTATCTGACACATGGAATTTTGATGTGAGGTTGCAGGTCTGAGTGATGAAAATACCTCTTGTCTTTAATATGTATATTGGACTTAATATGCATAATCATTTTTACAGGAGTATATGCAAATTCACATATGAAGCAAAAGGATTGTATTAAATTACTTAATAATTCATGATTAAATAGCTAAATGATATTTACCTAGTTTTAAATGAGATATAAATCAACAAATAAGGTCTTACCATCAAGTTCTGAACAGTAACCAATAGTACTGTTGATAGCTTATAACATTTGAGAGGTCTATGGGGCCCCATTGGCCAACAAATCAAGCCAAGGTAACCCATTCCTGATACTGAGGGTTTTTTGTTTTTTCTTTTCTTTTTCCTTTTCTCTTTTCTTTTCTTTTTTCTTTTCTTTTTTTTTCTTTTCTTTTTTTTCTTTTCTTTTCTTTTCTTTTCCTTTCCTTTCCTTTCCTTTCCTTTTCTTTTTTCTTTTCTTTTCTTTTCTTTTCTTTTGGTAGCATATGACATCTAGTTGGGGTATTGCCCCTCTCACCTTTAAAAGGTAAGTCCATTTAAACTACACATACACACACACACACATACACACACTCCTCATTCACTCACACACACAAGTTTTCATGAGGCTTTTTCAAAAGGCCTTTAGTGTTATACTTATCCCTCGCCATATACCTTCCTCTACTTACATGCATCACAACACATAGATAAATCTAGCTTGAACTAAATTGGAACTTTCACTCCTATGGACTAGCATGTGCTGTCCTGGAAGGCGCTATGAACACTACCAGAGGAGAAAAACAATCAGTCTCACTCAGCTAAGAATCTCTGCCTGGCAAGTTAGAGCTACTAGCGCAATCGTGGCAAGAATGGTACGGGAGTGACCAATCACTTTTTAAACTAGGATTTAAGGCATGCTGCGTGAGATAGAACCTTAGCGTTGTCAATATGCACGAGAGCCTGTTAGCTAGATAAGTCAAAGGCCCTAGGGGAAAGCGCACTATTTCTCTGCTAAATGGACGCTACTGCTACAGTTGTTATCAGTGAACCACTCAACCTCCATCACACCTCTTTTTATAGTAGACAGTAATTATCATAGAACCCCACACTGGCCAATAGGCAAAGAATAAGAAACAGCAGAATGCTCAGTCCTACATAGACATCCCTCCCCTCAGGATTTGAGGATCGAAGTGGAAAGTGGGGCAGAAAGATTATTATAGGCCAGAGGTAGTGGATGACAAGGATTATATGCACATGTATGTACACATATGTATATACACATATGTATATACACATACATATATGTACATATATGCATGTGTGTTGTTGGTATTGGTATTCTTTTTGAAGAAACTTAAAAAACCAATTTATTAAAAATATTTTTTACTTTTAAAATAAATGGATGAAATGTATGAACATGTGGGTATGTTCATAAGTGTGCATATGCATGTAGAGGACAGAGGGTAGCCTTGGGCATCGCATCAAAGGAGCAATTTTGAAATAGGGGAGTCTATTAGCCTAGAGCTCAGAAATTGCCTAGGTCTGCTGGCAAACTAGCCCCAGGGCTCCTCTGTCTCCAGCACTGGGATTACAAGTATGAGCCCCTGCATTTGGGTTTTACCATGAACTCTGGGGACCAAACCCAGCCCTCAATGCTTCCTCAGAAACCATTTTCACAACTCATCTCCTTCTCCTGTCCCCAGCTTTCCTGACGATTGCAATTCTGATCCTTGTAAGATTAAATCTCAACTTACTTCTACTTTGCATTTCTCTGGTTGCTAAAGAAGTTGAACAAATGTTTGTTGGCCATTTGTATTTTGAGTGCTATCCACTACATTGGTCAATTTAATGGACTGTTTTGGGTTTTGTTGTTTAGGGTTTTTTTTTTTATTTCTTTGTATATTCTAGATATTAATCTTCCAATGTGTATATAACTAGAAAATAGTTTCTTTCATTATGAAAGATGTCTCTTCATCCAATTAACTCTTTCCTTTGCTATGTAGAAGCCTTTTAATTTCATGAGGTCCCATTTATCAGCTGTGGCCTTATTTCCTGAGCAACCATAGTACCATGCATAATGTCTTAATCGAGGGCTTTCCCTAACAGTTCATCTCTCACACTAATATTGTTGATCCATTTGAGCTGGGTTTTTTTTTTTTTTGGTAGGGGGATGGATACAATCCACTATCATATCCATTTTTCCCAGAACTATTTATTGAAGAGGCTGTCTTATCTGCAGTGTGGGTTGGGCACCTTGGTTAAAAATCAAGCCGGGTGGTGGTGGCGCACACCTTTAATCCCAGCACTTGGGAGGCAGAGGCAGGCGGATTTCTGAGTTCAAGGCCAGCCTGGTCTACAAAGTGAGTTCCAGGATAGCCAGGGCTATACAGAGAAACCCTGTCTCGAAAAAAAAACAAAACAAAACAAAAAATCAAGTATAGTTGTATGGACTTATAAGCAGTTCCTTTGCTCATCTGATGACCTACATGACTATGTTTGTGCCAATACCATGCTGATTTGTTATTATGTCTTGTTCTGTAGTATAATTTGATGTCAGATATGGTCATACATCCATCAAGCTTCCCCCCCCCCCCCCGTTAGGATTGCTTTGTTCATCCAGGGTCTTTTCTGCTTCCACATGACGTTTTCTATTTCTATAAAGAAATAGCATTGGCATTTTAAAAACTTACTTTCATTATTTTTCACTATGTGTAGATGTGTGCGTGTGTGCCCATACCTGCATGAAGCCAGAGGTATCATATACCATGAACTTGGAACTATAAATTGTAATAAGCTGCTTTACATGGGTGCTGGCAACTGAACTCAGGGGCTCTTAACCACTGATCCATTTCTCCAGCCTTTAAAACAAAACAAAACAAAACAAAACAAAACAAAACAAAACAACTTTTTAAAAAAATTGTTGAAACATAGACTCTCTATGTAGCCCCTTGCTGGCCTGGTATTCACTATGTAAACCAAGCCACCCTTAAAATCACAAAGATCTACCTAGCTCTGCCTCCCAAATGCTGGGATAGGTGTGCCAGCACACACAGCGGTAACCCTGGAGTTTTGTAGAGATTAAGTTTGTAAGGCACACATTTGCACAAGGCTTCCAGTCCATAAACATGGGAGCCCTTCCATCTTCTAGCGTCTTCAGTTTCTTCATTTGAAATCTTTCATTGTGAGGTCTTTCCACTGCTTTGGTTAGCTTTCTTTCATGGGATTTTTTAGGCAGTTTTGAACAAGATTCTTTTCCTAATTCCTTCCTTAGCATGCATGCTAATGGTATTCAGGAAGGCTACTTAATTTTTATATGTTAATGTCCTATTGTGTCACTTTTACTAAAGTTGTTGACCAGTCCAGTGGTGGTGTTAGAAAAGGAACTGAAGGAGCTGAAGGGATTTGCAACCCATAGGAGGAACAACAATATCAACTAACCAGAACCCCCAGAGCTCCCAGGGACTAAACCACCAACCAAAGAGTACACATGGAGGGACAGGCCCATGGCTCCAGCTGCATATGTAGCAAAGGATGGCCCTCTCTCAATGGGAGAAGAGACCGTTGGTCTTGTGAAGGCTCAATGCACCAGTGTAGGGGAATGTGAGGGTGGGGAGGCGGGAGTGGGTGGGTGGGTAGGGGAACACCTTCATGGAAGCAGGGGGAGGAGGAATGGGATGTGGGGTTGGGGGGAGAGGTAAAGGGGATAACATTTGAAATGTAAATAAAGAAAATATCCAATTTTTTAAAAAGAAGAAAAAAATACCAAGTGTGTTCTGGGTCTCATGTGACACAGGATCATATCATCTACACATAATGATACTTTGATTTCTTCTTTCCTATCTGTATCCTTGTTTCTTTCTCTTCTGTTATTTCTGTGTCTATGATGTCAAGACTCTATTGACCATGAGTGGGAAACAGAGGCTTTTGTCTTGTTCCTAATTTAATGGAAATGCTTTGAGGTTTCCCCCCATTTTGTAGGATGATGGCTCCTGGCTTCTTGTAGATAGCCTTTATTCAGTTGAGATGTGTTCCTTCCATTCCTAATCAAGTTTGTAATTTTTTGATAATATTCATTCTGAGAGTTGTGAGGAACATTGTGTGGTTTGATTTTCATCAAACCTGATGATTAGTTATACTAAACAATTTTTTTTTACATCTATTAGCCACTGTACGTGTTCTCTGGGGAAATATACATTCAGGCCTTTGGACATGTTTAAATTGGATTACCAGGTTTTGTGCTACACAGTTATTTTGTGCTTCTTTTATATTATAAACATTAATGTCTCATTATATAGAGGTATATATATTCTCCCTTACATATGTTGCCTTTTCATTTTGTTGATTGTTAGCCTTGCAGAATTTTTTAAAGATTTATTATCTTATAACCCATTATTTGTAATTATTTTATAATTAGCATCTTGGGGTAACCAGAAAGTTGAGGAGCTGTAGAGAAATTTTAATTTGGCAATATGGCTGCTGTGACAAGGGATCACATCCCAAGATATGATCCAGATGGAATACAGACATGCCCAGGATTAAAGTATGATCTGGCTGGAATATAGACATGCCCTTAGTACACATTTTTAATACCAATGTAGGTAAAGTTATTTTGTAGAAGGGAGCAGCAATGTTTGAAAGTGATGTTTAATTTAAAGGCAGACAAAGTGATAAATCAGAGAAAGATTTGGCAGAATGAGTCAGAGATAGTATATGCCCAACTCTCATGATAAGAGGAGAAGGAAAAAAAAGAGAGAGAGGAGGGGACAGTTTTACAGAGAGAGGTTGCAGGTGAAGACAGAAGAGCCAGAGAAAGAGAAGGAGCCAGAAGACTAGAACAGATTGCCAGAGTTAGTTTGCGGTCAGTCAAAAGATGAGAGAAGCCAGTTTTAATCAGTCAGCTTGGAGAGGCATTTGAGCCAAAACAGCTGAGTTGAACTAGCTAGCCAGAGCTCAGAATGAGCTAGAAATGGTGAGCTCATTGAGCAGTAAGTCTCCAAGACAATTACATCTGGAAAACAAACGTTACGTTTACAAAGAGACAAACAAAGTCTTTCATAAAAGTAGTCTAGTGGATGGGAATGCTAGAACTGCACTATCAGAATGTTACAACCTCTAGTGAAAGATTCTAAACAACTATGGGCAAGAGCTTCTAAACTCATTTAGGTTAGATATCTCAGAGGATGCTTTATGACAGATGAATTAGGGGTTAGAATACCTGAACATAATAATCTTAACAGTAAAAGAGAGACATGCAGACATATCTACCATTTGAAGTGTGCAACAGGAAGTTCATGATATCACCATACAAAGTATTTCTCTATGAATATCAACACTCAAAAAACAAAAATTTTTAAACAGTCTCTCTCTCTCTCACACACACACACACAGAGAGAGAGAGAGAGAGAGAGAGAGAGAGAGAGAGAGAGAGAGAGAGAGAGCTGGCTTTGAACTCAATAAGTAGCCAAAAATGACCTCAACTACTAACTCTACTGTGTCGACTCCTGGGTGTCAGGATTCCAGGCCTGTGCCACCATAGCTGGTTCATACAGTACTAGAGATAGACCTCAAATTTTTGTACCCAAATCTACCCAAAATACATCTGTTCACATTTAAAATGATTTCAAGTATTCATCACAGCACAGAATGTCTGACACAGAAAATTGTAGCAGGAATCAGCTATATGGTAGTTCTATAACAAGAGTACACAGGGAGCAGAGGGAAGAACTGAGGGTGGGTATGCGTCAAATACATTGTGTATTTGTATGAAACTATCAAAGAATAAAGTTTAAAAGATTTATTATTTAGTATATGAGTATCTAACTGGATGTATGTATATGTGTGTATTGATGTGTGTGTGTGTGTGTGTGTGTGTGTGTGTGTGTGTACCAGATGTGTGCCTGTAAAGGTCAGAAGAAGGAGCCAGATCCCCTAAAACTGGAGTTATAGGCAGCTGTGAGTTGCCATGTAGGTGCTGTGAACTGAGTCCAGGGTCCTCCTCAAGAACAGTAAATGCTCTTAAACATTGAGCTTTCTCATAGCCCCTAGGAAGCCCGTTTCTTTGAGAGTCCCACTGATTTCTTTTTATACTTGTTGCCTATGCTCTTGCAACATTCTCAAAACATAGCTACCTGGGCAGTGTCAGGAGGTTTTCCACTTTTTTCTGAAACTTCTCTAGGGTTTTCAAGTTTAATGTAGATGACCGTTTGGGGCTGATTTTTTTTTCCTATGGCATAAGACAAAGGTGCATTTTATTCTTTATTGTTGTGCATGCATTTGTGGGTGCATAAGCACCTGCAGGTGGCAGGGATCCACTTGCTTCTGCCTTCCCAGGGATGGGATGACAAGTATGTAGCTTCAAGCCCAGCTCTTTGATGTGGATCAGATTCAGGTCCTCTGGCAAGCACTTTACCAACTGAGCTCTCAGCTCCAATTTTATTCTTTTGCATGTATGTATTCATAATAACTATTTAAGCTGAGATTCTGGCAACTCCGTGTTTAATAAGTGAAGAGAGAAACATTTACCACTGTGGGGGAATTCGGGATCATGTTTAGTTTTTCTCTTCAATTCAAATATATATCATGTTCAAATATATTTAAGAGCTATACTCTGCTTCCAAAAACTTAAGGCATCTGTGAAATTACTGAAAAGATGGCTTCTGTGTGGAGCCTTAGACCAAGTGATTTACTGCACCCCCCTCCACCCTTAAGTTGCATATTCATTGCTGTATTTCCTCTAACTGCTGTCACTTAAATTGTCATGGAGAATAGGGCAAATCAGGGTCAGTTTATATAAGCGCCATCAATCTGACGAACTTCATCAGTCTTTATTTCAAGGCATTATGCAAAGAAAACTGACATTAAGAGAGCCTTAACTGACAGCAAATGAAATCAATCAGCAAATCACTAAGCCATAATAAACTCACTCAATTTGCAGATAACCCTTCCTGTTCCAGGTCTGCACCTAAGCAGTCCATCAAACGGGAAGAGAAAATGAAGAGCAATTCTGGTTGTAGCACTTGAGAGTTCAAGTGCTCACGGCCTTCAGTCTCTTAATAATAGGCCACAAAAGGTGTTAGCTGGTAAGGTTACACTTAGACTTAAAATTGGCTTCAGAAATGAGGGGAAGAAAGAGAAAGGCTCGAGTTTAGGGTTTAGTTTTGGGCTTTTTACATTAATGGCCAGGATGGCACCCTTCCTTAGTTTCTCTGTCAGGACCTCCTGCAATTCAAAAGTGCAGCGTAAAAAAAAAAAAAAAAAAAAAAAAAAAAAAAAAAAAAAAAAATCTGTGCTTTTTATTTTGTCCTTTCTCTTTCTGGCTAAGTGCATATCAAATATTTCACACATAGAAAAATATCACCACTGTTCCACAGAACTGGAATTCAGAATCCAAACCAAAAAAAAAAAAAAAAAAAAAAAATGTAAGTCGCACACACAGCAGTAACAAAGGAGGGTTGAAAGAATACATGGAAAGAGTGATAGTGGCGGAAACTCTCACAATAAAGACAGAAGTGTGTGCTGAGCATACCCAGCTACATCTTGGCTGTGACTTTAGACTACGCTAGAGTGAAACACTGCAGCTGCTGAATATTTTATCCCTTTGAAGGCACCTGTGAACATGTTCTCCATCGAAAAGTACCAAAAGTAAATCGCTAGAATATCCCTCCATGTACTCAGGTCACTGCTCCTGACCCAGACCTTTACCTGCTCGATCCACCTTAGGTTCTGTGCACACAGCACTTCCTGATGTGGAAAGCACCTTCATGGGCACGTTATCCCATCATCCATCTTCCCACAGCCCTGAGAGCCAAAGCAAGACAAGCTTCATCGCCTTCCCAGAGGGGGAGTGGAAGCTCAGTGATGCACACGGACTGGCCAAGGTGGTTACGTTACAGAGCCAGGACCCCGATCCAGGGTTTCCGTCTCTCCACGTGATCTCTCTAATACCTTGATGCCCTGCTCCCTAGGAAATGGGATTGTTCTGTCCTTTCCAAATGCCATGCTGTATGAAACTACCATCCTAATCAACATGATGTTGTAGCATATTCCGGGATAAACAGCAGACTGCAGCCTCGCGGCTGCCAATCCCCACAGTCTGGTTTCTTCGCTTGTGTCAGATAAGAGCATCTTAACCACAGTTGGACACTGAGTCATCTTATACTTGACCCAGGAACATAAACCAAATATTTAAAAAAAAAAAAAAACCGTTTCAGACATGCCAAATGCTCCTCAAAGTCACCCTAAGATGGACCAGCTCAGGAATCCATGGTACAGAAGAAGAAATTAATATTAAGCAGGAAGCGCTAAGAACTCTGGGAAATGGTGACTGTGGGACAGAAGCCCAGTCACACTGTTGACACCCCAAGAACAGTAACCACATTGACTCTTTCCAAAGGATAAAGCTGTGTCCCACGAGAAGGACAGTGGTTGAACACACGAGTAAAACTTCCTGTTACAAGCAACCTATGTTCAGCAAGAAGGCTTCAATCAGCTCCACAGCGGGCACACAGCCTCCTTAAATTCCCTTTCATATACGCACTCTGCTTAGATTTTAACTTCTTCCTAATTATCTTTTCTTTAAAAAAAGAAATGACACAATTAGGAAGATTACTTTGTAAACCATACCCATTTTAAAACACTCCTAGCATAACATAGTGCTAGTTCGGGGCACTGATATCGTTCGCTCCCACAGATGACACAATTTAGGAAGTGTGCGCGTAGCAAGCACAGAGCTATGAGGGTCTGCAGAACTGCAGCAGAAGCTACAGTGATCCCATTCTTCGCTCTCCTGGGTCATTTTTTTTTCTTTCAAAAGATAAGGAGAGATGAAATGTCCCGGTGGGAGTGTGGGGGATTAAACCTCCGATCTGAACAACCCACACAGTGAGGAGCAAAGTATTACATGCATTAAATATTTCTTAAAGCATAAACTGAGCAGTGTTTAACAGACAGTTTCTGGTTAGTGGTCTGCAAGACTGCATTTTATCAGTGAAGTTAAAGAAAGGTGCCTTATCATAACAAATCATTTGAGATAAAAGAAAGCCTAAAGGGAAAGGGGTAGCCTACAACCTTGTAAAACTGGTACTTAGAAACAAAAAAGGAACTACGTGTTGCTGGGTTAAAAATAGTGCTTACAAAATAGTAATGTATGCCCTTGTTATCATTTACATATGAAAATGCCATATATACAAGTGATACTTGCTTATGGGTTTGTATTTATGGCTTAAATAACAAGAAAGGTTTAAAGGTTAACTCTGGCTTGGATGCCAAATTTCAGATGATCTTAATTTTCTTTTAGATTCATTAGGGTGTAATTTTTGTCAGGATCATGTACAGCTTTCCTAATTGTTTTAAAAACCCAGTATTTGATGTTAGCAAATTTTCTAACAAATTATATTATTTGGGACAAATGTCACTATATATGCAGGCATAATAATACTGTTATAAGATTACAATGTACGTTATAAAACTAATGTACAGGGACGATAAAATGTTTAATCTGAAATATTTTATTTTAAAACGTAGTGCTTGTTATATTTAACACGATTTTCACTCGACATGGCTCGTTTTGATGTTTAAAAAGGTAATAGCTCTCTGAAAATTCATGTATGCAGATGGGATGACACGAAGAGAAAAGTATCAAGATGGCTCAGCCTTATAAATGAAATTGTCTAACATCTCTTAATTTCTAAGAATGCCAAAAACACAGAAGTTTCTTGCAGAGCAATTAGTAGGCTGAGCCACTAACATCATCAAGAGTGCCCGTGGGAAGTCGACACAGATAACCACAGCTCGTCTATTCTCGGGCAGGTTGGGTCTGGGTACCATTTATTTCCCCCTTCTTCAAATAAAAAAATTTAAAAGGTTTCCTTCAGAATGTTCTTTATCAATATCAAATTTAAAAGTATCTCAAAGGAATGTAAAAATAATGGTATCCTGAAAGTCATGAGCAAAACCCCTGTGAGAAAGGCCTGCTATGACATTCTGGTTTAGGAGCAATTAGAGCATTACTGCATTCACAGGGAAGGCTATACTGTTTGAAAATCTTTATAAATAAAAGGTTTCAAATGAAGACTCTCTAATGAAGTACTCATAAACACATATTTATGAAATGTACTACATTTCCAGAGGTAGTTATTATACACTAGGTCTTAAAACAGTTTCATTAGACAGATGGAAAGATTTGCAGTTTTTATACAGTATGAGCCTAGACATAAGACATGAGAACCAAGTCATTTAGGAGCATGCACAACTGTGACAGAAGCCGAGTCCTGATGACCCTGGCAAGCATCTGGAATTCCTTCACCCATGTGTACTGTGAGCTTCCTGGACTCTGAGCTCTGAGCTCTGAGGTTGGCAGCCATCAGCAAGGCTAAGTTCCTGAGCACTTGGGGCGTTCCTGTTTGTGGACATCTGCCAAATTCTCCGCGGTTACACTATCTGTTACCACCCAGGAGTGGCAGTGGGTGAGCCTACTCGGCCATTGTACTAACGCCGAGTTGGGAACGTCTTCTTTCTAGAGATGAAGGGACCAAAATAGAAAAATCATGAAACATACTTAGTTAGCCCTCTTCTGGATTTCTATTCCTCTATGTTTTCTACACAAATGAAATTGCATTTTATAGGAAGACCCTACTTCAATTCGTTCTTTTTGTCATCTTAAAGTACAAACCCACACAAGCCAGTGAACAATGCTTTGCAGAAAGTATACAGCATGCATGACTAAGAGCAGAGCGGCCTGGTGATGCTGCTCATTAGACGTCTGGTCTATTAACATCTTCCTTCCTCTCGATGAACTTCAGCCCCATGTAAAACAGCACCCATTGCTCGCGGGCAGCAGGCTAAGACGGAAGCAGAGAGCTGGCCACTCACAGACCCTGCAGAGATTCAGCGAGGCTATGCTGCACACAGCAGACACTTCATCACACATCAACTACTGTTGGCGTCTGGTGTCTGTCTGCTTCTTATCACTGAATGGTAACGGAGTCAAATGTTTATTGGTCACTTGTCAATATTCGCTAGATATTGCCAGCATTACAGATCAAAGTTACTTAAAGACATCCTCGGGAGTGTAAGACGATAAAGATCAGGTATTGCCTTCATAGAGTCTGAGCAGAAAGTTTTCATCACTGGGTCCTCTGCATTCATGCTGGCCATTTCCGTTAAAGCTTCGGTCTGTAGGGTTTGATTTTTCTCAGCATTACAGTAAAAGCTTGAAAGGCTATTAATTGGAATATGAAAACGTGGTCTTAAACTTGCCATAGGCTCCACTGAGGCCATGACCCCCCTGGAAAACTCACCTGACATAAAAAGTGAACAGGAAGTTAAGGCACACTGTACTTGGTAAAGTACTTAAAGCTCTGGAAGAAACTATGAAGAAAGGATCCTAAGTAACCATTCCTCAAAATGAAACATATAAACACCTTATAGCAGTGAAAGGAGCGCCTGTTGCTCCCTCACCCTCGCGGGGCTTCAGCGGGATGGGATGACGTCACTGGCCCTGCCTGCTTCCGCCACACACTCACTGTTCGCTGCCTCCTTCGTTCCTGTTACAGGCCTGGAAAACCGCTACATTCCACTTTGTAAAACAGAAACCGGGGCACAAAGCTAGCATTTCTATACTGGTATATGAAAAATATACCTGCGTTCTAATTTTTTTCTAGCACTATTCACAAAAGGGAAGATACAGAATCAGCCCAGGGTTCCACAACAAATAAATGGATCAACTGTATAGTTTATATACATGGTAGAGTATTGTTAGCCAATAAAATGCAATATCCTGTCAATAATAATACTCATAAATAGAAAGGGTTAATGTCCTGGCAACACAGATGAACCTGGAGGGCATTATGTTCAGTGAGGGAAGTCAGGCACTGCCAGCCAAAGCCACATGTTTTCAGTCCTGTGTGGCAGTTAAATGAGATGCTTTCGGTAGAGAGGGAATAGTGGTTTTTGCCAGACCTGGGAAGTTAAGAGGAGTGGGTGCCAAAGTTCTGTAGCACAGGGCAGTGGATGGAGTTTCTAGTAGTTCACTATGTGCGTCCAAATCACTAGAAGAAAGGATTCTGACGTTCCCTACACAAGCAGTAGTGTCTGAGGTGATGACATGTTCCTAATTGTCCTTATTCGATCATTACTTACTGCTACTTATTGCATATATGCATGAAAATATTATACTCCAGAAGTATACATAATTACTATGTGCCAATTATAAGTTTTTAAAATACAAAATTCCTAAAAATATGGAGCTATAGTGAGCAACACACATTATCCTGTACAAAGTTGAAAGCACATTTTTCATATTATTTGGTGATTGAACAGGACAATGTATCTGTGAATTTGTCTATGATGTAGCATACACTATGGCCCATGCAGATATCTAATGAATATCTTCTAAGTGGTATGAAAACATACGTTTCCAAGGTTTTACTCCTCTCAGTGTCACATAGGCTGTTTAACTCCTCAGTGTCAGACTGACCACTTCAGCTTTACAGTCAGCTACTTTGAGACTTAAATTTGTTCTACCACCTACTAGATTCTGATCTGAGGAGAATTACCTGCTGTGGGTGTTGTTTTCCAATTTTAAAATGGAGATACTGCCACTTGTTTGACAGTCCCATTAGAGAGCTCTGTGAGTTGACAGGGGCTGGCACATGGAAAGTTTGCTGAAATAGAAGCTGCCATTAGCATCGGCGGCACAGGCAGTGGTGGCAGCAGCGGCGGCGGCAGCAGCAGCAGCAGCACCAATTTTATTGTTTCCTACTTTCCTTTTTTTTTTAATTTATTTTTTTTAATTTTTAATATTTTTTATTACATATTTTCCTCAACACCTGTTTATTACTAAGCTACAATGCACCCTATGGATCTCCTCAGAAAACTTATCTGAGCATTTAGGAATATGACAACACATACAACCACTGGCAGAGTTAAACAAAAGTCCCTGGCATGTCTCTCATGCTAGTCCTTAGATCACAACCACAAGAATTCAAGTTTTCATCCCCCAAAGTATTATTATTATTACTATTATTATTATTCTAAGTTTCCTTCTAAATCAACAAAATCTAGTTTGGGGAAAATCTTTATTTGTGAATTTTGATAAGACGCAACCCTTGGAAGAACAAATCAAGGACACCAAATAAAGGATTATTTTACACTTACTCGAAAAATCTCAAATCATATTGTATTCATATCTGTAATAAATTGATGAATATTGATAATCAAATTTAAAACACATTTAATCGTGTAAATAATGGTAAAGCCTATAAGAGAAAATAAAAATGTTTGATGCCTAGTTGTATACATATATATATATATATATATATATATTCTAGATTTTTTTTTAAAAAGCTATAAACATTTTTTGCAGAGCATAACCGAGGCTCTAATAACAGGATAAATTAGGGTGTAGAATATTGAAAAGTTAATACAGATCATATGAACTAACACTTATTTTATACAAAATTAAAATTCCACACGGTCATAAACTAAAGAAAGAAAAAGATTAGTTTAAGCTTTTAAATATTAAAAGTGAGTTTTTAAAAAACATTTCCTTTTGAATATACTGGGCGATTGAGAAAACTGTTGTTAAATGAGGACCGTCTTTTATGAAATCAGGCTTTCTGTAATTCCATAGTGCTGATGATTTTATTAAATGGAGGCTTTGGGCACTAAGAGAAAGATAAACTATTTGCTGAATTTTGTATTTTCCAATTTACAATGTAATATGAACTTTAAGGAAATATGATCACAGAATGCAGTTGTGCTAGAACAGGATAGCTACAACATTTGAAAATGAATCCTTCTGAAAATAACTTCCTAAATTACTCTTAAAGTTATTCAAGGTTTCATAAGTTGATGTTTTGAGCTTTAAAATGAAATGGCCCTGTTTACACACTGTAGTACAATGCTCTATGAAACTAAGTATTAAAAGGTAAAGGACTCTTTAATACAAAATTTAGGTTTTTCTAAAATTAAAATGTGGATTTTTTGGAATTAACATGAAAATTTTTCAGATCTCTCTCTTAAAATTCTATATGTAAAGGGACTTATTTTAAAACAACAAACGCAACAGATAGATTTGGCTTGAAAAGATAACAGCCTAATGTCTTACCAGCTTCCACTGAGAGGAAAGTGGGTCTTTTAATATTGGACTTTGACATAAACACATACTTTTCTTTGTAAAATGCTTTTCTGCATTATTTTAATCGGCTAGTCCTGGCTTTGAAGAAACGTGATTTTATGCTACGTGATAGAAAGCATTTATTTGCATCTCATCTAAATTATTCACAATACTCCAAGGCTTCCATGCTCTCCCAGTTAGTACAATTTATTTTTCTACACATTTCAGTGGCAAGCAATGTTATTTAGGCTCTAACCTGGCATGCTACCACCTCTGGCCCACCCTGGAGCCCCTCCATTGCAAAGGTCTCCAGGTGCAGTTTGGGTAGCTGCAGGGTGAAGTCACTCCTAGTCGCTGCAGTCCGTGACAGTGAGATCTGATCTCTGACCTAAAGGGGGGAAAAAAAACAGCATCAATGGTAATTCCCCTTCAGACACATTAACTGGGATGAACTGGGTCCCCTTGAGCCCACTGAGTGGACTTGCATTGATCGCTGGACCTGAAATCCATGAATAAATTTAGGACTAATTGATTTTTCGTTGCAAATAAATCTCTAATTCAGAGTGCTGGGGGAGAATGTTAAGAAGAAAAAGCATCCTCCTGCTTGAAATGAAGAGGGGAGACGAGGCACAGAAGCCTTCTGATCAAGATGCTTTGAATTATTCCTTCACAGCTCCACTCGGAAAATGGGGGGGGAGGGGGACACAAAATCAAAAGCAAGCTGCAATCCCCTATTATCACTCTCTTAAAAGCGTGTTTAACTGACATTAGATCATGCATGTTGTACATGATAGTTACTAGGGACTGGGTTTTGAAAAGAAACTTCACTAGCACAGACTCTGGAATAAGAACAAATACACTCAACACAAAAGGGGACTTCAAAATACACAAGTACAGGGTTTATTCGGCCTGCTCGGTCTTCCAAAACTGTAGAGCTTAATTAAACTTAAGTCTTAGCAATAAACTCATGGAAACTGGCTTGGTCACAAAACCTCTAAATAAGATAACAGAAATAAAATCAGTAGCATTTGTACTAGAGTTTAAGTATTCAGAAAGGTAAGGACACAAGCTTGTCCAGATGGAGTTCTAATTCCAAGCTCCTGTGGGCAGTTGATATCACACTGCCACCTTCTGGACAAATCAGCACACGCACAGCAAATACAAAGAAACTCCAGCCCTTAGGAATTCTGCACTCAGGTTTGCATTTAAGATAAAGTTCTCGTTTTTCATCAGTCAGCTGAGTAAGAAGAGGTTTTTTTTAAATATAATTTTATTTGTAATTCATTTTTTACACTCCATATTCCAATCCCCGCCCCTCCCCTCCCACTTTCCAACTGCTCCACATCCCACACCTCCTCCCCACCACACCCTGTCTCTCCATGGATGCCCTCACCCTCCACCCCATCTGACCTCTAAACTCCCTGGGGTCTCCAGTCTCTTGAGGGTTAGGTGCCTCATCTCTGAATGAACACAGACCTGGCAGTCCTCTACTGTGTGTGTTGGGGGCCTCCTATCAGCTGGTGTACCCTGCCTAATTGGTGGACCAGTGTTTGAAAGATCTCAGGGGTCCAGATTAATTAAGACTGCTGGTCCTCCTACAGGATTGCCCTTCTCCTCAAATTCTTTAAGTCTTCCCTAATTCAACAACAGGGATCAGCTGCTTCTGTCCATTGGTCGGGTGCAAATATCTGTATTTCTCTTTCAGCTGCTTGTTGGGTCTTTCAGAGGGCAGTCATGATAGATCCCTTTTTGTGAGTGCTCTATAGCTTCAGTAATAATGTCAGGCCTTGGGACCTCCACTTGAGCTGGATCACACGTTGGGCCTGTCACTGGACCTTCTTTTCCTCAGCTCCTCTCCATTTTTATACAGAAATATTTTCTAACATTTCATGGGTTTCAGTAGGTTTTTAAATCTTTTTTTTTTTTTTTGCTATCATATATTTAACAAATACTATAAAACTACCTTACACCGTTTTGGGATTTGGCTCAGTGATTAAAGAGCTTACCATGCAAGCGTAAGGGCCTGAGTTTGGATGCCCAGCACCTGTGCAAAAACCAGGCACAAGCTGGAGGTGGGAACGGTGGAGTCCTGGGAGTCTCTGGCCACTCAGTTCAACCAATCCAGAGCTCTGAGTTCAGTGAGAGATCCTAACCCAGAAAGTGCAGGGGTTTTGAGGGGCAGGGGGGTCAAAGGAAGATGCTGATTTCAGCCTCTGGCTTCCAGGCCCCTGTACAAACACATGTGCACATGCAAACACACAGAGATCTCTTTGACACACACAAACATACAAAGATCATACACACACATACACATACAATCTAACAGCCACATGACAGAGTTTTTATGAAGAAGCACAGAAGCACACATCAAGAATGGTGTTGAGTATATAAAATAAGGCTAACCGTCAAATGAATCCACTTATATGTCTTGTTCTATCAAACATCTCAGCTCTAACACTGTAACTCATCCCTGTAATCCCAGCACACCCATGCTGAGGCATGAGATCACAAGCGCCAGGCCAGCCTGGGATACACAGCAAGTTGAAGATCAACCTGGACTATACAGCAAGACCCTGGATCAATCAATTGATCAATCAATCAATCAATCGATCAATCGATCAATCATTCAATTAGTCAGCGAAATAAATAAACTGTCTCTTTTTCTATTCTACTTGGGCAAGCTGTAAAACTGTTGGAAATATTTACTACTATACAAAATCAGTTAGATGTAAAACACAGACATCTCACGGATTGTCATATACTGTAGGGTTTTTTTTCTTAAACCAGCAAACACCCATAAACAAAGACATCTTCAATTGTTCGTGCTGATATATGGGTGTAAGTAAGAGTCCTGTCTTCACAGGCTAGTCCTGAGTTTTCCTGTCAGGCAGTGACTGTGAGAGGAAGTGCAGCAAACATGGCCGGGAATGTCTCACAGACCCGTGGGCGCTTCGTGCTCCCTGCAGATCTCATTCATGGTGTGTGCTGTATTTCTAACAGTACTTTCCAGTCTTCTATTGCGATGAAAACTCAACTGCACAAAGTAAACTATATTTTACAAGTACCACTGCCTCCAGCTGTAACTTTCTTGGGTATGTGTACCTTCTTCCTTCCTCTTCTGTCACCAGTGATCGCTCAGATAAAAGAAAACATTAATGTGGATTAAGGTACTGAGAATTTATCAACATCAAAC
Organism: Mus caroli; assembly: GCF_978045245.1. NCBI lineage: Eukaryota > Metazoa > Chordata > Mammalia > Rodentia > Muridae > Mus > Mus caroli. The sequence goes on from NW_028227261.1 coordinate 71,793,027, forward strand.
CACTGGTGTTTTGCCTTCTACCCTTCTGAACCATAGTCAATAGATCTAAATATTTTACTGCACCCTGGCCAATTCATTGTTTGATGTTTAAAAACTCACCCAGAATCAAAGAAAATTTATTAAATTTGAGCCCCCAAATGAGATACTATTAGCTTTGAAAGTCAGGTTTAACTGTGGTATTGATGATTCTCTTTTTTCTGTGACAAAATTCACTAGGGGATTCCTGGATGTCAAAGTACAAAAGCAGATTGCTAATACGGGCATGGAGGGGGGACAGTTCCACGCAGGTGCAACTCAGGACAGTGCCAGCACAGGGACATCTTTAACTCAAGGGGCACTGAGTACCAGCCTGCCCCCAGGAGGCTTGGCATACAGTGAGCAGAGAGCCACCTCCAACATTCCCTAATAAAGCCTTTGAGTGTTTGAAACTTGAGCACTTTCAGGCCCGCAGGCAGTTTGTCCTTTAGTGCCTCGGCCCCACTAATCCTGAAGCTGTGCAAGCGCTCTCCTAGCGTGCTTCGCTTGACTCGCACGTGAAATACGTATAATTCGTTAAAAGTTGAAAGTTTCCGTGCTACCGAGATACAGTGACCCAGGACAAATCACAGACACTGCACCACAAGTAGCTCCACTACAATTCTAAAAGATTTTCCCCCACTTTTAAACTATACTGAAACTTGGAAAGGTCTCTAAAAATGTTCTTCAAATGGCTATAGAAAGTTTTTAGAAAAAAAAAATCTTGAAAAAGGATTGTGTAGGATTTCTTTTATCTTGATGGATAAAGAGAGTAAAACCATCAAGCTGGGAGTATATGAATAACTAGCACCAGCACGGGCAAAAGAAATAGCAATGCTGAAAAGAAGCTGCCGCCGTGAGGGGCAGCAAGGGAGAGAGGACACAGGGTGGGGGGATGGCGGCTGAGAAAGGTGCTGCTGAGGGTGGGTGAGCCTCTGGGTAACGGAGGGGATTGACTCACCGAACAGCCAGAGAGGACTCTCACCTGCTGCTGCTGGCTCTGCTCCCCAAGGGAACAAAAAGACTCAGCACCAAGTGACTAAGAGGCCTTTTCAATGCAGATAATGTGGAATTTCCATAGAAACGTGCCCACTGGTCACAAAGTTACTCTCTTCCGGAAAGAGAATCTAAAGCACGTTTCTAACTACCGAAATTTTTGAAATAAAATTAGAAAAATAAAACTATTTTTTCTAGAAGGCATTCACTTTTTAAAGTTCCTGTTTTAATATAAATTGGAATATAAAAATCAGTCACATGTCCATGGATTAAATAATAATCTCAAAATGGGCAGTGGTGGTGCGTGCCTTTCATCCTAGAACCTGGGAGCCAAAGGTGGGAGATTACTGAGTTCTGGGGTAGGCTGGTCCAGAATAACCAGGGATACACAGAGGAACCATGTCTCAACAAACAAACAAACAAACAAACAACAAAAAAGACAGACAGACAGACACACACACACACATACATACATAGTCACATAGATAGATACATAGATAGACAGACAGACAGATAGATATAATCTCAAAAGCCAGTCTTGAATTCTATCTACTTCATTGATTGTGCTACGATAACAACTATATCCCTTTTTACTCTTACTAAAGGCATATAAGATCTTTTACATACTTCAAACTGCTTAATGATTCATTTTTAGTTAATTAATTTATTTTAATTAACACTCAGTGAATGTTTTACATTTTATATATTACATAACATAAACAGTGATATTTTAAATATTTTTAAGATTTTTTTATTTTGTTTTTAAGTATATGTATTTGTGTGTCTATGCATGTGTGAGTATGCGTGCTCACAGAGCCCACAAGAAGGCATCCCACAGGGCCTCCTGACCTGGTCCTCTACAAGAGCCGAATGAGCTCTGGCCTGCTAAGCTGTCTCTCCAGCTCCCACGTGTCTAGAGTATGTTGAAAAAGAATAAAAGAAAGTAGCTATATTACTTCTGCTCTGGAATTTTAATTTTTAGAGAGAGAAATTTATTTTTCTCTTACTGCTGACCTTTAAAAAGTGGTAAGTCATAAGGCACAAGAGACAAAGAAACTCTAAAGTTTCAAGATACTGTTGTGAAAAAACTGTCTCTATGTGACTGTCTTTTAAACTATTATAATAATTTGCTTCTATTCGCGGCCTCATGAGATTCACAGGTCTAATCCATTTCTGCTCTTCTGGTAACTGTTAGATACAAACTACCACTGTTCTTTCTAACTTCCTTCACTTCTATCTTAATACAAAAAAAAAAATGATTTATGCCAGATATTACCATCTACAGGATTGGTCATTTCTAGAATATCACTTAGCTAATCATTTATCATACACAACTATAAATCCTTCTGGACTCCATATATACTGTGATGGTTAGTTTTATGTCAAGTTGACTCAAGTTAGAGTCATCTGAGAAAAGGATGAAAATAATTCCTCTGTAAAATTTGACAGCAGGCAAGCCTGTGGAATATTTGCTTGATCAATAATTGATGTGGGCGGGCCCAGTCCACTGTGGGTGGTGCTAAACCCTAGGTCCTGGGGTGTGTAAGAAAATAAAGTGAGCAAGTTAAAAGGAGCAAGCCAGTAAGAAGTGTTCTCCCATGGCCTCTGCTTCAGTCACTGCCTCTGGGTTCCTGCCTTGGCTTCTTTCGATGGACCGTGACCTAGATTACATAAGTCAAAAATTCCCCCTGACTCTACCTGCCCAAGATGCTTTTGTTTGTGGTATCTTACCTCAGTCATAAAAAGCCAAAACAAGCCAGAAAACTTAGAGATTACAAATAAGAACTAATATAAATAAATAAAAAATAAGAGAACAAAAATAGACAAGAGCACATATAAGAAGATGTCTGGAGACACTCTGCATCCTGAATGCCTGGGAAAGAAACTAGTGTTAGGACTTTCTCCTCTCTTCTTAATTTATTACATTGTCTTTTTCAATTTATCACAAAATATTTATTGGGTAATACTGGATTACAGGATATTGTGGGACTCATTCCCATCTTTTTAAATTTCTTATTTATTTTCATTTTTATTTATTCCTAGAATCTACCTAAAACCTTTATTTTAATATATTATGGCGTACATTGTTTCAAAATAAACCTTTTACTATAGGATTTCCAAAACACAGTCTCACAACTATAATTAATCTTCAATCTTAGCATCCCATGTCCAAGGAAAACATATCTTCCAGACACAACAGGACTCACACACATATGAACTCAAAGTCTGTGATCACATGCCCAGGACCTGCACAAGTTCAAATCAAACAAATTCCCATTGTGGAGAAGGAGACGTAGACATGGAGCCAAGCTCTTATCAAGAAGTTGTTTGTAACTGACAGCTCCTGGGAAAGGGAGGAATCCATTTTCTCCACAGGTTTATCAACCACACCTCAGGGCAGGTTCCATACCCAACAGTTGGCCAACACGAAACAGAGACCATAGGTTTCTCTGTGCTTTTTGTTTTGTTGTGTTGTGTTGTGCTTTGTTTTGTGTTTTGTCTTATTGGAATTTTTAAACTTGTGTACAATAATTTTCAAAATGTTCATATGTGTTTTGTGAGACCCTGTTTAATGGAGAGAGAGAAAACATGAAGTTTGGTGGGTAGGGAGGTAGAAGGATCTGGGAAGAGTTAAGGAGGAGAAAGATGTATTATACAAAAAAATTGAATAGAAATATATTAATTTAAAAAAAACAGTTTTGCACTAAGAAACTGAAATGAAGAATATATAACATCCTTATTCTTTTCAGTGTAGCAAGTCATTCTTTTATCCCCCTTACCCTACACTCCTCCTCCTGGTGCATTTGTGTGTAGGTGAGAGAGAGAGAGAGAGAGAGAGAGAGAGAGAGAGAGAGAGAGAGTTAGTTATTGTTCTCAAAAAAATGTGAAATAATTTACAATCCCTAAACCATGATGGCCCAAGAAGCAAACAGTCCCCTGGCCCATACTTACTTTAAGACCTTAGCAGTCTCTCAGCAGAGACAAGCACTCTGGTGGCACTACAGCAAGTACAGACTTTTTTAAGTCACAAAGCAGGAGGTGAGAAACTAGCCTTGACCTGCAACTTGCAAAGCTAGAACTCTTCAATACTGCCAGCTGCTGTCACCAGAAATGAGGCAAAGTCAGCACTAAAACTATTTCCACTGTACAGCTACATCCCAGCTAAACCACCATCCAATACAGCTACATCCCAGCTCAACCATCCTACAGAACAGCTACATCTCAGCTGAACCATCCTACAGACCAGCTGCATCACAGCCCAACCACCATCCAGTACAACTACATCCCAGCCGAACTATCCTCCAGTAAAACTGCATCCCAACTCAACCATCCTACAGAAAAGTTACATCCCAGGTACAGATATAAAAAACTGATCTCTTGAATCAACCCATCAAGCTGGCCACATCCTGTTAACGATCTGAAAAACTGAATAATCAGATCAAATTATCAAGATGGACAGTTGGGTGGCTTGACCATTTTACACAGGTACAAGGCAGCAAGAAAACCAGGCTGCCATACAAAGAAGCCTAAAAACCCAAATTTGAAAACAGACAAATCTGTTTACAAGTTCTTAAAGGCTTCCACAAAGAGAGGTTTTTTTTTTCTCAGAATAATTTTTTTTAATGAGACACATGCACATTGCTAAGTATATGTGAATGGCACTGTCTTACTCTTGGTTGTCAAGGTTCTAAGTCCCTCCTGTCATCATCCAGCTGGCTGTGCCTTTCAGCCGATCTTTAGGAAACAGGTTCTTTAAAAAAATGAGGCTACAGAGTTCAAAGATCATAAGTAATATGTAGCTAGTCATTGACGAGCCACTAATGACTGGCTTTTCAGAGGCAACTTTTAAAGTACAATCAGTTTCATAAGTTAAAAATGATCTCATAGTCTTTTCACTCCTTTTAATTTCCTGACAGACCAATAATATTATTGACCAATAATATTGCATCATAATGTATCCTGGTCAGCACTTTGGTGAGAGCATTATACAATCACATTGAAAGGCCTGGCCGTGCAGTGCTTTCTTCAGCCATATCTGGACTTGCTCCCTTTCATTCCCCAGTATACCCTAAATAGACCTGCAGCATAGTCAGACTGGTCATTACCTGTACTGTTAGCGCGCCTCTTTCCTAGAGGTACTCTCTCGCCACTGGCTCTAGGCTTTTTCCATTAGCTATTGATTAGGCAAAGTAAATGCAGATGTTATTTTTAGCAATCAAATAAACACAATAGATGGCAGTACCATCAAGGCTTAGAGTGGATTATGGAAATAGCTTTTGTTATGTTTAGACACTCGACGATGGTAAAGTTTGACTCATTCAGCAAACATCTGTTAAGTACCAGGATGGTGATGGATGCTGTGGATATAGAAGTCGGGAGACAGAATTCCATCCCTCAATGACTTCCAGCTCCAGTGGCATAATTAATCTCTCAGAGTGTGTTTTCCAGCCTCTCATTTATCCACAGTGGTTTGTTCTCCTGTCAGTTGCTTTCCCACCTTCTCTCTCTGCCAGAATATCATGCTAATCAATCTTAGACCTTTATCTAGCACTCACTTCCCCGAAGGTTCAAAAACATGTCCTGCTGGTTATTCCACATTACTAAACCAAGTACTTGAAAAGTAAACTCCTTTCCCCCTTAAAGGTAGACACATCTAATTAAATGGGACCTCCCATCACACAGACTGTCACTCTCAGACCTTCTCACCCCAATGCGCCATTTTGCTAAGTTTTGCATCTTACATCACCTACCATCAATAGCCTGATCCATGTCTTCCCAGCACTCATGTAGCCTAGTGGCCTCCTAATAGAACTCTACCCACAAACTCACAACTCTTAAACATTAAGCCCCATCTCTTATGCTGTCCTTGCATGTGATATACACTGATAATATCTGGCTGTTTATGCTTTTATGAACTTGCTTACGTCAGTATGTCTTTTTTCATTTCCTTCATACCACAAGGACCCATCAACCAAGGCACATACTAATCTTCTAACAAGCCTTCAGGTAACCCCTGGGATGCCTCACATTTGGATAACTATATGGATGTGCAAGGCCACATGTATGGATGAGTATTCATCAAGGAATGCTTGAATTAGCATGTCTCATTGTTGAGGGAGACACTATGATTGGTGTATGGCTGAAGGAAATCCAATCGATGGTCTCAGGAGAAACTCAGAAGAAGAAAATAATATGAAAAAGGATGAAGATAATGCACAGAACTTATGGAACACCACAGACAGAGACAGAGAGACAGAAAAGTATGCAAAGAGAGACTAGGAAGCAAAAGCATCCAAAAAGTCTGAAAGTTATCCCAAAACTATAATATATGGGAGCAATAACGATCATATCTCATTGTATGCCTGTACAAAATTATCAGAAATGAAGGAAAAATATTTTAAGGGTATAATGGTAGACAACTTCAAATTTCTGGAGGATGAAAGAGATATCCTGACCAAGGAAGGTAAATACTCAACAACGATGAGATCGAATAAATCCACAATGAAGCATGTTTATAACTAATCATCCGAATCAGGGAGAATATTAAAGGCATCAGGAGAAACATGACTTGGCATAAACGAGGTAACGTCTGCTACACGAGCAGCACATTTTTCAGAACCTTACGGGCCACAAGGGAGCAGAATAATATCTTCAAAATGCTAGCCTAGAATATTATCCTTGGCAAAAATGGATTTGAAAATCATAAAGACACAAAGACCTCCCTGGTAAACAAAGGCTCTGAGACTTCATCACCACTAGACTTACAGGAAGTGCTTTTAAAAGTTCTTCAAGGAGAAACAAAACAATGCAGGCTAGAGAGATGACTCAGCAGTTAAAATCATTTGGTTTTCACACAGAGGATGTGGGTTTGGGTCCCAGCACCCACATGGTGGCTCACAAATATTAGGAGCCACGCACGTGGTGCACATGCACATATGCAGGCAAAATACTGGGGCATATAAAATAAGTAAATCTAAAAGGAAGTTTAAGTTCTTTTTAGAAAAAAATACTAAAATGGCCCAGGAACATGTAAAATTTATAAGCAAGGAAAAATATATATAATACAATAGAGAACTACGTTTCATTATAATGTTAGTGAATAATATTTTATATTGAATGTAAAAGTTAAAAGACAACTCTTTAAAATAGCCATAATGAAGAAATGATACTTAACTCCTAAAAAGAGAAGTTAATTATTATATAAAATGGGGTAAGGAAAAATATAATATGAATATATTATAATATTCATATTTTATTACAACAATATTATATGTTATATGTTATCATATTTTATAACATTATAAGATTGTATATTATATAATATATTATTATAATATAATAAAATGTAATATAAAATAGGATGAGGGAAAATAAACATGCAGAATTTCTATATGCAAATCATTGGCTTATAATTATATAGAAGTTCAATAGCAACCATAAACAAAATATCTGTGTTGTTTTGATTGAGAATGGCCCTCATGAGCCTGATAAAACTATCTCCTGAGAGGCTCTGCCAGTGCCTGGAAAATACAGAAGTGGATGCTCACAGCCATCCACTGGACAAAGCATTGGGTCCCCAATGAAGGAGCTGGAGAAAGGACCCAAAGAGCTGAAAGGGTTTGCAACCCCATAGGAGGAACAAAAATATGAACTAGCCAGTACCCCCAGAGCTCTCTGGGACTAAACCACCAACCATAGAAAACACATGGTGGGACTGGTGGCTCTAGCTGCATAGGTAGCAGAGGATGGCCTAATCAGTCATCAGTGGGAGGAGAGGCCCTTGATCCTGTGAAGGTTCTATGCTCCAGTATAGGGGAAATGCCAGGGCCAGGAAGAGGGCTGGGGAGCAGGGGGAGGTGGGGAGTGGGTAGGGGATTTTCAGAGGGGAACTAGGAAAGGGTATAACATTTGAAATGTAAATAAAGAAAATATCTAATAAAAAAAGGAACTTTTTTTAAAAAGAATGTAAAAAGAGAGAGAGAATGGACCTCATGGAGTTGTTTTGAATGCCTGATCCCTAGTTGGTGGAACTGTTTAGGGAGGATTAGCAATTTTGGTCTATTTGAAGGCAGTGTCTCTGGGGATGAGCACTGAGGCTTCAACAGATGTCAGCCATTTGCGGCAGTCCTTGCTGCTTCCTGCTTGTGGTCCATGATGTGCACTCTCAGCTGTGCCCAACACCACTCCTTTGCTGCTCTGCCATCATGGACTCTAACCCTCTGGAACCAGACGCCCAACCAACGATATTCTTTCATAAGTTGCCTGAGTCATGGTGCTTTATCATAGCAATAGGAAAATAACTAGTGCAGTACCCATACAAATTACCCAAAAGAAGATAAAATCATCAAAGTACATAAAAAATAAACACAAAAACAAAAGAAGTAAGCAAGAGAGAAAAATAAATTACACACAAAAAATTAACAATATGATAATAACAAATATTTTCTTACCAGTGATTATTTCAAGTATAAATGAATTAAACTTCCCAATCAAAGTTGCTTAATGGACTAAAAACAAGATACAGCATATTCTACTTATAAGGTGTTCACTTTATATTTAAGCTCACATGCAGACTGAATATGGAAAAATAGAAAAAAATAAATAAATAGTAAATAAAATAATGTAACTGTATTGTATAAAATAGACTGTAAGTCAAACACTCAGAAGAGATAACATAGGAACTAATATGAATCTATTCATCAAAGATTACTAGATATAAATACTACATACATTTAATATCAAAGTACTTACAAAACAAACATTGACAAAGCTAAATGAAAAAAAGCAATACAATATGAGACCCCACTACCTTACTTACAGCAATGAATAGAAGAGATGGTTAACAGAGAAACAGCAAATAAGAACGCCACCACAGACACACTGTCCCAACAAATACATGCAGAACATTCCCAAATAGCAGCAGATGCACATTCGTCTCAAATATATGTAGGTCAGTGTCTAAAATATATCACATCAGGTCACAAACTAGTCTTAAGAAATGTGAGAATCTAAAATCAAATGTCTTTCTCTTAGAAGAAACCTCAGAAAGCTTAATGAACTCACTGCATCACGGCACACAAGCTCCACACAACTAAAGGAACAATGAACAGAATAAAAACGTAATCTGTGGCTCACGAGAAATAATTATAAACCTGAAGTCTGCTAAGGGGTTAACTTCTAAAATACAAACAACTTGATGGCAGTGAAACAATCTAACTCAATGACCTGGCTGAAGAAGGATATCATTTGAAACATAAATGAATAAAATGATTAATATAAAATAAAAGTAGGCCAACGGTTTGAATAGACTCAAAAATGACCAACAAACATCTGAAGAGGTAGGTGATCAGTGTGAGTGATGGGGAAAGTTTTAAAGGTTACAGTGAGATGCCACTGTAGAAATTTTCCTCAAAAATTAAAAAGAGAACTGCTATATGATCCAACAACCCCACTTCAGAGCATTTATCAAAAGAATGGAAGTCAGAATCTCTAAGAAATATTTACACTCCAGTGTTCATTTTAGCACAATTTACAATAGGCAAGCTGTGTAAGCAAATGAAAGTTGTCTCAACAGATGAATGAAAAAGAAAATGTCATATCCACACAACAGAATGCCACTGAGGCTTTAAAAAGAAGCTTATCATGCAGTGTGCAGCTCACAAGATGACAAACCCCACACAGCATTCCGTGGTGTGAGGTACGATACAGTGTAAACTCACAGAGGCTGATGTAGAACAGTGGCTAACCAGCTTACCTCAGTTAAGCTCTGTCAACTTAACGTAATCTAAAGTCATTTGGGAAGAGAAAACCTCAGGTAAGAAAATATCTCCCCATCAACCAGACCTGCCTATAACAAGTCTCTGGAGCGTTTTTCATTAATGACAAATGTAGGAGGGCCTGTCTGGGAGGGTCTATCCTACTGTGGGCAGTACCAACCCTAGGCAGGTGCTCCTGAGCTGTGTAAGGAAGCAAATAGAGCAAGGCAGGAGGAGCAAGTCAATGGAAAATGCCCCTCCACGGTGTCTGCTTTAGTTCCTGTCTCTAGGTTCCTGACTTGAGTTCTTTCCCCACCTTCCCTTTGTGATGGGCTATGAGTGGGACCTGTAAGCTGAAATAAACTGCTTTTGTCATCATGGTCCTTAGCACAGCAATAAAAAGGTAACTAAGAAAGAAATTAGGCCCAGGCTGTGAAGTATTGCTGTGACAGACTTAACCATGTTCTGGGCAAGGTAGTAGTAACATTTAATCTTTGAGCTAGAGAAGCCATGAAGTGCTCAGAGCCCAGTGACTTACTCTGAAACTTGGAAGACGAGAATGTGAGGAGCAACAGAGGCCTGGTTTGTGAGGTTTCAGAGGGAAGTTTTAGTCCCATAATGATGCTACTGAGGCCATTTGATAGTTTGTGACTCTGTGGTTCTGAGATCTGGGATGGACTTGATGTAAAGGCCTCCTTCCTGAGGACGAGCTTTTATGGTACCAGAAAGCTGCATGCAAAGGAGAGGACAACCCAGCTCTAGGATGCCTTCTGAACCAGAAGAACCAGCCTAGCATAATAACCCTTAACAGTGGTGAGAATAGCTTGGTGGTGGCCAACAACTCTCTGATTGGAATTAAAGTCCACTCAACAAGAGAGAAACCAAGCTTAGTGCTGAAAACCTAGCCAGTTATCATGGGCTAGTGAAGCATCATGTATCTTGGAAGAGAACCTACAACCACTACTTTACTAAACCAATATAATCTACAGCTACACTCTAAATATTCATCCCTATACCTGTAGATAACTTCTCTTTGAAGCAGATGGAAACCATTATAGAAAACCACAGCTGACCAAGAGCTGCGGAGCCCAGTTCCAACTGCCACACCTCTAACACAGCTTTGTATCTGAGGCTCAGGGGTCACTGCAGAATCGGGGCAGGGGTACAATAAGAGCCAGGGAAACAGAAAATTTGCTGTGATATCATGTCTCTAGAAATGTCAGAGAAGATACACCTGTAAGGTCTCACCAACATGACTGCCTAAGCATCAGTTGAGAAAGGATAACACCAGTAGCCACACGATTGTGGAAGAGGAAAGAGTATAAGCCTCAACCATCAAGAAAGAACCATAGGAAGCTACTGAATCCTGAGAAAGAGAGAGAGATTCTACCCCAGGGAGGAGCATATGTCCAAATGGTCATCTCTGAAAAAACACACGAACGTAACATTACACACAATACACACATATACATACACATTAAAGACTGAATTTGAAAGAGGGCAAGGTGGAATATAAGAGAAGTGAAGAAAGGGAAGGAGAAATATGATTATATTATAATCTCAAAAAATTAAAATATATAATTAAAAATAAAATAAAGGAAAATGTGGTTCTGATAGGCTGGGGCTGAAGAATTAGCTGTAATAAACAAGAAATCAGAACCAGTGAAGTGAAACCTTTGCTTTGCTGGGACAATAGATGCTGTCTAATGCTGTGAAATTAGTGGTGATTAACATGAGACCAGCATCACTGAGGTGAAATTTTCTAGGTGTATTCTCTCAAGGTCAGCACACAGAGACTGTGGTCCAGAAGTGGCAGAGGTTACACCATGTTCTGGCAGCGGAACTAGGTAATGTGTAATAGTTTAACAGGTGACTGGTTCTGAAGACATGAAGGGGTCATAGAGCGCAGCTGAGGCTTGTCATGTGAGAGGGCAGAAGAGGCCTTTAGTAAAGGCGTGGCCTCAGTTGCAGCAGCAACCCCAGGATTGAGGGAGGCATGGGGAGAGGGTGAGGCTTGACACCAAGCAGCAGGATCAGAGTCCCTGAGAGAGCACAGGAGAAGCTAGTGATGAAGGTACAGGCCAGTCACAACAGAGAGACCCACATACAGATATAATTATGCAGTGACCGCCAAAGACATCAGCAGCTGTTAGCAGAGCCAGTCTGGGATGCAGGCAAGCCGTTGTGTGCTACAAATAGAAGAGCTGGAGAAATGGAGCCCACTGGAGCCTAGAGGATCATGAATGAGTCCCAGATGACCAGTGGGGAGCCTAAATGCTGTTGAGTTTTGGTTTTATTTTGTTTCGATTGTGACTATACTCTGCTTCTTCCCTCTTTGAGCAGGAATGTAGGGGACTTGTTTTTATTTTACAGGAACCAGCAGTTAAGAGGTTCTGGAATTTGAGCGATTTGGAAATATTACCGAGATTTCAGCTATCTTAGACAAGGCTTGGGTATTTCAGAGAGAGTCTTTGTACTTCTGAGGTTGAATATTTTAAAGTGTTTGGATTTTAAGTTTTTCATATAAAAATGTTTGAATTTTTAAAGCCCATGAGACTTTTAAAAATTGGAATGTTTAATATGAGAGCTTAGAGATGAACAAGAGAGGAAAGGTTAAGGTTTCACAGTTATCAGACTGTGTGTCAAGTTGACAATGTGACAGTTGTCCTTGTTAGTTTTTTGTCAGATTGACACAAGTTAGAGTCATTTCAGAATCAAGATTGTCAATTAAGCAAAGTTTCTGTCGAATTGACCTGTATACACACCTATGGGACTTTTCCTATGGGATTAATGATTGATGTGGGCAGTGCTGACCCTGGTCAGGTGGTCCTGAGTTGTCCTGAAAAGTCGGATGGAGCCAAGCAGTAGTAAGCAACATTCCTCCAAGGCTTCTGTTCCAGGTACTGCCTCCAGGTTCCTGCTCTGGCTTGCTTTTATGATGGACTGTGATCAAGATATATAAGTTGATATAAACCCTCTCCTCCCCATATTGCCTCTGGTCATCGTCTTTCTCACCACAATGTAAACCCTAAGTAATGCATAGCTGAAAGAGTGAGAAACAAGAACCTGCTATTCAGTGGGAACAGGCACAAGTTGATCAATATGCATCTGGAAGCTGGAAACTCTTTTGCTCCTACAATTAACATAGTTGTATTGTACATTAAATCTATTTGGGGAGTTGAGATGTTAGTTAGCATTCTTATTGCAACAAATGTAATTACTTTAATGATGGAAAATCTTTTAAGCTCCAAGAAAAAGTAAGTTGAGAATATATTGCCACTAAAGCTGTACAGTCAACAATGACAAGGGTATCTTTCTAACTAAGATGAAAGGACCCTAGATAATAACTAAGCTCCATGAGAAGAAATTTTTAAAATTCGAAGACTTTGCAGAATTGAATGAAATTGAAAACACAGCATATCCAAACTTATGGGACATGATGAAGGCAGTTCTAAGAGGCAATTGCCTAGAATTAAGTACATAAAAAAAAAAATGGAGCAATCTCATACTGGTAATATAATGGTACAACTAAAAGCTCTAATTAAAAAAAGAAGAAGAAATAACAGCCATAAGGAGTAGACAACAAGAAATAAACTCAGGGATGAAATCAATAAAATAGAAACAAACACAAAAAATACAAAGAATCAATGAAAAAAAAGAGAGAATTGGTTCTCTGAGAGAATTGATAAGATTGACAAACCCTTATCCAAATTAAGTAAAAGGTGGAGAGAGAAGATCCAAAGTAACAAAACTAGAGATGAAATAGGGTCATGACAACAGACACTGAGGAAATCCAGAGAATCATAAGGACATACTTTAGAGAGGTATAGTCCACCAAATTGGAAAATCTAAGATAAAAATGGATAATTTTTTCAATAGATACCACTTACCAAAATCAAGATCAAATAAGCAATTTATTTTTTTTTAATTTTTAATATTTTTATTACATATTTTCCTCAATTACATTTCCAATGCTATCCCAAAAGTCCCCCATAGCGCCCCCTACTTCCCTACCCACCCATTCCCATTCTTTTGGCCCTGGCATTCCCCTATATTGGGGCATATAAAGTTTGCAAGTCCAATGGGCCTCTCTTTCCAGTGATGGCCGAATAGGCCATCTTTCGATACATATGCAGCTAGAGAGAAGAGCTCCGGGGTACTGGTTAGTTCATAATGTTGTTCCAACTATAGGGTTGCAGATCCCTTTAGCTCCTTGGGTACTTTCTCTAGCTTCTCCATTGGGAGCCCTGTGATACATCCAATAGCTGACTGTGAGCATCCACTCCTGTGTTTGCTAGGCCCCTGCATAGTCTCACAAGAGACAGCTATCTTTGGGTCCTTTCAGCAAAATCTTGCTAGTGTATGCAATGGTGTCCGCGTTTAGAAGCTGATTATGGGATGGATCCCTGGATACAGCAGTCTCTAGATGGTCCATTCTTTCATCACAGCTCCAAGCTTTGTCTCTGTAACTCCTTCCATGGGTGTTTTGTTCCCAATTCTAAGAAGGGGCACAGTGTCCACATTTTGGTCTTCATTCTTCTTGAGTTTCATGCGTTTAGCAAATTGTATCTTATATCTTGGATATCCTAAGTTTTGGGCTAATATCCACTTATCAGTGAATACATATTGTGTGAGTTCCTTTGTGATTGTGTTACCTCACTCAAGATGATGCCCTCCAGGTCCATCCATTTGGCTAGGAATTTCATAAATTCATTCTTTTTAATAGCTGAGTAGTACTCCATTGTGTAGATGTACCGTAATTTCTGTATCCATTCCTCTGTTGAGGGACATCTGGGTTCTTTCCAGCTTCTGGCTATTATAAATAGGGCTGCTATGAACATAGTGGAGCATGTGTCCTTCTTACCGGTTGGGACATCTTCTGGATATATGCCCAGGAGAGGTATTGCTGGATCCTCCGGTAGTACTATGTCCAATTTTCTGAGGAACCGCCAGACTGATTTCCAGAGTGGTTGTACAAGCTTGCAATGCCACCAACAATGGAGGAGTGTTCCTCTTTCTCCACATCCTCGCCAGCATCTGCTGTCACCTGGATTTTTGATCTTAGCCATTCTGACTGGTGTGAGGTGGAATCTCAGGGTTGTTTTGATTTGCATTTCCCTGATGATTAAGGATGTTGAACATTTTTTCAGGTGCTTCTCTGCCATTTGGTATTCTTCAGGTGAGAATTCTTTGTTCAGTTCTGAGCCCCATTTTTTAATGGGGTTATTTGACTTTCTGGAGTCCACCTTCTTGAGTTCCTTATATATATTGGATATTAGTCCCCTATCTGATTTAGGATAGGTAAAGATCCTTTGCCAATCTGTTGGTGGTTTTTTTGTCTTATTGATGGTGTCTTTTGCCTTGCAGAAGCTTTGCAGTTTCATGAGGTCCCACTTGTCAATTCTCGATCTTACAGCACAAGCCATTGCTGTTCTATTCAAGAATTTTTCCCCTGTGCCCATATCTTCAAGGCTTTTCCCCACTTTCTCCTCTATAAGTTTCAGTGTCTCTGGTTTTATGTGAAGTTCCTTGATCCACTTAGACTTGACCTTAGTACACGGAGATAGGAATGGATCGATTCGCATTCTTCTACATGAAAACAACCAGTTGTGCCAGCACCATTTGTTGAAAATGCTGTCTTTCTTCCACTGGATGGTTTTACCTCCCTTGTCGAAGATCAAGTGACCGTAGGTGTGTGGGTTCATATCTGGGTCTTCAATTCTATTCCATTGGTCTATTTGTCTGTCACTATACCAGTACCATGCAGTTTTTATCACAATTGCTCTGTAGTAAAGCTTTAGGTCCGGCATGGTGATTCCACCAGAGGTTCTTTTATCCTTGAGAAGAGTTTTTGCTATCCTAGGTTTTTTGTTATTCCAGATGAATTTGCAGATTGCACTTTCTAATTCGTTGAAGAATTGAGTTGGAATTTTGATGGGGATTGCATTGAATCTGTAGATTGCTTTTGGCAAGATAGCCATTTTTACAATGTTGATCCTGCCAATCCATGAGCATGGGAGATCTTTCCATCTTCTGAGATCTTCTATAATTTCTTTCTTCAGAGACTTGAAGTTTTTATTATACAGATCTTTCACTTCCTTAGTTAGAGTCACACCAAGATATTTTATATTATTTGTGACTATTGAGAAGGGTGTTGTTTCCCTAATTTCTTTCTCAGCCTGTTTATTCTTTGTGTAGAGAAAGGCCATTGATTTGTTTGAGTTAATTTTATATCCAGCTACTTCACCGAAGCTGTTTATCAGGCTTATGAGTACTCTGGTGGAATTTTTAGGGTCACTTATATATACTATCATATCATCTGCAAAAAGTGATATTTTGACTTCATCTTTTCCAATTTGTATCCCTTTGATCTCCTTTTGTTGTCGAATTGCTCTGGCTAGGACTTCAAGTACTATGTTGAATAGGTATGGAGAAAGTGGACAGCCTTGTCTAGTCCCTGATTTTAGAGGGATTGCTTCAAGCTTCTCACCGTTTACTTTGATGTTGGCTACTGGTTTGCTGTAGATTGCTTTTATCATGTTTAGGTATGGGCCTTGAATTCCTGATCTTTCCAAGACTTTTATCATGAATGGGTGTTGGATCTTGTCAAATGCTTTTTCCGCATCTAACGAGATGACCATGTGGTTTTTGTCTTTGAGTTTGTTTACATACTGGATTACGTTGATGGATTTCCGTATATTGAACCATCCCTGCATCCCTGGGATGAAACCTACTTGGTCAGGATGGATGATTGTTTTGATGTGTTCTTGGATTCGGTTAGCAAGGACTTTATTGAGGATTTTTGCATCAATATTCATAAGGGATATTGGTCTGAAGTTTCCTATCTTTGTTGGGTCTTTTTGTGGTTTAGGTATCAGAGTAATTGTGGCTTCATAGAATGAGTTGGGTAGAGTACCTTCTGTTTCTATTTTGTGGAATAGTTTGTGAAGAACTGGGATTAGATCTTCTTTGAAGGCCTGATAGAACTCTGCACTAAACCCATCTGGTCCTGGGCTTTTTTTAGTTGGGAGACTATTAATGACTGCTTCTATTTCTTTGGGGGATATAGGGCTGTTTAGATCATTAACCTGATCTTGATTCAACTTTGGTACCTGGTATCTGTCTAGGAACTTCTCCATTTCATCCAGGTTCTCCAGTTTTGTTGAGTATAGCCTTTGGCAGAAGGATCTGATGGTGTTTTGGATGTCTTCAGGATCTGTTGTTATGTCTCCTTTTTCATTTCTGATTTTGTTAATTAGGATGCTTTCCCTGTGCCCTCTAGTGAGTCTGGCTAAGGGTTTATCTATCTTGTTGATTTTCTCAAAGAACCAGCTCCTTGATTGGTTGATTCTTTGAATAGTTTTTCTTGTTTCCACTTGGTTGATTTCACCCCTGAGTTTGATTATTTCCTGCCGTCTACTCCTCTTGGGTGAATTTGCTTCCTTTTGTTCTAGTGCTTTTAGGTGTGTTGTCAAGCTGCTAATGTGTGCTCTCTCTAGTTTCCTTTTGGAGGCACTCAGAGCTATGAGTTTTCCTCTTAGAAATGCTTTCATTGCGTCCCATAAGTTTGGGTATGTTGTGGCTTCATTTTCATTGAACTCTAAAAAGTCCTTAATTTCTTTCTTTATTCCTTCCTTGACCAAGGTATCATTGAGAAGAGTGTTGTTCAGTTTCCACGTGAAGGTTGGCTTTCTATTATTTATTTTGTTATTGAAGATCAGCCTTAGTCCATGGTGATCTGATAGGATGCATGGGACAATTTCAATATTTTTGTATCTGTTGAGTCCTGTTTTGTGCCCAATTACGTGGTCAATTTTGGAGAAGGTACCATGAGGTGCTGAGAAGAAGGTATATCCTTTTGTTTTAGGGTAAAATGTTCTTTAGATATCTGCCAGATCCATTTGATCCATAACTTCTGTTAGTTTCACTGTGTCCCTGTTTAGTTTCTGTTTCCATGATCTGTCCATTGGTGAAAGTGGTGTGTTGAAGTCTCCCACTATTATTGTATGAGGTGCAATGTGTGCTTTGAGATTTACTAAAGTTTCTTTAATGAATGAGGCTGCCTTTGTATTTGGAGCATAGATATTCAGGATTGATAGTTCCTCTTGGAGGATTTTACCTTTGATGAGTATGAAGTGCCCCTCCCTGTCTTTTTTGATGACTTTGGGTTGGAAGTCAATCTTATCAGATATTAGAATGGCTACTCCAGCTTGTTTCTTCATACAATTTGCTTGGAAAATTGTTTTCCAGCCTTTCATTCTGAGGTAGTGTCTATCTTTTTCTCTGAGATGAGTTTCCTGTAAGCAGCAAAATGTTGGGTCTTGTTTGTGTAGCCAGTTTGTTAGTCTATGTCTTTTTATTGGGGAGTTGAGTCCATTGATATTAAGAGATATTAAGGAAAAGTAATTGTTGCTTCCTGTTATTTTTGTTGTTAAAGTTGGCATTCTGTTCTTGTGGCTGTCTTCTTTTAGGTTTGTTGAGGGATTACCTTCTTGTTGTTTCTAGGGCGTGGTTCCCGTCCTTGTATTGGTTTTTTCCTGTTATTATCCTTTGAAGGGCTGGATTCGTGGAGAGATAATGTGTGAATTTGGTTTTGTCGTGGAATACTTTGGTTTCTCCATCTATGTTAATTGAGAGTTTGGCTGGGTATAGTAGCCTGGGCTGGAATTTGTGTTCTTTTAGTGTCTGTATAACATCTGTCCAGGATCTTCTGGCTTTCATAGTCTCTGGTGAAAAATCTGGTGTAATTCTAATAGGCTTGCCTTTATATGTTACTTGGCCTTTTTCTCTTACTGCTTTTAGTATTCTATCTTTATTTAGTGCATTTGTTGTTCTGATTATAACGTGTCGGGAGGTATTTCTTTTCTGGTCCAGTCTATTTGGAGTTCTGTAGGCTTCTTGTATGTTCATGGGCATCTCTTTCTTTAGATTTGGGAAATTTTCTTCTATCATTTTGTTGAAGATGCTTACTGGTCCTTTGAGTTGAAAATCTTCATTCTCATCCACTCCTATTATCCGTAGGTTTGGTCTTCTCATTGTGTCCTGTATTTCCTGGATGTTTTGAGTTAGGATCTTTTTGCATTTTCCATTTTCCTTGATTGTTGTGCCGATGTTCTCTATGCAATCTTCTGCACCTGAGATTCTCTCTTCCATCTCTTGTATTCTGTTGCTGATGCTCGCATCTATGGTCCCAGATTTCTTTCCTAGGGTTTCTATCTCCAGTGTTGCCTCATTTTGGGTTTTCTTTATTGTGTCTACTTCCCTTTTTAGGTCTAGTATGGTTTTGTTCATTTCCATCATCTGATTGGATGTGTTTTCCTGTTTCTCTTTAAGGACTTCTACCAGTTTGGTTGTGTTTTCCTGTTTTTCTTTAAGGACTTGTAACTCTTTAGCCATGTTCTCCTGTAGTTCTTTAAAGTCCTTCTTGATGTCCTCTACCATCATCATGAGATATGCTTTTAAATCCAGGTCTAGCTTTTCAGGTGTGTTGGGGTGCCCTGGACTGGGCGAAGTGGGAGTGCTGGGTCCTGATGATGGTGAGTGGTCTTGGTTTCTGTTAGTAAGATTCTTACGTTTACCTCTCGCCATCTGGTAATCTCTGGAGTTGTTATAGTTGTCTCTGTTCAGAGGTTGTTCTTCTGGTGATTCTGAGTATCGTCTGTCAGCAGACCTGGGAGACAGGCTCTCTCCTCTGAGTTTCAGTGGTTAGAGCACTCCCTGCTGACAAGCTTTCCTCTTAAAGGGAAGGTGTACAGATATCTGGCGTTTGGACCTTCTCCTGGCCGAAGAAGAAGGCCGAAAACAGGACCTTTCCCAGATGCTGTGTTGCTTTGGCAGGTCACAGAAGCTGTCAGCTTCTGTGGTGCACACTCTCAGCTGTGCAGACTACGTTCCTAAGTTCAGAGGAGTCCTGGCTCCAAGATGTGCTCCCTGCTCCTGAGGCAGAGGGCTCCTGTGCAGGGCAGAATACAGTCTTCCAGCTGGGAGGGTGCCGGATGTCTGCAGCCCCAAAAGGGTGCTGCCTCAGCGGCTCTGTGGCTCCCGCCTGTCCCAGAAGCTGTCTGCCTCTGTGGTCCTCACTCTCACCTCTGCAGACTAAGTTCGGCGGAGCCCCGGAGCCAAGATGGCGCTCCCTGCAGGGCAGATCACTGTCCTCCAGCTGGGAGGGTGCCGGATGTCTGCGGCCCCAAAAGGGTGCTGCCTCAGCGGCTCTGTGGCTCCCGCCTGTCCCAGAAGCTGTCTGCCTCTGTCCAAATAAGCAATTTAAATAGACCAATAACTTCTAGTTAAATAAAAACTCTAATTAAGTCTCTTATCCAAAAAAAAAAAAAAAAAAGAGCCCAGGGTTTGATGTAGAGAGAATATCTTGCTTTGTATAGATTCATCACCTGTCAATTTAAAAAAACCTATGGTCTATAAAAAAGGGCAGAATACCCAAATTCAAGAACACATCAAAAAAAGCATCAATCATGATCAAGTAGGCTTCATCCCAGAGATTCAGGGATTGTCTGAACATAAATAAATATAATCCATGGACAAACATAATCCGTTTATATAAACAAACTGAAAGACAACACCACATGATCATCTTATTAGATGAAAAAGGGTCTTAGACAAAATCCGAAACCCCTCGTTGATCAAAGTTCTTGAGAGATTATGGATACAAGGATATACTTCAGCATAATAAATGCAGTTTACAGCAAGCCCATAGCCAACATTATTAACTTAAATGCAGAGAATCTCAAAAGCCATGCTCATGGATCAGTAGGATTAAATAATAAAAATGGCCATCCTACCAAAAGCAATCTACAGGTTTAACTCAATCCCTCTGAAAGTTCACGAGGGTTCTTCACAGACCTTGAAATGGCAATTATCAGTTCTCAGTTTCATATGGAAACACAAAAAACTCAGAGTAGCTAAAATAATCCTGAATAATAAAAGAACTGCTGGGGGTCATCACCATGCCTGACCTCACATTGTACTACTGAGCTATAGTAACAAAAAAACAGTATGGTGTTGACACAGAAACAGACATCATCACTGGAATCAAACTGAAGCCCCAGACATAAATCCTCACACCTATGGACATCTGGTTGTTTTTTTTAAAGAGGACAAAATGCACATTGAGGAAAAAAAGACAGCATCTTCAACAAGTGGTGCTAGTCAAACTTGATGGCTGAATGTAGAGAAATGCAAATAGACCTGTATTTATCACTTTGCACAAGACTCAAATCTAAGTGGATCAAAGACCTCAACATAAAACTAGAAACACTGAACCTGATAGAAGAGAACATGGAGAATATCCTTGAACTCATTTGCTCTGGAAAAGACTTTCTGAACAAAATATTGACAGAATGGGCACTAAGATCAATAATTAATAAATGAGACCTCACTTAACAGAAAAGCTTCTGTAAGGCAAAGGACACTATCATTCGGGCAAAGCAGCTGCCTACAGAATGGGGAAAGATTTTACAGATACACATCCAATAAAGGACCAGTATCCAAGGTATATAAAGAAAATTTTAAACTGAATATCAAGAAAACAAATAAACCAATTAAAACACAGAGAAAAACAAAGAATTTCAAATAGGAAACTCAAATGATTAAGAAGTACTAAAGAAATGTTCAACATCCTTGGACATTTGAGAATGCAAATCAAAACTACTTTGATATTTAATCTTACATCCATCAGAATGGCTAAGGTCAATATAACAAATGATAGCTCATGTTGGCAAGGATGTGGAGTAAAGAGAATACTTCTCCGTAACTAGTGGGAGTGCGTGGGTAGGGGAGCAGGGCAGGGGAGGGGGGTGTATAGGGGACTTTGGGGATAGCATTTGAAATATAAATGAAGAAAATATCCAATAAAAGAAAGAAAAGAAATTAAAAAAAAGAAAATAATAACCAATCTGTAATCTGTAGACCCAGAGAGATTCAGAATAGAGGATCAACTTGCAAGGCAGAAATAAAATAGATTTTATGAGTGGACTGGGGTCAGGTGGGGACAAGAACAGGAGGATCAGGTCAGGAGGGAAGGGGAGACAGAGTTCAGGGAGAGACATATGGAATTGGAGTGCACTTAAAGAATGATATGGAGACCTAGTGCCATGGAAACTTCCTAAAATATATAAAAGTGACCCTAATGAGGTCTCCTTAATAATGCAGGATACAGAACCTCAACTGGCCATCCCTTGTCACTAACAAGGCTTCCAGTGGCAAGACCAGGTTACATTCATTTGAATTCCAAACATCCCCATCTGTTGCTAAGACAATGGGTTGCTCTCCACAAACTGACAGCAGGAGCCCCATTGCTATAGACAACACCCATACAACTCATTGAAAATGGAGGAGTCAAGCTGGAGCCCACATAAACCCTTCACCCCTATTGTTCCAGTCTCTTCAGTGTGGGAAGGTACTTGGCAGGCTGCCAAAAGAGAATCATTAACATCATTAACATCAACAGGGCCACCAAGTTCCTCTAACCTATAATCTATCCTCCCTGAAGATGTGCTAAGGCAGTGGTGGCACAGAACTTGTGGGACTAGCCAAAAAAAATCAGATTTGACTGAAGGCCTACTCCATGCGATGGAACCCATAACCAACACTGCCTGGGTAACCAAGACCCAGAGTCTAGATAGCCCTGAGGCCTATGATAATCTAAACACTACTGAAGAGAACCCATAGGACTCCAGTGACATTCTGCTGTACTCAGAGACCAGTACCTTACCCAGCCATCATCAGAGACACTTCAGCAGCAGATGGGAACAGATGCACAGACCCACAGCCAGCCAGTATGTGAACAGAGTCTAAATGGGATGTCCTGATGAAATCCTTCCCCCCTCCCCTCGGAGTTCAGGGAACCTCCACAGATAAGGAGGTAAAAGGAGACTAAGATTTAGAGAGGATGAAGGACACCGGGAGAACAAGACACTCTGAATCGACAAAGTTGAACACATATGAACTCTCGGAGACAGAAGCAGCATGCACAGGACCTACATGGAGCTGCACCAAGTCCCCTGAGTATATAGTATAGCTTTCAGCTTAGTGTTTTTATAGTATTTTTCAGCCTGCAGAGTACCTTGCCACACTGAAGAGACTAGAACAATAGGGGTGAAGGCTTCATGTAGGCTCCAGCTTGACTCCTCCATTTTCAATGAGTGTGTGAACAAGCAGGTCTCTTGATCCTTGTGCCTGCTCTGGAGTGTTTTCCTTTCTGGTGGCTTGTGCAGCCTCAGTGTGATGGGTTTTGCTCTCTCTTATATTTTTATTTTGTCATGTTTGGCTATTATATCATAAGCCTGTTCTTTTCTAATGAGAGACAGAGAGGGAGTGAATCTGGAGGGGAGGGGAGGTAGGGAAGAACTAGGAGATATAGAGGGAAGGGAATCTGTAAGAATAAAAACTAAAAATAAATAAATAAAACTTCTTAAAAATGACATTCATAGCTAAGTAGTTACAACTAGAAAAGACAAATATGGTATGTATTAACTTATATATGGATATTGGCTGTTAGGTCAATACAGAGGGTAAGTATAGAGCAAGGGACTGGGGTGAGACAGATCCTGCTAGGAAAGGGAAATAGAATAAATAGTCAGGGATGGATAGGAGAGGGAGAACTGAAATGGGGAGGATCAAGTGAGGATGGAGGCACAGGGTCTGCATGGACATGTACCAGACGGGGTCCTTAAAGCTGAAAGGAGGAATGGACACATGCCCCATTCCCTAAGCTAGAAGCTGTCTCCAGTTGATAACCACTTGCAAATGAAAATTTAGTTTTCTCCCAGGGAGACTGTATTAGTCAGGGTTCTCTAGAGTCACAGAACTTATGGATAGTCTCTATATAGTAAAAGAATTTATTGATGACTTACAGTCGGCAGCCCAATTCCCAACAATGGTTCAGTCGCAGCTGTGAATGGAAGTTCAAGGATCTAGCAGTTACTCAGTCTCACACGGCAAGCAGGCGAAGGAGCAAGAGCTAGACTCCCTTCTTCCAATGTCCTTATATTGTCTCCAGCAGAAGGTGTAGCCCAGATTAAAGGTGTGTTCCACCACACCTTTAATCCCAGATGAAAGGTGTAGCCCAGATTAAATCTCCTTAAACTCGGAGATTTAATCTTCTGGAATCCATAGCCACTATGGCTCAAGATCTCCATACCAAGATCCAGATAAGGATCTCCAAGCCTCCAGATAAGGGTCACTGGTGAGCCAATTCTGGATTGTAGTTCATTCCAAATATAGTCAAGTTGACAACCAGGAATAGCCACTACAATCCACCCCTTGTCAACTTGACACAAATAATATCTCATGTTCACATGAAACAATAACAATGTTGTGAATACGCCTAACATGATATAACTATCCCTCGTACAATCGCAAACACATTTGTAAATTTACAATGGGGCATTCATATTACTTTATAATCCTCGTTTCTGCAACTGGTTACGTGGCCTTAATTGGTATTTATAACTACCTTCCTCTACTACCCACTCTGTATTTCCTTCACCTTCGGCCAGCACCTCAGCAGGTCTTGGCTCTTTTCCTGGAAGATTGACCCATACCTTCATTCCTGATGGGTCTGCGTCCTTTATCATCCTGCTTGGATTAGGCTGTTGTAGTTTCCCATTGACTTTAATCACAGGACATGGTAGTACTAGGAGACGCCCTAAGGGATCTCCTACACTCCAGACATAATCTTGCTTACCTCCATTGTGAAGAGGTAATCCAATTTCCCCATGGTAATCTGGATCTATCACTCCTCCTAACACGGTTATTCCTTTTTTAGCCTGTTGGTTTAAGGGCATTAGAAGCCCAAAATGACCAGGGGGAAGTCTGAGCTTCCAATTCAATGGAATGTTTGTTGTAGCTCCTGGTAGGAGCACTCCCCTCTCTGGAGCCAAAACTTCTAGGCCAGCAGAACCTAGAGTTATGGGGACAGGAAGCAAAAATTTTCCTAGAGGGTCACTAGGAGTGATAGTAAGTGGAACTATTCCCTTTTCCACCCCTTGATTCCTGGACCCATGAATCCTGGCTATGGGTGAAACTGTACCATATATGGAGCGCTGATTCAAAGCATATACTGCCTTCTGAAGAACTCTACCCCAGCCTTCCAAGCTGTTACCACCTAATTGGCGCTGTAACTGTGTCTTCAAAAGGCCATTCCATCTTTCTATCAGGCCAGCTGCTTCAGGATGATGGGGAACGTGGTAAGACCAGTGAATTCCATGATCGTGGGCCCACTGTCGTACTTCTCTGGCTGTGAAATGAGTTCCTTGGTCAGAAGCAATACTGTGTGGAATACCATGACGATAGATAAGGCATTCTGTCAGTCCATGAATGGTGGTTTTAGCAGAGGCCTTACGTGCAGGAAAGGCAAATCCATAACCAGAATAAGTATCTACTCCAGTAAGAACAAAACGCTGTCCTTTCCATGAAGGAAGTGGTCCAATGTAGTCAACCTGCCACCAGGTTGCTGGCTGGTCACCTCGAGGAATGGTGCCATATCTGGGGCTCAGTGTTGGTTTCTGCTGTTGGCAGATCTGGCAATCAGCAGCAGCTGTAGCCAGGTCAGCCTTGGTGAGTGGAAGCCCGTGTTGCTGAGCCCAAGCATAACCTCCATCTCGACCACCATGGCCACTTTGTTCATGTGCCCATTGAGCAATGACAGGGATGGCTGGGGAGAGAGGCTGACTGTCCACAGAACGGGTCATCTTATCCACTTGATTATTGAACTCCTCCTCGGCTGAAGTCACCTTTTGGTGAGCATTTACATGGGACACAAATATCTTCACATCCTTTGCCCATTTGGAGAGATCTATCCACATACTTCTTCCCCAGATGTCTTTTTCACCAATTTTCCAATTGTGATCTTTCCAAGTCCCTGACCATCCAGCCAATCCATTGGCTACAGCCCATGAGTCAGTGAATAATCGTACATCTGGCCATTTCTTCTTGCAAACAAACTGTAATACCATGTGTACTGCCCGAAGTTCTGCCCACTGTGAAGATTTCCCTTCACCTGTGTCTTTCAGAGTTGTCCCAGAAAGGGGTTGTAATGCTGCAGCTGTCCACTTCTGGGTGGTGCCTGCATAACGTGCAGAGCCATCAGTAAACCAGGCCCTAGTCTTTTCCTCTTCGGTCAGTCGATCATAGGGAACACCCCATGAGGCTATAGGCGCATGCTTGGCAGCAGATGGCATTGTAACAGGAGTAGAAACCATAGGCATTTGAGCAACTTCTTCATGTAACTTGCTTGTGCCTTCAGGACCTGCTCTGGCCCGATCACGTATATACCACTTCCATTTGATAATAGACTGCTGCTGTGCGCGTCCCACTTTATGACTTGCAGGGTCTGATAGTACCCAGCTCATGATGGGTAATTCAGGTCGCATAGTAACTTGGTGTCCTATTGTCAAACGTTCAGTTTCCACTAAGGCCCAATAGCAGGCCAAGAGCTGTTTTTCAAAGGGAGAATAGTTGTCTGCAGATGATGGTAGAGCTTTGCTCCAAAATCCCAAAGGTCTTTTCTGTGATTCACCTACAGGGGCCTGCCAGAGGCTCCAAACAGCATCTCTATCAGCCACAGACACCTCAAGTACCATCGGGTCTGCTGGGTCATATGGTCCAAGTGGTAGAGCAGCCTGCACAGCAGCCTGGACCTGTTGAAGGGCCTTCTCCTGTTCCAGGCCCCACACAAAGCTAGCAGCTTTCCGAGTCACTTGGTAAATAGGCCTAAGTAACACACCCAAGTGAGGGATATGTTGTCTCCAGAATCCAAATAGACCCACTAAACGTTGTGCTTCTTTCTTGGTTGTAGGAGGGGCCAGGTGCAATAACTTATCTTTCACCTTAGAGGGAATATCTCTGCATGCCCCACACCACTGGACTCCTAAGAATTTCACTGAGGTAGATGGTCCTTGAATTTTGGTTGGATTTATTTCCCATCCTCTGATACGCATATGTGTTACCAATGAGTTCAAAGTGGTTGCTACTTCCCGCTCACTTGGTCCAATCAGCATAATGTCATCAATATAGTGCACCAATGTGATATTTTGTGGAATATCCAAACGATCAAGATCCCTTCTAACTAAATTATGACACAGGGCAGGAGAGTTAATATATCCTTGAGGCAAAACTGTGAAGGTATACTGTTGGCCTTGCCAACTGAAAGCAAATTGCTTCTGGTGGTTCTTATGGACAGGTACTGAGAAGAAGGCATTTGCCAGATCAATAGCCGCATACCAGGTGCCAGGAGATGTGTTAATTTGCTCAAGTAACGAAACTACATCTGGTACAGCAGCTGCAATTGGAGTTACTACCTGATTTAGTTTTCGATAATCAACTGTCATTCTCCATGATCCATCTGTTTTCTGCACTGGCCAGATAGGAGAGTTAAACGGAGATGTGGTGGGAACCACCACCCCTGCATCTTTCAAGTCCTTGATAGTGGCAGTAATTTCTGCAATGCCTCCAGGAATACGATACTGTTTTTGATTCACTATTTTCTTTGGCAGAGGCAACTCTAAAGGCTTCCATTTGGCCTTTCCAACCATAATAGCCCTCACTCTACAGTTCAGGGAACCAATATGAGAATTCTGCCAGTTTCTGAGTATATCTATCCCAATTATACATTCTGGAACTGGGGAAATCACCACAGGATGTGTCCGGGGACCTACTGGACCTACTGTGAGTCGGACATCAGTCAAAACTCCATTAATCACCTGCCCTCCATAGGCCCCTACTTTAACTGGAGGGCCACAATGTTTCTTGGGATCTCCTGGGATCAGTGTCAACTCAGAACCAGTATCCAGCAGACCCCGAAAAGTCTGATTATTTCCTTTTCCCCAGTGTACAGTTACCCTTGTAAAAGGCCGTAGGTCCCTCTGGGGAAGAACTGGAGAAAGGGTAACAGCAAAACCTTTGGGTGTCTTATCAGGATCCTTCCTCAGGGGAACCTGGCCACCCCTTCATTCAAGGGGTTCCGGATCTGCAAACTGGCTCAAGTCTGGAAATTGATTCACTGGCCGAGATTGCTGTTTACCACGATCTAATGTAGCCTTTCTTTCATTTGTTTGAGAATTTTTTTGCTTATACAAATCAAACAAATATGCAGTAGGCTTCTTATGTATTTCATTCCTGGAAACACCATGATTGACTAGCCAGTACCAAAGGTCCAAGCGAGTCATGCCATTATAAATTTCACCTTTCCTGTGCTGACCATTACTGGGTCTGTCATTATAAACATTCTTTTGCCTACGCTGTCCATTATAATAACTAGGATCACCTTGTCTCCGGCGATTCAATGCTGCCACCTGGCCCTTGTTACCTCGGAATCCAACTAAACCCAGTGAATTTAATTCATCTAATTGAGCAGAAGCATCTCCAATGCTAAGATCTGGCACAAGGAAAAGGGAAAGAACAAAACCCTTCAAATGTGCTGGTGCCCCTCTCACCAATTTGCGTCTTATAGAGCTGGTGAAGGGCATATCTTCTGGACCTTCCCATTGTGGACAATTAGGCTTTACACAATATATCCACTCTAGCAATGCAATTTCCCTAAGTCTTAAAATCCCTTCATCAACACTAAGCCATGGAATATCAGGCATCTCCAAGTCATTTCCAATAGGCCATCTTTTGATAAACACCTCAGCCAACCATTCAAACAAACTTTTGACACCTTTTTTAACCATGCGAGCTTCCGTATTAAACCTAGAATCTCTACTCAGAGGGCCCATGTCAATAAACTCAGCCTGCTCTAGTTTTATGTTCTTTCCACCCTTATCCCACACCCTTAAAATCCATTCCCACACATATTCACCAGGTTGCTGTTTGAATGAATTAGCAAACTCATTAAGCTCCTTAGTAGTGTAGCGAATTTCCTCATGGACTACACTTTCTACCTCCCCTCTAGGAGCCTGTTTTGCTTTGAGTCTGGTTACAGGTCTAGAAGAAACTATTGGTGGGCCTTGAGAAACATCAGTAGTGAAAGTCATTGCTGGTTTATCAGACTCTGCAAAATTAATTTCCTCATGTGGGGAAGGCATTATTTCAAGGGGTGGGGCTGAGGGTACTACTTCCTCAGGTGGGGCAAACCCTTGAGAATCTGAAGATTCAAAATTCTCAGCTTCAACATGGTCTTCCCACACATCCCCGTCCCAAGTTATAGGATCCCATTCTTTGCCAATTAGTGCCCTTACTTTAACTGTCGACACATTCTGAGGCTGAGACTTAAATTTTCGCTGTAGTTCAGCCAACCTTATAATGAGGGTTTCAGTTTGATTTTCTGCAACTTGAGCTCTATTGCTGCAAGAGAGAAGATTCTCTTCAAGGACACACTTAGCAACTTTTAGATCGTTTACTTGTGTCTGGAGCCTTTCGATTTTATCACACAACTCCTTCCTTTCATTCATCATTTTTTCCCCAGAAACTAAGAGCAGCCAGCCAGTAAAATCATTTTCTGATTTTTTCCCCATCTTGTAGAAAGCTTTGTGCACTGAATCACCTAATTCATTAAGAAAATCAAGGGCATTAGCTTCTTTAAGTTTGAAATATAGTTTCAACCATGGGTCTTCAAAATTCTCTGAGCTCCCAGGAGGGAGAGAATCTGGAGAGGTTTCAGTAGTTGAAAGTGCTGGTGGCTCAACAAGCCAATTCCAGTATTTTAAAAGATTCATCCTTGTACTTCTGTTACTCTAGAACCACTCCTGGTACCAAATTCTGTATTAGTCAGGGTTCTCTAGAGTCACAGAACTTATGGATAGTCTCTATATAGTAAAAGAATTTATTGATGACTTACAGTCGGCAGCCCAATTCCCAACAATGGTTCAGTCGCAGCTGTGAATGGAAGTTCAAGGATCTAGCAGTTACTCAGTCTCACACGGCAAGCAGGCGAAGGAGCAAGAGCTAGACTCCCTTCTTCCAATGTCCTTATATTGTCTCCAGCAGAAGGTGTAGCCCAGATTAAAGGTGTGTTCCACCACACCTTTAATCCCAGATGAAAGGTGTAGCCCAGATTAAATCTCCTTAAACTCGGAGATTTAATCTTCTGGAATCCATAGCCACTATGGCTCAAGATCTCCATACCAAGATCCAGATAAGGATCTCCAAGCCTCCAGATAAGGGTCACTGGTGAGCCAATTCTGGATTGTAGTTCATTCCAAATATAGTCAAGTTGACAACCAGGAATAGCCACTACAGAGACTCACTGGGGAAACAAACTACTCTTAAGAGGAGGCTGCACGCCCAGCAGTAGATGTTGGTGAGGGGAGGGAGGCTGCATGCCCAGTAGATGTTGGTGAGGGGAGGGAGGCTGCATGCCCAGTAGATGTTGGTGAGGGGAGGGAGGCTGCACGCCCAGCAGTAGATGTTGGTGGGGGGAGGGGAGGTTGCATGCCCAGCAGTAGATGTTGGTGAGGGGAGGTTGCATGCCCAGCAGTAGATGTTGGTGAGGGGAGGTTGCACGCCCAGCAGTAGATGTTGGTGAGGGGAGGTTGCATGCCCAGCAGTAGATGTTGGTGAGGGAAGACTGCACGCCCAGCAGTAGATGTTGGTGAGGGGAGGTTGCATGCCCAGCAGTAGATGTTGGTGAGGGGAGGTTGCATGCCCAGCAGTAGATGTTGGTGAGGGGAGGTTGCATGCCCAGCAGTAGATGTTGGGGAGGGGAGGTTGCATGCCCAGCAGTAGATGTTGGTGAGGGAAGGCTGCACGCCCAGCAGTAGATGTTGGTGAGGGGAGGCTGCATGCCCAGCAGTAGATGTTGGTGAGGGGAGGCTGCATGCCCAGCAGTAGATGTTGGTGAGGGAAGGCTGCACGCCCAGCAGTAGATGTTGGGGAGGGGAGGTTGCACGCCCAGCAGTAGATGTTGGTGAGGGGAGGCTGCATGCCCAGCAGTAGATGTTGGTGAGGGAAGGTTGCACGCCCAGCAGTAGATGTTGGTGAGGGGAGGCTGCATGTCCAGCAGTAGATGTTGGTGAGGGAAGACTGCACACCCAGCAGTAGATGCCAGCAGAAAATGAGCTCAATGGCATATTTTGGAGGCTCCTTGTCTCATAATGTCATATAAAGGCATTTCTTTCTTTTAAAAAAAATCACCATTTTATTTATTTTTTTAACTTACAGGCCTTTTGTGTACAGGCCTTTTCCACTTTAGTGTTTTTGTGGGATTCCAAAGTGGGGGAACAAAGAGGTTTCTGTGTCTTTGTCTGTTGTGCCTTTACTTGGGCTCTTTTCCTTCTGTTTGCTTGTTTGTTTTGTCTATTCCAAAGTGTTTGATTTGTTTTCTATGTTTTAATGTTCCCTTAGAATCCTGTTTTGTTTTCTAATGAGAGACAGAAAGGAAATGGGTCTCAATGAGAGGGAGGTAGATAGGGAAAGAAACTGTAATATTATGTGAGAAAAATATCTATATTCAGTACAAGGAAAATACATGGGTAATTATACTGGTTATAATTCAAGGTGGTACTAACATATCTGGTCTTTAAGTCTCCAGTTTTTCTGTATATTTAAAAACCACCTTTAAAACTATCATCATAAACAACTGATAAAGATACAATCATAAACAATGTATAAAGATACAATTTGTTATATTAACATGAAGTGGGGACTTATAAACATACAGGAACTAGGCTCAAAAAAAAAAAAAAAAAAAAAAAAAAAGAACTAGGCTCTACCTAATGCCAAAGGCAGGGACTCTAGAAGAATTATCAAAATAGATACACTTTGAGGAAAGGAAAATCACAAGTTTTTCCTTTTTATATTATGTTTGGATGGATGGATGGATGGATAGATGGATGGATGGATGGATGGATGGATGGATGGATAAGGAGGAAAAGAAAATAGTACTTCCACATCTAATTATATTAAATATAAATTTAATAAATTGTCTAACTGAAAATTTGGCTGAATTAATTTTGAAATCATAATTAATTTCTATTAACAGACTCACCTTAGATATAAAAACACAAATACTTTACAAGTAAAGATATAAGTTGTTTCCAAATCCTGACTATTGTGAATAGAGTAGTAAGGGACATGGGTGGGCAAGTAAGAATCATCTCTCACCTCTCATCAGAGAAACTTCTTGCAGTAGATGGCAATCAACATCAAGATCCACACTGGTCAATGTGCAGAGGATAAAAGGCTGTGGAGAGCTCAGCCTTCAACGGGATGTCTAATCACATCCTTCCCACCAAGGTTCAGAGAATCAGTGAGGAAGAAGTGGAAGAAAGACTGTGAGAGCCAGAGGTGGTAGATGACTACCAGAAACAGTGTTTTCCAGACACCACAAGGCAGATGCGCAGATGAACTCACAAGCAATTGTGGCAGCAGGTTTTAGACCTATAGAAACTTAAGCCAGACAGAAACGTCAGCATGTGGTAGGGAACGTAGGCCCAAAATTCTAGCCCTACCTGAGGCGCCATTGGATTTGATAGCTGCTCGAAGAGCAGGATTGAGTTTCCTTTCCAACCCCAAGAGTATTTGGTCACCACAAGTTTGACGAGGAGAGAGAGAGAGAGAGAGAGCACAAGAACAAAGTTTGCTGCATAGGGAAGTAGGGTCATATTTGGGGGACCAGCAAATGAATATGATCAAAATACATTCAAAGGCTTGGTAAAAATATTCTTTAAAGGGGCACTGAAAACACGGGAATTGATTCCCAAAATAATATAGGCCATTGCCATTGTCTGTAGCTGCCTCCTAGAACTTCCTAGCAGCTCTTAGTTGTAGAAGACAGGGCACACTGCAGACACAGGACTTGGAGGAGCCAAGCTGTATCCAGCCTAGAGGCTCCCTTCCTAAGGACTAGTTTTCACAGTACCAGAAGAAGCTATGCTGGCTTCACAAAAACAGGCCACATCCTATATCCTATAACAAGTTAGTAAGTTTAAAAGAATTAGAAATCAACTACATATCTACTCAAACAATATAGAATAAATCTAAACTCACCTGCAAATGATAAGTAGGGAAAAAGTGATACATTGTAGAAAGTATAGAACATGAATGGCATCTTAGTTGTTATTGCTGTGATAAAATGCCATAACCAAAAGCAACTTGAGAAGAAAAGAGTTTATTTGGCTTACACATTTTGATCCCACTGCATCATGAAGAGAAGTCAGGGTAGGCACTCAATGCAGGAACTGAAGCAGAGGCAATAGAGGGATGCTGCTTCCTGGCTTGCTCAATGTGGTTTGCTCAGCTGCCCTTCTTATACAACTCAGGACTGCATGCCCAAAGGGGGCACTGTCCACAGTGGGGTGGACGCTCTCACACCATTAACTAAGAAGAAGCTACTCTGGCTTACATCCAGGAAGTGGAGGCCATTTCCTCAGACGAGTTTCCCTCTTCTCAGAGGACCCCAGTTTGTATCTAGTTGGAAAATACTAATGAAAACAAATAGCTTAAAGACTAACAAATATGAACGTTTAAAGTACTTTAACATTCATGCATACATAAAATATCAAAACTTATGAAATGAAATAAATGCATTATTTATTAAAATTTATAGCTGTCAACACCTATTTAAAAAAAAGAAAGTTCTTTTTAGTTAACAATAGGTTTTTTTTCATACAATAAATATATTCTGGGTATAATTTCCCTTCCTAATCACTCTTCCAGGTGCTCCCCACCTACCCACCTACCCAAATCCATACCCTTGAATGAGGACTCTAACTTTCTATGCTAAAGACACAGAAAGAAGAAAGAAGCAAAGATAGAAACGTAAGCTTAGAGCAAAGCCAGATGAAACAGAGAAGACAGAAAATCAAGAAAAGCAAGAATTGTCTCACAGGAAAAAAAGTCGGTAATGACAAACTGGCCAAGAAAAAAAAAATGTTAAATTACTAAAATCGGGAATAAAAACTGGGGTCATTACTACCCATGCTACAGAAATAAGAAGAATTCTAAGAGAATAAATAATTGCATGTTGACAAACAAGACCAGTTAAATAAAATAAAATTTTAATACAAAAATGATCTAAATTAATTCATAAAGAAACATAAATCTTGATTAGACCTTTGAAGAAAATTAATGAGCAAAAAAACTTCCAAAAACCAGAAGTCTAGAGTCAGGAAGCTTTTCTGGTGAACGCCCGGAGAACACCAGCCAAATTCTTCAGAGACTGAAATGGAGAAACACTTCTTAACTCACTCATTACTGGTCTGATCCCAGCCGGACATCTGCCGTAAGATCAATATACATTGTGTATCTATATGTAGAACCCGCAGACAATGCTAGCAAAATGAACCACTGAATATTCAAAGGAACATGTACCAGAAAGGATGTCAATTTACCCAAGTAACACACACACACACACACACCTCTATTAGAACTAATTCAGTCATGTTTTAGAATACGTTATGTTTCTAAATAGAATATGTTTTGTCAACAACAAAATCAGATGCCATGTCAGAAATTGAGAACTAAAGTGAGTTGAAGAACAAATTCCATCTATAATGGCATCACAAAAAATAAAATACTTAGAAATAAATTTAATATGACATGAAGCTGTATGTAGAAATTTAAATTAGTGTTGGAAGAAATGAAATTTTTTGAAAACACAATTTTTACTCTTGAATGGTTTCCATTTCTTTTGGAAAGAAGTTGACCTAAGCTATAGGTGTTGAGTTCTGGACCAGCAGTTGTCATCAACAACTGTGATATGCTCAGTAGCATTATGCTGACCTATTGCTATTTGCCTTAGGTTTTTATTAAATATATATATATTTCATATTTTGATGGAAAAATTTTTAGAACTTTTTCCTTTTCTTCTTTTATATAGTACATCCCAAATGCAGTTTCCCCTCCCCTCAGCCTCTCTTTTCCCCCACTCCCTCTAGATCTAGCCCTGCCTTCACCACACCTCAGAAAAGAGCAGGCCTTCCAGGGATATCAACCAAATTGTGTTTTCAAAAACTGATACAAGGATACCAGGAGATCACTGGCTTCTAGCACTCCATTCTATTGGCATGCACACCACTCCAGCACTTTGGAGGTGAGGACAGAAAAATCAGGAGTACCAGGCCAGCCTTAGGTACATGTGAGATTAAGGCCAGCCTGGACTACATCAAGTTCTGTCTTTAAAAAAAAAAAATGAAAAGGTAATTAAGCTAATGAAAGAGAAAAATTCAGTAGGTATTTCATAATCAGAAGAAAAGGTGTACAACATGATTGACCACAACTAAAATGCAAACCAAAGCCACAGTGAGATACCATTTCATGCCCGGTAGGATGAACTTTTTATTATTGGATATAAACAGTGTTGGCAAGAATGTGACATCATTGGAATCCTGATACACACTGGTGGAGCTGCCTAATGGGAGAAGCTCTGTGGAGAAGAGTCTGATGAATCTGCCAAACATTAGACATAGAAGACAACACAGCCTTGGCTAAATGGTGCCAGGCTACAGGGAGAGGTGGTAGAGTCTGCTTTCACTTTGTTCTGACACATCACTCTAACCCAAAGCAATTTAGGTAGGGAATGGTTTATTGGTTTTTCATTTCAAGCCATGGCCGGCAGGTCTTCTTGTTCCATGCAGTATTACCTCTAACCCAGGAAGTACAGCAGGAACCATGGAAGAATGCTGCTTCCTGGCTTGTGGCTTGAGCTTAGCTAGCACTTATACAGCCCAAGACCACCCGCTCTGGAACAATGCTGCCTGTGGTTAGCTGAGCCCCCCTGTGTCAATTACCAATTAAGATGAGGCACTATAGGCATGACCAGAAGCAAACTAGTCTGGAAATCATTCATTTGAGCCTCCTCCCTCTGGTTACCGTGGGTAAGTTGAGAAGTAAAACTTAAGACAGGTAGTGTGCTAGCTAGGCTTTTTTCATCCACTTGACACAAAATAGAGCCATCTGAGAGTAGGGAACCTCGACTGAGAGACTGTCTACATTGTTAGTCAATGACTGGAGTGGGAGAGCCCGGTTAGCTGTAGGAAGTGAACAAGCCAAGGAGAAGAAACAAGTAAACAGTGCTCCTCCATGACCTCTGCTTCAATTCCTGCCGTCAGGTTCCTGCTTGAGTTCCTGCCCTCCCCTCCCTCCATAACAGACTGGCCAGAATGTGAAAGCTCAGCCTCTCTCCCTGCAAATTGTTGTTGGACGTGGTGTTCTATTACAGCAAAGGAAACCTAACTATTAAAGGCAGATAGCATGGAAAGGAAAGAAACACAGCAGGTAAAACCCAGAAAGACTGAGTTGTAGATTAATAAAAGAAATACACACACACACCATAATTTGGAGCCATAAGCAAATAGCTGGGAAGGAAGGGAATTCCTATAGCTGGGCTACAAGAAAAAGAAAAAGAAAGTCCTAGGAAGACCCACAGATGCACCAGCTAGCACTACCCAAAAAGAAAGCTTACAGTGGGGATATGAATACTACAGGCAGCCAGAGAAGGGGTCCTGCACTTCCTAGCTGCTCACTGCAGCAGTGGACAGAAACTAGTTTAGGAATTTTACAGTGAAACCTTGCACTTGGGAAGAGCAAAAGATCAAGCCTTTTAGTTTCTCATGGCCTCTCTCCTTTCACTGGTTGGGTGAGCCATCGCCCCAGAATTTTTACTCTAGCTTGTCAGTATTTGAAGTCTTGGTGAAAGCAATAAGGCAAGAGAAAGAAATAAAAGGATACAGAAACAGGAAACCTACTTGCTGACAATATGATCCTAGACGTTAAAAACCCCAAAGACCCCTCAGAAAATGCATACACTTCATAAACATGTTTATCAAACTAACAGGTCATAAAATCAACATTTTTTAAAAAAAAATAGTTTTCCTACAAACAAACCAAAAAAATGAAAACAAGGTTAGAAAGAAATCAGGAAACCTTGCACTTGTAGCTCCACTCACAATGACCTTGCAGGGGCATGGGAGAGAGTTACTGGAAATGAGACCAAGCACGATATCAATTATGTCTTCAATTTATTAAGACATCTGTCTTAGAGGGACTAGCCAACCAATGACTGGTCCAAATTGAGACCCATCTCACAGGCAAGAACCAATCCCTAACACTATTAGTGACACACTATTATACTTGCAGATAGGAACCTAGCATAACTGTCCTCTGAATGGCACCACCCAACAGCTGACTGAGACAGATGCTGAGACCCAAAGCCAAACACTAGATGGAGCTCGGGGAGTCTTGTGAAAGAGTTGGGGGAAAGATTGAGGGACCTGAAGAAGATAGGGACTCCACAGGAAAGCCAACAGAGTCAACTAACTTGGACCCTTGGGAGCTCCCAGAGACTGAACCATCAAACAAAGAGTGGGCACGGTCTAGACCTACCCCCACCAACACCAGACATATGTAGCAGATATGCAGTTTTGTCTTCATGCAGTTTCCCCAATAACTGGAGTAGGGGATGTCTCTGCATTATTGCCTGCCTGTGGATCCCTTTCCCCTAATTAGGCTGCCTTGTCTGACCTCAGAGAGAAAGGATGCACCTAGTTCTACAGCAACTGATGTGCGGGGGAGGGGGTGATACCCACTGGGGAATCCCCTTCTTTCCTGTCTCCTCCTTCTCAGAGAAGGGGAGGGGGAGATGGGATGAGGAGCTTCCAGAGGGAGAGACTGGGGTGGAGGCTGATATTGGGATGTAAAGTTAATAAATTAATTAATTTTTAAAAAGAAACATCAGTCTTAGTTAGGGTTTCTATGGCTGCAATGAAACACCGTGACCAAAAGCAAATTTGGAAGAAATGGTTTATTTGGCTTATACTTCTATACCCACTGTATACATACTAGCTTGTCTCCCCTGGCTTGCTTAGCCTGCCTTCTTATAGAACCCAAGATTACTAGCCCATGGATAGTACCTCCCACAGTGGGATAGCCCCTCCCCCATTAATCATTAATTAAGAAAATGCCCTACAGTCTTACCTTCAGGTTAATCTTATGGAGGTTCCCTCCTCTCTGATGACTTTAGCGTGTGTCAAGTTAACATAAAACTGTATCCAGCACAATATTCCATACTCACAGAGAACAACTAATATTATGAAAATTGCCTTTTTAACAAAAGAGATCTACAAATTCAACATGATCTCCATCTACTGCTAAGGAAAAATTTTAGAGAGATATATTTTTAAAAGCAAGCCTAAAATTATACGGAAGCAACAAAATTAAAACCTGGAATACTCAAAGCAATTTTGTGCCCAAAGGTTAAATGTGGAGGCATCATAATAATCGATTTCTAAATAAACTACAAAGTCATAGTAACAAAAACAGTATATTAGTATATTTTTGGAACAAATACAGACCCATACAATAATGGAATAAAACAAAAGACCAGAAATAAGTCATACAGCCTCAACCATCTGGTGCCAAAGAATACTTTCACACTACGAGTCTCTCAAATGCTAGAAACTGGGTGAGAGATGGGCCCTACATCTAGACTGGCAACATAGTGGGGCTGGCTCTGGAGGCACAGGTAGGCCAGCCATGAGAACATGGGAGCAGGGGCACTGACCCTGCCTCTTGCAGATGGCAGCATGGGGTGGCCTAGCCGGAGCAGTGCTGGAGAGCTGGTGGGCTGACCAGCTCAGCTAACACCCAGGTCCAGATCCAGGACTCTGAGTTGGCCCACCCCAAAATCTATATCATCTATGAACATTCGGGATAAGTAAAAGGACCATTCCTGCTGCTCCAAAGTTGCAGGATTTCCATGACACAGGACAACAGAATAACTAAAAGGAGTCCTGGTGAGGATCCAGTATTGATGGTGTCACAGAGGCCAGAGATCTTGAACCAGACCAATGATTCACTGCAATGAACATTTGCAAGTAAAGATGTATGAACAGATGTATATACTGTGAGACATACCATGACATACTACAGCTTCCATGATAAGATGTTTTCTATGCTATTTTACTTTTAACTTTATGTGTGTGTGTGTGTGTACATTTATGGGGGGGGGGGCTGCAAGAATAAAGGATAGCTATGAAGGGACAGGGAGATGAGCCAGTCGGTGGTGCATGATGTGAAACTCACAAAGAATTAAAAAGTTAAAAAGAAAAGAAAAAAGAAAACTGATACTAGAGAAACTAAATGTAAAAGAACAAATTAAATCCTCACCTTTCACTTTGTACAAAAACCAACTGGAAATGAGCCAAAGCTTTTAAGATGTGTAACTACTAGAGGAAAATATACAGAAAAATAAAAGCAAGTACATTTAGAAGAATGAAAGTAGATCCATATCTATCACTCTACACAAAACTCAATTCCAAATAGATCAAGGATTTCTACATAAGACCAGACAGCCTGAATTTCATGGAAGAGAAAGTAGGAAATAGTCTCGAACTCATTGGCAGAGGACAGGACTTTCTCAAGAGAACACAGATAGCACAGGCACTAAGACCAACAATTAATCAATTGGACCTCATGAAACTGAAAGATTTCTGGACATCAAAGGACACCATTTGAGCAAGCAACAGCCTACAAATAGGGGGAAATATTTACCAATTCTGTATCTGACAGAGGGTTAGTATAAAGAATATCAAAGAATGGGACCTCATAAAATTGCAAAGCTTCTGCAAAGCAAAAGACACCGTCAATAAGACGAAAAGGCCACCAACAGATTGGGAAAGGATCTTTACCTATCTCAAATCAGATAGGGGACTAATATCCAATATATATAAAGAACCCAAGGCCGGGCTTGGTGGCGCATGCCTTTAATCCCAGCACTTGGGAGGCAGAGGCAGGCAGATTTCTGAGTTCGAGGCCAGCCTGGTCTACAAAGTGAGTTCCAGGACAGCCAGAGCTACACAGAGAAACCCTGTCTCGAAAAACCAAAAAAAAAAAAAAAAAAAAAAAAAAGAACCCAAGAAGGTGGACTCCAGAAAATCAAATAACCCCATTAAAAATGGGGCTCAGAGCTGAACAAAGAATTCTCACCTGAGGAATACCGAATGGCTGAGAAGCACCTGAAAAAATGTTCAACATCCTTAATCATCAGGGAAATGCAAATCAAAACAACCCTGAGATTCCACTTCACTCCAGTCAGAATGGCTAAGATCAAAAATTCAGGTGACAGCAGATGCTGGCGAGGATGTGGAGAAAGAGGAACACTCCTCCAATGTTGGTGGCATTGCAAGCTTGTACAACCACTCTGGAAATCAGTCTGGCGGTTCCTCAGAAAATTGGACATAGTACTACCGGAGGATCCAGCAATACCTCTCCTGGGCATATATCCAGAAGATGTCCCAACCGGTAAGAAGGACACATGCTCCACTATGTTCATAGCAGCCTTATTTATAATAGCCAGAAGCTGGAAAGAGCCCAGATGCCCCTCAACAGAGGAATGGATACAGAAAATGTGGTACATTTACACAATGGAGTACTACCCAGCTATTAAAAAAATGAATTTATGAAATTCCTAGGCAAATGGATGGACCTGGAGGGCATCATCCTGAGTGAGGTAACCCAATCACAAAGGAACTCGCACAATATGTACTCACTGATAAGTGGATATTAGCCCAGAAACTTAGGATACCCAAGATATAAGATACAATTTGCTAAACGCATGAAATTCAAGAAGAACGAAGACCAAAGTGTGGACACTTTGCCCCTTCTTAGAAATGGGAACAAAACACCCATGGAAGGAGTTACA
Organism: Mus caroli; assembly: GCF_978045245.1. NCBI lineage: Eukaryota > Metazoa > Chordata > Mammalia > Rodentia > Muridae > Mus > Mus caroli. The sequence continues at coordinate 71,833,386 of NW_028227261.1, forward strand.
GAGACAAAATTTGGAGCTGTGATGAAAGGATGGACCATCTAGAGACTGCCGTATCCAGGGATCCATCCCATAATCAGCTTCCAAACGCTGACACCATTGCATACACTAGCAAGATTTTGCTGAAAGGACCCAGATATAGCTGTCTCTTGTGAGACTGTGCCGGGGCCTAGCAAACACAGAAGTGGATGATCACAGTCAGCTATTGGATGGATCACACGGCCCCCAATGGAAATTACCCAAGGAGCTAAAGGGAACTGCAACCCTATAGGTGGAACAACAATATGAACTAACCAGTACCCCGGAGCTCTTGTCTCTAGCTGCATATGTATCAAAAGATGGCCTAGTTGGCCATCACTGCAAAGAGAGGCCCATTGAACTTGCAAACTTTATATGCCCCAGTACAGGGGAACCCCAGGGCCAAAAAGGGGGAGTGGGTGGGTAGGGGACTGGGGGGGTGGGTATGGGGGACTATTGGGATAGCATTGAAAATGTAAACGAGGAAAATACCTAATAAAAAAATAAATTAAAAAAAAAGAAAATGTAAACGAGGAAAATACCTAATAAAAAATAAATTAAAAAAAAGAATATCAAAGAACTTAAAAATAAAAAATGAACATCAAGAAAACAACCCATTTCAAAAAAAATAAACAAGTAAATAGACTTCTCAAAAGGTGACACAAAGGGCTGTGAAAAAACTAAAAAGTGTTCAACATCCTTAGCCATTAAAAAATGAACATTAAAACTACTTAGAGATTTCATCTTAGCCCAGTCAGAATATTTAAGCTTAATAAAAAGAAACGACAGCACATGCTAGCAAAGACAGAGAAGTGAGAACACTTACTGCAAGTAAGAGTACAAACTGGAGAAAAGCACCGGGGCAGCTGGGGCACAGGGTCTGCTGACACTCGCCAGCTACCCACAACACCCGCCACAGGATCTTAAGACTTCTGGTGAGTGGAGCACAGCTTCTGCTCCAATCCAATTGCACGCGGGACCAGAGACTGCATTAGTTAGGGAAGCAGAAAACCGGCCTGAGTAGGACCACAGGCCTCTTCCGGCTGGACCAGCACCGGGGTACCATCAGCTACCCACGACCCCCGCCGCAGGATTTAGAGACTGCTGGTGAGTGGAACACAGCTTCTGCTCCAATCTTTAAACAGTGACAACGATAACAACTAACCCCAGAGATTACCAGATGGCGAAAGGTAAACGTAATAATCTTACTAACAGAAACCAAGACAACTCACCATCATCAGAACCCAGCACCCCCACTTCGCCCAGTCCAGGGCACCCCAACACACCGGAAAAGCTAGACATGGATTTAAAAGCATATCTCCTGATGATGATAGAGGACTTCAAGAAGGACTTTAATAACACACTTAAAGAAATGCAGGAGAACACTGCTAAACAGGCAGAAGACAATAAAGAGGAAGCACAAAAATCCCTTAAAGAATGGCAGGAGAACAATGCTAAAGAGTTACAAATCCTTAAAGAAAAACAGGATAACATAATCAAACAGGTAGAAGTCCTTACAGAAAAACAGGAAAACACATCCAAACAGATGATGGAAATGAACAAAACCATACTAGACCTAAAAAGGGAAGTAGACACAATAAAGAAAACCCAAAATGAGGCAACACTGGAGATAGAAACCCTAGGAAAGAAATCTGGAACCATAGATACCAGCATCAGCAACAGAATACAAGAGATGGAAGAGAGAATCTCAGGTGCAGAAGATTCCATAGAGAACATCAGCACAACAATCAAGGAAAATGTAAAATGCAAAAAGATCCTAACTCAAAACATCCAAGAAATACAGGACACAATGAGAAGACCAAACCTACAGATAATAGGAGTGGATGAGAATGAAGATTTTCAACTCAAAGGACCAGCAAACATCTTCAACAAAATTATAGAAGAAAACTTCCCAAATCTAAAGAAAGAGATGCCCATGAACATACAAGAAGCCTACAGAACTCCAAATAGACTGGACCAGAAAAGAAATACCTCCCGACACGTTATAATCAGAACAACAAATGCTCTAAATAAAGATAGAATACTAAAAGCAGTAAGAGAAAAAGGCCAAGTAACATATAAAGGCAAGCCTATCAGAATTACACCAGATTTTTCACCAGAGACTATGAAAGCCAGAAGATCCTGGACGGATGTTATACAGACACTAAAAGAACACAAATTCCAGCCCAGGCTACTATACCCAGCCAAACTCTCAATTAACATAGATGGAGAAATCAAAGTATTCCACGACAAAACCAAATTCACACATTATCTCTCCACGAATCCAGCCCTTCAAAGGATAATAACAGAAAAAAACCAATACAAGGACAGGAACCATGCCCTAGAAACAACAAGAAGGTAATCCCTCAACAAACCTAAAAGAAGACAGCCACAAGAACAAAATGCCAACTTTAACAACAAAAATAACAGGAAACAACAATTACTTTTCCTTAATATCTCTTAATATCAATGGACTCAACTCCCCGATAAAAAGACATAGACTAACAAACTGGCTACACAAACAAGACCCAACATTTTGCTGCTTACAGGAAACTCATCTCAGAGAAAAGGATAGACACTACCTCAGAATGAAAGGCTGGAAAACAATTTTCCAAGCAAATGGCATGAAGAAACAAGCTGGAGTAGCCATTCTAATATCTGATAAGATTGACTTCCAACCCAAAGTCATTAAAAAAGACAGGGAGGGACACTTCATACTCATCAAAGGTAAAATCCTCCAAGAGGAACTATCAATCCTGAATATCTATGCTCCAAATACAAAGGCAGCCACATTCATTAAAGAAACTTTAGTAAATCTCAAAGCACACATTGCACCTCATACAATAATAGTGGGAGACTTCAACACACCACTTTCACCAATGGACAGATCATGGAAACAGAAACTAAACAGGGACACAGTGAAACTAAGAGAAATTATGAATCACATGGATCTGGCAGATATCTACAGAACATTCTATCCTAAAACAAAAGGATATACCTTCTTCTCAGCACCTCATGGTACCTTCTCCAAAATTGACCACATAATTGGTCACAAAGCAGGCCTCAACAGATATAAAAATATTGAAATTGTCCCATGCATCCTATCAGATCACCATGGACTAAGGCTGATCTTCAATAACAAAATAAATAATAGAAAGCCAACCTTCACGTGGAAACTGAACAACACTCTTCTCAATGATACCTTGGTCAAGGAAGGAATAAAGAAAGAAATTAAGGACTTTTTAGAGTTCAATGAAAATGAAGCCACAACATACCCAAACTTATGGGACGCAATGAAAGCATTTCTAAGAGGAAAACTCATAGCTCTGAGTGCCTCCAAAAGGAAACTAGAGAGAGCACTCATTAGCAGCTTGACAACACACCTAAAAGCACTAGAAAAAAAGGAAGCAAATTCACCCAAGAGGAGTAGACGGCAGGAAATAATCAAACTCAGGGGTGAAATCAACCAAGTGGAAACAAGAAAAACTATTCAAAGAATCAACCAATCAAGGAGCTGGTTCTTTGAGAAAATCAACAAGATAGATAAACCCTTAGCCAGACTCACTAGAGGGCACAGGGAAAGCATCCTAATTAACAAAATCAGAAATGAAAAAGGAGACATGACAACAGATCCTGAAGACATCCAAAACACCATCAGATCCTTCTACCAAAGGCTATACTCAACAAAACTGGAGAACCTGGATGAAATGGAGAAGTTCCTAGACAGATACCAGGTACCAAAGTTGAATCAAGATCAGGTTAATGATCTAAACAGCCCTATATCCCCCAAAGAAATAGAAGCAGTCATTAATAGTCTCCCAACTAAAAAAAGCCCAGGACCTGATGGGTTTAGTGCAGAGTTCTATCAGACCTTCAAAGAAGATCTAATCCCAGTTCTTCACAAACTATTCCACAAAATAGAAACAGAAGGTACTCTACCCAACTCATTCTATGAAGCCACAATTACTCTGATACCTAAACCACAAAAAGACCCAACAAAGATAGAAAACTTCAGACCAATATCCCTTATGAATATTGATGCAAAAATCCTCAATAAAGTTCTTGCTAACCAAATCCAAGAACACATCAAAACAATCATCCATCCTGACCAAGTAGGTTTCATCCCAGGAATGCAGGGATGGTTGAATATACGGAAATCCATCAACGTAATCCAGTATATAAACAAACTCAAAGACAAAAACCACATGGTCATCTCGTTAGATGCGGAAAAAGCATTTGACAAGATCCAACACCCATTCATGATAAAACTCTTGGAAAGATCAGGAATTCAAGGCCCATACCTAAACATGATAAAAGCAATCTACAGCAAACCAGTAGCCAACATCAAAGTAAATGGTGAGAAGCTTGAAGCAATCCCTCTAAAATCAGGGACTAGACAAGGCTGTCCACTTTCTCCATACCTATTCAACATTGTACTTGAAGTCCTAGCCAGAGCAATTCGACAACAAAAGGAGATCAAAGGGATGCAAATTGGAAAAGATGAAGTCAAAATATCACTTTTTGCAGATGATATGATAGTATATATAAGTGACCCTAAAAATTCCACCAGAGAACTCCTAAGCCTGATAAACAGCTTCGGTGAAGTAGCTGGATATAAAATTAACTCAAACAAATCAATGGCCTTTCTCTACACAAAGAATAAACAGGCTGAGAAAGAAATTAGGGAAACAACACCCTTCTCAATAGTCACAAATAATATAAAATATCTTGGCGTGACTCTAACTAAGGAAGTGAAAGATCTGTATAATAAAAACTTCAAGTCTCTGAAGAAAGAAATTCTAGAAGATCTCAGAAGATGAAAAGATCTCCCATGCTCATGGATTGGCAGGATCAACATTGTAAAAATGGCTATCTTGCCAAAAGCAATCTACAGATTCAATGCAATCCCCATCAAAATTCCAACTCAATTCTTCAACGAATTAGAAAGTGCAATCTGCAAATTCATCTGGAATAACAAAAAACCTAGGATAGCAAAAACTCTTCTCAAGGATAAAAGAACCTCTGGTGGAATCACCATGCCGGACCTAAAGCTTTACTACAGAGCAATTGTGATAAAAACTGCATGGTACTGGTATAGTGACAGACAAATAGACCAATGGAATAGAATTGAAGACCCAGAAATGAACCCACACACCTACGGTCACTTGATCTTCGACAAGGGAGCAAAAACATCCAGTGGAAGAAAGACAGCATTTTCAACAAATGGTGCTGGCACAACTGGTTGTTAACGTAGAAGAATGCGAATCGATCCATTCCTATCTCCTTGTACTAAGGTCAAGTCTAAGTGGATCAAGGAACTTCACATAAAACCAGAGACACTGAAACTTATAGAGGAGAAAGTGGGGAAAAGCCTTGAAGATATGGGCACAGGGGAAAAATTCTTGAATAGAACAGCAATGGCTTGTGCTGTAAGATCGAGAATTGACAAGTGGGACCTCATGAAACTGCAAAGCTTCTGCAAGGCAAAAGACACCATCAATAAGACAAAAAAACCACCAACAGATTGGCAAAGGATCTTTACCTATCCTAAATCAGATAGGGGACTAATATCCAATATATATAAGGAACTCAAGAAGGTGGACTCCAGAAAGTCAAATAACCCCATTAAAAAATGGGGCTCAGAACTGAACAAAGAATTCTCACCTGAAGAATACCAAATGGCAGAGAAGCACCTGAAAAAATGTTCAACATCCTTAATCATCAGGGAAATGCAAATCAAAACAACCCTGAGATTCCACCTCACACCAGTCAGAATGGCTAAGATCAAAAATCCAAGTGACAGCAGATGCTGGCGAGGATGTGGAGAAAGAGGAACACTCCTCCATTGTTGGTGGCATTGCAAGCTTGTACAACCACTCTGGAAATCAGTCTGGCGGTTCCTCAGAAAATTGGACATAGTACTACCGGAGGATCCAGCAATACCTCTCCTGGGCATATATCCAGAAGATGTCCCAACCGGTAAAAAGGACACATGCTCCACTATGTTCATAGCAGCCCTATTTATAATAGCCAGAAGCTGGAAAGAACCCAGATGTCCATCAACAGAGGAATGGATACAGAAATTACGGTACATTTACACAATAGAGTACTACTCAGCTATTAAAAAGAATGAATTTATGAAATTCCTAGCCAAATGGATGGACCTGGAGGGCATCATCTTGAGTGAAGTAACACAATCACAAAAGAACTCATACAATATGTATTCATTGATAAGTGGATATTAGCCCAAAACTTAGGATACCCAAGATATAAGATACAATTTGATAAACGCATGAAACTCAAGAAGAATGAAGACCAAAGTGTGGACACTGTGCACCTTCATAGAATTGGGAACAAAACACCCAGGGAAGGAGTTACAGAGACAAAGTTCGTAGCTGTGATGAAAGGATGGACCATTTAGAGACTGCTGTATCCAGGGATCCGTCCCATAATCAGCTTCTAAACGCTGACACCATTGTATACACTAGCAAGATTTTGCTGAAAGGACCCAAATATAGCTGTCTCTTGTGAGACGATGCCGGGGCCTAGCAAACACAGGAGTGGATGTTCACAGTCAGCTATTGGATGTATCACAGGGCTCCCAATGGAGAAGCTAGAGAAAGTACCCAAGGAGCTAAAGGGATCTGCAACCCTATTTTTGGAACAACATGATGTACTAACCAGAACCCCGGAGCTCTTGTCTCTAGCTGCATATGTATCGAAAGATGGCCTAGTCGGCCATCAATGGAAAGAGAGGCCCATTGGACTTGCAAACTTTATATGCCCCAATATAGGGGAATGCCAGGGCCAAAAGAATGGGAATGGGTGGGTAGGGAAGTGGGGGGCGCTATGGGGGACTTGTGGGATAGCATTGGAAATGTAATTGAGGAAAATATGTAATAAAAATATTAAAAATCAAAAAAAAAAGAGTACAAACTGGTACAGCATCTATGGAAAACAAACATGGAGGTTCCTCAAAGCTGGGAAACAGATCTCCTACAAGAGACAGCTATACCAGACTTGGGCAAAGGATTCTCCATCTTACGGCAGACATACTTGCTCAGCCATGTCCACTGCCGCTCTATTCATATTATCCAGAAATTGGAAACCACCTAGATGGCATCAACTAATGAACAGACAATGAGACTGTGATACATTTACACAATAGACCTGTTAGAAAAATGAAATTTGCATGTAAGTGGAAGAAGCTAGAAGCAATCATCCTGTGTAAGGTAACCCAGACCCAGAAAGACAAGTGTGCCTTGCTTTTCTCTTACATGTATTAGCTTTAAGCCTTAGACATGTGCACTTTGTTTAGAATACCCATATAGTCTAGGTAGGTGATCGTGGGACCAGAGGGAAGCAGGTGAGGTTTGAAGGAGGCAGAGACAAAATGTAGTAAAGAGATAAAGTCGAAAATAGAATAGGCGGGTCAATTAAGGGAGAAAGGAAGAGCTGGGTAAAGGAGTGAATATAAGAAGGGGCACCTAAAGTTGGACAGTGGTGGCGCATGACTTTAATCCCAGCACTTGGGAGGCAGAGGCAGGCAAATTTCTGAGTTTAAGGTCAGCCCAGTCTACAGAGTGAGTTCCAAGATAGCCAGGACTACACAGAGAAACCCTGTCAAGAAGAAGAAGAAGAAGAAGGAGGGGGGGGAGGGGGGGGGAGAGGGAGGGGGAGGGGAGAGGAGGAACCTAACAAAACCACATGGAAACCTATTGCTGAGGAAGTTTCATAATATGTATATAATATACATATGTGTTTGTGTGTATACATGTTATATCATAATATATCTCTTCACAGCAATAATACCCGAACTAAGACAATATTCTTGAGTTGTTGGCCAAAGGGTTTCCATAGCTGCTACTCAAGAACACTGCGTGCCAATGCTATTAGTTACTACAACCTGATGGTAAGATCCTGTTGCTGAGGACACCACTCATTTGTGTCATTGAGCATGGAGAAATCAAGCTGATATCCAACCAGAGCTTTATTCATATTAACATTCATAGTGATGTCACTATACACATGGCCACATGAGAAAAGAAATCACCAGTCTCACACACCAGACCTACATTATTGTAGGTCACCCTGCGACCTACAATAATGACCTGCCTGCAAGATATATTGGTGCAATAGGGATACAAAGATTATGGGAATAATCAAGTACTTTTTAATTGGATTTAAGGCCCACCCCATGAAACAGAAGCCATAGCTGACACTATTAATGTGGCCAAGACCTTTGATCAGATAGGTCATTGTCTCTAGGGGGGGAAAGCCTTCCACTATGACTCTACGAAAGTATCACAGCAATAAAATAACGTCTAATGACATATTCCTGCACCTATAAGTCAGTACATTGCTCAAACTTCATCTGAAGTTTTTTTTTCTTATAGCAGATGTTAATTAACACTGAGACCAGAGAATAAGAAACACCAAAATATTAAGTTCTAAATGGAATGTCTTTATCACCCCCCCAAATCAGGGCTCAGCATCTATGTAGAAGAAGAGGGACAACTGTAAGAGCCAGAGGTGGTGGGTAACTCTGAGGAAGCTGTGTCTTCCACATACAGCAAGGCTGATGCACATATGAACTCGCAGGGACTGTGACAGCATGTCCAGGACCTGCACAACTTCAAGCCAAACATAATTCCAGCATGAAGAAAGGGCAGTGGTCACCAAGTTCCACCCCTAGCAATGGAGCTATCTGTAATTTATACCCCAAGAGACAGAAAAGTCAGTTTTCCCCAATAAAGTAGCACTTGGTACACTCCAGGGTGGGCTGCATCCTCGGGAGGAACTGACAAACACAAACTTGGCTCCCTGTTTTTTATATGCTTTTTTGGCTGGTCAGTTGGTTTGGTTTGCTTTGATTCGGTTCTTTTTGGTTATAGTTTTGTTTGAGAGAGGGAAGATATACAATGCTGGATGGTAGGAAGGGGGAAGATCTGGGAGGAGTTAGGGGAGGGGAGAGAATATGACAAAAACATATTGTATGAATGTTTTTAAAACTAGAGAAATTGCAAAAGCTTATGCACTGCATGGCAGGAAAAAATAACTGAGTGGAAAGACAGCCTATAGAATGGGATAAACTCTCTGCCAGCAAAATCTGGCAACAGTTTGATATGTAGAATATACAAAGAACTCAATTCAAAAATGTAAACAACAAAATAACATATAATCTAATCCGTAAATTGGCAAGTGAGAAGACGAAAGAATGGACCATCCAGAGACTGCCCCACCCAAGGGTCCATCTCATAATCAGCCACCAAACACAGACACTATTGTATACACCAGCAAGATTCTCCTGAAAGGACCCTGATATAGCTGTCTCCTGTGAGGCTTTGCCGGTGCCTGGCAAATACAGAAGTAGATGCTCACAGTCATCTATAGGATGGAACACAGGGCCCCCAATGTAGGAGCTAGAAAAGGTACCCAAGGAGCTAAAGGGGTCTGCAACCCTATAGGTGAAACAACAATATGAACTAATCAGTACCCCCAGAGCTCATGTCTCTAGCTGCAATATGTAGCAGAAGATGGCCTAGTCAGCCATCATTGGGAAAAGAGGCCCCTTGGTCTTGCAAATTTTATATGCCCCAGTACAGGGGAACGCCAGGACCAAGAAGTGGGAGTGAGTGGGTAGGGGAGCAGGGCAGGGGGAGGATATAGGGGACTTTCGGGATAGCATTTGAAATGTAAATGAAGAAAATATCTAATAAAATTTTTTTTTTAAAAATTGGCAAGTGAGTTGAACTGGCAGTTGTACCCAAAATATAAAAGGCCAATAAATACCTGGGAAAACAAGTTCAATATCTTTGGCAATAAAGAAAACCAAAATCAAAATTAAACTGAAATTCACTCCAGTTGGAATGGCTATTATCAAGGCAAGCACCACATGCTGATGAGAATGGGAGAGTGGGGGAGAGGGGCCATTTACATGTTGGGAGGAATCTAAGTTAGCCTAAGTACTACGAAAATGTGATATACCAATATAATGAAATAATATTCTCCCACAAAAAGGAATGAGCCATTAGTACATGCCCAAAAACTTGAGCAAAAAAAAATTTTTTTTGAACAAAACAAAACTTTTTAGCAAAATATGCTAAATGAAAGAAGCCAAGCAACAAAGACCATATATTGTATGGGTCTATTTATTTCAACTATCCAGAATTAAAAAAAAAAAATTTCGAGGAGATAAAAAAAACAGATGAGTGTCTGTCAGAAATGGATGAAAAACATGCAAGAAATAATTGCTTAGTGAACACAGAATTTATTTCAGGGTGATTTAACTGTTATACAATTAGCTAATATGAGCATTGTACAAAAGTGTGAACGTACTGAAATCACTGGACTATGGGCTGTAAGGTTTATGTGTGTGTGTGACTATTTGTGTGTATCTGGGGGGAGGGGTGTGTGCACATGTATGTGCAGGTGCCCACAGTGTTGTATTCCCAGAGCTGAAGTTACAGATGTGTGTGAGCAACCTGATGTCAGCGCTAAGAATCAAACTCAGGTTCTCTCTGCGAGAGCAGCAAGTGATCTTAAACACTGCGCCATCTTTCTACGACCTGAATTATACATTATACATTTTAAATGGTTGAAATTATTAACTCTTTTGCAAAAGAAAAGCTCAATAGATATAGATTTTCCAAAATATAAAACCAGCTAGGAATTCAACTCAATAGAGAAATGAATGTATCTTAAAATATACAGCATGAAACACGGTAATGACTTTCTTGTTTTTCTTTTTCTTAACCCCTAAACTTGAAATTGATCCCCCTAAGAATATCAATAACAATTTAACTTCTGACCTCTATCATAAACTCACATCACCAGGCATAGGAACACATGCCTGTCATCCCAGCAATTGGGAGATTGAGGCAGGAGGGTGGTGATCTTGAGGCCAACCTGTAACACAAAACAAGACCCTATTCAAAACAGAGGTATCAATGAATACGTGGTTTTTAATTTTATACTTTTCAACTATATGTCTGTATGTGGTTATATGCACATGTGCGTCCAAGGGCCTCAAAATCCCCTGGAGCTATAGTTACAGGCAGTTGTGAACCACCTGATGTGGGTGCTGGCAATCGAACTCAGGTCTTCTGGAAGAGCACCATTAACTGCTGAGCCCGCTCTTCCAATCCAATAAATTCATGTTTTAAAACAATCAAAATTATTCTTTGAAAAAATTATACTTGTCATAAGACTGGCTCCAGGATGAGACATTGGCTTACTCAAGACACAGAATCCAAGGATGTCAATTCCCTATCACGATGATGCAGTGTTGGTGTGTATCTTAGATTATCTTCCCATAGGTTTTGCATTGTTTCTGTTGTTGTTACTAGGTACTGAACTCAGGCTTCACACATGCTGACTGCACATTCTGCCACTGAGTAACCTTCTCACTTCTCCTATAGTGTTTGGATCATCTCTAGGTTACATATACTTTACAATGCCAATGCTATAGAAAATGCATTTGAGTTATCTGTGCTATTTGAGAATGGCAGCAAAAGTATCTACATGTTTAGCACAGGTATTTCTTTTCCAAGAAGGTCTGAGATGTGGTGGCTTAGGAGCTACCTCAGTCAGAAACACGTTTGCTATACAATTCAGACCAACACACTCCCACATGGAAAGCCAGGACAGTGGTACACATCTAAAATTCAACAGTGGGGATTATAATTCAGACAGATCCCTGGAGGTCACTGGGTAGCCAGGCTAGCTTAATCAGTGGGCTTCAGGTACAGCAAGAGAGCCTGTTCCAGAACAAAGTGGACAGACTAAGGAAAACGTCTGCTACTAACCTCTGGCCTCCACATGCATACATGCATACACACATGTCCACAAGACATTATTGTGCAAATAGACGAACAAACATACATGAACATGCACACACATGTACACACACACACACACACACAATCTGTGCTTAAACTACAGTTACAAAACAGGTAGGTATCAAGAACCCCCTGTGTGCATGCTTCTCCCTCTTTTCATTTATAATTAAAAACTGTGTTACTAGTATATGTATATATGCATATGTTTGGATGGTGTGTTGCTTGTGTGCACATGTGTGCCCATGTGACTGTGTGTGCTTGTGTGCATGTGTGTGTATGTATGTACCTTTCCATCCTAACATATAGCAGATACAAATAAAAACCAAGATACACTTAGCTGAAAATCTAAATTTCATATCTGAAGCACACCCATATATATGGTTTGAGTATTGAACTATAATACTGGCTAAACTTTCTGGGGGTAAAAAACAATTATTGTTTTAAAGAAACCTAAATGAAAATAGAACTCAGACTATTAGACTTTTTCAAAATGTTTTTAGTGATTTAAAAATGTCACTTTCAAAACTTCAAAGAATACAGTAGCCTAGTAGAGTTTTTTATTTGTTTTTTGTTTTAGCACAATGCTTTACTTTGTTTATTTCTGTGGGATTTTATTTTAATATAAATTAATTTATTTACTTTACATCCTGCCTGCAGTTTTCTCTCTCTCCTCCATTGCTCTTCAGAAAAAGGGGGGACTAGTTGTTTTTAAGTATTAAGATATATTAAATATTAGTTTACTATTATTTCATCTCTTTAAAAGTATTAGTATTAAAATTCTTCTAAATGTTACTCATTCGTTACATATATATCTTAAATGTATTAGATATTTGCATTTAAAAAGCTGCCAGTTAGACAATAACACAAATCTGTAAATAACATTAATTTAAATAATGGGAGGCTGCCAAGATGACTCAGTGGGTAAAAGCACATATCGCCAAGCCTGATGAGCCAGGTTCAATCCTCCAAACCTGCATGGTAGAGGGAGAGAAATGACTTCCACAAGTTGTTTTCTAGCCTCCATTAGTGTACCATATGAGTGTGCATACAAACACACATGCACATTCATACACACACACATGCACACACACATACATGCGTGCACACACACATAGTACATGAAATAATAAATAAATATAAAGACTCTTAATGAAATAATGTACACATCACTTCCTCTAGAAGATGGTGCTAGCACAGTATATAACCAACAACTTTTTACCACTGTAACACATTTATGCTGCTAATTACTACATATTATGTCACAGTTTATAAAACAAAAGCAATCATTTTTAAAAATAATAGATTGTTGAATGGATTTTTCATTTTAAGAACATACTCAATTAAGTAAGAAATTTCCATTTGAATCATTTTATTAACAAGTGTCTTAGTCATAGGGTTTCCGTTGCTGTGAAGAGACACCATAACCAAGGGAACTTTTATAAAGGATAACATTTAATTGGGGCTGTCTTACAGGGTTAGAGGTTCAGTCCATTATCATCAAGGTAGGAAGCATGGCAGCACCCAGGTAGGCATGGTCCTGGAAAGGGAGCTGAGAGTTCTATATCTTGATCTGAAGGCAGCCAGGAGAAGACTAGCTTTCAGGCAGCTAGGAGGAAGGTCTCAAAGCCCACTCACATAGTGAGACACAGTGAGACACAACAACAGCACACCTACTCCAACAAGGCCACACCTCCTAATACTCCCTGGGCCAAGAATAGCCAAATCACCACACTAAGGCACACAAATACTGCCAAATATATATCTTCTATTTCCATGTGTTTATATAGACAGCTATTTAATAGCAGTATAGTGTTTTGTCATCACAGAACATAAAGAAAATGATGGTGACCTATGGGGCACACAACAAAGACCACAAATAACTGCAGTGCACTGAGGCCAACTTGGAGAAAACATAATTATTATAGTTTTACCAAGTACCTAAAGTGAGTTCCAGAAAAATAATGACAATGTTGCTCACAGTTGTTTCTAAAGTATGTGTCTGCTAAATTCGTTTTTTAAGATAGTCAAAAATAATTAAACTACTTTGCAGTTAATAGAAACAATGACCTATGACCCCCAACCTGTCCTGCCTGCAAGATGTGCAGGGGCAGTGGTGGCTCAGAGCTTGTGAGAGTGGCCAACCAATGACGGGTTTAACTTGAGACCAAAGCCACAAGGGAGATTCCATGCTTCACAGCCTGAATGCCCAGTGTCAGGAAGCTATATGGCTCAAAAAAATAAAAATAAAAAGTCAATGAAACGATCCCTAATGGTATTCTGCTACAATTACAGATCACTGCCTATCCCAGTCATCATCAGAGAGGTTTCCTCCAGAAGCTGATGGGAAGCCCACAGCCAAACATTAGGCAGAGCATGGAGAACCCCAACAGAAGACTGACAGAAAGGACTGTAGGAGCCAGGGGGTCAAGGATACCAGGAGAACATGGACCACAGAGTCAACTGAGCAGGGCTTACAGGAGTTCACAGAGACTGAAGCAGCAATGGGGCAAAGTTCTGTGCTAGATCTTCTGCATACAGGCAAGGGTCTGGGCTAGATCTTCTGCATACAGGCAAGGGTCTGGGCTAGATCTTCTGCATACATGGTGTGCTTGTTAGTTTGGTATTTTTGTTTGGGCTCCTAACAGCTGGAGTGGGGTGTCTCTGACTCTTTGGCCTGCTCATGGGATCCTTTCTCCCAACCAGGCTACCTCTATCCATCCTTGGTGTGAGGGTTTATGCCCGGTCTTATTGCATCTTGGAGGCCCCCTCTTTTCTGAAGGAAAACCAAGGAGGAGTGGATCTGAGGGAAGTGTGGGGGTGGGGGGGGGGGGGAGAAGGGAGGCTGCAGTCAGGATGTACTACATGAGAGAAGAACTTTTTACAAAGAAAAAGAAAGTAAACAAAAACAAAACTTTAAAAATAAAATAAAATACTAAAAATAATGGACCAAATAATCATAGCACACGTTGAATGAATTTTAAAAATGTAATACCTTATGAAGCATGTTTTCTATAGTTCTCATGTGATTAGCAACACATTCTTTGTCTCTAGAAAAAAGAGAGAAAGGATTAGGTGTGAGTATAACCCAAGTCTTTCTACATTTGTTTACACTTTAGCCTGAGACACTATTACTAGCTGTCTTTGATCTCCCTTTTAAAACACAAAACTTGATACTGGGGAGGTGGCCTGGCAATGACCTGCTTTCTGTGTGAGTATGACAGGATCCAGATCCCCAGCAGATATCTGAGAAGCCTTGGTGGCAGCCTGTTATTCCAGTCCTCACCCGGTAGACTCGGGCTCCTGGTCAAGCTGGATAGCATGGATAGAGGGAAGTAGTGAGCTCCAGGCTCAACGAAAGACCTTGTCTCAACAAACAGAACAGAAAGCAATCCCAGAAGAGACTCAACATCAACCTATGGCTGTCTCTCTCTCTCTCTCTCTCTCCCTCTCCCTCTCCCTCTCCCTCTCCCTCTCCCTCTCCCTCTCCCTCTCCCTTCTCCCTTCTCCCTTCTCCCTCTCCCTCTCCCTCTCCCTCTCCCTCTCCCTCTCCCTCTCCCTCTCCCTCTCCCTCTCCCTCTCCCTCTCCCTCTCTCACACACACACACACACACACATACACGTACACATACACTGTACACATATGGAAAAGGTACAAACTGGAACCACAGCCACTGATATGTTACACTTAACTCCTATGCACACTTATGCTACGTACCCTAAAGTGGGGGGAGGGACCATAAGTTAAGAGAATGGAAAACATAAAGAAACCATGATTATTATTACATAATTCATAATTTCAGATGTTCTGAAAACACACGACATTCTTTATATCTTTAATTGGTGGCAGACCGTTGTAAATGGTGATGCTGTATAAAATACTATCTATCTATTGCCTTCCTTCACAGTCCTTTCATGGTGTCATAACCTGACAACATATATGTGGTTACAGGTTCTCTTCTTGGCTTGTGTATTTAATTCAGCTTTCACAATGAAATACAAGCTCAAAATGCGAAAGACTAGACTTTAATAATAGTAATCAGGCCTCTTTAGTTGTCTAAGATCCTATGCCCTTAGAAAGGAACCACGGAGACCTAAGTCCCAAATTAACTGTTGAACGTAAAAACTCAACGTAAACCTGGAGGCTTTATAACCTTGTGGCAACACACCTTTGAATACAGGTTCTGTGACACTCAGGCTTAACAACTTAGTCTGTCTCTTCACTTGATGCAAGGAGATCAAGAAAACAGCAACAAGTCTGAATTAGTCAAACTTACACTTTTAGAAGTAAAAATTATATACATTTAAAATGGAGATGCAATGTTATACAGGTGTACAACTTTCCAAATAAGACTATTAGTAGATATTCAAGCAAGCCAATATGTGTACTTTGGACTTCATCTTCTCATCATTCGTAAATGATGTCATCAACCCGGAAGCAATAGGTTTGCTGTTCTAAGATCTCAGATGCCCTACTCTGTAATAATTTACAGGCTTCGCCCTGGAATCTAGAGAGTGCAGTCACACTCACAGTTTGTATCTAACAGGAGTTTGTTTTAAAATGTTAATGAATATTTTTACATTTTCATGAATTAAAGATTCTATACACAAACAGGGAATCAATTAGAGTCATGTGTTCCCTTAATTCTTTTCATTATACTGCTAAATAAAACCCTGTCTTAAAGAAGTCCATAAACCCTGTTATGGGGAAACAAATGAGAATGTAACAGAACTGATCAATTTGAATTTCAAAACCTGTGCATGTCCACCTGTTACATGGTAAAGGGGAAGCATCCTCTGTGTTTCCATAGCTGTTGACGTTGAAATGGTATTTTTCTATTAAATATACTATAGCATATATCTACACAAGCTTAAATGGATTCCCATGATCGGCATGTTTTAGTGACATTTTAAGGCTATGATACACATACTGGTTGTATGCCAACATTTCCTTATGGATATATTACTTGTAATATCAGTAGAATCCACAAAGCAAAATCAGGGTGGGAGCCAGTGGAGTTGGAGGTGGTAAAATACAAATAATATAGAAACAAAGAATGCAACAATGTGAAACTTTTAAATAAACAATTTTATGCTCTGCATTAATTCAAGCACGCAGTGCCAACACCGAGCACTGGATATGCATAATTTGAGGCTACACAGAAGCCTATGCTTCCGAGGCTCCTCAATAAAATATACACTTAGAGTGTGGAGTTAAGAGCTTTCTTTTTGAGGGTATATCAGAGAATTTCAAAGAGAGACAGCTGCACTTTTGTTTTCTAGCACTGTATTATCCAGGGCTAAAACCCAGAGCATGAAAGTAAGAATTGATCTTTTGTCCGTTTTAAGTGATCTCCCCACGGTCCGGATGCTCACTTGGCTGCCATGCGGAGGGCACTCTCTGCATCACGGATGTTCTCCTCCAGTCGACGCTTGTCCTGCTCCAGCTGGGTAAGATGTCTATTGAGCTGACGTAGAGATTGATCTTTCCTTCTCAGCTCCATCTTTGCCTCGGAGAGACTCTGCGAGCAGACAGAAAACAGAGCTACTTGTCAGCCCTGATAATTAACTTCAATTTATGCCATAGGCTATTAGACAAAGAAGAACACAGCCTGGCTGCGAAGGAGAGTTGGGGCATTACACATCAAGGTTTAACAAATTTCCTGCAAAAAATTTTATGTACTTGCTAATCAGAAATGAAAACTATACTGTTATTGAGAAATATTTGACTACAAAGCATAATTCTATTTTATTGTGTTAAGTAAAACAAACCATATTATTACTAAAAATTTCTTATTGCAGAAATCTCAAGCTATAACTCTTTTTAATGATAAAAAATAAAGAATTGATGGGGCAAAGGTACATAAAGATTAGATTCTATTTAACTCTAGACTTGACTAAGTGCTATCAGAGGCCCCACAGGGGAGTATAAGAGAGAAGGAAACCAGGATGCCAGGCAAGTGGTGGGCTCATGTGTTTTTATAACAGACTTTTTATGACAGATTGCTATACACATTTCAGTAGACAAATGGGACTCAGAAACAATTTTTACTTGCTTCCTAACAAATAACTTCCATATCAAGGATAGCTACATAAGTATAATCAGCATGTTTTAACTAATGAGACAGTTAATACTGGCATTTATAATGAGTTAGGGTTTATAAATGCTTTCCTAATCACAGAAGTACAAACTCTGTGGACTCAGAGCTCTTTAAATACCAGCTTAGAATAGAAATTCCAGCACGCAACTGCACAACTGTTTTTGAAGGGTTAAGGGAGAAAGTATTAGAATAAGAAAAAAATTTAAGGGATATTTTCTAGACTAGGTTGCAAACCATACTAGTTTGCAACCTAGTCTAGATCCCCTAGTATGGGAATCAGATGATCTGAACACCAAAAATCCATTCATCCCTTGTCATATCAAATTTCTAAAATAAGCTTATCAAACAGGCTTTACAATTAAATTTCTTGAACAATCAGTCAAACAACTGACTGCACGCACTTCTGTTTCATTCTTTACTAGTTCAGCCACATATGAATATACACAGATGTGGTTCACAGCCCATGAAGAAGAAGCAATATGAAGCTAGTGTTTCATATTTGAAACTCTCCTCTTAATATAGTCACAATGATGGTATAAAACCTAAGCCACTTAGGTGAGCTAAAGCAATTAATTACAAATGATCGGGGAGTGGAAGTGATTCAGTCAAAACGCTGCAAGTTCTTAAATTCAGTAATTCATTTTCAATCAAGTTATTATTATACAAACAAGCATCAAAAAATAAGCAATCAGACAGCAAGGGTTACTCATTAGATACATTTATTTTCAAACTGTAATATTGAAAGATCTTTAAGAACATTGCAAAGTTGATCAATGGGTACCGTGTGATCATCAAATAGAAGACAGTCCAGTGGGCCACTGTACAGTGAGTGGCCATGAGTCACAGCAATGCACTGCAGTTTTTAAGGCTAAAAAATGAATTGAGTATTCCTCCTACAAAGAGATGGTAAGAGCTTGGAAGACGGAAGTATTTCACCCGAGTTGAGCATTTACATAATGTATGCATGTACTGAATCGTCACATGACTAAAGAAGATGTGCCTTTATTTTTAGGTTAAAAAATATATTCACCTTAAATATTTGAAAAAGAATATTCACTGAGGAAATTTTCAAACAATGGTGAAAGACAACAAAGAACATATTCTTTTATTTAAAAAAAAATCCAAGTCTGGTTTTTTGCTAAGATATTTAAAGGCATATCAAGAGATTCTTTGTTTAAAAAACAAAACCTATTTAGTTTAAATCTAGTATTTCTGATATATCACAAGCAATTAAAAAGGCTACATTTCTACTGTCAGTCACCCTAAAGCTTTAATAACAATTCTTCCAAAAGAAGTGACAAATATCTGCCAATCCATTGAAACTGCTGTGCTTAGTAAGCCTTGGGATTGCAGTGTGTGCGTACGAAGGGGCTACCAGGGCTGTAACATACAGTCAGCCTTGCCAGTCCAATCTGAAAGCAATCTGCATCAGTTTGCTTCACTTTAAAACCACACTGGCCCGTTCAACAATCTCTGTTGTACAGTCACAGAAGATATAACGCAGCAACATAACTTTCATATAGCCAAATTGACTCAAGGCTGTTATTTCCAGTTTGTCTCATAAGAGCTATGACAGGGCTATCAGACCCCACGAAAGCGTATACCATCTCAGGGCTGTGGAACACAAACACTTACGTAGTTCCTTGAACGTGAAAATAAAAACAGAAAACTTTTCTTTAAAATAGAAACTGTTATTTTAAGTTTAGGCTTAGGACTTGTTTTAAAGAGCTGGGCGGGGGCGGGGGTGGGGGGAGACCTGACCAAGGAATCTACAAACACCATTGCTCCCTAAAGTTCATGCAAATGTGTATAAAACACAAAATTATAAAAAGTGGGTCAAAAAATTATGTGTTCACCTTAATACTAACCTTTCTGATCAAAAATCGGAATCCTTTTAAAGATCCTGGGCTCCAGTTGCAACTAATTTCATGTGTACCCCATGCTTACTCACAAATCTACTTCCCATGTAAAATACACACGCGACGTGTAAAGTTTTAAGTGGTGCTTCTCTCCTCTCTCGCTCAGATTCACCTAATTAAAACCCACGATAAATTTTATGGACTCTAATATCTCCAACTGAATGACTGCAACCAAGAGGGTGTGCCTCTGGGCAGCCAGGCAGCAATGATAAGCAGCGGGCCAGCCACTAATTTCTCAGGCAGGGTAGATTGTGGAAGGGTGATGTTCTGATATCCCAGGAACTGTTCAGGAGAGAATAGGATAAATCAAGTTTAATAACTCTGCTCCTAATTGTTCCCCCAATGCTCAACTCTAATTACTTGGAGAACTCTCCTGACTGTCACCTGATATTAAGTTGTTGGAGGCTGAGCCTGGAACAGCGAGATAATCAATAAACATTTAGTGGGGAGAAGAATGAAGATCCTGTTAAGCAGTGGGAACCTGCAGCACCCAAAGCCCTTCTGCTCATGAGAAAACCTGTGGGACAGCCATAGTGATTGCAAAGCAATAATCCAAAGCACTGCTTTTAGGCCTGGAGGCCTTTAGGCAACAGTGCATGTGAGAGAAAAGGTTAACGCGGTCACCCTAATTACAGCCCACTCTCACATGCTTCATATAGAAGCGAAGACAAGCCAATTAGGTAGAAAGGAAGATAAGGGAAGTTTTATTTGTATACTAATTAAACCCCTGATGAAATTAAAGGAAAAACATACAGCTCTGTAATTGTGTCTGAGAAAGGTCACTCCGGGTTCAGTTATCAGAACGGCACAGCCTTGAGATACTTCACTTAATCCACAATACAGCTCTCATTTTGTACTCAGGTCTTAATATTTACAAAAAAAAAAAAAAAGGAAGAAAGAAAAGAAAAGAAAACTCGAGGCCTGATACTGAACTTATCTTTAAGTGGTGTGGTGAATAATCTGAGCTGTTAGCAAGTTAGTGCTACGTATTATAAGAGTCTTTTTAAAGGTAAAATATATTCTGCTGACCCAAGAACTTCTGTGTCAGTATTTTCGTCAAAGATTCTACTTTTTATTTTAAATCCAAAAAAAAAAAAATGCTTAAAAACAACTTTTGAAATTCTACCCCATCTAGCACGTCTTTATGATATTTCTCCGCAGCTAAGGCTCATCTTCATGTGTGCCTCGTGATCCGAGAGGAAAACAGGCCAGCGCTTCCAGTAAATACTATTACAAGCTGCCATTTCCACCTGACTCTCTCCCTTTATTGATCACAAAACGTTACTAGTAATAAGAGCTAGCAAAGGACAGTATGGACACAAAGACCATGGATAATACAGAAGGGCCTAGGATAAGTACATGGTAGCTGAGATATTAAATACCCCATACACTTTTAATTTTTTTACTTACAGTTTCTGTAATAAATATGTTACTACTGAACGAGAACATAAATTATTTTAAAGCATTCATAATTTTGCATTTCTAAATCTTTTAAGTTTATTAAGGCTAATAATTTAATTATGACTATAAAATGAAATTATATTGCTTTGCCCAAATAACACATTTTGTCTACTGAAAAAGATATATTGAGATATAATTCACATGTCACTCAATTAGTCCTTTGTAAAATTTATAGACTTCTGAAGCCATCACCAATATAAGTCATTTTTATATTCTTTCCTTTAAGAAAAAAAATCTTTCCAAAAAAATGGTGCCCTATATATAGTGTGTCTAATTATTTCAGCAAAGTCTAATTTAGAGCTACACAAAATATATCAGGTTTATAATTTTGGTAAGTGTTTTTAAAATTTAAAAATTCAGGTGGGTGGTGGTGGTGCACACCTTTAATCCCAGCAACTGGGAGGCAGAGGCAGGCGGATTTCTGAGTTTGAGGTCAGCCTGGTCTACAGAGTGAGTTCCAGGACAGGTATGTCTACATAGTGAAACCCTGTCTCAAAAAAAAATCATAAAATAAATTTCCTGAATCAGAGTATCTTATTAATAATTGTATAATACTATGTAAAAGTTATCTGTATGTTATATATACCTAATTAATATTTCTGCATGCCCAGTGACTCACCTACAGTTTTTTCCCATAAGGGTACAGTCTTGTGCTTTAGACCATTAGGTCACTAGGAAATCTGAGCCCAAGGAGATATAGCTTTTATATATTTTCTTGGGTCTAATGGGGAAAATCTTTGAATCCTGCAGGCTAAAAGCTAATGGCTATTCAATTTGATATTTAAAAGTCAGTCATTGGAAGTGAAAGCAAGAAAAGAAACTTTAAATCATGTTTCAGAAGTCAGGAGAAAATGTAACAATTTTAAGACTAAGTTAGCAGAGCTAAGACACAGTTCAGCATCAGAGAATCTGCCCTTCATGAGTGGGGTTACTGGTCTGATCCCCAACATTGCAAGCAGTAATAACAAGAGCGATCACAATAATACAGTACACTTACTGCTACCCACCTGTGACTTCTGAATACATCCTCCTGGCTAGCAGTCAGAACAAAACATTTCAAAGCTAGAAAAGGAAATTAGGCCATCTTCAGCCAGTCTAAAAAATTATATTAGTTGTACTGGCTAATTTTGTGTCAACTTGACACAGGCTGAAGTTATCACAGAGAAAGGAGCTTCAGTTGAGGAAATGCCTCCATAAGATCCAACTGTAAGGCATTTTCTCAATTAGTGATCAAGGGGGAAAGGCCCCTTGTAGGTGGGACCATCTCTGGGCTGGTAGTCTTGGGTTCTATAAGAGAGCAGGCTGAGCAAGCCAGGGGAAGCAAACCAGTAAAGAACATCCCTCCATGGTCTCTGCATCAGCTCCTGCCTCCTGACCTGTTTGAGTTCCAGTCCTGACTTCTTTGGTGATAAACAGCAGTATGGAAGTGTAAGCCAAATAAACCCTTTCCTCCCCAAGTAACGCTAAAACTCACTATAGTTGACAATTAAGTCAGCAATCTGTGAGCTGAGCAATTAGTTAATTTATAACAAATACACAACAGAAAGAGATAGCATTATGTAGTGTAATTAATTTATGTGTTTTTCTTTCCTTACATCTTTAACAGTTATGTGATGTAATTTTAAGGTGGCTTCCCTAAGGGCATTATCTTTTCTCATTTCCTACTATTAACTTCACATGGAAGGTGGACAGTAGACTTATGAAATGAAGCTGAAGATTAACAACCTCCCCATTTTCAGTGTGGAGTACATGGAAGTGCCTGTTAGAACTCATGTGTCTCAGAAGAAGGAAAAATCCACCAAGAGGACATCTCAGTTCTGAATATCTATCCCACAAATGCAAGGGCATCCACATTCATGGAAGAAACATTACTAAAGCTTAAATCACACATGGAACACCACACATTAATAGTGAAAGACTTCAACGCCCCATTCTCACCAATGGACAGGTCATCCAGACAGAATCTAAACAAAGAAATAATGAAACTAATAGACACTATGAATCAAATGGATCTAATAGATATCTACAGAACATTTCACCCAAATACAAAAGAATATACCTTCCTCTCAGCACCTCATGGGACCTTCTACAAAACTGACCACAGACTGGCTCACAAAACAAGTCTTGATAATACAAGAAAACTGAAATAACCCCATGTATCTTATCATACCACCATAGGTTAAAGCTGGACTTCAACAACAACAGGAACAAACTCACGGAAACTGAATTCTTTACTCCATGACCACAGGGTCAGGGAAGAAATAGAGAAAGAAATTAATATTTTTCTAGAACTCAAAAGAAAATGAAGGCACAACCTACCCAAACTTATGGGACACAATAAAAGCAGTGTTAAGAGAAAATCTCATGCTATTAAGTGCCTTCACAAAGGAATTGGAGATGTTCCTTACTGGCAATTTAAAAGCACATGTGAAAGCTCTAGAACAAAAAGAAGCTAACACACCCAAGAGAAGTCGATGGAGGAAATAATCAAACTCAGAGCTGAAATCAATAAGTCAAGAAACAAACAGAACAACACAATCAACAAAACCAAGAGCTGGTTCTTTGAGAAAATCAACGAGATAGATTAGCCAAACTAACTAAAAGGCAGAGAGAGAGAGACAGAGACAGAGACAGAGAGACAGAGAGACAGAGAGAGACAGAGAGAGAGAGAGAACACCCAAATTCACAAAATCAGAAATGAAAAGAGAGACATAACAACAGACACTGAGGACATTCAAAGAACCATTAGGTCTTACTTCAAAAGCCTGTACTTCACAAAATTGTAAAAATCTATATGAAATTGATGGTTTTCTAGACAGATATCAATTACCAAAGCTAAATCAAGATCAGGCAAATTATCTGAATAGTTCTATAACCCCTAATAAAATAAAAGTAGTCATTAAAAGTCTCCCAACCAAAAAAAAGCCCAGGACCAGGTTTTAGTGCAGAATTCTACCAGACATTAAAAGAAAAGCTAATTCCAATACTCCTCAAACTATTCCACAAAATAGAAACAGAAGTGATATTACCAAACACATTCTGTGAGGCCACCATCACCCTGATACCTAAACCATACAAAGGCTCAACAAAGAAAGAAAACTTCAGACGAATTTCCCAAGAAACACTGATACTAAAATACTAAGAAACCAAACCCAAAACACATCAAAAACAGCATCCATCATGATCAAGTAGGCTTCATCCCAGGGATGCAGGGGTGTATCACTATATAAAAATCCATTAATTTAATCCACCATATAAATAAACTGAAAAAAAATCATATGGTCATCTCATTAGATGCTGAAAAGGTCTTTGACAATAATCTTTCAAGTTCAAAGTCTGGAGAGATCAGGGATACAAGATGCATACCTACACATAATAAAAGTCATATGGAGCCAAGAGCAAAATTCAAATTAAATGGAGAGAAACGTAAAGCAATTCCACCAAAATTAGGGATGAGACAAGGCTGCCCACTTTCTCCTTATCGACTCAACGTAGTACTTGAAGTTACAGACAGAGCAACAAGACATCGGGATACAAATTGGAAAGGAAGAAGTCAATGTATTGGTATTCACAGATGTTATGATAGTATACATACGTGACATCAAGACTTCTATCAGAGAATTCTTACAACTGATAAATACACCTTCATCAAAGTGTCTGGATACAAAATTAACTAAAAGAAAATTAGTAGCCTTCTTTATACAAACAATAAACACGCTGAGAAAGAATCAGTGAAATCACACCCTTTACAATAGCTACAATTATTATAAGATATCCTGGTGTGACTCTACCTAAGCAAGTGAAAGACCTATATGATAGGAATGACAAGTCTCTGAAGAACGAAACTGAAGAAGATATCAGAAGATGGAATGAATCAGTAGTATTAACATAGTAAAAAGGACCACCTTACCAAAAGCAATCTACATGTTCAAAGCAATTATCATAAAAATTCCAACATAATTCTTTACAGAAAGAGCAACTCTGAACTTCATATGGAAAAACAAATGAGTGAAAACAATATCCTATCAAATAAAAGAACTTCTGGAAGTATCACCATCCCTGATTTCTAGCTATACTACACAGCAAAAGCAATAGAAATCATGTGGTACTGGAATAAAAACAGACAGGGTGGTCAATGGAATCAAAGAGAATACCAGAAATAAACTCACAAACCTATGGATACTTGTTATTTGACAAAGAAGCCAAAACTATACAATGGAAAAATGAAAGCGTCTTCAACAAATGGTGCTGGTCTAACTGGATGTCTGCATATTGGAAAATGCAAATAGATCCATATTTATCACCCTTCACAAAACTCCAGTTCAAGTAGATCAAAGACCTCAACATAAAACTGGATATACTAAACCTATTAAAAGAAAAAGTGGGAAACTGCCTTGAACACATCAGGTAAATTCCTGAGCAGAATACCAATAGCTCAGGCACTGAGACCAACAATTAATAAATGGGACCTCATGAAAACGAAAAGCTTTTGCAAGGCTAAGGACACCATCACCTGGACAAAATGGCAGCCTATAAAATGGAAAAAGATAGTTACCAACCCTACATATGACAGAGTTCCAAAATAAACAAAGAACTCAAGAAAGTAGACACTAACAAACCAAATAACCCAATTTTTAAAATGGGGTACAAAACTAACAGAGAATTCGCAACAGAGAAATCTCTAATAGCCAAGAAGCACTTAAAGAAATGTTCAGTGTCCTTAGTCATCAGGGAAATACAAATCAAAATAACTCGGAGATTTCATCTTACAGCTGTCAGAATGGCTAAGATCAAAAACTTAAGCAACAGCTCATGCTGACAAGGATGTGGAGCAAGGGCAACACTTCATTGCTGGTGGGAGTGCAAACTTGTACAATCACTTTGGAAATCAGTTTGGTGGTTTCTCAGAAAACTGGAAATAGTTCTATCCCAAGACCTAGATATATCACCCCTGGCATAGACCTAAGAGATGCCCCAATATACCACAAGGACACCTGCTCAACAATGTTCACAGCAGCTTTATTCATAATAGCCAGAAACTGGAAACTACCTAGATGTCCCTCAACTGAAGACTGGATGAACAAAACATGGTCCATCTATACAATGGAAATCTATTCAGCTATTAAAACAATGACATCATGAAATTTGCAGGCAATTGGGTGGAACTTGAAAAGATCATCCTGAGTGAGGTAACCCAGACTCAGAAAGACATGTACGGTATATACTCACTTATGAGCGAATATTAGCAATAAAGTATAGAACAACCATGCTACAATCCACAGACCCAAAAAAGTTAAGTAACAAGGAGGGCCCAAGGGATGATTCTGGAATCTCACCGAGAAGGTCATATAAAATAGAATCAGGGGTAGATGAAGTGAACAGGATGGGAGAGGGGGTGGTAAGAGAATAGTAGGGTTCAATTCTGGGGAAGGTAGAGGGAGAGAGAACTGGAGTGGGGGTCAGGGGGAAGGCATATCGCTGGAACCAGCTTGAGAGGCTTTACCTAGGACAACAGAAACTCCCAGGAATCTATAAGGGTGACCCTAGCTAAGACATGGAACCTAAAACAGCCACCTCCTGTAACCAGGCAAGACTTCCAATGGAAGGATGGGAACACCTAACCTGCTACAAACCATCAACCAACAATTTGCCCTGCCTACAAGATGCACAGGGATAAAGATGGAATAGAAATTGAGAAAATAGCCAACCTATGATGATTGTCATTTGAGAGGTTTTACCCAGGATCTGATGGAAACAGATGCAGAGACCCACAGCCAAACATTAGGCAGAGCTCAGGGAATCTTGTAGAAGGAGGGGAGGAAGAACTGAAGAAGCCAGAGAGGTCTAGGACACACAAGAAAACCTACAGAATCAATTACCCTGGGCCCATAGGGGCTCACAGAGACTAAACCACCAACCAGAAAGCATGGGAAGTATCTAGGTCCCCTACACAGATGTAACAGATGTGCAGCTTGTCTTTATGTGGGTCCCCTAAAAGCAGGCAACAGGGTCCATCTCGGACCCTGTTGCCTGCTTTTGTATCCCTTCTAACTGGGCTACCTTGCCTAGCCACAATAGAAAATGCACTGCAACTTGATATGCCAAGGTGGGCTGATATCCATGGGAGGCCTCCCCTTCTGTTAAGAGAAAGGGACAGGGTAGGGGGAAGGGAAGCTTGGAGGAGAAATAGGAGGGGAAGCTGGGATAGGGATGTAAAGTAAATAAATAAATTAGTGAGGAAAAGGAAGGAATTAGTCCAGTCAGGCTGGCTGATCTCTTGGTCAAGGGAACACCCCTCAGGAGGGCAGAGGAGGGCAGGTCCACCTTAAGGCATGCTAAAGAAAAAGGTGTAGCTCATCTTTTTCTTCCCTTTTCTGGGGGTGGGGGGGGATGTTGGCCAGGGACTAGTAATGCTTTTGCAACTATTAACTTAGTTAGGTTTTACTGCTGTGATAAAGAACATGACCAAAAGCAATTTGGGGGGGGGGGGGGGAGAATGTATCTGGCCTACATATCCTAGGTGACAGTTCACTGAGGGGAAGCCATGTAGAAATTGAAGCAGAGGCCATAGATGAATGCTACTTACTGGCTTACTCCTCATGGCTTTCTCAGTCTGCTTTCTTTACATTCCTGGACCACCTACCCAGGTCTGAGCCCTCCCACAGTCACAATTAAGAAAATGTCCTACAAACTTGCCTGCCGACAATGTGGCAAGGCATTTTCTCAATGAAAGTTCCTCTTCCTAAATGACCAGCTTGTGTCAAATTGATGGGGGCTGGGAGGAGAGATAGGACAGGTAGCTTGGGCTCTTTCACTCTTTCTGTAAAGCTTCCCTCCCCACCGTGCGGCTGCTTGCCCACCATGTGGCAACTTGTCTGCCATATGGCTGCCCTCTATGTCTTATTTGAATGGCATGGTGAGCTCTCTCTCTCTCTCTCTCTCTCTCTCTCTCTCTCTCTCTCTCTCTGTGTGTGTGTGGGGGGGTGTGTATGTGTGTCTGTCTGTCTGTCTGTCTGTGAAAACAAGACCATCATCATTATTTAGTAAATAAGCCAAGGATAAAACATAAATATCTGCAAATCAAACAAACACAACCCTGTCTATGCTGTGGATCAGCGCTCCTGCAAGACCCATGTGTCAAAGGCTCAGTTACTAGGCTGTAATACAAGTGGTGGTTGGTGGGACCTTTAGGAAGTGAGACATAATTACAAGGGTTAGATCCCTCGAGGGCTGAGTTGGAATGGGACACCAGAAGCCCGGACCCTGCTTCCACTCAGCTTCTCAGCCACCATGAGGCAAAAAGCATTCCTTCTCTACAAGTCCTGTCATGGCATGCTACTCTGTCGTCCGAAGCCTCTTCATCCATAGGAACAAGCATTTCTCCTCTAAGCTCAGGTATCGAGTTATGGTACTAGGAAGCTGGTTAGTATGGCTCCATTGTGACATACGTTTTTAAATTCTTTTATTTTTGAGATTATAATTACATTATCTCCCCCTTCCCTTTTCTCCCTAAACTCTATTATAAATCCCTCCTTCCTCTCTTTCAAATTCATGGCTGGGTTTTTTTCTTTTCATTAATTGGTGTGTGTGTGTGTTCAGTCTGTACAGCGTCGCTTGGATGTTTGTTTTCAGCGCTTACTATTTGGTATTGGATAATCAACTGGTGTGCTTGTCCCTGGAGAAGACTGTTTCTCCTGCTCTTGGGATTCTTTAGCAGCCTGTAGTTCATCATGTAAGCTTGAAGTCTTATGAGCTTCCCCCCATTCAGCAGCATGTCTGCTGATGTCATCCTTCTTAAGTTCAGGTTTACATAGATATGATAGTAAAACTTTGTCAGTGTAGCTTCTTCCCTCCTAGGAGACCTAATCCTACAGCAAACTCCCTATTCAAAGGACTCCCAAAACATTATTATAAGGTATTGCTAGTTGCACTGCCACCCCTACCCTCCAGAGGTGGAAGATAAGTTTCTATTACCGAATACATCATGCACTTCAAACTCATGGCACAGAGGCCTGAGCTGGAACTGACCTGGACACCTCTTGACCAAGGACCAGCTTCCATGGTACCAGAAGGCACCATGGAAGCTTCCAAATGAGCAAAGCAACCAGTAGCCCTACCCAGCTCTGACTGCACCCCAACAATAGGAATCATGGTACAGTAACCCTAAGAATGCAGTAGAGGCATGCATACCTTGGTGGTAACCAACATCTCTCTAATTGGACCAACTCAACAAAAGGAAAAACAGGTCTGGCACTAGATAAATTAAATCAATATATCAAGCTGCATAACTCACTTAGGACCTGTAGCGCCTTCCCCCTGCTAAGGAAATCTTAGCTCCTATTGAAGGACACCCTGCCTACATTAATTCAAAATATCGCCTTCAAACAACTAATGCCACATTGCCTAGCTTGCAAGATTACAGTGATAGGAAAAGTAAAGAAATTCATGACAAAATTTATTCATCAATATATAAGAACAGAATTGTATTATCCGTGCCCCTACACAGATAAAGAAGATAAAATGGTGGGGAGGGAAGGAATGTGAAAAGAAACCAACAGTGAATCAGGAAGTCCAGAGCATCTGTGCCATAAACACTTTGCCGCAGCAGGCTGAGTGAAGTGATACAGGCAAAGAGCAACAAGATGCCCCTGTTTCGTCTGACTGCTCATTTCCCTTGCGGTGCTAATGTTGTACACATTCTAACAAGGAAGTGAAAACTGCAGGGCTCCCATACAGAAAACAGACTTCATTCAACGTGATGACTGAACCAAGCTAGTGGCTTCTCCCAGTGTCTAGCTAAAATATCCACATACTGCAACATGGAAGAAAACATGTATGTTTTGCGTTTAAATTTTAACCTTCCAAACAGGAGACACTTTAAAAAGATTAAAAGAAATATAAACAGTTTGCTGACTTGTGAATACTGAAAGGGATATCTCCCCAAATGAAATAACTTAATCATTTTCCACTGAGAGTCCCATTTTATAAGGAGCACCCCTGTAAAATGTCCATAAGCAATTATCAAAGACACCTTTCCATGCTCTAAGATCAACAATTGTTAAATGGAACCTCATGAAACTGGAAAGTTTTCTATAAGGCAAAGGACATAGTCGAAAAGACAAATCGGTAACCTACAGATTGGGAAAAATTCTTCACTAACCCCACATCTGATAGGGCTAATATCCAAAATATATCAAGAACTCAAGAAGTTAATCACCAAAAAAACCAAACAACCCAATCAAAAACTGAAGTATAGAACTAAACTGAGAATTCACAACTGAAGAATCTGGAATGACTGAGAAACACCTAAAGAAATCTTCAAAGTCCTTAGTGATCAGAGAAATGAAAATCAAAACAACCATGAGATTCCACCTTATACCAATCAGAATGGCTAAGTTCAAAACTTAAGGTGACAGCACATGTTGGAGGGGATGTGGAGAAAGAGAAACACTCATCCATTGCTGGTTGGATTGCAAGCTTGTACAACCACTCTAGAAATCAATCTGGGGGTTCCTCAGAAAATTGAAATAGGTCTACCTGAAGACCCAGCTATAACACTCTTGGGCATATACCCAAAAGATGCCTCACCATGCCACAGGGGCACGTGTTCTACTATGTTCATAGCGACCGTATTTGTGATAGCCAGAAGTTGGAAACAACCAATATGTCCCACTACAGAATAATGGATACAGAAAATGTGGTTCCTTTACACAATGGAATATAACACAGCTATTAAGAACAAGGCCATCCTGAGTTTTGCAGGCAAATGGATGGAACTAGAAAATATCATCCTGAGTGAGGTAACTCAGATGCAAAAGGACATACATGGTATGTACTCACTAATAAGTGGATATTAGCAAAACAAAAAAAAGTACAGAATACCCAAGATACAGTCCACAGAACTCAAAAAAACTCAACAAGCTGAAGTGCCCAAGTGAGGATGTCTCAGTCCCAGTTGGGAGAGAGAAGAAAGCAATCACAAGTGGGGAAAGAGGAAGGGGCCTGGGAGGGAAAGTGGACTGGGTGAGAGGAGAATGAGAAGGGGAGGAAAGGGGAACCTGATCTAGTATTGGGTGAGAGAAAAGGTCTAAAGCCCTGAGGGCCAGCAGAAAGAATGTAAACAGGAAACCTCAGGAAATAGGAGGTTGGGAGGACCCCCAAGAATGCACCAGAGACCTGGGAGGTAAGAGAGTCCCAGGACTCAAAGGGAGGGACCTTAGATGAACCACCTGACAGTAGGGAGAGGGAACATATAGTGCTCACCTCCAGCAGGAAGACAGGAGATCAAGTGAGGGATGGGGTTCCCATTCCACAGTCACACCTCTGACCCATAATTGTTCCTGTCTGAATGAATTACAGGGATGGAAACGGAGAGGAGCCTGAGGGAAAGAAGGTCCAGCGACAGGCCCAAAGTGGGATCCAGCTCAAGGGGAGTCCCAAGGCCTGACACTATTACTGAGGCTGTGGAGTGCTCACAAAAAGGGACCTATCATGACTGCCCTCTGAAAGCGTCAATAAGCAGCTGAGAGAAATATGCAGATATTTGCACCCAACCAATGACAGAAGCAGTGGACCCCTGTTGTTGAATTAGGGAAGGCTGAAAGAAGGTGAGGAGAAGGGCAATCCTGCAGGAGGACCATCAGTCTCAATTAATCTGGACCCCTGAGATCTCTTAAACACTGGTCCACCAAAAAGACAGCATAGATCAGCTGATATGAGACCCTCAACACACATGCAGTAGAGAACTTCCAGATCTATGTTCATTCAGAGATGATGCACCTAACCCTCAAGAGACTGGAGGCCATAGGGAGTTTAGAGATCAGGTGGGATGGGGGATGGGGACATCCACGTGGAGATGGGGTTGGGTGAGGAGGTGTGGGATATGGAGCAGTCCGAGGGTGGATGGGGGAGGCGGGGAATGGAATATGGAGTATAATAAATAAATAAATAAATAAATAAATAAATAAATAAATAAGATTTAAAAAAAAACCTTTGCCTGTATGGGTTTTGTTTTAAATACTTATCTGAAAACCCAACTTAAATGTTGGATATAACTATAATATAGGTTTATTCTTCTAACATATACCTTGTGCTTCTTTATCAATCAAAGCCATAAAGAATAGTAATAATAACAGAACCAGTTTCTGAATTCCTTGTTCCGGACGTTGATGCGGTTGGTACTCACAGTAACTCCATGAAGAAACTGCTACTATCTCACTTTACAAATGAGGAAACTGAGTCACTGGGCTCAAATGACCAAACTGTACAGAGTCTAAAACCAGGCCATCTAGTGTGTAGATGAATTCATCCTTATATGCAAATGATAGATTCTTCCTAGAAGTGGCTATCAGGAACAAATGAGGAGGGTTAAAGGGCAGGTGACATTAGAGCTAAGTGCTCAGTGGTGAGGAGAGCATCCTCGTATCCTCGGCAAACTGAAAGCACAAGTGGGGATGCCCACTGACGCACAAGGGGAGACAGGACACTGCTGAGAGTGACAGATGGACGGGTGAAAACAGTCAAGGGTCACACGTGATCAGATCACAAAAGGGTGATCAGCAAATTGGACCATTCCCTTGCATGTGACTTGTACACAGCACTTTGTGGGGCTGCATAAGGATACTTGGGGATGGGGCAGGCTTTGCTAGGGATGCTGAATTCGTAGGCACCCAACCCTTGTCCTTTCAGCCAGATTTATTTTAACATTTTCTGTGAGCTTTGTACAAGATTCTGTCCAATGCCTAAGTGTGCCAACTGTTGTCACAGGAGGCATGGAACGCTGCTGAGGGTTCCAGGCTGGGAAGCAGAATTCCCCACGCTGTCCTGGGATCACACGTGCAAACTCTAACTGCCAAATTACAATAAACACCAGAGATCAGGCTGGATCGACCTCAACAAATCTTTGCAAAAAACTCTAAGCAATATTTAATATGATTTCTCCTTTGAGGAAAAAGACTCATAGATAGACTAAATATATATACAAAATACATATTTTGAAGTAAACAATTTTCCTTAATAAGCTAAAGAATATTCATCAAAATTCACTTTTATTATCCAGATGGACTACACTTAATATTAACTTCCCACAAATGTAGCATACCAGCTATATATTGTATTTCTAATAATTATATGAAATTCTGCAAATTATTTAAATTATATGAAGGTCTTAAGGCTTGGGTGAAAGCAGAAATATACAATGAAAGGAATATGTTTCTTCAGAAACCAAAAACATAGGCAGATAATTTAACTCAGGGGCTGTTTTCTGAGAGGAAACACCTTGACGGGTTTATACTGTTTCCTACTGTGTGGGAAAAAAAAGATCATGAAAGTTGTTTTAACAGTCCTGAGTGAAATGTGTAATTTCACTTTCCCTCAGTACTCCCACTAATTATAGACAGGAAGCTGGGGGTATAATCAGAAGTGCAGTGCATGCATGGATTGGGCCCTGGGTTCAATCCCAGCACCAAACAGGGAAAGGGGAGGGAGGGGAGGGGTAAAGGAAGCTGAGTGGGGACCCACATGTAAACTAACCCTACTTCCCACAAGAGTGTGCAAATTCACACAACACCCCAAGAATACAGTGTGCTAGGGATGGATCTAAGCCTGGTTGCGATATCTGTAGAAACAGTGCTCAGGAAAACACCTGCACTTGTTCAGAGAATAATACTTGAAAAATAAAGTCTGTGTGTGTGTGTCTGTGTGTGTGTGTGTGTGTGTCTGTGTGTGTGTGCAAGAATGTACATGTGTGTGCACATTTGTGCATGTGAATGCATGTGAGTGTGTACATATATGTGTACCTTCATGTATGCATGCACTATGTGCATGTGTACATGTATAGGGGCTTATGTGCATGTGTGTCTGCATGCATGCAGGTGTGTGTGTGTGTGTCTCATTTATTCTAGGGAAGCACTGTAGCAATATAACAAAATACACAGATTGCTTCAGGTTAGATTTATGTGTTACATGTGTATTTACATACTCAGTAAACAGTACCATTTGAATCATAAAAATCTCACAATAAAATCAACATGTTTCACATTTCTGATCCCTCCATTATCAACCCATTTACCTGAAGTAAAACAGAATTCTAGCCTTCTAAATGAGAGAGGTCACCATCTAGCGGTGGTTCCTTGAAATGTCAGCAACATGGCTTCTGGAACCCAGAAAATGCTAAATGAAATATGTCTAACCTTAAGCACACATACTCTCAAACTTACTTATAAATAACACAATGTAGAATAATTTTTAATACTAAGGAAGACTTTAGAGAAAGAGAGAAATTGTCACTAGACATATGGATTCCTAAGATAATTGTTCTCAGCCCTATATAAAAAATAAAGAAGACATATTGTGTGAGTTCCTTTGTGATTGTGTTGCCTCATTCAGGATGATGCCCTCCAGGTCCATCCATTTGCCTAGGAATTTCATAAATTCATTCTTTTTAATAGCTGAGTAGTACTCCATTGTGTAAATGTACCACATTTTCTGTATCCATTCCTCTGTTGAGGGGCATCTGGGTTCAGGGGAACGCCAGGGCCAAAAAAATGGGAATGGGTGGGAAGAGAAGTGGGGGGGAGGGTATGGGGGACTTTTGGGATAGCATTGGAAATGTAATTGAAGAAAATACATAATAAAAAATATTAAAAAAATTTTAAAATTTTAAAAAAAGAAGAAAACCCAGATATTAAAACATAAAGTTTGATCAAATTCAGTCAGTATGGCTAACTAGAAAAATGTGTTCATTTAGTATGCATTAGAAGGAAGGAAAAATATTATTTCAATACATTGTGCTATTAATCAGATTATTCTCTCACTTCCCTGAGAGGACATATATCCTTTGATCCTACTGACTTCAAGCCTTGCCAACATAAGCTGGGGTGCCCTGTCTGGACAGAAAGCCTGTATGTACCATGCTTGTCCTGCTGAAATCAGAAGTGTGTGTGGTACTTGCTCTGTTTGTTGAAATGTAGTTAGAAGTGAAAGTTGACCCCAAGAAGACACAAAACAGCAGTGTGACTACACAAACCTACTGCTACAAAACCAACTGTGTCCCAGAACAAGAATGCCCTGTCACCTAGGGAATGTAGATTGCACCTGGAATGTGATGTACAACGGAATATTTGTCATCGCAAGGCCACTGAAATCGCAGAGTGGTTTGAAGCGGCATCATAATGCAGGGTGTCCTGACATATTTCCACATTTGGTAATTTACTCTGAAACTTATGTGCCTCTAAAAAATCTAGATAATTTAGAAAATCAGTTTCTAGGCTGATTTAATAATGAATCATCAAGAAGATAACTGATTTTTAATTAAAAACTAAAAATTGTAGAGAAAGTCACTTGAGATAAACTAGTATAAAGACATATATATGATCCCACTGCTATTTTATATACAGATGTTGACTATGCACACTACTAGCCAAAATAAATTTACCTGCACAGCTATAACTCATACAAAGTATATTTTCCAAATCCCTAATTTATATTTAATAATTAATACAATAATATTTTAAAGTAATTGTTTATCCATAAAGATATAAATAGAAGATATATAGAGGAAATTCTTCCTTCTCTTTGCCTTCTTACAAGCATAGCATGAGTATAAAGCAGACTATATTTTAAACACATGTATGATATACACATTATATGTACATACATTAAATGCATGCATTTAAAATAAGATAGATACACCAAAATCATAGAAGCACTTCTTTTTTCTAATATTTTCAAGATAATATGTGTAAACTTTTATAACTGAAAGTACATTATACACATTGCCAAGCTCAGCTTTTACCACACTTTACACTCCTATGTAGGATGTCATATCAATAGTAATGAGAACTCCTTCTAGAGTCTTCAACTACACAGTAGTTTAGCAAACAACTACATTACTTTTTTTCATATTCCCTGTTATATACTTTTAAATATATATTTTTGGAATACTCCCTATATTTTCATGGTATTTCTGGAAATAAAAAAATAATAATTTTTTTCAGTGTTCAAAGATCAAAGCACTGAAGAGTCAAATTGGCTGTATAACTACCTAGTGTTTCAAATGCTGCAATATCAGTTCTCGAAGATTAATCAGCAGCTCCTCAAGGAGTGAGATCACGCTGCAATGTGCCAAAACTGCCAAGGAAAACTTAAGAGTTAATTACGTTTTTCCTAGAAACAGAGAAGTATAATTATTTAGAAAATGTAGTTCACATAGGGGTAAAATTACCTCTAAGATGAATTAAACATTGTCATTTAATCATGTTAGAATTATGAACATATAATTGGATAATTACCCAAGAGTCTAAGTACTTATATTCACACCCATTCCATTAAAAATGCAATGTTCTAAAGTCACAATAATGGACCATAATTAAATGAAGTGCTCCTGAGACAAAAGTGCCACTGCAGCTGGGCGTGGCAGCGAAGACTCTGAATTCTAGTACTCTGGAGGCCAAGACAGAAGGGGCCCCTCAAATCCAGGGCCAGCACTGCATACATAGTAAGTTCCAGGTCAGCCCAGTCTTCAGAGGGAGACTGTCTCATAACTAAATAAACAAATAGATAAAACAAAAAAATGATGAGTCCTAAATTAATGAGAACTACGACAGTTAGATTCAGATAGCGATTGCATTTTTTCTGGCCCGTTAACCTAAAATGCATTGGTTTTTAACTTTAAAATGTGCCCATCAAAGCACTAAAATAAGGATAAAAGATTGCTTAGTCATGCTGACTAAGAGCATGACTTCTGCAAAGGACAGGTTTGAGTCCCCGCACACACATGGTGGCTGGAGCTGTAATGCTGGTCCCAAGGGTCCAGCACCCTCTTCTGGCTTCTGTGGGGACCAGGTACACATGTGGTAGACCTATGTGCATGCAGACAAAACACCTACACACAGAAAATAATACAATTTTAAAATATAAAAGTATCTTCATAGTCAATGGTAGACTATTTAAACCATATCATTTGAATCACTTTTCACTTCATTCAAAAAATAATCTATGACAAAGAAAAATATTAGTATCTAACTCAATAAACATTTCTGTGTTCAGTTCCTCACCCCACAGCCTGAGGTCTGTGTATCTTGTTTTTTCATCCTAAAATATAGATGATACTATTTGTCTCAAAATTATTTTGAAGATGAAATGTGTTATTACCTGAAAATTACTTAGCATGATTAAATCTTAGAAAATACATCTTAGCTATTTGTATGTAGTGTTAAGAACAGATGCTAACAGAATTTACACAGTCTCAGAAGCCTCGACCTCAAAGTTTTAACAACAGCCTCCACTGTGGTTGAAAATAAAACAAACCACTGAGCGAATACAGGATAATGAGAGCTACTAAGATTACATATTCATAATACATAAAATGTTTTAGCATGTTAATTCTTTAAAGAAAATAAAGATAAAAGTCAAATTCAATCTTCTAGAGGATATGTGGAAATATGGTATATTAATATCATTTGCAAAAACTTGAGAACTCTGGTGTCCAGACAGAAATGTATAATTCCCATGAAAATGTAACTTCATTCAAGAAATGGCTGGCACTCAGAGGTCAAGTGCTAGCCACAGCTAAGTCAGTTAAACTGAAGAAAGGAACTGAGAAAGAGACAAAAACACAGAGAAGCCTGCATAGACCCATTTGGCTTATTATGTCCTCAACCTATACTACAGAGCAATAGTGATATTTTAAAAACAACAAAACTTTATGGCATTGGTACAGAAACAGACATGTTGATTAAATCAAATCAAAGACCTAGAAATAAACCCACACACCTATGGACACTTGATCTTTGACAAAAGAAGCCAAGACCATACAATGGAAAAGAGAAAGCATCTTTAACAAATGGCACTGGTCAAACTGGATGTCTACATGTAGAAGAATGAAAACAGATCCATATTTATCATCCTGCACAAAACTCAAATCCAAGTGAATCAGGACCTCAACATAAAACAGGATACACTAAATCTCATAGAAGAGAATGTGGGAAATACCCTGAATACACATTGGTACAGGAGATAATTTCCTGAACAGAACTCCAATGCTCTAAGATCAACAATTGATAAGCAGGACCTCATGAAACTGCAAAACTTCTGTAAGGCAAAGGACACTGTCAATAGGACAAAACTCAGTCTACAGATTGGGAAAGGATCTTCACTAACCCTACATCTGACAGAGGGCTAATATCCAAATTTTAAAAAGAACTCAAGAAGTTACATACCAATAATCCAAATAACTCAGGGCACAGAGCTGAACAGAGAGTTCTCAACAGAGGAATCATGAATGACTGAGAAGCTCTTAAAGAAAGAAATATTTAAAGTCCTTGTCATCAGGGAAATACAAATCAAAACAACTCTGAGATTCCATCTTACACCAGTCAGAATGGTTAAGATAAAAAGCTCACGGGATAGCAGATGCTGGCGAAGATGTTGGCAAGGGGAACACTCCTCCATTGCTGGTGGGAGCGTATACTTGTACAACCACTTTGGGAATCAACTTGGCGGTTTCTCAGAAAACAGAATAGTTCTACCACAATCAAAAGCTTTAAAAAATGAAAATCCTTCTAGATCCCAGGAAAAGCTGATCAGAGGTACCCTAAGGAACATTCTTGAGGGTGGAACTTCTTTACAGAGAGCAGGGTAAACATGAGAGGCTCAGGCAGGGAACAAAAAGAAATCAAAGTCCAAATACCCTAATACCCTCCCTCTAACTGGACAGGACTTTAATACCAAAACAAGCAACGCCAGCAGAGCAGACCAGCCAGAGAAGTCCTATACACGGATATTCAGACTACCAGGGAGGTGTGACCTCAAACATTTTTAAAGGTGGTCTTGTACGCTTATTGATTATTTTTGCACATTTCAAGGTAAAGTGGTTTCTCTGTAGTTGACTCAATAATATAGCTAAGATCTCTCGGGATCAGGATTTTATAAGAACGTTTTCTATTTCTGAGAGAAAATTAGAAGACAAGGCTCAAACCTAACCAGGACACAGTGTATGCAGGTATGTGTGTGAAACCTGCAACTATTTAGATTACAATCCCATTTTCCTTCCAAAGCATAAGTCAATAAATCTTTTCTTCTGCACTATAGATTTCAAGGTCATGGCCAAAGATGTTTATTAGTGTAATTACAGTGTAGAAATAATACCACTAAGCCTTCAGCTACAGGTCTCATAAGTTACTAGAAATAAAAGATTAAGAAAAATGCCAAGTATCTTTTAATTCTCAGACCCTGAGCTTTCCTGGAGGGGCACGCTCCTTCTACAGGATCTTAGTATATTTACAGTTAGCCTTCAATGTCGCTAAACAGGCTTGCCAAATAATTCTGATTTAAAACATTAATACATTTCCCTTTTTCCTTCCGTTTAAAACTATACTAAATCATTCTCTTATGGTATTCTCTAATATGTATTCTTTAAACTGTATTGCTATACATAGAGTGTATTTTAAATGATTTTAAACTTAAAAATATTAAGATATGGCATAAAGCAGAGGTTAAAAACAGCAAAACTGTGAAACAATTAAAAAGAACTCATTAATATAATGAATCCTAAATGTTAAGAGACTTTCTCACCAGAATCTCTATTCAATTTCTAAGTGCTCACGATTCTATACACTTCTTAAACGGAGTTTAAACTGTAAGCGCACACAATGGCAACAAGCTTGCCTGGCTTGCCACCCACAATGGCTTCGTGTGTTAATCACTGGTAATGAGCACAGAATCCCAGCTTCAAAGACAAAGCTGTAGCTATGGTGAAGGCTGGGTCCGCTGTGCCCATGAGACAGACAACGGCAGTGGACGAGAACATCTGACTCCTGGCACCTGAACATCCCTTCACTGAGGTCTTTACAACCACCAGAGCCGAAGGACCTGTCCAGACAGCTGGGGGTGTGGGGGATGCAGGGGTGGCAGGGCCTTTTGTTTGTTTGAACAAAAATCTCTTTTTAGTGTGCGTCCCTTTTATTAAGCAGCAAACAGTACCACAGAACTTAGAAAATAAATACCCTGCTTGCTTTCTCACTAAAATAACACGAATTATGACATTGTTGAGACTCTTAGTGAACGTTTTGCTGACCACAGCATATCTGGGGTGTTTGAGGCTAAAGTAACTCTCAGCAGGTAAGCCAGTCTTTCATGTGTTGCCCTTCAAAACAACAGAGCCGCTTTCTTATAAGAATGTTGGCTTAAACTAGATCTTCTACTGATGCTTGGTAACTTATGCAATGCAAAAACTGTCCAACCACCTTCCAGGGAGGCTGTCCCAGCGAGTCCGGCCACTGTGTGAGAAGTACTGTTGCAAACTGCATTAAGTGTGTAGGATATCAGTCCTCAGCCAAGGAACCTGGACTGCAAGTGTGGCCCTTATGCTCTCCCAGACTGCTTCTTCAGTCTTGTTCATTCAGGAGTCTGCTTTTTGTTTTTTTTTGTTGTTGTTGTTTTTGGCTATCAGCATGGCACAGAGTTCTTGTTTTAGCACATATCACATGAATCTCTTTTATAGTGAGTTTTGAAATGAATTCTCATCAGAGGAAATACGTTGTAGTCAGACCAGTGGCACCTTATATTTTATCATTTTAGACCTTAATATAGGGAGTGATTTTCATATTCCCTTATTTATGCAAACCCCAATCTTCAAAGCTTCCCTCTTGTCTCTCTTACTACTTTAGTTCACTTCGGGTGTGCTTTCACTGTAGTCACAGGTGACTGCTCTTTTTTTTTTTTTAATTGTGAAGTCTTTTTTTTTAATTTTTAATATTTTTATTACATATTTTCCTCAGTTACATTTCCAATGCTATCCCAAAAGTCCCCCATAGCGCCCCCCACTTCCCTACCCACCCATTCCCATTCTTTTGGCCCTGGCATTCCCCTATATTGGGGCATATAAAGTTTGCAAGTCCAATGGGCCTCTCTTTCCATTGATGGCCGACTAGGCCATCTTTCGATACATATGCAGCTAGAGACAAGAGCTCCGGGGTTCTGGTTAGTACATCATGTTGTTCCGACAAAAGGGTTGCAGATCCCTTTGGATCCTTGGGTACTTTCTCTAGCTTCTCCATTGGGAGCCCTGTGATACATCCAATAGCTGACTGTGAACATCCACTCCTGTCTTTGCTAGGCCCCGGCATCGTCTCACAGAGACAGCTATATTTGGGTCCTTTCAGCAAAATCTTGCTAGTGTATGCAATGGTGTCAGCGTTTAGAAGCTGCTTATGGGATGGATCCCTGGATACGGCAGTCTCTAAATGGTCCATCTTTTCATCACAGCTACGAACTTTGTCTCTGTAACTCCTTCCCTGGGTGTTTTGTTCCCGATTCTAAAAAGGGGCACAGTGTCCACACTTTGGTCTTCATTCTTCTTGAGTTTCATGAGTTTAGTAAATTGTATCTTATATCTTGGGTATCCTAAGTTTTAGGCTAATATCCACTTATCAGTGAATACATATTGTGTGAGTTCCTTTGTGATTGTGTTACTTCACTCAAGATGATGCCCTCCAGGTCCATCCATTTGGCTAGGAATTTCATAAATTCATTCTTTTTAATAGCTGAGTAGTACTCCATTGTGTAAATGTACCATAATTTCTGTATCCATTCCTCTGTTGAGGGACATCTGGGTTCTTTCCAGCTTCTGGCTATTATAAATAGGGCTGCTATGAACATAGTGGAGCATGTGTCCTTTTTACCGGTTGGGACATCTTCTGGATATATGCCCAGGAGAGATATTGCTGGATCCTCCAGTAGTACTATGTCCAATTTTCTGAGGAACCGCCAGACTGATTTCCAGAGTGGTTGTACAAGCTTGCAATCCCACCAACAAT
Organism: Mus caroli; assembly: GCF_978045245.1. Taxonomy (NCBI): domain Eukaryota; kingdom Metazoa; phylum Chordata; class Mammalia; order Rodentia; family Muridae; genus Mus; species Mus caroli. The sequence continues at coordinate 71,875,535 of NW_028227261.1, forward strand.
GGAAGAGTGTTCCTCTTTCTCCACATCCTCGCCAGCATCTGCTGTCACCTGAATTTTTGATCTTAGCCATTCTGACTGGTGTGAGGTGGAATCTCAGGGTTGTTTTGATTTGCATTTCCCTGATGATTAAGGATGTTGAACATTTTTTCAGGTGCTTCTCTGCCATTCGGTATTCCTCAGGTGAGAATTCTTTGTTCAGTTCTGAGCCCCATTTTTAATGGGGTTATTTGACTTTCTGGAGTCCACCTTCTTGAGTTCTTTATATATATTGGATATTAGTCCCTTATCTGATTTAGGATAGGTGAAGATCCTTTGCCAATCTGTTGGTGGTTTTTTTGTCTTATTGATGGTGTCTTTAGCCTTGCAGAAGCTTTGCAGTTTCATGAGGTCCCACTTGTCAATTCTCGATCTTACAGCACAAGCCATTACTGTTCTATTCAAGAATTTTTCCCCTGTGCCCATATCTTCAAGGCTTTTCCCCACTTTCTCCTCTATAAGTTTCAGTGTCTCTGGTTTTATGTGAAGTTCCTTGATCCACTTAGACTTGACCTTAGTACAAGGAGATAGGAATGGATCGATTCGCATTCTTCTACATGAAAACAACCAGTTGTGCCAGCACCATTTGTTGAAAATGCTGTCTTTCTTCCACTGGATGTTTTTGCTCCCTTGTCGAAGATCAAGTGACCATAGGTGTGTGGGTTCATTTCTGGGTCTTCAATTCTATTCCATTGGTCTATTTGTCTGTCACTATACCAGTACCATGCAGTTTTTATCACAATTGCTCTGTAGTAAAGCTTTAGGTCCGGCATGGTGATTCCACCAGAGGTTCTTTTATCCTTGAGAAGAGTTTTTGCTATCCTAGATTTTTTGTTATTCCAGATGAATTTGCAGATTGCACTTTCTAATTCGTTGAAGAATTGAGTTGGAATTTTGATGGGGATTGCATTGAATCTGTAGATTGCTTTTGGCAAGATAGCCATTTTTACAATGTTGATCCTACCAATCCATGAGCATGGGAGATCTTTCCATCTTTTGAGATCTTCTATAATTTCTTTCTTCAGAGACTTGAAGTTTTTATTATACAGATCTTTCACTTCCTTAGTTAGAGTTACGCCAAGATATTTTATATTATTTGTGACTATTGAGAAGGGTGTTGTTTCCCTAATTTCTTTCTCAGCCTGTTTATTCTTTGTGTAGAGAAAGGCCATTGATTTGTTTGAGTTAATTTTATATCCAGCTACTTCACCGAAGCTGTTTATCAGGCTTAGGAGTTCTCTGGTGGAATTTTTATGGTCACTTATATATACTATCATATCATCTGCAAAAAGTGATATTTTGACTTCATCTTTTCCAATTTGTATCCCTTTGATCTCCTTTTGTTGTCGAATTGCTCTGGCTAGGACTTCAAGTACAATGTTGAATAGGTATGGAGAAAGTGGACAGCCTTGTCTAGTCCCTGATTTTAGAGGGATTGCTTCAAGCTTCTCACCGTTTACTTTGATGTTGGCTCCTGGTTTGCTGTAGATTGCTTTTATCATGTTTAGGTATGGGCCTTGAATTCCTGATCTTTCCAAGACTTTTATCATGAATGGGTGTTGGATCTTGTCAAATGCTTTTTCCGCATCTAACGAGATGACCATGTGGTTTTTGTCTTTGAGTTTGTTTATATACTGGATTACGTTGATGGATTTCCGTATATTGAACCATCCCTGCATCCCTGGGATGAAACATACTTGGTCAGGATGGATGATTGTTTTGATGTGTTCTTGGATTCGGTTAGCAAGAACTTTATTGAGGATTTTTGCATCAATATTCATAAGGGATATTGGTCTGAAGTTTCCTATCTTTGTTGGGTCTTTTTGTGGTTTAGGTATCAGAGTAATTGTGGCTTCATAGAATGAGTTGGGTAGAGTACCTTCTGTTTCTATTTTGTGGAATAGTTTGTGAAGAACTGGGATTAGATCTTCTTTGAAGGTCTGATAGAACTCTGCACTAAACCCATCTGGTCCTGGGCTTTTTTTAGTTGGGAGACTATTAATGACTGCTTCTATTTCTTTGGGGGATACAGGGCTGTTTAGATCATTAACCTGATCTTGATTCAACTTTGGTACCTGGTATCTGTCTAGGAACTTCTCCATTTCATCCAGGTTCTCCAGTTTTGTTGAGTATAGCCTTTGGCAGAAGGATCTGATGGTGTTTTGGATGTCTTCAGGATCTGTTGTTATGTCTCCTTTTTCATTTCTGATTTTGTTAATTAGAATGCTTTCCCTGTGCCCTCTAGTGAGTCTGGCTAAGGGTTTATCTATCTTGTTGATTTTCTCAAAGAACCAGCTCCTTGATTGGTTGATTCTTTGAATAGTTTTTCTTGTTTCCACTTGGTTGATTTCGCCCCTGAGTTTGATTATTTCCTGCCGTCTACTCCTCTTGGGTGAATTTGCTTCCTTTTGTTCTAGTGCTTTTAGGTATGTTGTCAAGCTGCTAATGTGTGCTCTCTCTAGTTTCCTTTTGGAGGCACTCAGAGCTATGAGTTTTCCTCTTAGAAATGCTTTCATTGCGTCCCATAAGTTTGGGTATGTTGTGGCTTCATTTTCATTGAACTCTAAAAAGTCCTTAATTTCTTTCTTTATTCCTTCCTTGACCAAGGTATCATTGAGAAGAGTGTTGTTCAGTTTCCACGTGAAGGTTGGCTTTCTATTATTTATTTTGTTATTGAAGATCAGCCTTAGTCCATGGTGATCTGATAGGATGCATGGGACAATTTCAATATTTTTGTATCTGTTGAGGCCTGTTTTGTGCCCAATTATGTGGTCAATTTTGGAGAAGGTACCATGAGGTGCTGAAAAGAAGGTATATCCTTTTGTTTTAGGATAGAATGTTCTGTAGATATCTGCCAGATCGATTTGATTCATAATTTCTGTTAGTTTCACTGTGTCCCTGTTTAGTTTCTGTTTCCATGATCTGTCCATTGGTGAAAGTGGTGGGTTGAAGTCTCCCACTATTATTGTATGAGGTGCAATGTGTGCTTTGAGATTTACTAAAGTTTCTTTAATGAATGTGGCTGCCTTTGTATTTGGAGCATAGATATTCAGGTTTGATAGTTCCTCTTGGAGGATTTTACCTTTGATGAGTATGAAGTGTCCCTCCCTGTCTTTTTTAATGACTTTGGGTTGGAAGTCAATCTTATCAGATATTAGAATGGCTACTCCAGCTTGTTTCTTCATACCATTTGCTTGGAAAATTGTTTTCCAGCCTTTCATTCTGAGGTAGTGTTTATCTTTTTCTCTGAGATGAGTTTCCTGTAAGCAGCAAAATGTTGGGTCTTGTTTGTGTAGCCAGTTTGTTAGTCTATGTCTTTTTATCGGGGAGTTGAGTCCATTGATATTAAGAGATATTAAGGAAAAGTAATTGTTGTTTCCTGTTATTTTTGTTGTTAAAGTTGGCATTCTGTTCTTGTGGCTGTCTTCTTTTAGGTTTGTTGAGGGATTACCTTCTTGTTGTTTCTAGGGCGTGGTTCCAGTCCTTGTATTGGTTTTTTCCTGTTATTATCCTTTGAAGGGCTGGATTCGTGGAGAGATAATGTGTGAATTTGGTTTTGTCGTGGAATACTTTGGTTTCTCCATCTATGTTAATTGAGAGTTTGGCTGGGTATAGTAGCCTGGGCTGGAGTTTGTGTTCTTTTAGTGTCTGTATAACATCTGTCCAGGATCTTCTGGCTTTCATAGTCTCTGGTGTGAAATCTGGTGTAATTCTGACAGCCTTGCCTTTATATGTTACTTGGCCTTTTTCTCTTACTGCTTTTAGTATTCTATCTTTATTTAGAGCATTTGTTGTTCTGATTATTATGTGTTGGGAGGTATTTCTTTTCTGGTCCAGTCTATTTGGAGTTCTGTAGGCTTCTTGTATGTTCATGGGCATCTCTTTCTTTAGATTTGGGAAGTTTTCTTCTATAATTTTGTTGAAGATGTTTGCTGGTTCTTTGAGTTGAAAATCTTCATTCTCATCCACTCCTATTATCTGTAGGTTTGGTCTTCTCATTGTGTCCTGTATTTCTTGGATGTTTTGAGTTAGGATCTTTTTGCATTTTACATTTTCCTTGATTGTTGTGCCGATGTTCTCTATGGAATCTTCTGCACCTGAGATTCTCTCTTCCATCTCTTGTATTCTGTTGCTGATGCTGGTATCTATGGTTCCAGATTTCTTTCCTAGGGTTTCTATCTCCAGTGTTGCCTCATTTTGGGTTTTCTTTATTGTGTCTACTTCCCTTTTTAGGTCTAGTATGGTTTTGTTCATTTCCATCATCTGTTTGGATGTGTTTTCCTGTTTTTCATTAAGGACTTCTACCTGTTTGATTAGGTTATCCTGTTTTTCTTTAAGGATTTGTAACTCTTTAGCAGTGTTCTCCTGCAATTCTTTTGTGCTTCCTCTTTAATGTCTTCTACCTGTTTAGCAGTGTTCCTTTGTATTTCTTTAAGTGTGTTATTAAAGTCCTTCTTGAAATCCTCTACCATCATCAGGAGATATGCTTTTAGATCCGTGTCTAGCTTTTCCGGTGTGTTGGGGTGCCCTGGACTGGGCGAAGTGGGAGTGCTGGGTTCTGATGATGGTGAGTGGTCTTGGTTTCTGTTAGTAAGATTATTACGTTTACCTTTCGCCATCTGGTAATCTCTGGGGTTAGTTGTTGTCGTTGTCACTGTTTAAAGATTGGAGCAGAAGCTGTGTTCCACTCACCAGCAGTCTCAAAATCCTGTGGCGGGGGTCGTGGGTAGCTGGCGGGTGTCCACCGACCCTGCGCTCTAGCTACCCCGGTGCTGGTCCGGCCGGATGAGGCCTGTGGTCCTACTCAGGCCGGTTTTCTGCTTCCCTAACTAATGCAGTCTCTGGTCCCGCGGGCAATTGGATTGGAGCAGAAGCTGTGTTCCACTCACCAGAAGTCTTAAGATCCTGTGGCGGGTGTTGTGGGTAGCTTGCGAGTGTCAGCCGACCCTGCGCCCTAGCTACCCTGGCGCTTTTCTGATCGGAGAGCCAGGTGACTGCTCTTAACTTCCTCAGACTGTAGCTGACCACGGCGCTCCTTCAGGTGATCATGAATCCTTTTCCTGGCTACTTTCTCAAAGGGAAAAAATGCATATCTACTACTGAATGTAATAAACTGAGTAGGTATCTTAGCGTACACACATCTAAATACATGTCCCTATTCCAATGACTACTAGCAGAGAGAACTTGGTCAAACACTAACACCCATGTCTCATTTGACTTCCAAATCTATAAAAGAAAATTATCTTGCCTATATGATCTGCTCATGTGAATAATGTAAACAATAATGTACTTGAGGGTTCCATCAGAAAGCAGGCACTTGGTCAACAAAAATGTGTCCCATTGTTTGTCACATGAAATCTGATCTGCAGTCTCATAATTCTCCCTGCAGAGCCAGTGCTCTAAATGACAGGGCACAGTTTCCAGTTTCTTCTGGATGCCGATCAAGAGAAGGAACTTCATCTGTAAACTAAGGATTCATAAACCTATAGAGCCAAAAAAAAAAATGCTAGTTCTTTTCCTGCTCTGTAATTTTAGAAAAAGGAAAACATCGTACAGAAAATTTTGTTTTAAAATTTAACCACCAGCAACCTATAGGGTTTTTTTTTTACAAATAATATTTGGGCTTCTATTGCCCTCTCCACTTCTATGGCCCTCTCTTCTGTATTCCATTTACATATGCAAATATTTCTCTCAGTTCAGGGATAGGTATGTTTTTGGTCTTTCTTTTGAAAACTAATCTTCTCAAGTTTCTACATATAAAACAAGACTATATAATAAACAGAAATGTTTTCAGAGCTTTCCAGTATGTTCAAAGCCACTGTCTAGGATCTCTGGTTATAAGACATTGCTAAAGAGTTCCCATGAATTCTTAACATCTGAAAGATTTCTCTCAGTCCTGTTCTCCTCCCTTCCTCTCTATCTTTGGGTCTTCCAAATGTGTATGATCTTACTTTCACACCCTCAAGACGTTTCACACTTTATACTACCACCAACTACACATCTCCTCAAATTTATGATCTCAAAATAAGATGAAATTCAAATCATAATCGTTCACACAGATCCGATGCTCTCTTCTGTCCCCCATGGGCATGCACACACATGGTGTGTACACACACACACACAATTAAGTAAACAAGCATTTGTAGCTCATAAACTAACTCAAGAGGAGTCCAGTTCAAGGAGACAGCTCATCTTTGTACCAAGCTCTATGTCAGAAGCAGGGAAATTGTCTTCAGCTGGAGTATTTGTTGAAGATTTGTACAGAGAGAGAAAATTTGATGTTTAGAAATGTAAGATGGAAGTAAATCAAGGAATAGGGAACAAAAATGAAAAGAAAGACTGTACTCGGAATAACCAACCACCTATTTTCCATTCCCCCAATCGTAGAGAACCCACCACAAACACATAAACCTGTGCAGGACTGGTGGCTTTACTCCACAAAACAAACCAAAACTAACAGAAATTAGAAGAGTTCTCCAAGGGCTAAATAAGCAACTAGCTCTGAATGCTGGTGCCAAGAAGGAAATTTGCACACTCTCTGGGGCTCATCAGCCCATTCACTCTAAAGCGAACCAATCAGTCACCAAGACTTGCCTACATACAAAGGACCCCTAATTAGCTCTCCTTTTCCTTCATTCTGAAATGTAAATGCTCAAATAAATCTTCCAATAAATTTGATGAAATCCTTTGTACCAGTTACTAGGACTACATAACAAATTACTCCAAAATGTACTGGTGTCAAACTACTCTTTCTTAGGGTCATGTGCATTCCCTATCCATCAGAACACAGAACACAGCATACAGAGATGGCTATACTCTTCTCCATAGTAGGCACAGCGTGGCTGAAGGCCGGTATACAATCATCTCAAGATTCATTCACATATCTGGCTACTGTTAGTAGTTTGTTGCATCAGACCTTAGCTAGGCCATTAGCTAAACACAAGTATTCATAGTTTACAGTATGACTCAAGAGAAGTGAGAATGATAGCTATGTTTCAACAAAGAAGAGAAAGATTAAGAGAAGAGAAAGAGGGGAATGAAAAACAAGAAATTAAGTCAAATAGTGAGGATATGAATCAAGCTGTATATGATGAATTCTCAAAAGCCATGATGCATTATTTCATTAGAACTCGCAGGAATTCGCCGGGCGTGGTGGCGCACGCCTTTAATCCCAGCACTTGGGAGGCAGAGGCAGGCGGATTTCTGAGTTCGAGGCCAGCCTGGTCTACAGAATGAGTTCCAGGACAGCCAGGACTACACAGAGAAACCCTGTCTCGAAAAACCAAAAAAAAAAAAAAAAAAAAAAAAACTCGCAGGAATTCAAGCAAAGGGAAATAGATCTATGTCATAAAGGAAGCTGCAAGATTCAAGGAGCTCTTGTAGGACCACAAATATTGTTGTGGTTGGGCTTTTTATGTATATTCTTCTATACCATCCAACATGAAAAGGAAGATCAAAAGAAAAAATGGGAAAGATGACATAGATATGTTATTCAAAAGGAAGAGTATTCAATAAACTGAAGGGGATATAAGTATTAGTTTATTGTTTGTTAAACACTGTCTTAGTTAGGATTTCATTGTTGTCAAGAGATGCCATGATCATGGCAACTCTTAAAAGGACAACATTTATTTGGGGCTGGCTTACAGGTTCAGAGGTTCTGTCCATTATCATGGCAGGAAGCACAGCAGCATCCAGGCTGGCACTGTGCTAGAAACAGAAAGTTCTGCATCTTTATCTTCAGGCAGCAGGAAACTGTCCCACTAAGCATGGCTTGGGCATGTATAAGATCTCAAAGCCTATCTCCAGAGTGACACACTTCCTCCAACAAGGCCTCACACACTCCAATAAGGCCACATCCACTAAAATGGCCACTCCCTATGGGCCAAGCATTCAAACACATGAGTCTATGGGGGCATACCTATTCGAACCACCATAAACACAGGGTAGCAGACTACAACTTAAGAAGAAAACTATTTTCTAAAGATGTTATAGAAAAGAACAATAGATTAAAAGATATAAAACATATCACTAGAAGTTCTAAAGAGAAAGGTGAATTTTACAAATCTAAAACAAAAGAACAGAGTATGTAAACATAAAGACATACAAGAGCCACAGAAGACCAAGTACTCAAACATATGTGCCTTTAGGGAACATTCATCCTTACACTATGATGGTATTTATAATTTATATGTATTATATGTGAGGGAATTCTGAGGATTACAGAGAACGTAAGGCCCTCCTTACAGTGGCTACATCATTGACAAGATTCAAGGTCTTCCTGAGAATCCCTAGGGATGACAGTCGCCTTGCCTTTACATTATCAAAGAAATAGTCTCTGAATTCATGGTAGGATCAGCCTTCTGCCAGATCACTTTAACCCATGTCTATACTTTTAGTTGTCAACCATATAATTGGTATGTTTAAGGGAAAGGACTTTAGAAATCTGAATTCTGAAAACATAGTACATTAGAGACTGTATTTATAACAGCACGAAATGAAAAGTATTCTCTGAGATCCAGTCAGAGAAGGGGAAGGGAATATCCAATTTAATGCTTTTACTGTTTTCATACCAAAAGGGTAACTTTGAAAGAGTTAAATAGAACAGCGAAAAAAATCAAATCTATTCAATTAATATTACTTTTCTAAGAATAATAAACAGATCACTATCATTAAAGTCTGAGTATCGAGAAAAAAAAAATTTAAGAGCCAGTATGCGTGAGGTCTCAAAGCTGTGTACATTAACAACGCTCTCCGAACAGTACCCTGGGCCACGCTGGAATCCTGGCAATGACCTGAGTACTCGGAGGAAACAGCACCAGAGGAAAAGTGCATTAGAAGGAACCTTTCTTTTTATTGAATACTGGATTAAGATATAATTACATCATTCCCTGTTCCCTGTCCTTCCCCATTCCTCCATGTCCAGGTCCCCTCTTCAAACCTCTCCTGTGCTGGTTAAAAAACACAGGAAAGCAAAAAGTGACCATGAGGGGCAACAAAGAGAGGAATCGCAGAGTCCGGGAATTAAAAAAGGTTAAATGGGAAAAAACAGAAGGTGGGGGCTCCAATTTGAGAGGAAGAGGGAGGTCAGTATAGAAGAAAATGAGTGAGGAAAGACCAATAATTCCAAGGGTATTAATAAAGTCCCAAGGGATCATGTTATTTTATTATTTCATAAAATTATACATAATACATACAGGTGTATACATACATACTTTTTAATGAGGTTGTGCCACTTGAGCTGAAATGCTCCCCACCAGAGCCAAACCCTCAACAGCACTAGGTCTATGAAACTTCCACCCAACTTGTTCAGAGCAGCCCAGGTGACTCCCATAACAATACAGGGCGTTGCTGTTGCTCTTGCTTGCCTCTTACTGGCTGAAGATAATCCCCTATGGCTGAAGACATCACACACTCAGGGCACAGGAGTCAGAAAATCCAAGCTGGATCTACCCTCCTTCCTGCAGTATGGCTTCTACAGTACCAGAAAGTAAGTTGCCAAGGAAGGGTGACAACCATAGTCCTAACAAGCTATGCTGCCAATGAATGACCATCGCAATGACCATCATGGCAAGATATTTCTAAAGGTGCAGTAGTGGTACTCATATCTTCGTGATACCCAACAGTTAGTCCTACTGAAGAAACACTCAATAGGAGCTAAATCATGTCTAGAAACCTAGCCACGTAGCCAGGGCTAGTGAGGTCATAGATCTTAGAAGAGAATCCATACCATCATTTTACTAACCCAGAAATTTCCTCCCTGCATTCTAAGACTGACCCTTACACACAAAACTAGATGTGGTTCTCATTCAAGGAAGGACCTCTTTACAGCAAATAGAAACTATTATAGAAAACCCCATAGCGCATCGATCACTGGATTATGTGGAGATCAGTGCCAACAGATCCATACAACAGAACTCATTCACATAAGTCTCAGGGAACATCATGGAAGAGGGGAGCAGAAAGACTATAGACATAATTATTCTAATCAGAGTATTAAGAACAGTATAATACAGGAAACAGTAAATGACTCACAAAGAGTGCCAAGTCACACATACACACTATCAAAGGGCTTTTTTTTAGAAATATTTTGAAGAAATCAACCAGATTTGCACAAGAATTGCTTTTTTGTGTACTAAAAAAAAAAGTATATCTAAATTACAGAAAAAAAGAAAAGTTCTGTAATATTCACAATTTTATCTAAGACAGGTTTTAAAGATCCAGCTGAGACCATGTGAATGAAGGAACCTGCAACCCTTGGGGGCAGCACAGCATTAGCTGTTGGAAGTGACAGACAGAAAACTGGACATGTACACTGGATAAATGGGCTAGGGTTAAAAGCACTTTCTGCTCTTGCAGCAGACCTTGGTTCAGTTCCCAGAATCCACAAGGTGGCTCACGAGCATCTGGAACCCCAGTTCTAGGGATATCAATGTCCTCTTCTGGCCTCCACTGGCACACGTGCATACCTGGTGCACATGCATATGCATACAGGCAAAACAATGACACACATAAAAAAGTATATATAACAAAGACAATGCCTAAATATGTCACAGAATAAGTTTCTAACAACAAGAATATGCACACACATTGTACTGGCTGGTTTTGTGTGTCAACTTAACTCAATTTAGAGTCATCATCGAGGAAGGAGCATCAGTTGAGAAGATGACTCCATGAGATCCAGCTGTAAGGTATTTTCTCAGTTAGTGGTCAATAGCAGAAGGCCCAGCCCATTGTGGGTGGTGCCATCCCTGGGCTGGTGCCCCTGGGTTCTATAAGACAGCGGGGCTGCGCAAGCCATGGGGAGTAAGCCAGTAAGCAGCACCCCTCTGTGGCTTCTCAGCTCTTGCCTCCAGGTTCCATTGCTGCTTGACTTCTGGCCCTGACTTCCTCCAGTGATGGACTATGATCTCAAAGTATAAACCAAAAAATCTTTCCTCCCCAACTTGCTTTTTGGTCATAGTGTTTTGTTGCAGCAATAGAAACACTAAGACACACATACATATTTACAAATTACACAAATTTACTTACTGAAAAGTCTATATAAATACAATATATAATTGCACTCTATATAAGTTATGTTATATAAAGTATATAAACATACATTATAAAATGTAAACTTGTATAGCATATCTACTGACACCTGTATGTATGCACTGTAGAATGGTGTGTGTGTGTGTGTGTGTGTGTACTGAATATGATTTGAAAACTGAAAAGCCTGTTTGTTCAGCTGGCTGTGTACCTCAGAAGTACAGCGTCTGTCTGGCATGCATGAGGCCTGGGGTCCACAACCCAACAGGAAAAAAGGTTGAGGGGGTTCAGTGTCTCCTAGTTCTTTTTTTCATTGAAAAGTGTTACTTTTGATTATGAGTTGTACAATTTCTTGTAGAACTCAGAAATAACTTCTGTGCTGTTTGAGCTGGTTAATTATGCCATGGCTGGGAGGCTCGGCACTCCTGGGCACGCTGGTTAGCATCAGTTCATTAGGAGGCATGATCAAGAAAGGCATGCTAACTGCTGGTAGGATTTCTGTATGTGAACAATCTCTGAGAAGTGACACGCCATACAGGGATTCTCCTTACTCTAGCAGGCAAAGCTTCCCATAACATGCAAATTGTGCCAGGCTTATCGAGTTTCTCTTCAAGTATGTGTGAATTATTTCTTCTTTTCAAATGTGAAATACGGAGATCTCCAGGCATAACAAATCAGGGTTATAATTTTTCAGCATAAAAACCCCTTAAAGGTATGAAGAGGGGAAAGACAATCAAGCTTACCAACAACATAGCCCAAGTGCTTAACTTCTATAGAAGGCAACTTCAGCAAGAATAACATCCAGTTTTTGAAATTATTTGTGTTTTGCTTAAGCAGCTATAATACTCATCTGAGCGTGTTGTGACTGACAATTAAAACAATACAAGTCTTTGTATCATGTTGACCTGAGCATACAGGCTCAATGGCATCGGATTTCTTCTCTAAAGTAACAAACTCACTGCATAAACATAGATGAACAACAACCATCTGTGGGGGAGTTTTAAACACATTGCTCCTTTTTATGATTAATGAAAAATGGGACAACATGCTTTTCTGGTCTGTTGGAAGATCTTGATTTTGATGTGCTGCTTCCGGTATTGTAATATTCATACCTAATACAAATAAGTATGGGATTAGAGGGGTGTTCCTACACATGTGAAGAAAAATATGGGACCTATAATAAAAGCCCTAGTCAACGATTTAAAGGAAAAAATACACCAGTATTTTTGACTTAGTAATTCCCCTGCTTGAGAGATCTTTTCTGAGTATATAATCAACATGATGTTCATCTGGTGTGTTTGTTTTGTTTGAAATATTAGAGCAGGCTAGACTAAATGTCACAGTGAGATGCCTATCTCTGTCCCCAAGTGCTGGGATTAAAGTCATGAGCACAGAATTAACTGCATCAGAATGGGGTTTTTACTTACTTTCGTGGGTTTTGACATTGTAATATAATTACATCATTTTCCCCTTCCCTTCTCTCCAAATCCTTCCACAGACCTTCCTATTGTCTTTCAAATTCATGGCTTCTTCTATACACTGACAGACCGAGATGCAAAGACAGGCAGAGAAACACACACACAGAGTGGGGAAGGAGGAACGAGGGCGGGAACTAAATGCATACATCCAGCCTGCTCAGTCTGCTTACTGTTGCTGGTATGTATGTTGGTATGCATGTTTTCAGAGCTGACCATTTGGTGTTGGATAATCAGAAAGTGTACTCTGAAGTTTTAATGGTGAAAATGCTACAACGTGACTATCCATCAACAGGAAAATGATTAAACACATTGTAGCACATTCATGAGACAAAATATTGCATAAATATACTTTGAAGGATTTTTAATATCTTTATTTTGTTATCTAAAAAAAAAAAACTAAGTTTTAAGTAATCCCAATAACTGTTCCTGAATGGCAAGTCCATAAACCCATAAGCCCAGATGCTAAAGGATGGTCCTTAACTCATGTCCCTCATATCGACCTTCCAAAGCAAAGCAGAGCCTCAGCATCCTGACTCCTGCTGCCCTGCTGGAAGCAGCGTCACATTCAGTCAGGAGTCAAATGTAACCTCCTCATGTCTTTGTTTCTGCTTTAGCATACCTCCACTCTATATTCCAATGTGTGCCAGATGAGGCACACTACATGCTAATGAAAACAATGCCTCTGCTACCTAAAAAACTGAACACAAAATACAGCATCTCTCTAAATTGGTTGGGGAATTTTTAATAATGGTTATATACAAATGATAAGTGAGACTGCATAAAGGATTTTGTTTGTTAATTTTATAATAAGCATGCTTGGTTACAAAAGACAAGCTAAGATGCCTATAAAATAATTGTGCAAAGTAAGTTGAACTACATAATATAAAATAATGTTTAAAATGTAATCTAATCAAAATGCTCAATTAAGAAGTGATAGTTTTAGTTTCAAATAACAACTGAGAACAAATTTAAGGATGAAAACAATATTTAGTTACCTATGAAAATATGCACTTTGAAAACAACAACACATGTCCTAAGCTTAAACTAAGAAGACAGGCTTTGTGTTTTTCTGTTGTTCAGGTTAACAAAACTGAGAATGTCATTTTATGAATCTTTCAGCTTCTAAATTGAATTTTCTGCTAAGCTATTATTTATAAAGAGATATAAACACTGTTGCTTTCTTAATTCTTCTTCCTTGACCTTCAACTATAATTGACTACCCTGTAGGTCTCAATAGTGTAACCCATTAGGAAGATAAAAACATACGGGATTAAAGTTTAAAAAAAGATAAGATTCTAAATTAAGTAATGATGGCAGTAATCCTGCCTCATGAAAATGAATTATATGATAGACATTATTATTATACTCTGGGTGTGTCCATTAAAAGATGCTTAAATTGCTTCATATATTTTTTCTTTTCATTAACATATATTCACAGAACTGGGTTACAAAAGGATATTTTCATACAAGTATATAAATTACTTTTGGGTTCACACTCTTTTGCCCTCTTTTTTCACCTCCCTATTATTTCTCCTGTCTCCATATGCAGTTATATTTCTAATTTCATGTTATATACATATATGTGTGTACACATGTATTATATATTTACATATGTATATATGAGTGTGTATATGTGCATAATATATTATGAAATCTCGGGCCCACAAATGAGAGAAGATATAGATTTGTCTTTGTGAGACTGACTTGATCCACTTAATGATTATCTTTAGTTACAACTATTGTCCTGAAAACCTGACTTTGTTCTTTATAGCTGAAACAAACTTCACTATACATACCAGGATCAATTAAATGTTTGAGAATTTCGTATAAGAACGCACTATAGGAGCCGGGCGTGGTGGCGCACGCCTTTAATCCCAGCACTCGGGAGGCAGAGGCAGGCGGATTTCTGAGTTCGAGGCCAGCCTGGTCTACAAAGTGAGTTCCAGGACAGCCAGGGCTATGCAGAGAAACCCTGTCTCGAAAAACCAAAAAAAAAAAAAAAAAAGAACGCACTATATTAACCCCATCTCTCCCTTTCCCTCTCCCTTCTCCAACTACTCCTATTTGCCACCCACTCTGAAATTTACAACCTCCTCTGCTATAGTTGGTGTGTGTGTGTGTGTGTGTGTGTGTGTGTGTGTGCATGTGTGTAACACACACTGAGTTCAGTTACTGTTGCCCATGTGTCATCTGTTTATTCACTTGATTGCGTAGGATTGTGCTGAGATATTATTTGAGGCTTTTGTGAAAGGCAACAGCTCTCTAATTTCTTTTTTCATTTGTCATTTTTATATGGGGAGGCTACTGATCTGGGGGTTAATTCTGGATTTTGCTACTTAGCTAAAAGTGCTTATCGGCTGTCTGAGTTTCCTGGTGGGGCTTTTTGGGTCATTTATATATGCAATCATACCATCTACAAATAAAGATACTTTTGACTTCTTCCTTTCTTATTTGTGTTCCCTTATTGTCCTTCAGTTGTTTTAATAAGCTAAGACTTCAAGTACTATATTGAATAAATATGGAGACAGTGAACAGCCTTGTCTTGGTGCTGAGTTTAGTAGAAATGCTTTGGGTTTGTTGCTGTTTAGGTTGGCTGTGGGCTTGCTGTAAGTCACTCTGTGTTATATTGAGGTATGCCCCTTGTATTCCTAGTCTCTCCAGGACATTTATCATGGAGGGGTGTTATATTTTATCAAAGACTGAGATGATCGTGTGGGGTTTTTTTCTTCTTTCAGTTTGTTTATACACTGTAATACATTTATCGCTTTACATATATTGTGCCATCGCTATATCCCTGTGATGAAGTCTACTAGATCACAGTGGATAATCATTTGATGTGCTCTTAGATTCAATTTGTGAGAATTTAACTGAGAATAAAATAAACAAGTAAAATAATAAAAAATTAAAATAATAAAATTACAAATTTGCACCACTTAAGGTACAAATTTTCTTATTTGATGTTCAATCATGTGACTTGTGATGCTAAATTCTTTGTTCTCTACCCTACAGTAGCATCCTTGCTTAATGATTTCTAGGCTCTTTATAGGAATACAAAAGCTAGACCACTTTCAAGGTAATTTCTCAGCTAAATCATCCTTGAATCATCATGGTAGTATACACTAGATTCTATATTTATAAGTGGAAAGACTGTGGAGTCTGTGCTTTAGTGAGTTATTTCCTACCCAGTCCCCAGAGCAGCTGCCAAGGTCCCACGTGTCCAGTAAATATGCTCTCACAGGAGCCCTGCCTGACTTCTAGCACCATGAAAATACATGTTCTCTAAGTCATGAGTTATAAGGCCCAAATTTTCCTGTCTTGATTATCAATTCTAGCCTACAACCTGTCTACAAGCTCCAATGAGCTATTTATACTTAGACTTCCATTCCTGCCTCCTTATTTCCAATACTGAAATATCCTCTGTCTTTAATCCGGGTTGTTTACCACAAACTTCACTTGTTATACTGTCTCTACAGAGCTTCCACTTACCATCATTTAAATGTGTTAGAAAATTAATTTCCAACATGCTTATATTGAAAAACTGAAAATCTTTTAAGGTATTGGATCATGGAGACTCTATCCTCATGAAAGGATTAATGTCATTATCAAGGGACTAGATTAGTTGTCGTGGAAGTGAACTCCTTAAAAGTACGTTTGGCCACCTTCCCTTTCTCCTGCACCCGTGCTGTCTCCCACTCTGCACTGGGCCACAGGATGGTGCAGAAAGGCCTTCACCACATGCCTCACCTTCATGGTAGAACTTGAAAAATAAATCTCTCTTTGTATGAATTACCAAGCTTGTGGTGTTATAGCAACCAAAGAAAGGACTAAGGCACCACCACTCCATGTAGGACTGAGCCATGAACTGTCTTTATTACTTACTCTTTTGTTTTATGTTTGCTTGCAATTTTTCAAGTATGTAAAAATCCTTAGCTCACAGGCCATAGCATGATGCAATTTAACATAACATAATGTAGTAAGAAAGAAAAAACATACAATTATCTCAATGAGTTCACGGAATACATTTTTCAATATCCAACATCAATTCGTGATTTTTTTTGTTTATTTTGGGTTTTGTTTTTGTTTTTCAATAATTTTATTTTTTTCTAATTTTGTAATTTTAATTTCCCATAGCACCTTGGCAATGTTAAAAACAATAAACACAAATATGCTCATTTTAACAGTTTATACATGAGTATGTGTCACACCATTTGGGGTGAGGGACAGTTTTAACAATGGAACAAATCTAAGCTATGGACAAAACAAAAGCCAGATAACGGGTTCTGACTTGCCACTCCCCCAACATTTAAGAGATACATCACTCAATGGACACCAGAATCAGTTGGAAAAACAAAAACAGAATATCGATGTGGGTATCTCTTTACATTTCTAATCACTGTTCTATGCTACAGAACTGAGAACAGAATACTTGGTCCACAGCTCACAGACATCAGAGCTGCACCTTTAGGACTGTGTAATGTGTAATAAGACACAACAAATTGTTAGTTTTAAAAATAAACATTGTTATTTAATAATCGGGTGACTTTTAAGAGAATTCAAAACGTCCTCATTCAGCTAATAAAACCTGAAATGCCCATGCATATTCTTAAAGCCCAGACTAGGTAAAGACTCAGTGGCATTTAAGAGTTCAAATTGAGGAAAATATGTAATAAAAAAAATATTAAAAAAAGAGTTCAATTTACATTCTTTTTTTTTAATTTTTTATTAGGTATTTTCCTCATTTACATTTCCAATGCTATCCAAAAAGTCCCCAATACACTCCCACCCCACTCCCCTACCCACCCCCTACCACTTTTTGGCCCTGGCATTCCCCTGTACTGGGGCATATAAAGTTTGTAAGTCCTATGGGCCTCTCTTTCCAGTGATGGACGACTAGGCCATCTTTTGATACATATGCAGCTAGAGTCAAGAGCTCTGGGGTACTGGTTACTTCATAATGTTGTTCCACCTATAGCGTTGCAGATCCCTTTAGCTCCTTGGGTACTTTCTCTAGCTCCTCCATTGGGGGCCCTGTGATCCAACCACTAGCTGACTGTGAACATCCACTTCTGTGTTTGCTAGGCCCCGGCATTGTCTCACAAGAGACAGCTATATCTGGGTCCTTTCAGCAAAATCTTACTAGTGTATGCAATGGTGTCAGTGTTAACCACCTGTATTTTGGAGACAGATGAAGCCTTCCAGGGATAGGGGTTTGTTGTCTTACCTGAGTATCTTTCATGTAATCAAATGATATGCAGAATTTTATTTTTAGTTCCTAAAGTTAAGGTAGCATCAATATTATTTCACATTCCTTTTTATTTCTAAATTACCAGATTTGCTTTTCAAAGACTTAGGTGTGGAATTATGTTAGTATCTTTCACTTAGAGTAAAGAGAACAAGACAATATTACTTGAGAGTTAGGAGCACTTTGTCTAGTTCTGTTAGTGATGTATGGCCTCGATAGTCCGTCTCTTGCTTAAGCGTTCACTGGTTTTACTTTGATACAATTGTACAGCATTGGGGTTCAGTTCCTGATGCTTATATTGGCAATATATATTAACCATATTTTAAGAGGATCATTCTGGCTTTTTCTGAAAAAGATAAAAATCAACCAGTATATTCCTTTTGAGGGGTTTCTAATATGTAAATATATATAAATATAATATATGATGAATTTTTTTCTTTTTTATATTTCCTTACAGTTTGGTGGCTATTAATTCATGATTTTTAAAATATGTATAATCTAGGAATAAAATCCCATTGACACTCTTCAAAATCCAACTAAAACACAAAAACAAATGTCCTTTTTTTAAATTTATTTATTATGTGTGTATATCATGTATGTGTGTGGGCACATGTATACCACTGCTTGAATGTGCAGGCCAGAGGACAACTTGTGGGGGTTGTTCTTTCCTTCCACCACCTGACACAGCCATACACACTAAATAATCAATAAGTAAACATAAAGAAACAACTAAACTAAAAGCCTTAAGATGTAGCGACTTTCAGATAATATAGCATAGGTAACGGTTTTATTCATCTGTATTTTCTGTATCTTCTATTCATGAGTATGTTTTATTTTATAAATACAAAGATACAAATCTTATTGTTTTAAAGTCTTATGAAAACCACAGAAGAATATTTATCAAGTATATAATTGCTTTCAAATGGTATCTTAATTTAGTCTCAGGAAAATCCTGTAACTTGGGTATCATTATCCCTGTCTCTGCAGGAGAAAGTAAGGCTGAGAAAGGTTAAGTAGATTGCTAGAGTGACAGAACTGGGATTTGAATTAGAGAATCCCTGTTCCAAGGCCAGTTGGTTTTTTCCACTGAACCATGCTACCTCCCACAAGAGAACATTTTTACATTACCACCTGCTAGTTCTAATTAAGAGATAGTAATTAAACAATTTTCCACTCCTGACAACAATATTTAAATGACTCATATGTTAAAGAAACTAACATAAGAACTCTCTCAGCTGGAAGATATGATACAAGAACATAAGTGCCAACACTTACAGAGAGACTCCCGTATGACTCCGTCAATTATATTACCTATTTATAGTATAGGAAGCACAAAAATATTTAATGACAAGTATACTTGCAAAAGTGTTGAACTTGATTAATAATCAAAGAAATATAAATTAAAATAACAAACATATGTATTAAGTTGGCATAAATTATAGAAATAGTAATTGCCAGGTTGGACAACTGTATAGTTCTCAAACATCTAAGAACTAATGTCATTCATTAAAAACTTGCTGTGAGCCAACTGATAATACACGCACTTTAAAAATGTCCGTGGGAGACCAGGTGTGGTGGCGCATGCCTGAATCTCTGTGCTCGGAAGACTAACACATGGGAATCATGATGTCAACGTCAGTCTGACCTTTTATGGCAAGACTCTATCTCAAAAATAAAATAGTTTGTGGCTTTTTAAAGGAATATAAAACTATTTATTGACCACTGTTCACCATTATTTACAATAAAGTAAATATACAGTTGGATGGCATTCTGATACTACAAAGTTACTTTTCTGGCTCATTGAACCAGAACCCAAATACTGAAAAGACTGATCCTACCAGTACGGAATGAGTCAGGGTAAAGAAAAAGCATGCAGGTCATTAAATAATATTAGCAAATTTTGTTCACTCACTTAGTCAGTGGGTCTTAAACTGCCAACGTCAGCTCCAACCACGATTCTATTTCCACATCAAACAGATTCCACGAATCATAACCTTTTAGTAGAGACTTTAACTTTCTACAAAGGGTTGGTTCACCAGAGGAACCTTTACACAGAATGGCCGACCTGGACCTGCCTCTGCAGACCAGCTGGCCTCTTAAATCAGAGCTCCACCTGCCTCTAGAGTGCTGGGATTAAAGGCATGCGCCACCACACTCGGCCCAAGTCTTGTTATTAAATCACACTATTACTTTGTCTAATTCCATTTTCTGAAGGTGAAGTGGACAACTTTCTGTAAATAAAGCACTGTATTTACATGATCATACATCAATTCTGATGTGGTTGCCTGTAAACTATCCAATAAATTGCAGAATCTGCTTAATCTGAAAGGTTATGGTTTCAGGAAAATGTTCCCAATGAGGGAATCCTGTCAACTTGTATTTTTATCTTCAGTTCGTTTGAGCATTAAAAACAAGATGAAACAAACAAGTTATGTAAGTGTTTTATGCATACACCACAAACAAACAAACAAACAAAACAAAAAACCCAGAATGGTCCTACTGTGTCCCAGTTAAAAATAAGTTCTGACTTGAGTAATGACTGTAAAATCTCCCCAGTGTTTAAGAAAAGCTGTTCTTCAAAGCTGAGGAAATACAACATGGTATCAAATATTCTATTGTTAAGGGAAGCAACTACAGAAAGCTCTTACTTGCTCAAAGGAATCAGTGCCTTTTGATGAAGAACAAAAAACAAAAATATCCCAACTACTGTCAATACTTTCAAAACCAGCATATCAAACTTGATTTTCATTAGA
The DNA here is from genome assembly GCF_978045245.1 of Mus caroli. Classification (NCBI taxonomy): domain Eukaryota; kingdom Metazoa; phylum Chordata; class Mammalia; order Rodentia; family Muridae; genus Mus; species Mus caroli. The sequence goes on from NW_028227261.1 coordinate 71,896,072, forward strand.
TTGCTATTTTTTTCCACACTAGTAATTCAAAACCTAAGATCCAGATTTTTATTTTTATATATAAATGGAAACAATTACTGTGCTTCATCTTCGGGACAAGAATGCCAAGTCAGCCTCTCCTCATAGAAGGTAGTGACAATCTGAGGACGCTTCATATTCGCCTTCTTTGCCAGCACCAAGTCAGCCTCATCCGAGTCATTCCATTTCATGAGAAACACTAATTCTCCACTGCTGTCTGTGGCACCAACTATTCATTCAGGATCAAGACCTCTAGCGAAGCCCCTTGGTTTGTTAGCAGCCATCTCTCATCTTCTTCGATTTGCTATCATCAGATTCACGGTCGGATAAAGATTTCCTTTTTGTACCATCTTTTTTTTTTTAATCAGCTTTTTGAGAATTAAAAAATGCTTCAATTAGCTGGGCAGTGGTGGTGCACGCCTTTAATCCCAGCACTTGAGAGGCAGAGGCAGGTGGATGTCCGAGTTCGAGGCCAGCCTGGTCTACAGAGTGAGTTCCAGAACAGCCAGGGCGATACAGAGAAACCCTGTCTCAAAAAAAAAAAAAAAAAGAAAGAAAAGAAAGAAAGAAAGAAAGAAAAGAAAAGAAAATGCTTCAATTAACTCTGGAGAATCTAAATTTTCTCCTGGTTCCCAAGTATTATCAGCATCTGTGAAGCCCTTCCACTTCAGGACATCCTCCACCTTCCCATTCACTATACGACATTACTTTCTCTACCACAAATTCTTCAGGCTCTGCCTCTTCAACCGTTTTAGTCTTTTCATTTTGTTTCTTTCCCATTTTTTGCAATGTAGTTTTATTGGAGGCCATTTTTTTAGATTTAATCGGAAACTAGAGGAGTTTACCACTCAGGTGCTCAGGGCCGCGGATCCTGCAGTCTCCCGCCTGCACACTTCAGTTCTGCCAGGTCTAATAGTTTGTGGCTTTTCACCAAGTAATTCCTCATCTAAGAGTTAGTCTTGATTAAGAAATTACAGATAAGTATATAAAGATTTAGATATAGATATCTTATACTTCTCTGGGGGGCAGGGAATGAATGAAGATGAGGGAGAATATGGGGTAAATCTGAATTTATTAACAATAACCTAACTTAATAAAATACAGATATGTCCCTTCCTAAACAGAGTCTGGAAAGGGGAGAGTGTTGGTTAAATGGTTATAGCCAGACATGAAGAATAAATCCTGGTACTCCATTCTTCAGTGACTATAGCTAATAATGTTATTTCAAAATTACTAAAAGAGTGGATGTTAAATGATGTGGCTACAAAGAAATATGTAAATAATAAATACATTAATTATGCTGAAATGATCCTTCATTTCTCAGGCCTGTCACTTTGCTTTTTGACATAGCACTGCTCACTAGCCTGAGTTCACTGATTAGGCAATTCTGGCTGGCCAGCAAGGACCAGGAATCCAACTGTTTCTGCCTCGTCAGCACGTCATTACAAGCATGCCAGCACACTTGGCTTTTTAACTTGGGTGCTGAGGATCAAGTTCTGCTTCTCACTTGGAAAGGAGTTTACCACTGAGCTATCTGTTGTATAACAGTTTCCTCTGAATTGAAAAATTCCATCAGGAAGCTCTTTAAGCAGAGAGATAGACAAGTCAAATTAGCTTCAGGAAGTCCCTGAGACCAACCCGATTTACTAGGCCCCTCCCTCCCAGAGTAAGCAATAAAGGTGATGACAGGCACTCTCAGATAAACCAAGCTGAAGAAAAGACTCTTAGCCAAACCAAACTGCCACGGAGACTCTCAGAAGAGCAAAAGCTGCAAAGAAGATGCCGAATCCAGACCAGCTGCCTAGAAGACGTTTAGACCCGAGTCACTTAGTAGAACACTCTCCAACCTGTTGAGGTGCCTAAAGGCTGTGCAGCATGCTCCAGGTTCCCAGCTTTATGAAATGTCACCCATGCTGGGGTGGGCCTTGGTGATGCAGCTGTCTTTGAGTCATTTCTGCTCTTTTAGTAACCCCCCCCACCCATACTCCTGTAAGTAACCTCACTAAAACTCATTGGTTCACCATGTTGGACTCTGGTAGTATCCACACTTTGATCAATCGTGGATTCCCTATCCAGGATGAGTAGATATGTGTGTTGCATCTCCCCAGGAAAAGTTCTATACACAACACAATCTTTCCAACCACAAGTATAAAAATGCTGTCAATCAAAAAGGAAAAAAGTAAAAATGTTACATATATTAAATAATCCAATTTCAAAACCCATTAATGGGGACTCTGCCAGACCTTGGTACGCATGCAGCTTTGCTCCTTCCTGTGGACGCTCTCAGCCCTCCCTTCTATCCCATCCCCATTCCTTTGTGTCATCCCCTGATGCCTAAAAACATCTACCTGAGATCAGAGTGGCCAAACAGCTAGGACTCAGGTAGGTGAATCACACTCTCCTTCCTGTCCAGCATTACCAGCTCCATTCTCACCCTCATCCCTGCAACAGCCTGCTTGCAGGTGGCCCTCCTCCCACCTAAAGTCATTCACTGGATACTTGGTGCAGACCCAGAGTCCCATAACCCTTTCATCCCTGTTTCTCCAGGTCACCCTTTGTTTCACTGCAGAGCACTTGTAGGAGGCTCTCCTCCCACCATATCCCCAACTCCCTGGGGGCCTGCCTGATGGTGTGGACAGGATCCCCAAAGATCTGTCCTGAAGCCCCTCTCAGCCTTTCTCCTACCCCATCTCTAGCCACCCAACAAGCTGAAGAAGCATTCTCTGCTAGGCCACCCACAGCTACCACATTTTCCTAAGATCTAGAATGGGCCACAAAAACTAATCAACAGAGCACCCACTCAACAAAGACTAGACCAGACCTGAGCACCTAGAATCACCTCAATCATCCTAACTCCAAAATTTAACAGCCAAAACAATATGCCCCTACTGTAACCCTGCTTCAGAAGGCCCTGAGAAGTGTATTATGGCTCAAGCACAAGGCAAGGACTTCAAAACAATTTTGAGTATGTTCAAGGACCTTGAGGAAGATGTGAATGAAAAAGATATGAAAGAAGTATGTGAAAACACAAACAGTAAAATAAAATATGAAAACAACTTGTGGTATAAAAGGAGAATGCAAAGAAACAGAATCATTAAAGAAACCCAAACAAAAATAAAACTGGAAGTGAAAATTTTAAGAAGTCAAACAAGAATCTCAGAGGCAAGCCTCACCGACAGACTACAAAACAGGGAAGACAGAATCTCAGGCACTGAAGGTAGAAGAAATGGATACCTCAGTCCAAAAAAAAAAAAAAAATGTTAAATCTAAAAACATTCAGTCACAAAATATCCAAGAAATCTAGGACACTATGAAAAGACAAATATAAGAAAATAGGAATAGAGAAAGGAAAAAAATCACAAATCAAAGGAAAATTCGTCCTGAGGGAGGTAATCTAGGACACCCCCCCCCCAGATGCAAGTATTTATGCATTCTCCTATGTGTGAATGCTAGCTCTTAAGCTTTTGATAGGCATTCAACAATTCATATGACCACTGAAGTTAGGTGTACAGTAAAGAACTAGGGGCATCCAAGAAAGGAGAAATAGAATGTGTAGTCATGGAAAGACAGGGGAGACAGGAACAGGAGGATTAAATAGGGAGAGGGAGAAAAAGTTAAGAGTGTAGAGGAATTTTAACCGAGAAACATGGGCCTCTCTGGCAAGGGATCACATCCAAAGACCTTCTAAGTCTATATGATCTGGCCAGAATGCAGATACGCTCTGGATTACAGTGTGATCTGGCTGGATACAGACATGCCCTTAGTACACACCTTTCATCCCTAACAATGAAGGTAAGATTAGTCTGTAGAAGGAAACAGCCATGTAAGATGAAAGTGGCATCTGATTGAGGGGCAGGAAAAAAAATGACAAATTAGAGAACAATTTGACAGAATAGGATATGTGGCCAAATTATTTATCACAAACTGACGGTAAAGCCCTATTGCTGAAGACAGCATTCACATATCTCATTAAACACAGAGAAGCTGAGTTGGTGCCTAACTAGAGCCTTCACCCCGACTGACTAGTTAGTATTCATGGTACTAGATGGTGCTCTGAATACTATCGGAGGAGAAAAGTAACTACCAATCCAGCTTCCAACCCTGAAATCTACTCAAGTGACCTGCCTTCATGGTATGCTGTTGCAATAGTGGTGCATAGGTTGTGGGAGTAACCAACCACTCTCTACAAGATGGAAACCATGCCTGACACTACCTAGGTGGACATGGGCCTAGAAGGAAACCAAATAAACATAGCAAAAAACTAACGACTAGTGGTATTCTGCTATACCCATAGATCAGTGCCTCTCTAAGCCATCAACAGAGAAACTTCCTCTTACAGTAGATACAAACTAATACAGAGGCCCATGTGCAGAGTAAGAAACTTTGACGATTCAATCCTAAATGAGATTGTCTTCATCAAACCCCTCCCCTCAGGATTCAGGGAGCTATGTGGAAGAGGACACACAAAGACTGTAAAAGCCAGTGGGGAAAGAGGACACTAAGGAAACACTGGCTCCTCAGACACAACAGGACTGAAGCAAACATGAACTCACAGACTGTGGCAGTGCTCAGGGAGTGCAAGGTTCAAGTCAAACAGGATCTCAATGCTGAGAGGGAGAAGCCGGCCATAGACTCCTATCCCTAGCAAGAAGCACTCTCCAACTGACATCCACTTGCAAAGGAAAAATTAGGTTTTTCCAATGGAATCTTACTACATAAATCAACCACACCTGAGGGCAGGTAGTAGACAGTCAACACAGAATGAACTCAATGGTAGTTTTGTAGATGTTTTCACTCATATGGTTTTGTTTGGGCATTTTTATCTTACTGATCTTTTGCTTATATATTATGGTTTCTGAACTTGTGTTTGTATACTGTGGAGAGATGGTTCTTGTGGGTTTTTTTTCCCTTTTCTCATTATTCTGGTTTTGGTTTTTTTGTTTGCCTGAGTTTTCTAAAGAAAGAGAAATAAAGAGTATGGACTTGGTAGCTAGGCTGATGGGGAAGATTTGAGAGGAAATGGGGGAGAGGAACCATGATCAGAATATATGATATAAAAAGCTGTTTTCAATAAAAAAACACTTTTAAAAAAGTATTACTGGAAAAACACATACTTTGTATTCAACGAGCCATTAAAACCCACCTTTACAGTTTCCATATATGTCCTCACAGCCTGTTGTTACGATGGCATTCCATACCATCCTTATAAGCCATTTACAGAGAAAGATTTCAGACCTATGGATCTGTCCCCTGTCCGGGAGCTATGCATGGCACACACACAAACACACCAGGATCCACGCAAAGAGCAAACAAACAACTCATGATACAAGAGATGTTCTACCTTAACAGCTTCTCCAAGAGTCTGGTTTTTGTCAGCTTCCTCGCTGGAGTGCAGTTCAAGTCTATAGTTCAGCTCCTGCAGTTGCTGGGCCTGTTCATTCAGCAGCATTTGTGCCTGCTGTTCCCGAAGCAATGCATTGTTGAGTTCTTCACATGCACTTTCAAACTTCTCGTGGGTGATCAATTTCTTTAAAAAGAAGAGAGAAAACTCAGTCGCAAGCCAATTGTATTGCTGTTTTGTTTGTTCTTTCAGAGCTGCGTTTACCAACATAATGACTATAAGTGGGGTTGGAGAGATGGCTCCGTGCTTAAGAGCACTTACTGCTCTTCTAGAAGGCCAGAGTTCAGTTCCCAGCACCCACAAGATGGAGGGAGAGGTTCACAACCATGTGGGACTCCAGCTCCAGGGGATCTTATGTCTTCTTCTGGCCTCCATAGGCACCTGGACACATACACTCACTCAGTGTACATGGAAAAAAAGTGTGTGTGTGTGTGTGTGTGTGTGTGTGTGTGTGTGTGTGTATAAATCTGCAAAACAATATAGTGCAAACATTTCTAAGAATTTACTATAAAACAAAACACAAAATTTGTTTTCCTCAAAATAAAAGGTCAGGGTAAACTATCACTTTAGTTTTTAAAGTATAACAATCATACTTTTAATGTTATCTTTTTAGTCAAAATCTTAACACTTGAAATCCCAAGCTTTTTGTAAAGACGATGATTAAAAGGCTCAAAGTCTTTAAGAAAGATATTCAAATGCCCGTAAGTATTCGGATGGTCCCTATGTGTGTGTTCAGTGGGCTCCGTCTCAGATGGCCCTCTCTGGCCCAGTGCCCTCTGTCTGGCAGTTCCCAACCTCGCTCACACTGTCATGCTGCCTTCTTTTCTTTTTCCCACAGTCATTATCAAGATTCGCCTTGCTTGTTCTCTTGCCCATACACATCTTGCAAGGAGGTATCTGCATGGAACTAGGAACTCATTCAGCTTTCTCACCCAACACAGAGAATAATTAAAGAATATTCTTTATGCCATAACATAAAGGACGACTTGCAAGAAACTGCAGCACACCACCAGAAGTTTTTTGGTCTGTTTCTCTCTATGGAGTCCTGACAAATGCAACTCAATTACACAACGTAAGGCTAACAACCTTAACGTGTGTTGTTAGCAAAGAATCCTTCAACACATGTCCTTTCACGTGTTTAACAGACCACCTTTTTTCTTGTGTCTGTTTCAGCTAAATGTTCCTTCATTTCGTCTGCCTTAGTCTTTCACCTACATCAGCTTCAGGAAAGCACGCCTTTCACATGTTTGCCCATGCAAAACACCATCCAACCAACTGTCAAAAAAACCCTTAAGTTTTTACTTTACACCCATATACACACACACTGATAATTAATTAATTAACTAACTAATTAGTAAGATACTGGGTAGTCAGAGCCCTAAGGGCAGGCTCTGTGCTCAGCAGCCGATGGCCAACACACACACACACACACACACACAAAACCTCCATGGCATTTTTGGAGGTTTTTGTCTTTAACCTTCCAGGTTCTTTCTATATATATTATACTTTCAAGTGTGTGTTATATAGGATTCCTGTATGAACATATGTATCTCTGTGTCTATATGTCCCTTGTATCTTTTCTTTGGCTTGGTTTTTTTTAATGTATGTTTGCTTGCTTTGCTCTACTCTGTTTGTTTTACTATTTTTAGATGGCCTGTTTGCTAATGAAAAAGACAAAGAAAGGGTAAGGATTCGGGTAGGAGAGGAAATGGAGTTCCGGAAAGCGATGGGGGAGGGGGAACTAATCAGGATACACTGTCTGAAAAAAATCTATTTTCAATAAAAAATAAAATTGGAAAAAAATTAAAACCAAGAGACTTTGAATTATTTCTAATATTCAAACAATCAGGAAGAGATGGAGAGGAAGGTATCACACGGCCATCGTTGGCTTACAGAGTGCTTGAATTCATTTAACTGTGTTTGCAAACTCTGTGACTTGTCCAGCTCCTTTTTCATCTCATGCACGGTCCGTTTGTATTCTGTCACCTCGAGGCGCAGGGAGCGGCGCTCAACCTCGGCTGCGTGCAGCCTTTGCGTAAACCCAAATATTTGCTTTTGTAACGCTGCAGTGCTTTTCTGTTGTTAAATAAGAATACAGTTAGAAACATCAGTCATTAATTTACTAATAAGTCAATAGCAATGAGTATTTTACTAAACTAAATGTAACTCAAACATTATACAAACAAACAATACTAGCTATTTCTAAATCAGATAAGTAAATGTATTCAAGGGGCTTTATTTTATTAAAAGCTTTGTGAAACTTAATTATTCACATAGAATTGATTTGAATTATATGAGTCTGAAACACGGTCTAACTCACAAATCCTAAAGTCACTATGAAATGAAATAGCACATACCATGATGGGAATATGGCTGCATAAACCATACTTCAGGGCCAGCGTGTTCACTTTGTGAAGCCCCCGGGCCAGCCTCTGAACCAGAGAATCCTTTTCTACATACGTTATGCTCCGGCTGCTATGCAGAGGGATGCTTGCCATCGCCGAGCTAAGTTTATCCATTAGTTTCGAAAAAGAATTCTTGGCTGCACCTATGAGTAGATGTCCACAAATCCTGGAATTTGGATCTTCAAAGACAAAAAAAAAGCATAAAATCTGAGTCGCCTCATGTTAACTTCACAATGTTGCTGGTCTCAACAGAATGATTTCCAGCTATACAGTTCTCAGTCATTTGTAATAACCCTTCTGAAAAGTTCCTTCCCTATCAAGCTTCAAATGAAACGCTGAGCCCAGGCAAGGACACACTGAGAAACCATGCTCCGCGAGAAGCCCTCATGAACTTAGTCTGACCACTGCAGGGCACACCGTCATGCTAGCCAGTCACCTTCCCTTTCTTTTCTAACACTTCATATGACTTGGGCTTCTATTCCTAATTATGACTGCTTCTGGCCTTGACACCATGACACATACGGTCTCAGACAAGCAAACACAATTTGCTTCGTTCCAGGACAGCTAAAATTCTTTAACTACAATTACTTCTTTCCTCGTGGGATTCCAGTAATCACCCTGCATCTAATGGGCTTGAGGGTCCCAGTGTATGCAATGCAAGCTGATTACTACCAGATCGTTAGGGCTGTAATTAATAATTATACCTAATGTTGATAAATAAAACGTCACCACTCTTCCTGCTAACTGATATTTCAGATAACCACTAGTAGGCTTATTTTGTGCCGTCAGGAAAGTGGTGTGACTTCATTTCACTATTCTAAGCAGGTCTTAATCTGTCCCTGTTTAGCTTCTGGTGCCATCCATGTGGGAGGGTTAGTTCTGAGAGATACCCCAAATTCAAACCCGGCACTAAAAGTCCTACAGTCTCTACTACTGGAATTCATTTAAATCCTCTTTCTATCTAAAGCACAATAAAATGTTGGCAATGTTACCAACGTGTTATCTTAATTGTGGAATTACATGCAGTTCAAAGTGAAAGAGTGACAGTGACCAAGGGGCAATCAATGGTTCCCTAGGGCACTCATAGCTTGCCTCAGCAGTACTCTACAGTCCTCCCCGTAGACACTCTGTGCTCTACAGTCTGAACTGCATTCTATTTATTCTCCTCCACAATGTATAAACAGAAGGGTAAATTGCCTATGCCAGGTAGCAGTCAAAACTTGAAAACCACATTGCTCCAGAGTAAGCCATAAAATAAAAAAAAAAAATTGCCAATTTGATAAAAGTTTAATATTGTCCATATAAATTTTATTCATTAGTTTCCAGTACATTGATGTCAGAGAATATAAGGTAGTGAATTTTCATGCTCTATGACACTCATTATAAACATATTCTCCAAGAGTGTCATGGGCAAAGTCGTGCAGAGTTTAATTAAAATACACAATTCTTTTGTTAATAATAAATGATTTAAAAAGTAGTGAATGGCAAAAACTTTACTAGCACAATTGGATGGCATTCAGCACATAATGTGGAAGTGTGAAGTAAACACCTCACTGTATGTAGTAAATAATTCGCTGTTCAGTGGAAGAACACTATAGTTTTCTCTTAATAGTCAATATAACATATCATTTAATATCAAATATACATATTCCCTGTGTCTTCAGCTGCACTGTATATTTCTATTTGTCCTTTTTCATTTCCAGCTGCCATGTCTTCACTATCCCAAGCTAGCATATATAGATATTTTTATATATTTATTGGATCAATCACATCCCATTTTACTTTCATAGCAACTGCAACAATACTGAACTCAACAATGCATTCAAAAAATACCAAGAGAAAGTAATATTAATTTTCATGTTATATCAAAAATGACTTTTTAAGCAAATACAAGATCTGTTTTTAAATTTTTATGTAATATAAAGGTAAAGACATTTTTAATAAAAAAGAACCTTAAAATAAAATTTCCACTACAATTAAATTTTAAGCTATACTATTTTTACTTTACTATTGCACTGATGTGCTTGGTAGACTCTGACCTCTAATGAAGGGGGAAACTAAATGACAACACAGTCCCACGAGGCTGCTTCTGAATTGCTAAGGAGTTAGGAAAAAATACATCCTACGTGTGTGTGCAGAACATCATAAATTATAGACAGAGCACTAAGTAATTTATGTTTTAAGAAGCATTTTCACAATACAGCTCACATTTTATTATATGAAATACAGTTGTATAATAAAGGAGGAAACAATGCTATAGTGCCAGGATTACATGTTTATTTTCATGACAGCGAACAAAAGTCACTAAAAATCCTCCTGTTGACTTATCTCAACCATTTTAAAGTATGCGCCTGTTTAAATTCAATTTCTTTCTTTATGTTAAATACATTTGCTCGTCACTTTTCCAACTTACATAATGTAACTGGTATGGAGAAGCAGATCCCGGGTTGCACAGTTACATTCTCCAATAGGACAGGCACACTTTCACATCTACAGTTAACATCTTCTAACAAATTCCTAAGCTGATGACTGGCCTAGTAATTCTAACCCTGGAGGTGGCAGGACTCCAGAGGGGACAGGGAGACACTTCAGGAGTCTCCCTCTCGATCTTTATTTGTCATAATAGAATTCAGACATGGATAGCACATCCATGATGCTGTATGTAATAAAACCAGAAGTCATTAGAAAACATTACAGAAATCTATTACTACTGAAAATACGATTACCACATAGAAAACTAAATGTCTACAGTGCATTTCCTAATTAAATGAAATGTTTCCATTCAGACAGAGTGAGAAACCCCCTTTAAGCAAAGAGTAATAGTGAATTAACAATAAAGTATATATAAAGGCATCAATGATGAATAATGTTAATAATGTCAGAAACTTTACTAATTTAACATTTTCTTTTAACTAAGTTCTCACAACAGAGCCCAGACTGACCTAGAACTCCCTACCTAGGTCAGGCTTGCCTTGGAATCTTCCTGCTTTCGCCTCAAAGCTGCTGGTATCATAGGCACATAAAACCTGGCCTGGCTAGATCTCTGTCTTTGATCTTTAAAATACAGCAATAACTTCTTATTAACAAAAACACAAATTCTTACTGCTTTGACCTTCCTAAATATGAAACTTCAGTCTTGAACACAATCTGGCTCCTGAGTTTGGTCCTTTTGAGCTGTGACTTCTACAAAGTGTACTAAACTATGCAATACGAAGTAAGCTGGTAGCACCTCACTAGCAGGGGTGTGTCTGAGTCATCTATCCTTAATACAACCAAGATGTCTTCCTTTAATAATAGAAAAGATGCGCAATAAAGTGAACGGACTCTCTACTTGTGTCCATCGCCCCTTAGATACACTCAGAGAGGTATTCAGAAGCCCAATCAAGTACAGTTGTTTCTCTTGTGACATTTTTCTCTTAGACCAGCCGTACCAAAAAGTTCAGCTATCTGTATTCTACTCTCGCAATGATTGATGTTTCAGCCCTTCAGTGAAAGTAGCATCCTCCCCTGTTTGAGGTAAATGATCTCTCGCAGGCACACCATTTGGATATCTAGAAGAGGTAATTTATCTCAAGTGGGCAAACACTATCGCAAAAGCAAAAAGGTTGCCACCTGTCCAGTATTTATAGAGGCAATGTGAAAACTGCGGTCTCTGCCCACTGCTTATGAATACATCATCAAAGTTTATGAAAGCAGTGGCCAAGCACTGGAAGCACTTTCTAAAAAGTGACTTCACGTTTCCAGTTTCATGAGAAGGTAAAAAGTCGTATTAGTTCTGTTAAGGCATCAGTATTGAAGACAGAGATAAAATAATGGACTTATAGGACTTACATATTCAAAAGCAAGTTACTTTTTTCTGTAACAAACATAATAGCTAAGAACTCCTATTAGCCAATGTCTTAGTTATAGTTACTACTGCTATAATGAAACACCATAACCAAAAGCAACTCAGGGGAGTGGGCGGGGGGGGGGGGGGGAGGGAGATGGCTCAGCAGTTAAGAGCACTGACTGCTCTTCCAGAGGTCCTGAGTTCAATTTACAGCAACCACATGGTGGCTCACAACCATCTGTAATGGGGATCCGATGCCCTCTTCTGGTGTGTCTGAAGACAGCTACTGTATACTCATATAAATAAAATAAATTAATTAATCTTTTAAAAGGCATCTCAGGGAGGCAAGGGTTTACTTCACTCGCAGTTCCATGTAACAGTTCATCATCAAAAGCACTAAGGACAGAAACACACAGGGCAGGAACCTGGAGGCAGGAGCTGAGGCAGAGGCTATGGAGGGACGCTGCTTACTGGCTTGCTCCCCATGGCTTGCTCAGCCCCACTGAGGCCTGCAGGCAGCCTGATCTTATGGAGGCATTTCCTTAATTGAGGCTCCCTTCTCTTAGATGGCTTTAACTTGTGTTAACATAAAACTACCCAGCACAGACAGAGTTTACACATGAGAATGTTAAGGCTGAAAAGGGACAGCTGCACAAATAGCGTACAGTAGCACACCTTCAAATGACGAATTCTTCAAATGTCATTGTTCAAACAAGGTCCAGAGCACACTTTCTCTCCTAGTAGACAGCTTGTGTATTATTCAGAATTTATTCTAAATGCCCAACTTTTAAAAAATAAGCACTTATTGAATATAAATTCTTTAACCCAAGAATAAATAACAGATAGCAAGGTACTTCTTGATGTTGGCATACATGACCACAGATTTCCTGAGGCTGGTCAGAAAGAAGTCACAGTGATGCTATCAATATACAATCCTGATATTTAAAGTAGTTTACGTTCTCACAAAGGGGAGCAGCTGGGATGTAGCTCGGTGGTAGATTGCTAACCTCACATGCACAAGACTCTGGGTTTGATCCCAGCACTAGAGGGGGAAGTGGGGAGAAAGGAAGTATGAACAGTCCCAAAGGACACAGAGGGTTTTCCATAGGCATTAAAGTAAATATTCTTGAGTGGTTTTAGTAACCTCCTGTCTGTCCTTCAACGTACCTACTCTTCACACTTGACATGAACAGATAGCATGATGTGTGACTTACAGGAGTGGCACTTTGGCTATGATGTCAGGGTTTGTCCTTGTTACAGCACACACAAGTGCTTACTCCTTCTGGCCTAATGAATTCAAGTGTGTGCATCCACTCATTGGCTGAGGGAGAGTTCAGTTTGTTTTCACCGTTTTAAAACTATTATTGGTGCTATGGGCATTTATGCTCACATTTTTATATGGATACATGTCATCACTTCTATTAAAAAAAAATAGTACTGGAATTGCTAGTGTATAATATAGCTCAATGCTAACATTTTAAGAAACCAAAAAACTGTCCCAAAGAAGTTCAGCATGATTATTCTTTCCAACAGTATCTGAATGCTTTCATATTTTACCTCTCTTCTTTCCCTTGCTGGGCAAACACAGTCCTGTAGATTGGACAAGCACCAATATGAACATGATAAGGATGGCAGAGTAGAAATGTACTCTGTGTTTTTATAGATTCTAGACTCCCTATTACTTAGAAAAGAGAATAACCAACTTTATTACAGTACTTTAAATGGGGTCTTCTACAAAGAGAGCAGAACTCTGGCAGCCCTCCAAATATACAACGTGATTTTATTAGAGAAATTTCCTCTGGAACTTTACACAGTAATTAAAACAAACCCACCTCTCCTTCCCATTTATGTGTGTGTACATACATGGAATGTGTACATGCTTGCATGTTTATGTGTGTGCATGTGTGTACACGTGTGGAGGTCAGATGTTGATGTCCAACTCGGCTCCTCTAGCTAACAAACTTGCTCCAGGGATGTCCTGGCTTTGCCCACAATCACTGGCATTGCAGGCAGCCTGTTACACCCACTCAGCATTTATGAGGATGCTGGGGATCCAAACCATCTCTGTTTTACACACAAATAAACTGTTGCGATGTCTTTTTCTTTTCTGGCTGTGTCTTTTGTTGTATTGGAGGTTAAACCTACGGCCTCATGTATGCTAGGAACTGCTCAGTTTAGACCTGGCATGTGTTCACGTTTTTATTTTCAGAGGTTCTCACTAAGTGGATCAGGTTGGCCTCAAACTCACTCTGTAGTCAAGGTTAGCCTTGAATTTATAATCATCTGCATTTATGTCCCCACAGCTGAGATTACAGGCCTGGAACACCAGACACAGACCACATAAATTTAAATAATTTATCCAGCACAACATAGCTGGTATCAGAATTCTTATTTACATCTAAATTGCTACCTCCCTTATGGTACACTCCACCAATTTTAGAATATTAAATTGATAATCTGTATCTTAAGGGTACTAAGATACATAGTGTATTTCCATTAAGGTTTGCACTATTTTCAAGGTGAAGTTGGTGGGAAGGGAAACTACAATTTAATCCCACTATTGGAAAAGAATTATATAAGATGTTCCATGTATTATTTCAGTAAGTTCTTTTTAAGATTCATTTCTTTTCTTTTTAACAATGTGTATGGGGGTTTCTGCATGTGACTATGAGCACATGGGTGTAGCTGCCTACAGAGATGAGAACTGGTGTTGGATCCCCTGGAGCTGGAGCTGTGATCTGCCCACTATGTTTGCTAAGAACTGAATGTGACTGCTCTTCCAGAGGTCCCAGGTGATTCCCAAAGTCTATAGGGGGATCACAACTGCCAATAACTCAAGATCTAGGGATCTGATGCCCTCTTATGGCTTCCACAGGTTCTGCACACATGTGACACACAGATATATACATTGGCAAAACACCCATATACTTCAAATAAATTTCAAAATGCAAAAATTTAAATAAATATATGTATTCCATTATAAGCATGGTTAGATTAGCTATCAACACATTAGTTATATTTATTACACTTGTTATTTGATGAAACCATTTAACCTGTAGATGTCTGAAAATGTTTCCTTTTTTCTAGTAAAATATCTGATGTTTCTATTGAATATACTTAAAAATGAAAATGCATTGTGTTTGGAGAAATTCTTCTATCATTCTGCATGAGTTTTCCTGCTGCTGTAACCAAAATGCCTGACAGAAACAACTAAAGTGAAGAAAGGTTTCAGAAGTGTGCTTACATCACAGCAAGGAAGGCCTGGTGCAGCAACATGGGGCATGCCCTGCAAGCCAGGCAGCAATGGACACCGAAAGTCCAATGATGTTCTTCACTAAACTATAATATGCGTGGCTGGATATAAAATTAACTCAAACAAATCAGTAGCCTTCCTTGATACAAATGATAAATAGGCTGAGAAAGAAATTAGGGAAACAACACCCTTCATAATAGTCACAAAAAAAATCTTGGTGTGACTCTAACCAACCAAGTGAAAGATTTATATGACAAAAACTTCAAGTCCCTAAAGAAAAAAATCAAAGAAGACCTCAGAAGATGGAAAGTTCTCCCATGCTCATGGATTGGTAGGATTAGCATAGTGAAAGTGGCCTTCTTGCCAAAAGCAATCTACAGATTCAATGTAATCCCCAACAAAATTCCAACTTAATTCTTCACAGACATGGAGAGTTTAATTCTCAACTTCATATGGAATAACAAAAAGAATTAAAAACCAGAATAGTGAAAACTATTCTCAACAATAAAAGATCTTCTGGGGGAATCACCATCCCTGACCTTAAGCTGTACTACAGAGCAATAGAGAAAAACAAACAAACAAACAAACAAACAAAACATGGTATTGGCACAGAAACAGGCAGGAAGATCAATGGAATAGAACTGAAGACCCAGAACCAGACACTTATGGACACTTTATCTCTAACAAAAAAAAAAAAAAAAAGCACTGGTCTAACTGGCAGTCTGCATGTAGAAGAATACAAATTGACCCATATTTATCACCTCATACAAAGCTCAAATCCAAGTGGATCAAGGACCTCCATATAAAACCAGATACACTGAATGTAATAGAAGAGAAAGTGGGAAAGAGCCTTGAACTCATTGGCACAGGGGGAAATTTCCTGAACACACCTCCAATGGCACAGGCTCCATGACTAAAAATTAATAAATGGGGACCTCATGAAACTGGAAAGCTTCTATAAGGCAAAGGATACTGTCAATAAGACAAAATGACAACCAACAGATTGGGAAAGGATCTTTACCAACCCCGCATCTGATAGAGGGCTAATATCCAATATATACAAAGAACTCGAAAAGTTAGACTCCAGAAAACCAAATAACCCTATTAAATATGGGGTACAGAGCTAAACAATTCTCAACTGAGGAATCTCCAATAGCCGAGAAATACTTAAAGAAATGTTCAACATACTTAGTCATCAGGGAAATGCAAATCAAATCAACCCTGAGATTCCATCTTACACCAATCAGAATAGCTAAGATCAAAAACTCAGGTGACAGCAGATGCTGGTGAGAATGTGGAGAAAGAAGAACACTCCTCCATTGTTGGTGGAATTTCAAACTGGTACAACCACTCTGGAAATCAGTACGGCGGTTCCTCACAAAACTGGAAATAGTTCTTTCTACCTGAAGACCCAGCTCTACTACTCCTGGGCACATACCCAAAAGATGCTCCACCATATAACAGGGACACTTGCTCTACTATGTTCATAGCAGCCTTATTTATAATAGCCAGAAGCTAGAAACAACCCAGATGTCCCTCGACCAAAGAATGGATACTGAAAACGTGGTACATTTACACAATGGAACATTACTCAGCTATTAAAAACAGGGACAGCACTAATTTTGGAGGCAAATGGATAGAACTAGAAAATATCATCCTGAATGAGGTAACCTAGACCTAAAAAAACATACATGGTATGTGCTCACTGATAAGTGGATATTAGCCAAAAAGTTCAGAATACCTATGATACAACTCACAGACCATAATGAAGCTTAACAAAAAGGAAAGCCCAAGTGTGGACACTGCAATCCCACCTAGAAGGGGGAGCAAAGCAATCATGAGAGGCAGAGGGAGGGAGAAACCTGGGTGAGAGAGGGGAGGGGGAGGATCAAATATGGGGGTGGGGAGACAGAAGAGAAGCCCAGAGGGCCAAGAGGATGAAGAAATATGTAGCAGTGTGGGACAGAGGGGAGGGGCGGGAGGAACCTCTAGAAAGTCCCAGATGCCAGGGGTGTAAGAGGTTTTGAGGACCTAATGGGGATGACTTTAACAGCATGCCCAGCAGTGGGGAGATGGAACCTAAAGAGACCACCTCCAGTAGACAGACATGGGGCTACCCACCCATCTTCAAAACTCTCACCGCAGAATTGTTCCTGCCTAAAGGAAATACAGGGACAAAAGTGGAGCAGTGACTGAAGGAAATGTGATCCAGTGACTGGCCCAACTTCGGATCCATCCCATGTGCAGGCACCAAACCCTGACACTATTACTGATGCCACATTGTGATGTAGACAGGGCCTAGCATGGCTGTCTTCTGAGAGGCTCTTCCACCAACTAACTGAGACAGATGCAGATACTTAACAGCCAACCATTGGACTGAGGTCGGGTTCCCCTATGTAATAGTTGGGGGGTGGGGGGCACTGAACAGTGAGTTACTATCTAGAATGTTAAAAAAAAAAAAAACTATAAAATTAAACACCAAAAAAAAATCCAGCTAATAAATACATCGATGATCTGAACAGACAAGTTCTCTGAAACAGAAATACAAATGGCTAGCAAGTACTAGAAAGCAGATGACAACAAGCCCTGGAGAAGGCGTGGGGAAAGAGGAGCCCTCATGATCAGCTGCCCCGCTGACACATCTGCTGTTGCTGCAGTATTCACTACAGAGAAAGCTTAGACATCCATCAGCAGATGAATACAAAAAGAAAACAGAAAACATACACAAAACAGAATTATTTCAACTGCAAAGAAAAGAGAAACTGATATTTACAGGAAACGGACAAATACAAAGGCTTTTTTCTCATAGACAGGTTTGAGAGGAGGAAGGGAGCCAGCAAGAAAGAGTGTGGGGGGGACTAGGAAAGGCAGAGAGAGGAATGACAGCACAACACCATTACATACACACATGAAGCTGCCATAATAAAACCCACTGAATAACTTTTAAAAATTAATTTTAAAATAATATGGCTAGCTAGCACACCTATTTATTATACTAAGTCTAAACCCTATCATTATGTTCTTTCAAAAACCTACATTTTTGCTTTGAACCTATAAAACCAAACTTCTCAATTTAATTTTGTTTGAGACAGCCTGAAGAAATCATGACTATATATTTATCTAAAATGATATATGTGTGAGATTTAATTTATTATATCTTAATTTTTTAATAATTAAATTTTTAATTTTGTTTCTACTTCAATGCCAGCATGCTAATGTTCTGCTAATGCATTAAGTATGCTAATGGCTTACCAATATCAACAGCCACACCTAAAAATAATCTGAGAATCATAAGATTCCTGGAGCCTAGGTTTAGATACCTGAAATTTTAATGAAATGATTCTCATTTATATTGACATACCTTTAAATTTTAAATGATATCTCACATTATCGTCCACTCTGTGCATATACCTCACTGAGCAGGACAGTCTTAGCAGGGCTACACTGGCTTTACTGATCATGCACAGTGACTAATTCCAGTCTACCATGTAGCTCACCCAGAGCATGTGAACATTCATCCCTGCTTAGGAAAACCAGTTATCATTACACGCTTCTAACACACACATGCCCACAAATACACACAACCTGAGTCATGGCAAACAAGCAAACTTTAGACCTCGGTAAATCACTGCTTATACTAAATTTCATGCACGGTAGAAAGAACGAACCATTCAGATTAACTCTATCCAACATGGATTTTTAAAGTGTACATATCACCAAATGAGACATGGCATTTTCCACTGGCTTGGCTACTACTGCTCCAACTTCTGAAACTCGGGGCCAGAAAACAAAACAAAGAAACAGTGTCTCCATTGCTCTAAAGAGAGAAACTTTGGGCTGGCAAGATGGCTCAGGGGTTAAGAGCACTGGCTACTCTTTCTGAGGATCCTGGACCAATTCTACTCACTCATGAGGTGAGGCAGGATTGATTCCCAGCACTTGAGATGTGAGTCACAATGGTCTGTAGCTCCAGTTCCCGAGGATGCAACACCCTGTTCTGGTTCCTGCTGGCATCAGGAACACACAAGGTGCATAGATACATGCATGGAAGCAAAATATCCACACACATTTAAAAAGTTAAACTAGAGACAGACAGAGGGGAGAGAGAGAGAGAGAGAGAGAGAAACACTAATGGTGTGTTTTCCATAGGAAAAAGAAATCACCAAGGAGAAGAATGGAGTAGAAACATTTGCCAAAAACAATTTATGTAATTTCCTTATAAATAAATACAGAGTTTGACATCAAAATTTGCATTCATTTACATGTTTACATCATTAAATACATGTTTAACAATCTCTCTGTGATTAAGTAAAGAACATATATAATTTCTTACAAGATTATCAAAACTTGTACCATAAGGAATTTCTGGGCATTTGTTCTTAAGTATATGTTGCTAAGGCATAATAGGTGGCCATACCTGTTTTACTAATGACTTCTTGCAGCTCTGTCATAGAACTGATAATCGTACCTAGAAGGTCAGAACTGGTAAGCCACGTGAGTGCCTGTAAACAGCGTAACTGTTCCCTCTGATGTTCTGCAGAGACAGAAGCACCCGTTATGAAATGCTACAAGCTATTAGATATCCACATTTAAATTGCATAGTAGCTCAGTAAATCAGACTTTGTATGCCTAATGTTTTCTAGTACAGAAAATCTAGCTATAGCTGATTGGCCTAACATTAAATAACAGGCATCTGAAGAAGACAGACATTTCCTTTAGTTTCTGATTCGTGACAACAGCCTGATTCTTAGCAGCTGCACTGTCTGAGGGTGCGGCCACAGAACACTTGCTTGGCGCAAGGCTAGCCTTAGGGTTGATCCCCTAGGCATGAATTGTTAAAAGTTAACAACTAAATCTACTGTTTTCTTAAAATTGTAAAACAGTCTCAAAAAGTGTCAGCCGAAAATTCATATTTGCACCATTTTTTTTTTTTTTTTTTTTTTTTTTTTTTGGTTTTTCGAGACAGGGTTTCTCTGTATAGCCCTGGCTGTCCTGGAACTCACTTTGTAGACCAGGCTGGCCTCGAACTCAGAAATCCGCCTGCCTCTGCCTCCCAAGTGCTGGGATTAAAGGCGTGCGCCACCACCGCCCGGCTTTTTGCACTATTTTTAAGCAACTCTAAGATATTTTTAACTCCCATCATTTCACTCTTATTTTATATGGAAAGCATGAGAATTTTTAAATGTCTGTTTTGGATGGTTACAATTGAAAAACTGATATATAAACTCTCCACCCTACTGCAAAAAAAAAATTCAAATGCAATAAAACTAGACAATACTGAGGTTATACATATTTGCTTCTTAATATAATTTACAACAAAACAATCAAGGCTAATTTGTATTCTATTAACATTTATATACATATACATCTGAAGACACCCTGGACTGTGTGACATGATCTGACATATTACATAATTCTTTGAACGTTTTATGTAATAGCCAGCTGCGCACACATTGCATTTCACTTACACAAAACTTTGATTTTTAAAAGCACTGAGACTCTTACTTGGGAATTGGCGCTTGTCTTTGGGCTCCCCGGTACACACTAGCATGCCTATGCCTTCTTTACAACTCTCCATCCAGGTGAAAAGAAAGGCACAGGATTGGCCCAAAAGCTTGAGTCTGTTTGCTGCCAAGATTGCAATTACGCCTTTCCGGAAGACACGGACCAATCCTTTGAATGTTTTTTTCTTCGTTTTGGCTTCTTCTTGTTTCTTCTCGTCTACCGCTGACAATGCCTGGGCCAGGGTTCTAATTTCCAGTTTGAACAGTTCCAAGCTGTTGACTTGCTCCTGGAGAAAGTCCCTCTGTGTGGATAAGGCACATGACCTGCTGTAGAGGGGACACAGCGCACCGGCCATCAGCGCACAGGCCGCCAGCAAGCACGTCTGTTCCCTCTGTGTCCTGGACAGTGTGGTTTTGAAGTGGGAATTCTCACGAACCAGTTGTTCGTGGGAGTTCTCAATGCGGTTCAATTTTTCTGAGTTTTTTTCTGCAATTTCTTGAAATTTCTACAAAAGAAGTCAAATAATATATAGCATCATGAAACAGAAAGAAATATACTTTTGATGAAACTACAACTTCCCTTCAAAAGATCTGTTATGAAATATCTAAGTGCACACAGTGGGCCTGACAGGTTTGAATGTGCACACTGACCTGAAAATCTCTTGCATGGCAGCTTTACATAAACTATAACACATAAATCTGAGAGCATTTCATCAATC
This sequence comes from Mus caroli, assembly GCF_978045245.1. Taxonomy (NCBI): domain Eukaryota; kingdom Metazoa; phylum Chordata; class Mammalia; order Rodentia; family Muridae; genus Mus; species Mus caroli. The sequence goes on from NW_028227261.1 coordinate 71,917,201, forward strand.
TCCTGTGTCCTGGCACATGAGTACACATATGTAGGAGAAGTGGGGGCTGGAGAGATGGCTCAGTGGTTAAGAGCACCGACTGCTCTTCCAGAGGACCCAGGATCAATTCCTAGCATCCACACGGCAGCTCACAACTGTCTGGAATGCCGGATCTGACACCCACACACAGGCTTACACACAGGCAAAACACCAAGGCCCATGAAATAAAAATCAGGAATTTTTTTAAAAGAGAGAGAAAAATGAGCTTTCTGGGCCTAGTTTCTCCTTTCCACTCCTCAATAATTATTATTTCCCCGTCAACAGAAACTACACTGAAAACTGGGGCTTTTTATAGTAAAAGATAGTATCATTGCCAAAATAGAGTAAAATTAGTGATGCAAGAAACGGCAATCGATGAGCTGTGCACCATGTCTGATCTGGAGAAACGAGAGCAGAGTGGAACCTTGGTTTCAACTCCCAACTTCCCAGACAGCAGCACACAGCGGCTCCAGAGAGGGAGGAAAGGACAAGGTTGAGCTGGGCCTTTGTAGCTCTCTGGCAATTTTTTCCATAATTAACGTTCTTAGAATTCAAATTTTAACTTGAAACCAAACTAAACATTAACTGGAAGAACCATAAGTAGAAATAGATTGGCCACCTACGAGCTCTTCTGTGTATTCTGGTTTTGGAGGTAAAAAGAGATAGGGTTTTTAACTAACGGGTTCCACTTTACTGTTCATTTATCCTTCAGGAAATATTGTAGATTACTCACTAAGCTTAATATGCTATGCCAACAGATGCCAATCATTATTATGGTCCAGTGCTACAGCAGGTACAGGCCGAATTGCCTGAGCACCAAAGGGCACATGACAAAATGATGCTGACAAGTTTTTGGAGAGACAGCAGTTAAAGGAGAAGGGGGAGAGAGACAGATAAGAGAAAAATTTAAACCTACACCATTAATAAGGAGGCTACATAATAGCAACCTTTTAATAATTTAATCTAACCTTTCAACCAACCATGATTTAACAGCCATGGTTACCTTTTTTATTTTCAAAGTGAACCATCGTGACATAGCTGTGAACCTCTTTGTCTCTGAGCAAACTAAGGGAGTTCCATTCTAGCATGACGGCCATTTACAAACAGAGACCTATTATCCGCAGTATCAGCATGGCAAGGTCAAGTTCTGTCTTCCTAACGAGAATCCTTCAGGGACATGAAAGGAGCTATGTCTCTTTGTACTACTGGTTTAAACTGTACTATGTGAAAAATTTAAAGTTGCTCTTTTTTGGAGAGGTATATGATGTCTTATTCAAGAGCTGCCCAGTGAACACCCGGAAGAACAAAAGGCCCTTGTAAAACTCACATTGGCAGGAGCACCTCAAAAGATATCAGCATCTAAGGTCAGTCATAGGAACACTCGGCCGCAGTGCAAGGTGCGGTGTGCAAAGGCTGCCGTGGGTACTGCTGCAGGGCAAGAGCAAGGTAACTTCAAGCTAGCAGACATGACGACAGAGGAAATAAATCCTAGGAGACGGTTTCGCCAAGACAGAGAGCCGAAGACACTCAGAGGCTCGGCGAAGCAGAGAAAGGAGAAAAGCAGGCATAAAAAAACATCACTGTTTGAAAGACTTAATGTATTGTGTACCCTCCTTTCAGTAAAGGAAACATTGAATCTTAGAAATGCATTTTCTAATGAAGAGTCTGGAAATGTGAGGTAACTCACAGAATGGAACTATCAAGACCCAAGCCCAGGAAGACCAGTACTACACTCAAACCTTTCTCCCAGGAAGATCCTAATTTAGGACTTTTATGATTAGAGTGTTTCAGTTGCTAGTGACTGTAGAGGCCAGAAAGCTAGGAGCAGGGCCAGTGAAGGGGGAGAGGAGGTAGAAGACATGCGCTATGGTGGCAGAGGAGGCCAACACTAGAGGCAGAATGGTTTGAGCAGGGGTGGGAGTTAAGGGACCGCAGAGACGGTCCCTTATCCCACAGGGGATAGAGGGATGCTTGGCTAATGTTTTTAAAGTTTATGAGGACATATCCTGCATAGATGAGCAATGTTTCCAGAAACCATAGTACCTGATAAGGGCTGCCCTCCCCCATGCCATGAGCTGTTAGTGAGGGTGACCCCAAAGGACTTGAAAAGAATACAAGCTATTACCTTTGTCCTTCATTGCCTACCACAACTAGTGATCCTCTTACTATAGACAGTATACACTTTGGTTGGGGGACCTCAAAAAAAAAATCATACTGAAACTGAAATCACAATCCCCTCCCTGTTAGATAGCTTTCAGAGAGCCAGAAGGTGCTATGCAGGCTGCTGGGAGAGAAAACGCAATGCTAGTCTTATTTAGCTGTGAACCACGCAATCTGTGATGCCAAACTGCTTGGGCAAGCAAGATACAGCTACAGGCGCAATCGATAAGTGACGGTTGTGGGGATGACCAACCACTTTCTGCTTAGATCTGAGCAGCCCAGTCTACTGAAGGGAATCCACACCCAGGACTGCAAATCTAGTCACCATAGCTGAGAGGTCACAGGCCCCAGGCGGGGGGATGCAGAATCTGGGGGATTGGGAATTAGGGGTCTGTCTTAGTCAGGGTTTCTATTCCTCCACAAACATCATGTCCAAGAAGCAAGTTGGGAAGGAAAGAAAGGAAATTCAGCTTACATTTCCACACTGCTGTTTATCACCAAGGATGTCAGGACTGGAACTCAAGCAGGTCAGGAAGCAGGAGCTGATGCAGAGGCCATGGAGGCATGTTCCTTACTGGCTTACTTCCCCTGGCTTGCTCAACCTGCTCTCTTAAAGAACCCAAGACTACCAGCCCAGAGATGGTCCCACCCACAAGGGACCTTTCCCCCTTGATCACTAATTGAGAAAATACCTTACAGTTGGATCTCATGGAGGCATTTTCTCAACTGAAGCTCCTTTCTCTGTGATAACTCCAGCTGTGTCAAGTTGACACAAAACTAGCCAGTACAGGGTCACAGCTACTAGTGTTGTTTTGCTAAGTAGACACGGTGTCAAACTGCCTCCCAAATATTAATGTTTCTACCCACAGTACTTCTCTCAGCCTTAGTTAAGGACTATTGTTTGCTGTGGACAACAGTCAATGCAAAAACACATGCCTGATGGAAACTGTTGAGAAAACGTGACTGTTGGGTGTTCATCCCCAAACAAGACATTTATATCACCCCCTCCAAAGCTCAGGGAACATTACAGAGGAGGGAGTAGAAAAACAATGGGAAAGTCAGAGATGTGGAAGAATGCTATGAAGCACTGTCTGCCCACCACAGCATGGCTACTGCACTCTCTGACTCATGGCTGTGATCGCCAGCACAGGAACTGTACAAGGTCAATATTTCGTCATGAACAGGGGAATGGCTCAGAGGTGCCACCTCCACCTGAGTGGCTATTAGAGGTTAATGGTTGCTGATGAAAGGGAAGCATCTTCTTCAGTATTATAGCTACTGGTAAATTGCTCCAGTAAATAACCTCCCTACCTATGCTATACAACCAACATCAATTTAAACTTATACATTCATAGGAAGAAAGGGAGGAAGAGGTAAAGGGAAGGAGGAAGGGAGGGAGGGAGGGATGAATGGGCAGTTTAGCAAGTGAGGGAAAGCACTGAAATAGGGCACCAGGGAGAGAAAAATTACCAAACATGTAATTGGCATGTATGGAATTGTCAAAGAGTAAAATAAAGAAACATTAAAAGTATACCAATATCAGAAGGGAGGAGAGAAATAGTTCTCCCTCCTTCTGTAACACATTTTAATTGTTTTATTTATTTTATTTATTTATTTTAATTATTTTATTTATTTTAATTTTTTATTTATTCCAAAGTGTCCTTTTCTAAGACCTGGTCTAGTCACATCTATGGTAGAAATGGTAAGAAATGGAGGAGTGGAGAAATAAAAGTATTGTGTCTTCCCTGCACCTACATCTCCACTGAGGGCCAATCTGTGGCAGCATTCACCTTCAGTGTAACTGAACTATGTCCCGTGGCTCCACACAAATACACTAGCAAAATAAGCAGTGCCTCAGGAGGAAAGGCTGTTTAAAACACACAAGAACATCTGAGCAGTGATGCCTACTGGGACTGCTTTCCTGTACAAGCAGGTCACTAAGCAATCTCTAAGAAAAGAAAGAGTGGTGCTCTGGGTACAGTAGATGAATCAGAAACATGAGCATTTGGTAAAACAAGAGCCAGAAGGCAAGACACAGTACTCTGTGGAAGTACGAATAATTCTAAATGCCTAGAGAGAAGGCAGTGGTGGAAAGCCAAGCAGTCACACAACATGTTCTTGAGACGCTTATGTGGGAAGCTAAGGAATTTAATTCCATCAGGAAAGTTGTAAGAAGACATAAAATCCCAGAACATAGACACTTAATCAATGGACATGAGAATTAGAAACAGTAATAAAAATTACATCACAATAGAGTCCCACAGAATGTAGTTAGAAAGAAAAGCAAGTCCTGAAGGTTAATTCTAAGCTCTTACCAAAAGTCAGGCAGACTGGTTCATGGAAAAGAAAAAATGGAAAGGAAACTATAGAAAGTGTGTGAGCATACATGAGGCTGACCAGTGACAGGTGCTGTTGGAGTCTGTCAAAAGACCCTCACTCACAAAGACCACAGAGACCATCATCGCTGCAAATCTCAAGAAGATTTTTTTTTTAATTGATCCAATGCATTGGGGATCCTCCTCTCAACACACAGGCAAGAGGAGAAACCCAGAACAAAGAAAGAACACACTTTTTATACCTTGTAAAGGGCAGATTTAGGCAACAGGGCTAGCTGGCTTATTCTCATTGGTGTAGCAAGTAACCTTTTCAGGCATTGGTTGGTTTGCATAGTGACTACCCTTGGCCTAGTGACTCACTCTGCCTGCCCCCATGGTGGGTTATTATGATTTGGTCAACAAAGCAGCAGTACATTTTGAACTTATGGGTTAGCTATTAACGTCACAGCTAATAACATCACAGGGAATTCTCGCAAGGTCAGGGTGGTTTTTCTCAGAATTCAGTGTGGGGCAGGGGAGGGGAATTTCTCTGGGAACTGCTAATCTTATTTGGTCATTTTTCTGAGAACAGTTCATTTTGTTTTGGCAGCTGTAGACTTAGTCATTTTGACCGCTGTTTCTGAAAGTCCCTTCAGAGGGGAAGGGGCTAGGTGACCTTGAACTTATTTTGGATTCTACGGTGCATGAGCATACACGAGGCTGACCAGTGGCAGGTGTGTGAGGATACACAAGGCTGACCAATGACAGCCACATAAGAAGAAATAAAGTGAGCCTTATATCTCAGGCTTTTAATGTGTCTCCAAAAAAAATCTATGAAAATATATTATTTGCTAATTTTATTATATATTTCAAATATATAAAATGATATTAATTGCCACTGGCATAGATCAACTAGCCTATTGGATAGCTAAAAGTGAGGCAGGTCCCTTAAGGAAAAGACTCAAGGGGGTAAACAAGAACAAAATAGCATACATGTGTTCATGAAAATGCTGCCTGTGTGATAGCACACACCTTTAATCCCAGAACTCAGGAAGCAGAGGCAGGCGGATTTCCGAGTTCAAGGCCAGCATGATTACAGAGTGAGTTCCGGAACAACCGGGCAAAACACAGAGAAACCCTGTATTGCAAAAAACAAAAAACAAAAAAACAAAACAAAGAAAAAAAAGGAATAAAGGAAACACCATTATGAAACTTTGTATGCTAACAAAATAGCTAAAAAGTGAAAAACGGAGCTGGGAGTGGTGGCATGCCTTTAATCCCAGCACCTGGGAGGCAGAGGCAGGTGGATTTCTGAGTTCGAGGCCAGCCTGGTCTACAGAGTGAGTTCCAGGACAGCTGGGGCTACAAAGAGAAACCCTGCCGCGCCCCCCCCCAAAAAAAAGAAAAGAAAAAGAAAAAGAAAAAGAAAAAATTTTTAAATCCATATTCATACAGGTAAGGAGTTGGATGTGAGTATGATCAAAATACATTGTATAAAATTCTCAAAGAATTAATAAAGATATATTTTTTTTAAAAAGTGAAAAACAAAACAACAAAAATCACCTCAGTCCATGTTAGCCCATGACAAATCTTCAGCTCCCGCACAGCACACAACTGCACAGCAGAGACAGGTCTGTTTTATAAATAATAAAACTAATCCAAGTCCTTAGGCTGGGTTCACCTCTTGTTTGCAGCCTTACCATCTGAAGAATTCGACCTTCCCCTCAAGTCACAACAGGCCTTCCCCGTGAAGCTGATGGAGATGGAGCTGCAGAGCTGGGTCTGCTCACCCACGTGAGCCTGACAGCTAACGTGCCACAGGTCCGCATGCTCCCTGGCTCCCTCCATCTCCCTTGCAGCATCCACCGGAGCCTTCACAGCCCATCTCTGCTGTCTAATCTGACATGCTTTGCCATCCTTCTCATTCACAGTGATCTAGAGGCTGTCTGCACGTAAAGACCACTTAGGCACTTAATCGCCACGCTGCTACCCATGGATTCCATGTGTCTGTGTCTCTCTGTCCTGAATACTTTGATTGCTTACTCCTAAAGGACACGAGTTACTTACTATGCAGTCTGTCACAGGGCTCTGTACCCTGTAGGTATCTAACAAATACTGAGAGAATTAAGTAACTCTTCATAAAAGCATCCCTGGACTTAGCACAGTGCTTTGTCCAGAAAAGCAACTGAGTAAAAACCTAATTGATGAAAAATGTTTAACAATGTAAAGAACAGGGAAGGGAAATCTAATAAAGACAAAGTAATTTCCACATATACTTTAGAACTTACAAGCCAAAACTCTGTTTTAAATCGATTCTGGCTTTCCACAGGGGCTTTCAGACATATACATTATTTACTGTGAAGTTCTCTTGAAGAACAAAGCCTGTTTGATGGTAGAGCTAGAATCTGCTGTAGAGCAAATCTTCTCTACCAAGAAAAAAAAAGTGTTCTCCACCCAAGGATATTAAAGGCCAATGTTTTAAAAACAAACATAACACACATTAATTTCATATGGGGTAAAAGCGTTCCTCATACTGAAATAACCTTCCCTACCTTAGGCTGTTTAATTTAAAAATAATAATAACCTTCTCAAATTCTTCCAGAACACCATTCTTATCTTGAACTTTAAACAACTCAAAATATATGATGCATATCTTTTACCCAAATGTCTTTAGCGTAACAAAATTATTGTGTAATTTGACTACTTTTCTTTTTCTCACTGAAAAATTCAAAAGTCCATGCAGACTCTAGAGAAAGGATGCCTTCTTCCCCGAGGGATCACGAGCTTTCAGGGCTGAGGGCTCAGTTTGTGGAACCCTGCAAGCTTGGAAATGCTGGGCTGGAAACCCGGAAAAGCCGTTGTTTTTAATCATATTAAGTCCGGGAAACAGGCTGGTCTTAATCACACTATGCTGATCATTATGCCAGTGCAAACTACAAACTGGATTCAGACACCAAGGACTTGGGTCAGAATATCTTGTGTCAGTCACTTATCTTGACTTTTATGCAAGGCAATATTGAAACAAGGACAACTACAAACATAAGATGTAAATACCTGTCCTTTAAAATGAAGAGTATTTTGTGGAGACTGGATCTCTCATACAGGGATCATGGGGATGAAATGGTACAGCCATTCAATGACAATTTAACAGTTCCTCAACAAGCTAAACAGAATCACCATGTGATCTAACAGTTATGTTATCTACATCATAGGCATACTACATGTGTGTATGCACATACATGAACCGTCAAAGTCCATAAAGATTATTTACTTAAAAATACTATCATTACATACATTAGCTTATCAAACATATGTCACAAATAAAATACACCTAAGTTTATGCTTTTATTTCTAGTGCAATACAATATATAAAATTCCCTTCAGCTCATCCATATCCTCCTGGGGTGGGGCAAGGGGTGAAGATATTCTCCTTATCATTCATATCCTCCTGGGGCGGGGCAAGGGGTGAAGATATTCTCCTTATCACTAGACAGAGTAAAATGTATTGATACCAAAAAAATAGATTTGGTTTGTGGACTGTTAAAAGATAACTTTTGTAAAAGTTATCAGAATCACCTCCCACGTCCATTCCTCTTCTTTCTGACTGGGAAAATTCCCCTTCCTTCTCTCTCTCTCTCTCTCTCTCTCTCTCTCTCTCTCTCTCTCTCTCTCTCTCTGTGTGTGTGTGTGAGAGAGAGAGAGAGAGAGAGAGAGAGAGATATCTCCTTCTCAAAGACTTCTCTCCTTTTCTCCTTCTGGCCTCCACTTACAAATTTACAACATTCCTTTGGTAATTAATATATATTTTTCCTTTAGTAATATATGTGTGTGTGTGTGTATTCATAAACCTTACACTATTTAATTGTTCATGCCTCTCCAACTAAATCTTTTATTTGTTTTTAGAAAGGTGTTACACCTTTTGTTAGTACTTCCACAACTGTGTCCCATCATCATATAGTGCAGAATGTATTTTTTATTAAATTTACTTAAATTATATTAAATTATGATTTTTTTACCTATAGCAGTACTAAATGGTATTATAGTAACACTTCTACTTCTCAGAAAAATTAACTAAGAGAAATATGAATTAGAAGAACTACCATTTGTGTGGGTGGTAACAATGTGGATTATTTTAGCTTTTTCATGTATTGTTATACTTAATTATTAGACATCAAAAGTTACATAGAGAGCGGTGGTGGCACACGCCTTTAATCCCAGCACTCGGGAGGCAGAGGCAGGTGGATTTCTGAGTTCAAGGCCAGCCTGGTCTACAAAATGAGTTCCAGGACAGCCAAGACTATACAGAGAACCCTGTCTTGAAAAACCAAAAAAAAAAAAAAAAAAAAAAAAAAATTACATAGAGATGTAAATCAGAGAATAAAGAACTGGTCTTACATTAGGCAGTTTTCAGACAGCTTTAAATTTAATAATCCCAGGTACTTCTAAAAGAAACAGTGCTACAGAATACTGTAAAAAAGACTAAGGCTAAGGATGATGACAGTGCATTCAAATAGTCCATACATGTCCCCTTACATTTTATCACCAAATGACAGAGTCCTCAATGGTTTACACTGGAACCTCCATTTTAATCCTGTTCCCAGAACTTCCTCCTTCCAACACAAATAAAGTGTTAACAGCTATCCAAACCATAGTGTCCTTGTTTGTGAGATAGAAACAATGTTTAAAGGATCTACCGATCTCACATGGCTGTGGTTGGGGGAGGGGCGGAGTTTACATGCAAAAGCACTGAGAACGAGCCTAGCAGATATTATGCAAATTGAACTGATAGCATTATCATTGACGAAAACCATCATGTCAAAGAGACTTGCCCAGTAGAGGTACACACTCATAACTCGGCCCCTTCACCAGTGTGAACTCAGTGACCACGCCACCACAAGCACCTTCAGCAACAGGACCTCTAACAATAGCAACAAGTTCCTCTTCATTTCTGAACGTTTTTAGAACTGTGTTGAAAAATGTTTCATTATTTAACAATCCTTTTATGACTAGGTTTTTCAAATAGACTTAATAGCAAGGGAGAGGAAAAGCAATGAAGAACCACAAACCCCACTTTCTTTCATTGTTTGCTCCATTTTATTTTTTTAACATTTTATTTTGTGTGTGAGTGTGAGTGTGTGTGTGTGTTTGTTTTGGTGGAGGTGGGGTATGCAAGTGTCATAGCAACACTTATAAAAGACATTTAATTGGAGCTGGCTTACAGGTTCAGAGGCTCAGTCCATTATCATCAGAGCAGGAGTAGGCAGCACCCAGGCTGGCATTACAGGAGGAGCTGAGAGTTCTACATCTTGATCTGAAGGCTGCTAGTGGAAGACCGACTTCCAGGAAGCGAGGATGAGGGTCTTATAGAGCCCACACCCAAAGCGGCATACTTCCTCCAACAGGGCCACACCTCCTAATAGTGCCACTCCCTGGGCCAAGCATTTTCAAACCACCACATACACACACCAAATAAATAAATATTTCATTAAAAAATGTTGAGTGATATGCTGTGCCATCTACATATCTGGAATAAAATAGGTGAGTTTAAGACACTGGAAGTGATTGAAATTAAATTAGTGTAGCACTGAAAGCAGGAACTGAATGAAATAAAGTACAGAATATATAAATATAGTAATCTGAGACCTTACAAAGGTACATAAGCAATTTAATATAGAAAGTGTTGTCTTTACTGGCAATGTGTGGTGGCCGGACATTAATTGCAGTACTTGGGAGGCAGAAGGATCTCAGCTAGTTTAAGCCAGCCTGGTCTTCACAGGGAATTCTAGGACAGCTAGCACTCCATAGAGAAACTGGTCTCAAATAAACAAACAAACAAACAACAGAAAGAAAGAGAGGAAACCAGGTGGAACTGTTTGTACTTATTCAACAATTTCACTGATCTACTAGCCTGGTATGGTATCATATGCCTGCAATCCTAAAATAACAAAATTGCCATGAGTTCAAAGCCAGCCACAGCTACATAGTAAGACCAAACAAAACATAAAAAAAAAAATGAACATACAGTTCATCACAGAAAATATATAAATAGCAAGTGAGCATTGAAATAAGTACTCAACTTTATTACTCACTAGGGAACACTAAACTTGGTTTAATTTTTAATTTAGAAATAAATGTTATATAACTACTGACCTACAGTTTGACTAAAGTTCGAAAGAAAAAAGAATGAAATTACACATATAGATGCAGATCAAATACAACTCTGTTAAACTGCTAAGAAGAATTTTTGGAAAGATGACACAGTCCCTTTCAAAAACAACTTAACATTTTCCTAAATATATACTTAGCATATAACCCAGACATCAGACTCCTAAGTATTTAAACAAGAGCAATAAAACCTTGCAATCACACAAAAAACATTTCCATGAATATTTAACCCAACTGCCAAAAATAAAGGAACCCAAAGGCCCGTTAGCAAGTGTGCAGAGATAAGAAAACAACTGCACGGTGACAAACCAGAGCTGTCCCCCAGGATGAAAAGCGAGTAACTGCTGCTGCACACAAACCCTGGGTGACCTGGATGACTGTGGGCTTCACTGCTGCAGTGCATGGCATCCTGGCAAGGGCGTGACTACACCAAGGGCCACCAAGTCCGTGCCTCCTGTGTGTGCCAAACCTGACCAACTGCTAAGGCCATATCGTAAAGCAAATTACCAGGAAATGATAGATGTAGGAAGAAAAATTAACCTTAGTCTCTACCGGGCATCACATAGGTTTTCATTGTGACTGATCATACAGATATAAAAACTAAAACTATGAAACTTTAAAAAAAATAATAATAAGGGTCCATTATCTTCATTGCCCTAGGGTAACAAAAGATCATTATAATAAAAATGTGATGTACACACTGATGCTGCTTACTTACCATGTTGTTACATGCCAAGAAACCCAGGTGGACTAAAAATGTAACCTTCAAACTCAATACTCTGAACCTATTAAGCATCGTGGCCTAGCAACACAGCACATGGGGGTTGTTAATCCCCATGGTTATGTATGTGGCTGGTTGAAAACTACACTGCCACTGCCCAGACGTACAAAAGAATAAACATCTCGCTGTGTCTCACTGTCCTCCACTTTCCTAAACCAGTATAATTCCTATCTGCAGCCTAAATACTTATACACGGAGATAACTAACTCTCATCACCACAGAAGCTTCTCTTCCCAGCAGATGGAGACCCTTATAGAAAGACGCAATAGTCCAAATGCAAAGAACAGCAGATTACAAGATTCCCAGCCAACTGATACACACATGATACAAACCTACCCTTAAAGGTTCAGGGAACATTGAAGAAGAGCGGATGGAAAGGTTAAGAACCAGAGGACCAGGATGTCTGCTGCAAGGTTGTGTCTTTACATGTAACAAGGTAGCTACACCCAAGAAATTTTAACTGTAGAGGAATTTTAATCCAGCTATGTGGCTGCTCTGGCAAGGTATCACATCCAGAGACTTTATAGGTCTGTGTGATCTGGCTAGAATGACACACCTTGAATCCCTCTGGCTGGAATACAGACCTGCCCTTAGTACACACCTTTAATCCCAACAATGAAGGTCAAGTTAGTTTGTAGAAGGAAGTAGACATAGTAGACATATTTGTAAGTGAGTGGCAGACAAAGTGACGAATCAAACAAAGATTTGACGGAATGAGTCAAAGATAGGCCTCTCTCAGGAGAACAGACAGGAAGGAGAGGCTACTTAAGAGCAGCTCAGAGTGAGTCCGGAATGTAGTGCAGGTCAGTTGAGTTCAGGCAGTGCAGTGGAGTTGAGTTTGGCTGACTTGGCTCCATTTGGTGCAGTCAGTGTGGTGCAGTAGTGCAGTGGAGAGCAGAGACAGTTTTACCAGGACAATTTTACAGAAACATAGGTGAACACAGAATGAGCCAGAGAATAAAAAGGAACCAGAAGATTACAGCAAATTGCCACAGCTCGTCTGAGGCAAAACAAGTCAGTAAGAAGACGAGAGCAGCCAGATTGAATCAGTCAGCTTGGAGAAAAGTTTGAGCCAGGACAGCTGAGTTAAGCCAGAGTTCCAAAAGGCTAAAAAGGGTGAGCTTACTCAGCAGTAAGCCTCCAAGACGACAATTACAGCAGGCAAATAAAAATTACTTTTACACTTAACAGTATGGCTTGAATGATGATACCATCAGTTGACACGCCAGTGTGAATGGGGAAAACTTCATGAAGCCTCACCTTTAGATAAAGAAGCTGAGAGAGGGAGAATGAGTCTTCCCCAGGAATGAACACATAATTGATTATCCTGTACCAAAGAATCCTCCCTAAAAACATACACATATAGAGTAAATGGACTCAGCAAGCTCTGTGTGTGTGTGTAACAATAATAATTAAAGAAAAAGACGCTGAGAATAATGAGGGGGGATACATGGGAGGGAGCCTAGGGGAGGAGAAGGAAAAGGGAAATTATATAATTATATTATAATTTTTAATTGCAAATTTAAAGTTTTCATTTAAGATACAATTTCTACTAAGCATACCACTTTCACAACATATGAAATCAAATAACCAAAAGTTAAGCCCTCACAGGTAACAGGCATCTGTATATGGTAATGGATAGTTACACAGACATATAAAGCACTTCTGAAAATAAATACTAAAGTAATGAATAGCTCATTTTAAGTGGACAGTTAAAGAGATATTCTTAAAATATACATTTGAAAGATGCTCAGCCACCATTAATTACCAAGTAAAAGTAAACGAAGACAAAAATCTGCAAATTTCAGTACCTAAAATTTAAAAAGACTGACTGCATGCTGCAGTAGACATAGAAAAAGGAAAAGTCAACCTGTGAGAACATAAAATGCTATTAGCATTTCAGGAAAGTTCTTCACACAGTTTCTTACTAATACACAACTATGAACAGCCTGACAACTGCAGTCTTTATAGGTAGCCAAGAAAAATGAATCCTTACATTGACAAAACACTTGTACAATAAATTTTTGCATAAAGCTCATTTATAATAGGTCCAAACTGAAAATAAAACAAGTATCCATCTACCTATTTTTAGTCAAATTGTGATATGGCTCTGAAATAGAATACTATTAAACCATAGAGAATAATAAACTATTGACACATAACAACATAAGTAATATTATGTTCAACATCAAGTGAAGTAAGCCAACTCCACTGAATAAATACTGAATGATTCCATTTGTACAATATTCAAAATCTTGTGTAACCAATCAGTAACAATGAGCAGGAGAATGATAGCTGCCGAGCAGTGAAAATCGACTGGCAGACAACAGTGGGGAGAGGGAACTGGAGCATCCACATCCAATGGATAGGCAGGGCCTCAAGTGGGGGGATGGGGTTACCAACCCACAGTCAAAAACTGACTGTCTAAGAGAACCGCAGGGAAAAAAATGGAGAAGAGGCTGAGGGAAAGGAGGTCCAATGACTGGCCCAACATGGAATCCATCTCATAGTGGGTGAGGTAGGGGGGAGGCCTGACACTGTTACTGATGCTATGATGTGCTTAGAGATGGGAGTCTGGCATGGTTATCCTCCGAGACGCCCTACCAGCAGCTGACCAAGAGCGATGCAGATACACCCAACCACTGAGCTGAAGTTAGGGACCCTTGTGGTTGAATTAGGAGAAGGACTGAAGGAGCTGAAGAGGAGACCAGCAGTCTCAACTAACCCAGAGACTGAGCCACCAACCAGGCAGCGCACATGGCTGGTCCGAGGCCCCCAGCGCATACATAGCAGAGGTCTGCCTGGTCTGCCCTCAGTAGGAGAAGATGGGCCTAATTGAGGCCCCAGGGAAGGAGGTTTCCTGGGAGTGGGGGAGAAGCACCCTCTCACAGGTAAGCGGGGAAGAATAGGATGAGGAACTGTGGGAAGGGGGACCAGGAAGGAGAGGGCAATGGCTGGAATGTAAATAAATATTTTTTTTAAAAAACGACTGACAGAGGAAACAGAACATTCTGCTATAATGGAAATGTCTGAAGCCTTGGTAGAGTAATATTACATGAGTCCTTACATTAACCAAATCCAAACTGGCCGTGCTTGGAGGCACACGCTTATAGTTCCAGCACTCTGGAGGTTGATACAGGAGGACTGAGAGTCTGTGCTATAGACGGGCATCCGACCCCATTAAAAAATGGGGCTCAGAACTGAACAAAGAATTCTCACCTGAGGAATACCGAATGGCAGAAAAGCACCTGAAAAAAATGTTCAACATCCTTAATCATCAGGGAAATGCAAATCAAAACAACCCTGAGATTCCACCTCACACCAGTCAGAATGGCTAAGATCAAAAATTCAGGTGACAGCAGATGCTGGCGAGGATGTGGAGAAAGAGGAACACTCCTCCATTGTTGGTGGGATTGCAAGCTTGTACAACCACTCTGGAAATCAGTCTGGTGGTTCCTCAGAAAATTGGACATAGTACTACCGGAGGATCCAGCAATACCTCTCCTGGGCATATATCCAGAAGATGTCCCAACCGGTAAGAAGGACACATGCTCCACTATGTTCATAGCAGCCCTATTTATAATAGCCAGAAGCTGGAAAGAACCCAGATGTCCCTCAACAGAGGAATGGATACAGAAATTATGGTACATTTACACAATGGAATACTACTCAGCTATTAAAAAGAATGAATTTATGAAATTCCTAGCCAAATGGATGGACCTGGAGGGTATCATCTTGAGTGAGGTAACACAATCACAAAGGAACTCACACAATATGTATTCACTGATAAGTGGATATTAGCCCAAAACTTAGGATACCCAAGATATAAGATACAATTTGCTAAACGCATGAAACTCAAGAAGAATGAAGACCAAAGTGTGGACACTGTGCCCCTTCTTAGAATTGGGAACAAAACACCCATGGAAGGAGTTACAGAGACAAAGTTTGGAGCTGTGATGAAAGGATGGACCATCTAGAGACTGCCATATCCAGGGATCCATCCCATAACCAGCTTCCAAACACTGACACCATTGCATACACTAGCAAGATTTTGCTGAAAGGACCCAGATATAGTTGTCTCTTGTGAGACAATGCCGGGGTCTAGCAAACACAGAAGTGGATGCTCACAGTCAGCTATTGGATGGATCACAGGGTCCCTAATGGAGGAGCTAGAGAAAGTAACCAAGGAGCTAAAGGGATCTGCAACCCTATAGTTGGAACAACATGATGAACTAACCAGTACCCCGGAGCTCTTGACTCTAGCTGCATATGTATAGAAAGATGGCCTAGTCGGCCATCACTGGAAAGAGAGGCCCATTGGACTTGCAAACTTTATATGCCCCAATACAGGGGAACGCCAGGGCCAAAAGAATGGGAATGGGTGGGTAGGGAAGTGGGGGAGGGGGTATGGGGGACTTTTGGGATAGCATTGGAAATGTAATTGAGGAAAATACATAATAAAAAATATTAAAAATTAAAAAAAAAAGAAGGGCATCCGACCTCGGGAGGAGGGGGATCAAACTGAACCCTTGTCAGCTCCCTCCACTGAATTACAGGTTTTCCTTCCAATTGAATATGCAAAGTACATCATACTACCTGCATACAATAAACAAAGTGACTGTTTTCAGAAAATACGATAACTGACTAAGTCAAATATGCATGGAAATGCTGAAGTTCACTTAGGCCCTATACCTTCTGTTCTCAAGCAGAGCTAACTAGCACCTCAGCATTATTTACAACTATAATTCCACCTCTCATATTAGGAGATATGTGAGATCTCCGCCATTATGACAAGAGCTCTGAGGAAGGATAAGGCAGGAAGGATTTACTCTGGCCCATGAACCTTTGGCTGTCACTACTGAACAACACAATGATGGGTTGCAAGGATAAGAAACCTAGGCAGTAACCCTCATGGTGTACAGGAAGCAGGAAGAGAGACGGGGCGGGATTTCCCCAGTAACCTACTTCCTCCAACCAGGCTCTGCGCCTGCCTTTCACTGCCTCCCAATAGTGTCATCATATACAACAATTATGCCATCATACACAATCTGCTACGTCCCAACATATAGGACTCTACCAGTTCCCCAAAGCCCATCAATAGCAAGTACACTCCCAACTCATGAACTCCCAGAAGAATTTCATATTCAACCCCTAAGTCAGCATAACACATTTAACCCCAAATGGACTTAAGTGCTCCTTCAACTGAAGCCCCCAAAATGGAATCAGCTGCATATAAGGATACTTACACCGATATTCTACCACACCTCCTAATGCTTTAAAAGCAAATAAAAGATATATAATTTCTCCATTTAACCAAACATATTATGTTTAAAAAAAAAAAAAAGTGTCTTCAAACTCAAGTAAAAGAAAATCCTTAAAACAGACACACACACAGAGAAATAGGCACAGGTACTGCGTCACAGCAGTGAAAGAGGTAACGTGCCTTCTAACATTATATGAGAACCAGAATTACAATTTGAGGTCCTATTGTGAAATGGCTGTGAGGTGTATTTTATCTTCTATGCTAGATTTGATTGGGAGCAGATGATTTAGGTAGTTAAGTGCATTTCTCCAGGCAAATTATTGCCATTTATATATTGTTAGCTACCATTCTCATCCCTGCCTATAAGAAGTAGCACAATGAATGATGTGTATTTGTGTGATCATAACTTAAACAAATTCTATGAGGTCTTCAAGAACACTTAAACTGGTTTAGCGTTGATAAAAGGCATTTGAAGCATGCTGGTGCACACCTTTAATCCCGGCATTCGGAGGCAGAGGTAAGAGGATCTCTGTGAGGTTCAGGTCAGCCAGGGAGACACAGGGAGACCCTGTCCAAAAAGAGAAGAAGAAAATGGGAATGGTTAAACAAAGCGGCCCTGGTTGGAAATACTTTTATTAATCTTTGCGGATTTCCAAGTGTTTCGATGAGATTCCCCAGCTGCTCCCAGACCTTGTCCAGCTCTGCAGTGCAGCCTACCTGTGCCCTCCTCTGCACCTCCAGGAGAAGTTCAGAGTACTGGAACTCCAGCTCCTTCTTTTGCTTCTGCCAGCAGCTCTCTTGGGCCTTGATCTGTTCCGCCACCTTGTTGAAGGTGTCTTCCTGCGTCTGCTGAAGCTCTCTCATCGTATCGGACTTGTTTTTACAGATATACTCCAGGTGGCTTATCTATCAATGCAAGTGAAATGCAGATTGAGACATGGCTTTGAATCTGTGGATGACGTATCAAGAAAAGATCTACAACCTCCACTATATTTTACCCCTAAGATTACATAAATACACTAAGTTAAAATGTAAATAAAATAAGAACCAGAATTTATGGGGTATACTAGACAGTGTAGCAGGAAATGGTATCATTTTCATACCTAAACATTGAATTTTTATTTTTCCTCCTTCTATTAAGGTAGCTTTTTCTATAATCAATTTTACAGAGACAATTTAGAAAATCATTCTTTTGTTTGTTTGTTTGTTTGTTTTTCAATTTTTTTATTTTATTTTTTTCCAATTTTTATTGGATATTTTCTTCATTTACATTTTAGAAAATTATTCTTATTTCTAGAACCAAAGCTCAGGCTATTTCAGGTGAGAAAGAAATATTAATTTAAATGAGATTTACAAATGCACATACATTTTATACATAATAATGGAGACCATTACCCCCAGTTTTCATAGTAACAAACACTAAAAAGAAAACCCGTCTCTTCTAACATGCATGCCAATTAACATTCTGCAGTTATGAGCAACAATTTAAATCATCATTGCAGAGACACAAAGCACATATTTAATTTAATTATCAATTTGCGTTAACCCATTGCACACAGACTCACTCCCAGCAGCATCTCTGTTCCTCACAGTTTATTTTCCCATTTCGCAGGCCTACTTCACAAGGCCTTGGGTTATACTCTCAATATGCTAAAGATAGAATGCTCAATAATATGAGATCATACCTTGAAGTTGGACCATTTTATTAATACAACTTAGATTTTTTTAAACTCTTACTTAACAGCAACTATCACTGCGACTGAGATCGAAATATTACAGTACAGTGTATTTGCCACACAGTTCTGATCAGCTCAACAGCCCGAGGGGAAGTAACAGTACCTTAAATAGCAACATGCATGGCCTGATGCACCTCTTAACTTTCTATAACAGCAGCAGGGCTTTTTTTTTTTTTCTATTTCCGACAAAATGAATTCCTCGGCTTATAGAATGGTAAAGTAACCATAAAGTCTGCTGCTTTCAGAGATAACATATACATTTACATTTCCCCTTCTAAAGTATGGGTGGTGGTTTTCTCACATAGTTTGTGGCATTTGAAGAAACAAGTCAAAATATAACTTAAATTTTTTCTAAGTACTTTTAAAACAACACTTCATATTTCCTAAGCAAAGACTTTTAAGATGATGTTTTTGAATAACTACATCCCGTTTCTATTTTATGCTAACATAAAGAGTTGGTTTATTAATGTAAATGACTAAGTTCTTTGAGTTGCTTCATCAGTAAGATTAATTTATTTTCTCTTAATTAGGTCCCTGTGGCTAATACTGGCTAGTAGTATTAGCATGTCCTGCACAGAAAGTGGAGCTTAGAGACTTCATACAGACTTCAGTCACATTTACATGCCCACAGCAATGGCATCAAACTGAGCTGTAGACAAGCCATAATTAATGGTACTGAATTATTAACATCCAAATTCTTTTTGAAATAAGATGAATGTCAGCCTCTCTTAATGATACTGTGATGTGGACAAATGTCACTGAATTTAATGGAGGTGTCTGGTGCCTGAGGACAGTTACCTTCTCATTAGCCCTGTTAAGGTCTGCAATGAGGGCATCAACATTCTCCTGCAAGACTGCACAAAGCTCAGGCCAAGAGAATTTATCCAACATGCCTTCTGGTTGTTTTATGAGCACACAGCCTGCTACCAAGTGCTGATACAAGGTGTGAAGGAAGGTTAGCTTCTCCTGCAAGAAAAAAAAAAAAAAAAGGACTCGTTAACTCCTGAATACAAACACTGTAGGAAGTAAAATACATAATACAAATAGTAAAGAATTTATTCTTTAAATCTAGAATGAAAGTACTCAGGTTTCAGCTACTATCATTTAGATGGCCTTTTCCCTCACACTGGGAAACAAGCATTAGATAAAATACTGGGTACTTCTTAGACTGGTATTCAAAACACAACTGCAATTAGGTGCCGGAACACCAGATATGTGATCTGCGCTTACTACTGCTGGTAATGTGAGCGCCTGTTTAGGTATAATTTTTATTATCTGTAACACAAGGTATCTGGGTTAATTTTTTTATAAGAACCTTTCATTTGAAGCCAATGTGGCAATTCTACATTTTCTTACTTATATTCTAAGAAACAGGTGTTAGGTCATACAATGGCATGGAGAGTTTTACTCTACTCTAGTGAAAGGCAGGGTACTTTACATGTCTGCAATCACACAGCTTTCTCCCGCCCCCCACAGACTTGACTCTACTTATCACATATAGGAAATCTATCCCGACCCCCTTAGGCAAAGCACACAGTATATGAAAGATATAGAAGAAGGGCTCATTTGTTTTCTCCCACTTAGAGGTTTATATTGCATTCGGCACACCAGGCATTTGTGGCTGTTTAAGTGTTACAAAGTAACAGAGCAATTTAAAGTAGACACATTTTCAAAACTGTCCAATTAGAAACATGCTTGCACCCCCTTTAAAAAGCATATTGTTATTATGATCATTAACTATCCACTACCAAATGGCCTTAAGATATTTATTCTGTCCTAGAATCCAGTATAACCCTGGCTTATCTTGAACACACTTAGAAGATTTAGTTACTAAGATGACATCTTTGTAGATATTTCATCTCAAAAGATGAAACTCAAAAGATGAAGTAATTGTGATGCTATAAAATGAACATCTTCTGTGGATAAAATCAGTTCCCTCAAAATATCTCTATATATCAGCAGGAGGGGAAAAAAACTTGAAAGAAGAAAAACTAGGTGAAAATGAAAGTTAAAGTGTAGATTTAAAAAAAAAAAAACTAAATATAGTATATGTGATGGTTTGTATAAGGTTAGCCCAGGGAGTGGCACTATTAGAAGGTGTGTCCCTGTTGGAGCAGGTGTGCCACTGTGGGTGAGGGCTGGAAGCTGCCTGGAAGCCAATATTCTGCTAGCAGCCTTCAGATGAAGATGTAGAACTCTCAGCTCCTTCTGGACCATGCCTGCCTGGATGCTGCTGTGCTCCCGCCTTGATGATAATGGACTGACCCTGTAAGCCAGCCCCAATTAAATGTTGACCTTTATAAGAGTTGCCTTGGTCATGGTGCCTGTTCACAGCAGTAAAACCCTAGCTAAGAAAGTATATTAAAAGTTTTGTTTTGTTATTGGAAATTGTAGTAACCATTTTCTTAAACATTTCAAAATAAGGTACATTAATTCACCTATATACTATCTCATTTTTTCAGATATACTAATTTAAAAATAAAATAAAAATTAAGCAAATAAATACAAAAAAAATCGCACTGGCTCAAGAAATAAAAATTGATGTGAATGATGACACATGCCTTTAGTCCCAGCACTCAGGAGGCAGAGATGACTTTGAGGCCAGCCTGGTCTACACAGTAAGTTCCAGGATAGCCTGAGCTCTGTAGAGAGACCCTTGTCAGGAAGGAGGAGGTAGAGGAGAAGAAAGAAGAGAAAGGGGAAGGAGGACAAGGGGGAGGAAGAGGAGGAAAGGAAAACTTGCTACTACAAATATACTATGTGCTGTCCATTCCTAAGCGGTTAAAGAGGACTTGGACACTCTTCAGGGAGTTGAAATGTACAATTTCCCAAGTCTCATTCTCAGGCACGAAGTCCTCCTCCACACTTACTAATGACCACAGCTCTACTCAAAGCAGCTCCTTCCTCCTTAAGAAAAGCTCACTGTGTCACCTAAGTAAGTGCGTTTCACTCGGGCTGTGATAAAGCAGCCGTGGTCGTCACCCATCTGGCATGAGGAGACCATCCACAATCACGTCACACGTGTTGAACCCGGTCACAGCGCTCTGGACACTGACTTTACAGTACAGCCAGGCCTCCAGTTTCCTTTATTTTAATCACTATCTGATGTATACAACAATTCCAACCCCTTCATGTGGACATAACTGAAAGCCCAGACTCGACGGCTGGAAATAATGTTTCCTTTTTACTCTCTTGGCACTGGGGTTTGTATTTGCTGGAATAATGAATTCAATATGCAGGAATTTAGATAAACAAACCCACCAACTATCCCAGAAGTAAGAGAAAACTGTAGACAGAACAGGCTCAAACAGAATATGAGATTTTTGTCATATTTTAAGAAGTCACTGATAGGACTAAGAAGACAACTGAGCAGTTAAGCGCACTGACTGCTCTTGCACAGGACCCAGTTTCAAATCCCAGCACCCACATAGTGGCTTGCAAAAGTCCATAGCTCCAGTTCCTGGGGATCTATTACCTTCTGCTACCTCTGTAGGCATCAGACATCCACATGGTCAGCACACATGCAGGCAAAATGCCCATAGGCATAAAAATAATAAATATCAAAATAATTTTAATAAGTTACTAATAAATAAAAATGGATAGATAGGTAACTGGGTTTTTGCAATTTTCCTTAGTAACTCCTAATTCTAAAGGAAAAGGAGGCTGTCTGGAGATATTAGTCTTGTTTTACAATTATGGAAGTTGAGACCTGGAGCAACAAACCTATATGGCTTGCCCAGAGCCATGCTTGATGCAAACAGAAAAAAAACAGGATCCAAGTCCAAATCTATTTGGTTATACAAAAATTCTTTCCATCAAGCCAAGCTGTAGGATGACTCTAATAAAAAATGATGTCGTTACTGGCAAACAGGCCAACCTTGACGAGCCAGTAAGGAACATGGCATCGTGAGATACAAAAGATCCGAGCAGGGAAGAAAGTCGACGGTCCAAGTGACATGAGGGTTCAACCAGGTTGCTTTTGTTTCTCACAGAGCAGGAAGTGATTGTGCAGCTGGGAGGAACATTTCAAAGTGTGACACTCAGAACAGATTTTAAATGAAATCAAATGTGGGTAACACTGGTCACTGGGGCATGGAAGGCACATAGCTGAGGTCCGGGCCAGGCCTTCCTGGCTCCCCTCTGTCTGGGGCGATACCTCAGCGTCCTTCTGGAAGGCCTGCGACAGCTTCTGCAGCTCGCTCTGACACTGGGCGGCACAGGCCTTCTCCTTCTCCCAGCAGTGCAGCACGTTCTGCAACTCCACCTTCAACGAGGTGATCAGAGCCTCGCGGTCCGCACACTTAGCTCGCAAGTGACTGAGCTCCTTATGGACCTCTGTCAGCTTATCCTGCAGCTCCTGTCAGAAACACCAAGGAAAGAGACCAGAGGGATGGCAGAAGGTGAGAGGCACACACATAAATACATGGTGAAAACCGTCAAAACACTAGTATAAAATGATCACCGTTTGTTTATGATGCTAAACACTTAGGGTATTTTACAGAATCTATTTTCCAAGTAAAACATTTGCATCCAGAATTAGAAAATTTGTAATGTTTAAACATATACTTTATTAAAACTGCTTATTCCAAAAAGTTATTTAAAATAAGTTTTCCTTTCAATTACTTTAAAAGGATACTTTAAAAATAAAAAAAATTAAAACTTTAATAACACTTAAGTAACACGGAAAACCATAAATCTCTTTACCTTTAATATAAGGACATATACTCTCCATATGACATTCCAAATACTATTACTGATAAAAAAAATCTAAACAATAAGACCTAAATTTCTACTAAACTACGCTATCAAACAGTCCATTAGAAACTCAGGTTCAACGAATACTGGGAAACTCAAATTTTGCAACTCTATAGCCAAAACCAACACAGAAAATAAAATCAACATTTTCCTGAGCCTTAGCCAACTGTGGTCTCAACCCATTAACCAGAGATGATGTACTACAAACAATGGCTCCACCCAGAAAAGAAACTGACACTCCCAACACACGTGCTTGCATGACATGTGTTCAATACTCATCTAAAGCAGGACACTCAGTCTCAAAGCGCTTTAATCTGTAATATCATAATCACATCAGGGGAATCAAGTTTTCCTTTAACACTTGATCAACAAAAAAAAGTAAAAAAAAGAAATTTTGAATGCTCAAAAATATTTTGAAAATGGAAGCTTTATTTTCTGGTATCTCTAAAATAATCCCTTCATAATATATTTGTCTCTTAGCAAAGGGAAAAAAGTTATCATGAATTGCAATACCTTTGTATTTTTAATGTGAGTCTCAATCTTTTGTTTGGTGGAATCGAGTTCGTTGGATGTCTTTTCCTTGGCATCATTTATGTTGTTTAGCTGATGAAAGAAAAATAGCTTTTTGACATTTCTTCAAGAAGGAGTGACCCAAAAGCTAGTGTTCAAATGCTTGCTATGCGATTACTTAGGCATAACTATTTCAACAGTGATTGAGTCTACAACACTTCTGGTTAAAGGCTGTGCAGTTTCTGTCTCATGCTCACCTGGCTGCAAAGAGAGCATTCAGCCTTAAAACGCCAGGGATGTTCTTATTCTGCCCGCTATCTAGATAAAAGAATTGCGTTCTTACTGTAAACACAGCTTTATTCTTAAAATCCTACTGGACCGCATGCCAGAAGCTGTGGCAACGGTAAGGGAAGACTCGAGAACAGTTAGGGGGAACAGTGCGGGGAAGGGGGGGCGGGCTGCTTTACATCAAGAGGGTATTCACTGGTCCCTCACTCCGCATGACAGCTTCGGGGTCAGTCACAGGCAGTCCTACTGGGAAGGCTGTGGCAGGTCATCAGTTGGTCCTGCTCCGCCTGTGATTTATTTTCTTTGACAGTTCATTCTTCTTTCTGTCAGGCTGCTCTTCTTGCTTTCTTTGCGGCCACCCCCTTGGTCTCCCCACTGCTGTCTCTGGCACTGGTTCACAACAAAGCACATTACTAAGCCAAAGCCTGCTGAGTCGACTTTTCAACTGTGCTGAGGATCATGTGACACTCATCCTCCCAAATAACAATTCGCTGTGGGTCCTGCTCCCAGTTACTCCGCAGCGTCCAGGCCTAGGCCTCAGAAGAACTTCAGAACTACTAACAATCCAGGGTCTCTCGTCTCTCTGGGAAGACTTAGAAATGCCTGCTCTTCAAAGAATTTAGTTATTTTAATGGTCACTTTTCTCTTGTGAACAATTACAGAAGGTGTTTTAGAAAACAGACTAATTCTTTTTTGCCCCGCCCCCCGCCCCCCGCCCCCCCCCCATACCTAAAATAAAATAAGCCTCTGCCAATCGAGTACACAAGTGAATCTGCAGGTTTTGAGTTACATAAAACAAAGAGATTAACTCTACGCTATGGGGCTTGTCGATGGCTATACAAAGATCTGTTGTTTTGCTAACTAATGTGGTTACTACCTATGCTAATTTGACAAGAAATATCTAGACAAACTCTTCAATTTTTAAAGCATAAATTCATAAAATATTTTAATACCCAAGAAAATTACTGACTCACATATTAAACAATACAAATGAGATGACAACCAGAAGCCTGAGCTTTTTAATCTGCAAATTAACAGCTTTCAGTCTACATCAAACAGATATTTGTTTTTAAAAACTTCTAACAACACTTAACTCCCTTTGGAGCACGAAAATTAATTTCTGTTTTTTTATTAAGATTTCTGTGGTTTAGAAACTGTTAAACTCTTAATGAAACCTAAATTCTTCAACCACCCACAGATCATAAACATGCTGACATTTAAATGGAGAACGTTTCACTTAAATTCTCTGCACAGATAAGTTACTCAGGCCAAGTGACAGGAACCTTTCATTGTGTGTCTACAGAATTACAAAATGGGAGTGAGACACTACTTTAGGCCACACTTGAAGAAAGAACAGTGACAAGGGTTTATTATTTCTGTATCTGTGAAGCTGTCAATTCAACATCCCCAATCTTTTTGACCTTTGTAACAAGCAAGGGCTGCATACTGGTACTGCCTGAAGGCCGTGTGTGGAGCCAAACAGTCCACGTGTTACCTCATTAGATGCATCTTCCAGCTTGTTCTGGTAATCTGTCAAGGTCCGCCTCAAAGTCTCAAGGACGACAGAGAAGCTGGGAGGCTTATCTTTGTCCTTGTGGACGCCTGGAGAAAAGCATGGGATGAAAACACACCCTTGAAGTCACACAGGCTCAGAAGCTAAGCAAACAGTAACAGAGACATTACAATTAGTAAGAAAGCCAGAAAGACATGAAATATGAACAGAAATGTATTCTCTAGGCACATGGCTGTACAGTCAAGTGCTGATACTGTTTCTAAATAAATGAACGAATTAAAACTCATAATATAGTAAGTTCAAGTGTGTTTCTACCCTATCAAGACACTTAACTTCCCCCACCTAGGCAGCCACAGAGATGTATGTACCTATAAGCTAACAATTAAATCATCTCTGGTAGCATTGCTTAGAGGAATTACGTATATTTACTGTCTCTGTTTATGATCAGTCAGGCATTTAACAATAAGCTATTTTGCTTAAACAATAACTTCTGAATGAAGAATATATCATTTCCTACTATGCTTAGAAATATTCTTTAATACCTACAATTTTCAAATTATAATTTTAAATAAACAATAAAAATGCTACTAAACACATAGCTCACACCATGTTTTGAAGAAAATCCTCATAGCTTATATTTGTTGTAAAAATACTAATCTTTCCATATTATACCCTCAAACTATTTTACTATAGTTGGAACATAAGTCAAACTAATGGGGCCAATTCAAAAAAATAAAAACTAATACTATATTAAGCTGATTTTTATTTACCATTCTTTAAATATTAAAAAGATATCAAATTTAGCCTGAAAATACTTAGGCAAAAAGTATTTTTTCTCTGTTATATTTTATAGTCCAACTATTTCACTTCATAATAAACATTTTCAATAAAGAAAAATTGTTAAAGAAGCATTGGTGAGGTAGGCATGGTAGCACACACCTTTCATCCTAGCACTGAGGAGGCCAGCAGACAGATTCTGTAGGCTGACGGTCAGTCTAGTCTACAAAGTGAGTTTTAGGCTAGCCAGGACTAAATAGTGAGGCTTTGTCTTTAAAAAATGAAAATAAAAATAAAGAAGAATTTGAAATACATGTTTTATGGTTCCTTCATTTACATAACTAACTGAATTCCCACTGTGTATCAACTTTGGGCATTAGACATTCAGAAGTGAGAAAGGTCAGGGTAGTGTCTGCTCATATGACATGTACAGTGCAATCAGAGGGGGAGGGAGTGGCTACACAATGATTGACGTCATTCATCCATTTCTCAAATAGTCAAGTGCTGGGACTCATAGGGACAGGAAAAAAGGCAAAAGTAGACAGAAGACGGCAAGAAAGTCTCAGTCAGCGACAAACCAACTTTATACATCTCGGAATACTGCTGATATTTATGGGTCTAATTTGGAGAAAATATTAATAAAGTTAAGGCATTTAGCAAAGTATGCTTAGATACTACGTTCAGTATAAAAACAAGTTAGATTTTCTTAAGTAAAGCTAAAATGTTCAACTTAAAAAGTAATGTGAAGCAATACTTACTCTAAACAGAAACACACACCACACACACACACACACACACACACACACACACACACACACGCGCGCGCGCGCGCGCACACGCACATGCGCACGCGCACCTGCACACGCACTCGCACACTGAGCCACAAGAGCAGAGCAGACGACAAGGCTAGGACTCGCTTTGACTTGGGAAGATGACTCAGAGCACTTTTCCCCAACACAGCATTTCCATTAATTATTAGGGGGATCTCGTACAATGCACCCTGATCATCCTGGTCACACTCACTTCCTTCCCACTCCCCATCCCAAGGTCCGCCCTCCCACTCTTGTGCCCTCCCCACCGAGAAGAAGAAAAGTACACCAAGTCCAATCATGTTTCCCATACAGTCATTGAAGCACCTCAGTCTCCGGGCCCCTGAGTGAGTCCTTCCCCACCCCCTCCCAGAAGCCATTCGCTTCGGCTTCTGGGAGAGCTACAGCTCAGCATCCTGATCACAATTTTAAAGGCCTCTCGTCAATAGCTTCATGTCTGGACTGTTTCTTTTTTGGAAGGAGGGTGGCCACAGCGGCCTTCAGTGTCTCTCCTCCTCAGTTGTGAGTCTGCAGTCATTGACTCCACTGCCAAAGATGCCACCCTGCCAGCAGCAGCCAGGGGCAGCATAGACCACAGATATTGGCATGACCTCCGGCAGTAATATCAACACAGCCTCCAGCCTAGCGGCAGCACAGACCCTAATCATCAACCACCAGCAGCAGCATGGACCAAACACGGATGTCTCCTGTGGCTCCCCTGATTGACAGTCATACTGAATATGCTTTTAAACTGATCGCTTACACAAAATTAAAATAGGCATAATTTTGCCACTGCACAGAATTGGCTATAAAAAAAAATTCAAAAACAGCCAGAAAATCTGCTATATTTTAAGGAGAAAACTTACTCTAAGGAATTCAGAGGAATAAAATCATCAGAATATGAACACGTATGGGTCCATATGCCCTCTCTTTACTGACCAATGCACACATTTATATATTACGCAAAATTAAATTTGCCTAAAAAAATGTTGACACC
Organism: Mus caroli; assembly: GCF_978045245.1. NCBI lineage: Eukaryota > Metazoa > Chordata > Mammalia > Rodentia > Muridae > Mus > Mus caroli. Next base: position 71,945,288 of record NW_028227261.1, read on the forward strand.
ATAAGGTTTCCTTGAAGCATAAATTATGCTTTATTGTCCTACCAATATCCATTATAAAGTGAGTGTCTATCCTTAACATGACAAAACACTTATAAGAAAGGATGGGGACAGTAAGGGAAGGTGGGCAGGAAGAGGGAGTGGGCAGGGAAGGAAGGGAAGGGAAGGGAAGGGAAGGGAAGGGAAGGGAAGGGAAGGGAAGGGAAGGGAAGGGAAGGGAAGGGAAGGGAAGGGAAGGGAAGGGAAGGGAAGGGAAGAAGGGAAGGGAAGGGAAGAGAAGCCGATCTCACCAAATAATCACTGTTCCACGAACGGAAACTTAATATGCAATTAAAACCACCCATCAGAGGTTTAAAAATCCCACCAGGAACAATAAAAAAAAAAAAACATATTTAGAACAGTGGTGATAATTGGCTTTTTCAAAAGTTAAATTTAAAATTAAAAAAATAGCTACAACAAATATAATTACTGAGTAAATTATAACATACACATAAACGGAGAAAAAACTTCTTACAAATAAGTTATTTGTACATACTGACTTGATCTTCATGATCGGTTTTATAACTAAGTAAAATAAGCTTAAGATCACTGTGAATAACTTAATACCGGCTTTTATAGTAACAAACAGCAAACATTCACTTTAAAACAATAAGCAAATAAATAAATGGCTACCTCAGGCTACGCTTTTATTTCAATTTGAAATAAACTGGTTTTCTCTCTTTCTTTCTCTCTCCCCCTCCCCCTACCCCTCCCCCTCTCTCCCTCTCCACTGCATATCTCTGCACACAGAAGCCAACCTAGACTTTGATGCCTTGTTTTATGGTGTAAAAGGCAGACCTCCCAAAGGTACAGGTGAGGCGTGGCTACATGAGGAGGTGCTGCTCACTGGGGTGCACTGGTGGGGCTGGGGAGCAGTGGGGTGAAGCACCAGTTGGAGTTAGCTGAAACAAGGAAAGCATGGCGCCACTTTGGGACACTTCAATATCTGGGAAAACTGGACACCAGATTGGAGCTGTCACTGGTCTGCGAGTCAACAGAGCAGGAGCTTACAGAGGTCAAGCAAAGTAGACTCTGTAGGATCTGCGGGCCCCTGAACCCACCTCAGAGTCACTTCCGTCATGTGCAATCCAAAGCCAGAGAAGACAAAGGCAACCAAGTGTGGAAGAAGGCAGGTGGGAGTCACTACAACTTTTATCTGCTAAAATATAAGTGTAAAAAGGACGCCATCTTCCAGGGATGTTTCAGGGAGCAAACATGTCGAAATCAGTGCCTGCAAAAACCCTGGAAAGTAAGCAGTGGCCCTACCACATCGCCATCAGCACACATCTGAAGAGGTGTGGCCTGGGGGCAGGTCTGAGGGGACGGCGGCGCTGTACTGAGTGGGCGCAGCCGCGAGGGATGCCGACTTCTGTAGCTGCTGTTAGGAATAGGAATGGTTTTGTTGTTAGTGTTAGAGTGAGCACTTTCCAGAGGCTGGAATTAAGTAACTCATTCTGTTACTAATTAACTATTCTCTACTATGGGCAACCAGAACAATTTCTTTCAGCTGGCAGGACAATGATAAACCTTCATTTCTCTGCTTTAGAAATACATCATTGCTAGCTCTGCATCATAACCTAGTCTATAAAAACACCCACCAACTTTCTATTCATTCATAAGGGGACCTTATATATCCGTTCTATTACCTTCTTCTAAATCAATAGTACTGATTAGTGTGATGAGCGGAGAGGAAACTTTTAGGACTTTGAAGCAAGGTAGTCTATTCTCTAAAGATAGCTATTCTTAAGAGGTGACTTTGGACTTGCTACTGGTCATCAGATAATAAAGGCATGGCCGCCAATGTGCCATGTGACCTGGTGTGGACCATCACAAAAACAGTTGGTGACTGATTCACCAACCTATAAACTTCACTCAGTCATCACATGAAGTGGTACACATGCGACTGGTCTTGGTCTCAACCTGAGAGCACAAGTTAGTTGCATGGGCAAGTAATATAGACCCTATAGATATTATTATTATTATTATTATTATCATTATTATTTATTCTCTCTTAAACCATACTTGGGATGCTTGGAATGTTCCCCTTAACCAGATGACTAATGGGAGGAGATGAACCTCAAGGTGTTTGTAATGTTACACTGATACCACTCAAAAATAGATAGCTACAAGGGCACTATATCCCCACTAGAGAATGGCTCTGAGAGACAATAAGGAAGTCAGTCTGGGCAGTACATCTAGGAAAGGCCTGACTGTTGTCATCCTTGCACTAAGACGGTCATAGGTATAAATATATGCCAATTTATGAGCAGCATCTAAGCGTTTGGCTAAAGAGTCAGACCTGAAGAATGGGTAAGTGAAAAATTAGTAACAGAGTTGCAAAGGACGAGTACCTGGACTGCCTTCTCCAAACAGGCCACGGACCCAGCTCAACTTCAGTAGTGAACAACCTTAATAATCACAAAGACGAAATGAAGCATTTTATGGATGTAAGACATCTTCTTCTCCTGATACCTGTGCCTGTGCTCAGTTGAAGGAGTCATGGCAGCACAAATGGAGGTAATCCTCTACCTCAACAATATGTGACTTGATTCACCTGGGCTCTCTCGATTACAACCCCTACTGAGTACCAAGTTATCACCAACAGAGACAAACAGAGGGTCTATCACAGGACATCAAGCATTGGGTAAATCAGTCAACGACCAAGCAGCAACATAATTATGTTGAGGCATTTCCATGGACAGTGTTTTGTTCTTATAAGATATATGTGTATAATTTTCCTTACCTGACCATAATATTTCTGATGAAATCACTCTCTAAAAATTTTTAAAAACACCTATGTCCTATCATGTGTTCAAACACCATTACTTCAAAACCAGAGAACTCTTTATAATGTTTTCATAGAAGTCACTGTTCCTACTGGTGCCATCACTCTGGAGTGTCTGGCAAACACACAAAATAATTAGTCGAGTGGCAACTGAAAACTCACCGCGTCAGACAGATGGCAGCAGTTTCGGCATGAGGCTAAGACCCTCCGGGAAGCAATCCACTCTGACCCAGCAGTCCGGAAGTGGTGCTGCTCTCCCTGTCAGGACCCCTGGGTCCTGACACTGAACCCTGAAAACCACCCTGGCTTGCCCCAGCAAGAGTGAAAGATCTGTTTCCCTTCCCAGACTACAGGCTTGGCCGCTTTAATTCTTAATTCTCAAGCAAGAATGGCTACAAGAATGAGCTACAGCAACAGTCCCATTAACACAGCTGATCTGGCTGCTACCTAGTCTCCGTGCAGGACCACATGGCAGGGTCACAGGAACAACGACAGTTCTTTCTGTACCGGGGAAGCTGGAATTTGTTACCAAGGGGGAAATATTAGTAAGGAGTATATCTAATACACAGAGACCACAGAAAGCCTGGTACTACATCCGGGTGTTAGGAAGTCAGGCTTGGCAGCGCATGCCTTCAGTGTTATCATTTGGGAGAGGCAAGCAGATAGTGGAAGTCTAATTTGGTCTACATCGAGTGTCAGGCCATCCAGCACTGCACAGTGAGACCGAGCTCAAAATGAAAACAAACAGTGAGTTAACGGAAAGGGAAGGAAACCGTGATATCTATAGATGGAAACAGAGTAAGAAAAGATGGAAAAACTATTCCAGCTGAGTCCAAAAGCAGTGCTGGCCTCATTTGTTCCCCTGGTGCTGTGTAAGCAGCACCACCAAAAGCAACCTGAGGAGGAAAGTATTTTTTCAGCTTACAACTTCCAGATCGCGCTCCATCACTGAGGGAAGTCAGAAAAGGAAGAGAGCCTGGAGGCAGAAACCAAAGCAGAGCAGAGGCTAGGGAGGCACTCTATTGCCTTGCTCCCCATGGCTTGCTCAGCTTGCTCGCTTATATAACTCAGTAGCATAAGCACTCACTCAGGAGACAGCCGCCTTCCTCACTGCACCGTTAGTGAGGTCCTCCAATTCAAAAGCTGGGCAGTGCAGTGGTGAACAGGATAGCTACCATCAAGGAGATAATACACACAGGAAGTTGACCGAACTATTGCTCTGTGCGTGTGTGTATGAGTGTGAGTGTGTGTGTGAGTGTGACCCAACTCATTTATTGATACATATATATAATGTAGACCAAATATTTCTCTGGTTTCTATTACTACTGTATGTCTTCAACTTTTTTATACATTCATATGCATAAAACTAGGGCCATTTTATCAGCAAGTGTTACTTTGAATACAATTCATTAAAAAACCATAAATAACCAGCCAAGCGGTGGTGGTGCAAACCTTTAATCCCAGCACACATAGGTGGATCTCTATGAGTTTGAAGCCAGCCTGGTCTACAAAGAGAGTTCCAGGACAGCCAGGGTTACCCAGAGAAACCCTATCTCAAAAAAAAATCATAAATAACAATATGATTGTTTTATAAAACATAAATAAGTTCTGAGTCATGTTTAATATTTATAATTTTTAATTATGTAAATATTTTCTTTCTTTAGTACTATAAGCTCTATAATTTAAAAGTTAAAAGAAACAAAAGTTAACAAAAATCAGAGTGAAACAAAAAAATTTCACTTACTTTGATTGAATATGATTTACATCTATGGAAAAGGACCAAGAAATGTAGAGAACAATAGTGCATCTTCAAACATTACAATGAACAAATGGACCAAGATTCATTACTGCGAAAGCCTTTGAAGCTTGGGTACAGCTACTGTACTGGTCACTCTTCTGCTGTCATAAAACCAGAGCAAGGAAGAAAGGGTTTATTTTGGCTTAAGATAGAGGCCATCACAACTGGGAAGAAACGGCAACAGTCAGAAAAAGCATGGCAATATGACAGCCGGCTGGTCACATCTTCATCCACACCAGGGATCAAAGGTAACAGCAAGTGGGGCTAGACACTAAAGCTCAAAGCCTACCCCAGTGCTGTGCCTCCTCCAGCTACACTCTCCACCTCCAGGTTACATGGCCCCTCCAAACAGCTCCCCTGAGGTTGTAAACACAAGAGTCTCTGGAGCCATTCTCAGTGAAATCACCACAACTGTGAAGTGAAAACTGTGAACAGGAGAGAAGGGCTGGCCATCCAACCACAGGAAGACAAGCACACAGGAGGCTGCTGGAGTGGAGGGCAATTATTACAGAGTTGAGTATTCCACAATTATTTTACTGTAACTACTCACTATCTCTAACACATCTCTGTGAAGAGATGAAGCAAGAGAAATGGTTTCTATCTTTGGCCTTGAAACAAGGTACATATCTGAAACAAAATATTCTGACATCTGTGGGCATTCTTTGTATTAGGAAAAGCCAGTAATATATGTGGTCATCTACTTCTATAATACATTCCATCTATTTACACAGATTTGGGATATTAGGGAGTACTCTTAGCGAAATCACTCCATAGGATCTCATGAACTAAATCTATGAGAGTTTGCCCTCAGCCTCTATAACCCAAGAATCTCCAGCAGCAGCACTTCCAACAATGTTCACAAGAATAATCCAAATTCCAAAGTGACAGTAGGCCTGGGAAATATCTCTCTTTGAAAGAAATCAAGGAAGAGAAAAGAAAGAAAAAGTCCAGTTTGTTTTCCTGACTTTCCTAAAAGGACTCCCAGAGACTGCCCAATTTAATATTAGACAACGTTTACATACCTAAAAGCATCCAACTCTGGCTATTCGTGTGTGTGTGTGTGTGTGTGTGTGTGTGTGTGTGTGTGTGTGTGTGTGTGTGTGTATGCATGTATATCTCATGAATGTAGTGCCAGTGGAGGCCACAAGATGGCATCAGATCCACCAGAAGTGCAGCTCCAGACAGCTATACACTGCCACATGGATGTTAGGAATCAAACCCTTGTTTCTAGCAGAGCAGCCAGAGCTCTGAACTGCTGAGCCATATCTCCATTCCCCTGTGACTATTATTTCCATGGGTTTTTTAGTCTGTCCAAATAGAAGGAAAGTAGTATTTCTACAGTATTACAAATTCAAGGACAGAAAAGCTAAAGGAAAGTCCACTATAGTGAAGATTCAAGACTGAACCACAAGGAAAAATTTGTCAACAGTCACAGTCTGATGTCTGCCAGCTTTAGAGTACAACAAACACTATATTAGAAGAAATATTATATTTGAGGCAGAAGACTGCATGGCTCAAAGCAGAAACGAACCCTTCCCCCAGCCCTCCATCCCCACCAGGGGAGAACAAAGCGGATTTAAGCAGTACTGCTTCAGGATCCATAGCAGGCAGGAAACACAGGACAGATAAATGTCCCTGCCTAAGTAGAGAGAGGCTGTCTTGTCTGACACAGAAGCAATCACTGAGAAGTTTCTACACTACATAAAGAACTGCACATCTTCTTCACCCAAAGTCAGTCTTTCTGGTGACTACCACAAGCTCCCAGAGACTACCATAATTTAGAATACTTCATGACTTCACTGATAGCTACAGAAATTAAAATGTAAAACAAAGCCAGCCGTGCTGTTGTGCACCTTTAAACCCAGCACTCAGGAGGCAGAGGCAGGTAGATCTCTGTGAGTTCAAAGTCAACCTGGTCTGTATAGCAAGTTCGAGACCATCCAGGACTATGTATCAAGACCCTGCCTAAAACAAAACAAAAATTAAAAAACAGACTTCAGCATTCTCTAAAAACACTTATGTTAAAAAAAAAAAAAAACACTTATGTTTTTAGTCATAGTCATTAGCTTCCATGTGACTACTTTATAACACATACTACCCTATACATTAGTGAATCTAGACAACTTAGATGTGGTAAGAAATGCACTAAAGAGTGTGTCACAAATGTGTGACAATCATAAGTGCTCTGGCACACACAAAAAAATGAAACTATGCAGAGGGTAAGTTTCAGGGACACTTGAACATGGGCTCAAGGACAGTAGAAAGGGGCTATGCAGGAATGCACCACGGAAACAGCAACAACAGCAACAGCAACAATAATAGTCATCCATCTAGAAAGAGTGTCCGTTGTAAAGACCTAAGATGAGAATGCCTGGTGTGCTCAAGAGCAGATAGAAAGACAGAGGCCCAGAACCCAGGCAGGGGGATTAACAGCAAGTGAGGTCAGTAGATGAGAGAGATAGAAGCTGACCACTGCTAGGATTCTGGCTTCTACGTCATATGCAAAGCCTGGCCAGTTTGGAGCAAAGGAAACCCATGCTCTCACAAGTGTTTCTGCTGTCCTCTTCTGGCCTTATTGAAGAATAATTGACTATGAGTTCATGCAATAAGTGGTTTGTTGTATATTCACACTGGGAAGTGATTCTCACAATCGAGTTAATTAACACATCCATCATTATATATAATGACTACTTTGTGGGCAGGGGAGGGCAGCAAGGACACATTACAGTCTAATCTCTTCACAACTTTGTAATATAATATACAGTGGACTTTTATTAACCAGAGTTATGATGCTACAGGTTGGGAGCCCCAAAACCGACTCATCTTCTAATTGAAAGTTTAGAGCTTCCGTGTTCACTCATCATCCTGACAGTCAAGAAAGAGGACTGAGAGGAGCATGAGTGGGAGCACGGAGAGCAGTGCTCAGGCAGAGCAGTGCAGGAGACCTCAGGAAATGGGGTGTAAGTGCCACACTGGTGAAAAAATAAAGGTATGCTCTGTGTACATGAAGTCCTAAGCACTCCTGGACTAACTCACTGATCACCTGCTATCTGAAGACAAACTCACGGGTTACACTAACTTCAGAAGGCTTCCTAGTATATGCAAGCACAAAACCCAAACACTGAGCAACTACTGTCAGAGCTGGACTAAGATTAATTCCTCATAATAATTTTCAATCATTTCACTTTAATTAAACAACAGAATTACCTAATACTTGACAGCAATTACTGAGAACAGCTCAATATCTAATAAGCAATTACTTCATTTTAATGTTGAATATTTAAATGAAAAACAAAGAAGGCTATGTAATGATTTAATAAAATTGCAGCTAAAAACATATCAAGGATAAAAACAGATTGAAGAAAATACACAACAGCAATCCAACCTGAACTCGGATAAGTTGAAACAGAATCTACTGTAAGAACAACACAGGGATGAGACAGGTCCTAAGTCGGTATGTGAGTCTGTGAGAAATGGCTCCCTCACAACAACTCATAGAGAGTTCTATTAAAGAGACTAATGACAGGAAGGTAGGCGGGCACAGAGTCAACACCATATCATGACAGACCAAAACAGACAAGTGCAAAACCAACTCCATATCCAAGCCTAGAGGGTCAAGAGGAAAGTACACTGTCACCTCACTCTGGAAAGAGCCACCTATGAAACAGGATCCACCTGGTATGAGGTGCAGATACTGAAAGGAGAAGCTCCTTCATGGGTGGACCCACACTGAGCATGAGCAGAAATAATGTCCTGACTGTCTTCTCCCACCCTCTTACATCTCCTATTGGAACCCACTGTCCAAACTTACTGAGAAGCCAGAGGCAAAGGAGCCCAAGCGATGGGGGTCAGCTTCACAAAGCACAAGGCTAAACATGCACCAAAGGAGAATGCATCCGCCATGACCAACAGCAAGTGACTGTCACCAACTACTGACACCATGGTGCCTCTATACCAACTCAAGAATCATTAGCCGAGGGCACGGTCCACGCCTGGCAATGCATCTCCCATGACCTGTAGTGTGGACACATGTGTACAATCTGAGGTTTAAAAATACAGATACTGGTGCCAGCAAGAAGAATTAGCAGGAAAAGCACCGGCCACTGACCACCTGAGTTCTATCCCTGGGACCCACATGGGAGAAAGAGAACTCAAATTACACAAGCTATTTTCTGACTTCCACTGACATGCTGTGGTGTGCGAGTGTGTGTGTGTGTGTGTGTGTGTGTGTGTGTGTGTGTGTGTGTGTGTGTTTAATTCTTTTAAGATTTGTTTTTCCTTTTCCAGTTCCTATAAGTAGAACTGGAGTCAAGGGTAGTTGTTGGTCACCATGTGGTTGCAGGAAACTGAACCTAAGTCTTCTGAAGAGCAACCAAGGCTCTCAGCCTCTGAGCCATCTCTCCAGACCCCATAATTTTTATTTTAAATCATTAATAAAAATAAGAATAAAAAGTTACATGTGAACTTAATAAAATCACAGCTAAAGGCATGAACTATACCCACCCTGCAGACTGAAAATGCTTCAGTGCATAGTGCATGTCTAACAGCTCAGCAGCTGCAAGATCCGCAGGCCCCGAGCTAGAGCACTGGCTCCTATCAGATCCTTCCACTGGCTCCAGGGCAACAAACTTCCCCAAAATTCCATTTCCTAAAGCAGTCGCTTCTCACCAGCTCAGGGTGGCCCATGCCTTAAATCAGGCAGCAGAGGCAGGTAGATCTCTGAGTTTGGGGCCAGCCTGATCTACAGAGTGAGTTCTATAGTTCTATGACAGCCGGAGCTACATGAAGAACCCTTGTCTTAAAACCAACTGTCCCCACCCCCCAAATAACTCCCTTGCCAAACCACTTTCAATTACCTTCAAATATATGTATAAGGAGATTTAATTTTATATCCTTAAAAATATAATCACATCATAAAAACAACTAAAAAATTGAGGCAAAAGAAAACTGAAAAATAAAAGTTTCAACTTCAAGCCACTGTAAGCATACAAGATGCAAAACCACAAAAAAATAAGATAGTAGCTTTGTAAACATGGTTTGTTAGTAGTTCCCAAAACATTTCTACCCAATATTGTAAGTTCTTCAGTCTGTTAAAGTGGGTTAATATGAAATCAAAATTAATTTAGCTAAGCACTACTATCTCCAGAGTGCATATATATGTACATGAGGAGATGGGCTTGGAAAGCAACGGTATAGAACACGCACTCCTACAGTCTGTGTCCTGTATAACCTTTTGAATGCGTGACCTTTAAGTTGCTGAAGGTTGCCTCAGAATTTGGCTCAGTTTGATGGAAACATCTGTTCCCCTTGCAGGTATACTGTAAGGACTCTTCTCTCGGTTGGATTCAGAACACAGCAAGAAAGCCCTTGTCTGTCCAACCACACAGACTTCACCACTTGTAAATCAAGTCTGAGAGGACAGCAGCAGGCCCTCACTCCGTCACCCTTTCCCAGGCAGCCAGGCCAGCTGACTGCTGTGAGAACCGCTCTTATCATGTCATCAAATCAAAGCCTGTTGAGATGAGGGACTGTCAGAGGCATCTGCAGAATTCCCAAACTGGAGTGACTTCCGAGCACTGACAGATGCATCTGTCAGTTTACACCTCCGACTAACCTGATGTCCACTGCGCTGACACGCTAAAGCTGCCCAAGATGGATTCCAGTTCTCTCACGTTATTCTCGCATGTCTCCACTAGGAAGGCCTGGTGCTTCTTAGCCTTTTCATTAAGGAGAAAAAAGCACACATAAAAAGGTTACATACTGTAGTAGCTCAAGATTTTACTGTGAATTTATATAGCGTAATTAAGTCTCAACAAGATATTAATTGCCCAATTCAAACCCATTACTAATAAACTCTGACATATACATTTTACTTGGTCAAACGTGCAACTATACAAAGTCTTAGACTTTTTGTACTGAGAACTTAGTGCTGCACACTTCCTAAGTACTTTGTACATACAAACCTTTCTATCCTCAAAGTAATGTTATAACAAGAGATAAACATTTGATGACAATAAAATTGAAACAGGAGACTGGAAGGATGGCTTGATCGGGTAAAGTGCTCACTGCAGACGCATGGTGGCCTGAATGTAAATCCCTAGAACGCATGTGGAACCCACACATGGTGGCATACAGCCATGATCTCACCACTGGGGAAGCAGAGACAGGAACATCTCAGGAATGCAAGATCAAATCCACAAGCTTCAGGTTCGATAAGGACCCTGTCCCAAAAGATATGCTGGAGAGCATGAAGGATATCACACACTGTTGGCCTTCGGTCACCACTCGCGTGAGCTTGGGTGAGTATGCATACATATATGCGTGGGCATATATGCATACACCACATACACAAAAATGAATAAAAACTATTTTTAAACTGAGACAGAAAAACTCCACAATACTCTTTTTAAAACCCTGCTTGCAGCCGCATGGCAAGCTATCAGATGACAAGAGTGAATGCAGTCAGAACCAACAAGCGTAGCGCAGAAGTCAAGCGATGGTATTAGCAGTGAAGGGGGAATACCAGATACAACATAGGAAAGAACCACAGTAGGTGAAACACCCAGCCACACCACAGTGTGTTACACGGCACTGGCTGGACTCCAACACACACACATACACACACACACACACACAAATAAAAGGAGGAATCAAGATGAAGACTAAGGATTCAACTACAGGAACTGGGTGGATCTCGATGCTAGGTGGGAATGACGGAGGCCACCGAGGCTGCTGTTCTCTGCCTTTCTTGCTTGTTTGCTTGCGAACCTGCTCAGTGTTGGCAGGGAGAGTAAAGAATTCAGTGTTTGCTCAAATTTCAGGGAAGAGACAGAAGTTGTCCCTGGCCCCAGCTTGGTGCCTGGTAACAGGTCTTAAGTGAATATGTGAAAATGAGCAGTTTTGTAACAGGCAGCTACCTGTCTGACAGACACTACCGCAGAGCCAGGGATGCATTTGGGAATCACTTAGAGGTGCTGTCTAAGACTCACCGTTAGTGTGTTTGCTGGGGAGGGGAAAGAGCCCAGACAGTCTTCAGGAACTCTGGCATCTCTAGCCAACTCAGCAGAAGAAAGGGGAAAACTGGAAAGTGTAACATCATGGAAAGAATGTTTCAAGGAGAGTTTCAGTTGTGCTCCTTGCTACAAAAAGGCCAAGCACAAGGACTAAGAGGTTCCCACTGGGCATGGCATCATTACTGACTTTAAAGAAATGTCTTTGGCCTACCCCATCCGGGTATCCATCCCATAATCAACCACCAAACACAGACACTATTACAGATGCCAGCAAGATTTTGCTGACATGACCCTGATGTAGCTGTCTCTTGTGAGGCTTTGCCAGTGCCTGGCAAATACAGAAGTGGATGCTCACAGTCATCTATTGGATGGAACACAGGGCCCTCAATGGAGGAGCTAGAGAAAGCACCCCAGGAGCTGAAGGGGTCTGTAACCCTATAGGTGGAACAACAATATGAACTAACCAGTACCCCCAGAGCTCGTATCTCTAGCTGCATATGTAGCAGAAGATGGCCTAATTGGCCAACATTGGGAGGAGAGGCCCTTGGTCTTGCAAAGATTTTATGCCCCCAATACAGGGCGATGCCAGGGCCAGGAAATAGGAGTGGGTAGGTTGGGGAGCAGGGCAGGGGGAGGTTATAAGGGACTTATAAGGGATAGCATTTGAATTGTAAATGAAGAAAATATCTAATAAAAAATTGTTGAAAGGAAGAAAGGAAGGAAGGAAGGAAGGAAGGAAGGAAGGAAGGAAGGAAGGAAGGAAGGAAGGAAGGGAGGGAGGGAGGGAGGGAGGGAGGGAGGGAGGGAGGGAGGGAGGGAGGGAGAGAGAGAAAGAAAGAAAGAAAGAAAGAAAGAAAGAAAGAAAGAAAGAAAGAAAGAAAGAAAGAAAGAGAGAGAGAGAGAGAAAGAGAGAGAGAGAGAGAGAGAGAGAGAGAGAGAGAGAAAGAGAGAAAGAGAGAAAGAGAGAAAGAAAGAAAGAAAGAAAGAAAGAAAGAAAGAAAGAAAGAAAGAAAGAAAGAAAGAAAGAGAAAGAAAGAAAGGTAGGTAGGTAGGTAGGTCGGTCGGTCTTTGGCTACAATGTAGCTGTAACCCAGACTGTAATAGGTTGCAGAAGAGATAAGCCTGTTTTTTGTTTTGTTTTGTTTTTTGTTTTTTCCTAACCACCGTATAAAATGAAGAAATAGAAACAAACTTAGGAAAAACCTTCTGTGGTGAGAGGGGAAGGAGAAAAAAAGAAAACAGAGTTGAAATGGAGAAGAGGTCAAACAAGAGTTGTTTTTTATTGTGAGAAAACATAAGCTTATTTAAAAGCTGATGAGATCTCTCACTAGCAGTGACAGACTGCTTACAAATACAAAACAGGATAAATACGGTGGGGCAAAACTACATCCTTAGAACACAGAAACCCTCTTATCCACAGGGAACTGCTCCAAGGTCCAAGAGGATGCCAGGAAGCACAGACAGCACTGGGCAAATGTATACTATATTTTTCTGTACATATATAACTCTGATAGAGGTTATTTATAAATTAGGCACAGCAAGAGGTTAATAGTAATAGCTGAGATAGGACAATTTTAATCATAGGCACTATTCTAAAAATATCGATATGGCCATTTTTCTTTCAAAGTATCTTATTCAACCTTCATTTTTTACTTAGAGGATTGTAGTTTGAAGCTGTTTTGAGTGGGGAGCTATCTGAATTGTCAGGATCACTACTCTTGTGTTTGGGGAATAATTAAATGAAATAAGGTTACCTGAACACAAGCATCTGTGACATTATGATGATCCCTCCTGGTCCCTAGGGATGGTAATGATTAACAGGCAACTAGTGTATACACATGGGTGTCTCGTGTGTCCTGGACAGCAGGATGTGGAATGATGTTTTTATTCAAACTTAGGGATTCTTCATTTCTAGAATCTCCCATTTAATATTGTAGGACTATAGTCGGTCTCAAATAACTAAAAGCATTAACCGCAGCTAATAGTGAGCTTCTGATGGTTAGGAATGTATAGTGCCTGCCTCATGTGCTCAAGGTCCTGGGTTCAATCCGCAGCACCATAAAAACCGGGTCAGGGGCTACTGTGTATATATCAGGATTCCGTATTCAGGTCTTAGCTCAATTACCACTCCAGAAAAGTTATCTTCAGACCCTGGCTATGTCAACTTCCTTTATCACAGGCTTCCTAGCCCCTGTCATAGTAATGCTGTGTTTTCAATGTGTGTAGCTCAAAGAAGCCTCATGAAGAGGGGATTATTTTTGCCTTCACCAATATATATTTAGCACGAGGTCAACACCTAGTATCTAAAATGATAGATAGATAGATAGATAGATAGATAGATAGATAGATAGATAGATAGATAGATAAATGGTGTCCTCTTTTGTATAGTATGGAAAGAACCCTAAGACATAGTGATCTGTTTGACTTATATTTCAGGGATAAATTCCACTGAATTGTAGTATAAAATTCCTTTTTTTTTTTCTTCTCCTACTAAAACTTGTGTTTGCTGGTCTCATGCTGAGACTTTCACAGTTGTATTAAGAAGGCTACTTACTGTATGTAGCTTTCTTGTGTCTGTGCCTGGGTTGGTTACCAGTGTGGTATCACTAACCACAGAATGAAATACAAAGTTATTCTCTCTGATTTCTTAGAGAAGCTACATTAAATCTTCTCAGATGGTTACAATTTACCAATGAAGCAATATAGCTTGTGCTTCTCATTTTAAGATTTTTTTCCTAATTAAAAATTTAAACATCTTACTTGGTGTTCTGTCTCCTTTTAAATTATTTTGGTAGTTTCTATCTTCCCAGGAAATTGCCTATTTTAACTAAATTATCTAGATGTTAGCAAACAGGTATTATAATAATATTTATTGAGACAATGCCGGGGCCTAGCAAACACAGAAGTGGATGCTCACAGTCAGCTATTAGATGGATCACAGGGCCCCCAATGGAGGAGCTAGAGAAAGTACCCAAGGAGCTAAAGGGAACTGCAACCCCATAGGTGGATCATTATTATGAACTAACCAGTACCCCAGAGCTCTTGTCTCTAGCTGCATTTGTATCAAAAGATGGCCTAGTAGGCCATCACTGGAAAGAGAGGCCCATTGGACTTGCCAACTTTATATGCCCCAGTACAGGGGAATGCCAGGGCCAATGGGTGGGGGTGGGTGGGTGGGGGACTGGGGGGGGAGTGTATTGGGGACTTTTTGGATAGCATTGGAAATGTAAGTGAGGAAATTACCTAATTTAAAAAAAAAAAAAGAGGGGGCGGGGGGATAGGGGACTTTCGGGATAGCATTTGAAATGTAAAGGAAGAAAATATCTAATAAAAAATTGAAAAAAAATAAATAAATAAAAATAAATAATATTTATTTACATTTTCGCTTTTTATGATACACTGATTCTACCCTGTCACTGTAAGATATGCCTATGTACCTATTGCAACATTTTTATTCCAAAGTCTATTTTGATCAATATCACTCTAGCTCCAAGTGGCTGCTGTGTGCACAATATTTTATTCTCCATTATATTGATATATTACTGTATGTTGATATAGTATTATATGTTCATTGAAACCTCTACATGATAAAAGTCGTTAGTGCTCTTTTACAAATGAGCAAACAGAGCACAGGAATAATTACTGTAGGTCACACAGCTCATATGACATGGGAATGGCACTAAAACTCAGTTCAATTTGTCTCCAAAATGTGTTCTTTCCTGCAAAAATTAAGTATCAAGACTGGGCAGAGTGGAGCAAGCCTTTAATCCCAGGACTCTGGAGGTCATGGCAGGTAGATCTATGTGATTTCATAATTAAATGGGCTCATGAACAGACAGTTCTCGAAAGAAGAAACACAAATGGCCAATACATTTTTTTAAGTGTTTATCCCCCTTAGCTTTCAGGGAAGGGCTGACTAAAGGACTTCAAGGTACAGGAGCTGGGCTATAGATGTGTCTGCTGGGGTTGGATTTCACAACTCTACATTTTGATTGGTTTTCTGTAATGATTCTGTCAAAAAAAATTTTTAAATCATTTTTAACTGTTGCCTTTAGTTTTGAGATTATAATTACATCACTGTCTCCTTTCCTTTCACCTTCTTAGACCTTCTCGTGAGCCTCTCAATGCTCTATCAAATTCACAGCCTCCATCCTCATTACCTGTTGTTACATAACATGTGTGTTCCTAAATACATAAATACATCTGCACAGACTGTATCCTGTTATATATAAGTGTAAGTGTGCGTGTGCATGTGTGTGCGTGCGTGTGCGTGTGTGCACTTGCAATACAGTACTGACCCTTTGGTACCGCCTAACGGATCCGTGTGTTCTTCCCTGGAGAAGACCCTCTCTCCCCCTCTCAGCAGTCCTTAGTTGCCTGCAGTTCTATTTATGTAGGGCTGTGGCCTCCGGAGTTCCCCCATCCACATTAGCATGGCTTTTGACATCACCCTTGTTCAGCTCATGGTTAGGCAGCCATGTTAATAAGACTTCCTAAGTGTCTTAGGTGCAGGAGCTATGTTGTAGATGTATCCTGGGGCCTGGGCTGCACACCTCTGCACTGGACTGGTTGTGTTTTCTGTAACAGCCTCTATCTGTTACAGAGAGAGGTCTCCTTGATGAGGTGAGGGTTCCACTTGTATCTGATGATGTGAAGCAAGGAAGCTCAGCTGAGAGAGAACATGAGAGGTTTGTTTCTGGGTCTGAGTTGCCTCACTTAACATGATCTAGTACTGTTCCTTTACCAACAATGCTCGAAGATGGATCTCACCTAAGTCCTCAGGAACACTGGTAAGGGGCACTGATGTGGCTTCAGTTGCCTATCTTTAACAGTCTGAGGAGTTCTCCTAAACTTTAGGAACCTTGAATCTAAGAAATCTTTTTTAAAATACTTTAAAAAAAAAAAAACAAAAAACAAAAAACAAAACTACTGCCGGGCGTGGTGGTGCAAGCCTTTAAATCCCAGCACTCGGGAGGCAGAGGCAGGCAGATTTCTGAGTTCGAGGCCAGCCTGGTCTACAGAGTGAGTTCCAGGACAGCCAGGGCTACACAGACAAACCCTGTCTCGAAAAACCAAAAAAAAAAAAAAAAAACCCTACTTCAAAGAGCTGAAGCGATGGCCCAGCAGTTAAGAGCACTGACTGCTCTTCCAGAGGACCCAGGTTAGATAGAGTTAAGCACCCAAATGGCAGCATACAACCATCTGTAACTCTAGCTCAGGGGATTAGCTGTCCTCCTCTGGCTTCCATGGACACCAGACACACAAGTAAGTGGTACACAGAAATATGTGTAGGCAAAATACTTATAAACATAGGTAAATAAATATTTTTTAAAAAACCACTAGGATTTGTCACTCTGTCAGAATAGCTATTATCAAGAAAACTGATAACAAAGACTAACAGACATTGACTCAAAAGCAAACTATGCACCGCTGTAGGTAGGTGTAGAAGTTAGCACAGCCATTATAGAAGTAAGCATGAAAGCTTCTTGGAAAACCAAAGCTACAACTATCAAATGATCCCACCATATCCCTCCTATGTATACACCCCAGGACTATAACCTACCACAGAGAGATTTGCACATCCACATTTAGTGCTGCACTATCCACAGCAGCAAAGAAATAGGAGCATCCTGGATGTCCATCAGCAGGTGAGACGTTACTGAAAACAAGGTATATACACAAACAACAGGATTTTGCTCAGCTGTAGAGAAAAATGAAACGGGAGGCTGGAGAGATGGCTCAGTAGTAAAGAGCACAAAATATTCCTCTAGAGGACCTAACTTCAGGCTCTGGGCACCCTCAGCTCACAACTGCCTATACTTTCAGTCCCACACAGGAATCTGTGCCCTCTGGTCTCTATGAACACTTTCCACACGTGCGCAGGTGTCTGCATACACTTGCACACATGCACATACACACACCTGCACGTACACACATGCTTAAAATAGTAAAATTAAATCTAGGAAAGTTATGAACTTTGCAGGAAATAGCTGGGTCTGAAAACTATTCTATTCAGCAAGGTGATACAGATTCAGAAATACATGCATTATACGCTTTCTCATGTGGTGTACTGGTTAGAGTGAGAAGAACCCCCACATATAGGCTCATATCTTTCAATACCTTATCTCCAGCATCTGTTAAAAGAGGATGTTCATTTTGTAGCCATAAGCAAGAACAGAATATATAGAGAGGGGTCTGGAGCAAAACATAATCTTGTCCCCCAAAGGTTATACCCTAGTGACCTACTTTCTCTAACAGAACCTCACTTCAAAAGTTTCTACCACGGGCTAGAGAGATGGCTCAGTGGTTAGGAGCAACGACTGCTCTTCCAGAGGTCCTGAGTTCAATTCCCAGCAACCACATGGTGGCTCACAACCATTTGTAGTGGGATCTGATGCCCTCTTCTGGTGTGTCTGAAGAGAGCAATGGTGTACTCATATACATAAAATAAATAATAAATAAATCTTTAAAAAAAAAGTTTCTACCACTTCCCGATAATGTCATCAAATTATGAGTCCATCAACAGATTGGTCTGCTAATTAAATTAGAGCTTTCATGATTCTATTACTTATCAATGATTGGATCTACTATCTAGGGACCAATAATTTAATATTTCAAGTCTTTCAAGGGTTACTTTATATACAAGTTATTACAGGGTCTTCATATAAATCAAACTTTCTCTCTCTCTCTCTCTCACACACACATACACTACTTAGCAGTGTCAATCAAAGAGATGGTGATATTTACATGAGCTAAAACAGTGCTCATGTTATTATTACTATTTTTCTCTGTGAACAATAGCCACCAATAATTTTATCACATTTTTTACAATAAAATATCTAATCCATTAGTTTTGAACATGCCCAAAAAAATTAGAAAAAAATGCTTTAGACAAAATCCAATAGAAAATATTGTCAGAGAACATTAACTTTGCCACAAAGCATAACAATCAAAAAGCACTTCCAAAATTCTATCTAATGAGAGCAATCTTTGTTGTTATGCAGTAAGTTAAGTCCCCAAAGCACAGAAGATGTTCACATAACTTTTCAATCATAAGTTCTTCAGAGAATACAACATTCTTTTCGGCAAAGTCTCACGAGAACTAGAATTCCCTTTTCAATATATGGTCTCTCTTAGAGCTCTAACTAAATATTACTGAGTAGCAGGAAAACAGATCTCAAGAAATGGTGAACATAGGGAAATTTCACTGAAGAAAGCACCAGGCAAGCCATAATAATAGCAAATTGAAAATGAAAGCTCCCCTGTTTCAAAAGGAGAGAGTATCAAAATCCAGCTTTGTCTGTCAGTAGCTACAGCTACTGAGCTCTGGGCTGGTTTTAATAAGCAAAATTGCTAAGCAGCTTATACTAGAAATACGGTTTAGCTGGCTGTTCAATTCACGGATTTTGAAATCAAAAGGTACATTTTTAAATGTAAAAATGTAAGGTTTGGTTTTTTTTTCTTTTTTAGCATATGAAGGAGCAGATATAGTACACGTGGCTTCCAGGAGAGGGTGTAGGAGCTACAGGAGGCTGGGAGCTGCTCAGAGGGGTTCCTGAGAACTAAACTCCCCACCTCTGAAAGGGCAGCACACACTCTTAATGGCTCGCTCCATCCCCTTGATCAATATATTTTAAAGGCAAATTCTTTCAAGATTCATGTCCCATGTTCATATGAACATGAAACTAATTTTCTGCATCCTTTAAGTATTATGTTGAAACTCAGTTCTGTGGCATTAAGAGTCACCATAAGCCAATAATTTCCTAACCAGACAATGAATAAGAATTTCAGTGTAATTAAATTCACCTAGGTTTATAACTGTTAAATAAAGCTTTTTAAATTAAAAAAAAAAAAAGAAAAAGAAAAGAAAAAAAAAAAGGTCTGGGAATGGGGCACACACCTTTCTTTGATCCCAGCACTGAGAGGTAGGCGGGTCATTGAGCATGTGAAGCCAGCCTGGTCTACACTGTGACTCCTGGCCAGTCAGAACTACACAGTGAGGCCCTGACCAAAAAAAAAAAAAACCTTTGGCATTACCCACTTTGTATTTTCCAAAAATGTGTCCTATATTTGTTATATGTCTTGAAACAGAGGAGCAAATTCTTAGTGGGTGGCTTACTAATACCTGGTGTATCCTGGGTTAGGTTATCTCTAAATTATCTTTCAGTTCTAAAGCTTAAGTCTATGCAGGGCTGGGTTACACAGTATTATTTTTTGCTTCAAGCCTTCCTGAAGCCCATGTGTCTTATGATCAGCGCCCTGACTGCACTGAAGCTACTAAGGAAATTAGTTAATTAAATAAAATAAATGGATTTAATTTTTCTCCTCCAATGCAGCAGAGAAAGTTAAGAGCAAGACGTGAACAGGACCCAAACTAGAAACGTACTGTTGGTATGAAGAGTGCACTGTCCATGAGGGGCTTATGTTACACATGTCTATCTTATAAAATCAAAATGCCTACGATCAAAATAAACTTCAGAAAGATTACAGAGGACCACGGAAACAACTTTGCTCCCAAAATTAATAAGCAAAAAAAAAAAAAAAAGCAAGAGGTAAAAGTTTCTTCGTGAGTCAAATTCTCCTCATAAGAAAAAGTATTAATTC
Source organism: Mus caroli (assembly GCF_978045245.1). NCBI lineage: Eukaryota > Metazoa > Chordata > Mammalia > Rodentia > Muridae > Mus > Mus caroli. The sequence goes on from NW_028227261.1 coordinate 71,965,524, forward strand.
AAAGCGGCAGGCAGAGTTTTAAGATACAACGACACAAAATCCCTATTTTGTGGCTTTAAATTTTTTATTAGATATTTTCATTTTTGTTTTCTTTTTCCTATTTTGGGGGTGTCCTCTGTGTGTGTGTGTGTGTGTGTGTGTGTGTGTGTGTGTGTGTGTGTGTGTATGTGTGTACCTATGTAGGTGTGGGCATTTGTGCATGCGGAAGCTGAGGTTGATGTTAGGCCAGCCTTGGCTGCCCCTCCACCTTGCTGAAGGCAGAGGCAATCCAACCAGGTGTTACCTAGCACCTCGTCTCGGTATGCTGAGAACAAAATCAATGAAGGAGTGTGTAAAAAATGTGTAGATAACTGCACTACAAAAGGCTAATAATATAAAGTTTATACTCATATTTTACCATAATAAGAAACAGAGAAAGCGAAAACATAGGGGCAGTGGCAATTTGGGTTTCTTTTAAAATCACAGAAATACTATAAGGATATGTTTTTGTTTTACTACCAGGCGTGGGATATGGGGCCACTTCAGACTGTCCACAGCAGCTGACTATGATTTGCCTCATGCTCTAGTAAGGGCAGGATTTGCCAGCTGCAGTCTCTGTGTGTGATGTTTGAGATCCTGGGGACTCTTCAGAGGGTATACAAATGCTAGGGCCCTGAGAGTGGACAGGTTACTGGTGGCTGGTTGTGGTTGGCTGCTATCAGTTGCTGTTTGTTAAGTCGTCATACACAAAATAGAAACAACAAGAAGAAATTAGATAGCCTGACAGGGAAGATCAAACTTGCCCCAAGGAACTTGACGCCCCTAGTCAGCAGGAAGCAGTCTGAAGATAACACCATCCCCCTCTCCTCTCTGTCCTTTTGTCTCTTCTATCTAATGTTAAGGGATTGAAAGAATGGAAGAGGGAGTGGATAATGTAGAAGAAAAAAGAACCCACAAAGTAGCAAAAGACCAGCTACATGGGTGGATAATTCCAGTCCCAGAAGCCATGGGTGAGGACATAAAAACCCCAGCGGCAGGTGGGATGCCTCCCTGCCATCTGTTGATCAGAAAGGCCTCAGAAGCCCCCAAGCTGTATAGGCTGCTACAACTGCTCTTGGTTGCCCACAGAATTAGGAGGGAATACCCTGATGCTGACGACACCGTGCACACTGGTTGCAAACATAGAAGAATCAATATGGAACCAAACTGGAAGCTCCCCCCCTGCTGGTTATTGTACATAGTACCTGAAGGTGCAGCGCAGGCTTTGGGGAGAACACTCACCCACAGTTTTACCCAGTGTAGATCTTGAGTATCAGCCTGCCAGACAAGATGTGCCCACAGGTACAGTAGGAGCTTGACTTATGGGAGTGTTCTACTTTCATCTCTGTTGCTGTGATAAAGCACTCCGACCAAAAGCAATTTGTTTGTTTCAGAGTTCAGTTAACTGTACATCTCTGGGGGAAGCTGAGGCAGGGACTCAAATCATGGAGGAATGCTGCCTGCTGGCCAGTTTGCTCATCCCTAGATAGCTTCCTTACAGCCCTGGAACCCCTTCCCAGGGAACAGAGTCACTCACAGTGGACTGGGTCTTCCTACATCAATTAACAATCAAGACAATCCCCACAGACAGGCCCACAGGCCAGTCTAAGCTGGGCATTCCTTCTCCTGATACACTCCCTTCTCATTGACAGCTAGGTTGTATTAAGTTAATAGTTCAAACTAAGTTAGAAAAGAGATTAACAAACTATCTTCTGACTGATTTGAGGGCCAACCAGAGGAGAGAAATCATGTCTGCTTCCATAAACCAGGTCAAAAAGTCAAATCTGGGAAGGTCATAGGTCCTGAGGGAAACTTACTACTCTCGTTTTATTAAATTGTTGTTTAATAAATATTTTAAATATTCTGTGCTGTCTTTGGCCATATCAGAGTTTCTTTTTGCAGTGGATGGCTGTAAACAGAGTCTGTTCAAACTGCTAAGAATAAGTGACTGCTGAGTGTCCAACCCCAGGACACTGCCCTCACCAAGTCTGTGTCTGGGAGTACACTGTAAAAGTGGAGGCAGAAAGAAAATAAGAGCTGCATGATAGACAGGTGAGCTATAAAATGCTATCCTATAGGCATGACATGGCCACTGCAACCATGAACTCACAGGAAGTGCACTTGCTTGCACCTCGACCTATGAATTTTGACTAGGCCTGTCAACAGTCAGTCAGATGGAGGAGGGGCTCCTGGAGACCTGTTCCTCCATAGGGATGGATTGGCTACTTAGAAATGCTGGAAGTGAAAGAGTAACTGTCTTTCAATTGTGTAGTTACTGCTGAGCCCAGTGTTCCAAAGAATAGCTCCACACTCGAACTCATGTGGACAGGCCTGGTTAAACTGAGTCACAAGACTAAACAAAAGACATGGGAAGGCCCTTATAGGGAGAGTGGAGTTGCTAGCAATGGGGAGGGAAACATGCAAGGGTGGGAGTGAGCGTCCTCAGAATGTATACTATACACACCTACGAGTGGGTGCTCAACTGCGAAAATGAACTGTATTAACAAAAACAAATAATTCAAAAATCCACTAGTTTTCAGCTTCCTGTCTTTTCTTTATTATCAGAGTATCAAGATTTACTGACAGCAATGACAGAGGAATACGAAAATCAAAAGAATATAGCAATAAAATTTAGGAAGTTCAGTAAATTAATAACTTTGTTGAAATAAAAATAGACTTACTAGCAATAGAATTTTCATTCAATTAATTTGTCAATAAAGGATATTCAAGTTTGCTAATACAGTTAGGTAAGGAAACAGAACAGTGATTTTAACCAGGGTCAGCACAATGACTCAGCGGGAGAGAGCAGCTGCCCCAGCCTGACTCTCAGGACTTTGACTCCCCAGAACCCACAATGGAAGGAGACAGCCAACATCCAAAAGCTGTCCTCTGACCTACACTCACACACGCACACACACACAGGCACGAGCACACACACACAAAACACATACACACACATACACACAACAGTAATAAATAAAAGGAAACCTTAAAAGAAGCAGAAAACACAAAAAGCTGCCGGACTGGTGATATAAACTCAGTGGTACAGTACTTGCCTAACACTAAAGGGTTCAAGGGTTCAAGCCTCAGGATGCAGAAACAACAAAAAATTAAAGTTGAAAGAGAAAGGTAACAGGGAAGAAAAAACCAGCAAAGAGATAAAAAGAGTAAGACAGAAGAAAAAGACAAAATGATACATGCATGAAAACGCCAAAATAAAATTACGACGGTTAATCTCAACTATCAGCTTGATACGGTGGACTTCTCAGCTTGATAAGGCATGACTTTGAGGGATAAGGTTCATTTGGGATGGGAAGACCTGCCCACTGCTGTGTGACCAGCCCACTGCTGTGTGTCAGCTGGGGTGGGAAGACCCGCCCACTGCTGTGTGTCAGCTGGGGTGGAAAGACCCGCCCACTGCTGTGTGTCAGCTGGGGTGGGTAGACCCGCCCACTGCTGTGTGTCAGCTGGGGTGGAAAGACCCGCCCACTGCTGTGTGCTACTCCCTGGGCTGGCTCCAGCTTGTCCCAAGCAGTCATCACTCAGCTTCTGAACTGCAGATGAAATGTGACCACCTCCCTCAAGTCCTGCTGCCATGACTCCCTCATCACATTCATTAGTGTATTTCATTGCAGCAATAGAAAAGAATAACTATAGAAAAGAAACTCGTCACTGTGTGCTAACTTTAAAATAACAATAAAAATAAGATACAAAGGATTTGAGAGAGGGAAGAAGAGAAAACATTATTAAGTTGAACCACACAACCTGAAACAGTACATCATCGCTTAGGTGGCAACCCAGTAATTTTTTTAGCATCTCATTAGTTCTGCAACTGCTTTTAGTGCTTGATAGTTACCTATCAAGTTTTAAAAAAACAACTGGTCTACAATTTTCAGCACTCTTACCAAAACAATAGTGTTTAATAGGAAGACTGCCAAGCAAGCAAAGGTTTCTAATGAGCTGCAACTTGCCCTAGACTATCCATCAACATGCAAAAGTCAAATTAAAATAAAAATCTATCGCAACCAAGTAAATTTTCTGATCACAAAACACCCATCAACTCTGTAGTGAATTAAATTAAATCTTGCTTTTTTTTAACCTACTTATTAGAGTTCCAGGCCAGAACTAGGAGAAACTGTGCTACTTAAATCAGAGATAACTCTGCCCTCCTACCTCTGACCCACTTCCATACTACTGAAAACAATGTTTAGTAGGCAAGCAGACCAAACTCAGCAATCAGCTCAAACACCCTAGGCTATTCTTCTCCACCTATCCATCCTTTTGAACTAATAGTTAAGAACCAAGGCATGCACAAACAACACAGCTCCGTGGCCAAGTGCTCGCCTGGGATGCAAGAGTTTAAATACAAATTGTGGGGAAGAATAGAACAGTCCATGATATCTGTGTTCCCACATCACTCAATGTCATAACTTTCCAAATCCTAAATTCTGATGACAAATGATTCACAAGGCAAGCCAAGCTATTCCCTGAGTCTGAGCATGCTGCCCATCTCATGATAAAGAGGGAATCTATGTAATGTTGGAACATTTGAATACTGGAGGCATGGCCTAGAGGTTAAGAGCACTGCTGCTCTCCAGTGATCCCCAGTCCCAGTCAGATACCCAACACCTACATGATGGCTCCCAACTGTCTCTAGTTCCAGTCCCAGAGGATCCAACGCCCCTTTCCGGCAGTGCATAAGCATCCACTCAGGCCAACACTCATACACACACAATTTAAGTCTCAAAAATATGTTTTAAATACTGAAGAGTTTTAATTTAATCTCATAATTACCCTTCTTCTTGGAAGCATTGGTTTGGCCACTAAGTCTTAATAAACCTTTTCTCTATGCTTTTGAAAAGGAGGTATAATAACCATTCTCCACAATATAAAATCTCTAAGAGCTGCGCAACATAGCTGAGTGGGAAGCCAGGCCTCTGAGGAGGTGTGCGTGCTGAGACAGGCTTGAGGAAGTACAGTATTGCTACCAACGATGGCTTCTCCCAACCTCTGGCTCCCAGCAGACCTCACAGGATACACAGGCACTTGGTAATGGACTACAAAGAGCATTTTAGTCAAATGAGGATACAAATACAATCTGAAAAGTAAAAATTATGAAACCATGTAAAAGATCCAGCAGAATTCTGACAACTGAAAGGACGGGCAGCTAAGGAGGTTTACATGAAACCCCAAATAAAGAGTCCTGGATTATATGACAAGAAGGTGGATGTATTCTAATGCAACAGAGAGACACTGGCACGTCTCCAACAAAGGGTGGTTCACAAGAACACATCAGTATTGTAGAATAAAAAAAACTGTATGATAGCTAGCATACTCACATTAATCAATTTGATTAGATAAAGAATAAACAGGCTGAGAAAGAAATTAGGGAAACAACACCCTTCTCAATAGTCACAAATAATATAAAATATCTTGGCGTGACTCTAACTAAGGAAGTGAAAGATCTGTATGATAAAAACTTCAAGTCTCTGAAGAAAGAAATTAAAGAAGATCTCAGAAGATGGAAAGATCTCCCATGCTAATGGATTGGCAGGATCAACATTGTTTAAATGGCTATCTTGCCAAAAGCAATCTACAGGTTCAATGCAATCCCCATCAAAATTCCAACTCAATTCTTCAACGAATTAGAAAGAGCAATCTGTAAATTCATCTGGAATAACAAAAAACCTAGGATAGCAAAAACTCTTCTCAAGGACAAAAGAACCTCTGGTGGAATCACCATGCCTGACCTAAAGCTGTACTACAGAGCAATTGTGATAAAAAACTGCATGGTACTGGTATACTGACAGACAAGTAGACCAATGGAATAGAATTGAAGACCCCACACACACACACCTATGGTCACTTGATCTTCCACAAGGGAGCTAAAACCATCCAGTGGAACAAAGACAGCATTTTCAACAAATGGTGCTGGCACAACTGGTTGTTATCATGTAGAAGAATGTGAATTGATCCATTCCTATCTCCTTGTACTAAGGTCAAATCTAAGTGGATCAAGGAACTTCACATAAAACCAGAGACAATGAAACTTATAGAGGAGAAAGTGGGGAAAAGCCTCGAAGATATGGGCACAGGGGGAAAATTCTTGAATAGAACAGCAATGGCTTGTGCTGTAAGATCAATAATTGACAAATGGGACCTCATGAAACTGCAAAGCTTCTGCAAGGCAAAAGACACCGTTGATAAGACAAAAAGGCCACCAACAGATTGGGAAAGGATCTTTACCTATCTTAAATCAGATAGAGGACTAATATCCAATATATATAAAGAACTCAAGTGGGTGGACTCCAGAAAATCAAATAACCCCATTAAAAAATGGGGCTCAGAGCTAAACAAAGAATTCTCACCTGAGGAAAACAGAATGGCTGAGAAACACCTGAAAAAATGTTCAACATCCTTAATCATCAGAGAAATGCAAATCAAAACAACCCTGAGATTCCATCTCACACCAGTCAGAATGGCTAAGATCAAAAATTCAGGTGACAGCAGATGCTGGCAAGGATGTGGAGAAAGAGGAACACTCCTCCATTGTTGGTGGAATTGCAAGCTTGTACAACCACTCTGGAAATCAGTCTGGCAGTTCCTCAGAAAATTGGACATAGTACTACCGGAGGATCCTGCAATACCTCTCCTGGGCATATATCCAGAAGATGTCCCAACCGGTAAGAAGGACACATGCTCCACTATGTTCATAGCAGCCTTATTTATAATAGCCAGAAGCTGGAAAGAACCCAGATGCCCCTCAACAGGGGAGTGGATACAAAAAATGTGATACATTTACACAATAGAGTACTACTCAGCTATTAAAAAGAATGAATTTATGAAATTCCTAGGCAAATGGTTGGACCTGGAGGGCATCATCCTGAGTGAGGTAACACAATCACAAAAGAACTCAAATGGTATGTACCCACTAATAAGTGGATATTAGCCCAGAAACTTAGTATACCCGAGATATAAGAGACAATTTGTAAAACACATGAAACTGAAGAAGAACAAAGACCAAAGTGTGGACACTTTGCCCCTGCTTAGAATTGGAAACAATCACCCATGGAAGGAGTTACAGAGACAAAGTTTGGAGCTGAGACAAAAGGATGGACCATCTAGAGACTGCCATATCCAGGGATCCATCCCATAATTAGCCTCCAAACGATGACACCATTGCATACACTAGCAAGCGTTTGCTGAAAGGACCCTGATATAGCTGTCTCTTGTGAGAGTAGGCCGGGGCCTAGCAAACACAGAAGTGCATGCCCACAGTCAGCTCTTGGATGGATCACAGGGCCCCTAATGGAGGAGCTAGAGAAAGTACCCAAGGAGCTAAAGGGAACTGCAACCCTGTAGGTGCAACAACATTATGAACTAACCAGTACCCCGGAGCTCTTGACTCTAGCTGCATATGTATCAAAAGATGACCTAGTCGGCCATCACTGAAAAGAGAGGCCCATTGGACATGCAAACTTTATATGCCCCAGTACAGGGGAACGCCAGGGCCAAAAAATGGGAATGGGTGGGTAGGGAAGTAGGGGGGAGGGTATGGGGGACTTTTGGGATAGCATTGGAAATGTAATTGAGGAAAATACGTAATAAAAAAAAACTGTATGATAGCTAGCATACTCACATTAATCAATTTGATTAGATGTTTTTATGATGTAATGTAAATGTAAAAGATGATTTAAAAATGAAGTCACCAAAATTATCAAATTATTGATTTTATCCTCATAATATTGTTCTGTGCATTTCAATAAGAAAGGAAAATCATGACCTTGAATACATTTTAAAATATTCTATAATTCAGACTTGTTATTAATTCATTTGCCTTTTCCCAACTGTTCCAAGTTAGTGAGTTTTTTATTATGTATATATTTGATGAAATCAGTACTTCTAGTTTGAAATTTTTAACAATGACACTGAAATTACTTTCACACTATCATCTCATGATACATGGCGGGGAGAGGGGATAAACTTGCTTCGCATCAAATATGGCCCAATAAAGCCATTGCCATAGGGGTTTTATCTTTATCCTTACCATTACAAGTTCCTCCTGTAGCTCACCGCAACTTTTTTCATTATATTGGAGTCTCTTTGAAAGATCTATAATTACTTTCTTCTGGTCTTCGATCTCTTCATTTAGTTTCTTGTTTTGGGAGAAATATTCTCTTTCTAATCTGAAAAGTTAAAAATGTCAAAGCAGGTTTTTTTCAGATGTACTTCTCTTTCACACAAGTCGGTGATGTTCTGTGTACCATGTTTACATGCCAAAAGGCTTCTTAATGCCCACTTTTCCTTTTTACAAATTAAAAGATGTATGCACTCTTGAAGAGGCCCATTGGACATGCAAACTTTATATGCCCCAGTACAGGGGAACGCCAGGGCCAAAAAATGGGAATGGGTGGGTAGGGAAGTAGGGAGGAGGGTATGGGGGACTTTTGGGATAGCATTGGAAATGTAATTGAGGAAATTACGTAATAAAAAATATTAAAAAAAAGAAAATAATCTAAGAAATCTGAAACATTAAAATGTTTTATAGCAAGAAATCAAACAGCATTTTTGTTTATCTAATGATAATTTTGAGTCTTCATTTTTAAACCAATTCACTCTGATATTCTTATATTTGTAGATTCTTGACTGTAATAAATGTATCAATATTACATTGTAAAGTGACTTAATAGAAAACTTTAGAAGACCACCACTTATATCACATAAGTATATTTATTGTTTAATTATTATAAAAATAATAATTTAATAATAATAATTAGTGAAAATGAAATTAAAAAGCAGCACACATACAGTATATTAATCTTAGCATAATTGAGATAAAGCTTGAAATAGGTCCAAGGAAAGAAAGGATGCTTGCTCTACTCCTCGCCTACTTTTACCATTTCAGATCTGTAAAGAGTGCAATACTGACCAGGGTAATGCATACAAACATTTGTAAGGCAACCCCTTTGGTCTTGCAAAATGGCACACACATGTGACTTTTTGAGAATATATTTATATATAAATTCCTGATGAAGTTAAGCATAGTGTGCTTACACTATGATTAAATTGGACAAATATTTCATTAAAAACTCTTTTTGTGGCCGGGCGTGGTGGGGCACGCCTTTAATCCCAGCACTCGGGAGGCAGAGGCAGGCGGATTTCTGAGTTCGAGGCCAGCCTGGTCTACAAAGTGAGTTCCAGGACAGCCAGGGCTTTTTGTCCTGTCCCAACCTGAAGTGCCTGTTTATGTTTTGGAGAAAAGAAGGAGGATTTTATCCTGTACTATATCTAATATGCCCCACGTAATTTTCAAAAGTCAGATTCAGTAGATTTATACTGCTAGGTTGCATTACGATTTTGTTTTCAGTAGAAGAGAAAGTATTCTGGAATGATCAGTGCTTAATCAGTTGCTTTTCAGTTATTTAGTGACATGTGTTCTTGTCATTCTTGAACCAAAATGAATTGAGATGTCGTTCATCTTCTTAGGTTTACTACCATTGATGTTCAATAAAACTATTGATGTTCAGTAAAAAAAAAAAAAAAAAAAAAAAAAAAAAAAAAAAAAAAGATGTATGCACTCTTGAGTGAAAGACTAAGGGATTAACACTTCCCCTTTGGCAGTAGGTATCTGTACTGTCCAAGGTAACAAGCAAAGAGACTGGGATAGTACTGATGAGGTCTCAATATTATTTCTTGTATGAACAAAATCCACCCATCTCAATTCTGTCAGCTCAGAAACAGCTGAGAGAGAGAGAGAGAGAGAGAGAGAGAGAGAGAGAGAGAGAGAGAGAGAGAGAGGAGGAAGAAGAAGAAGGAGGAAGAAGAAGAAGAAGAAGAAGAAGAAGAAGAAGAAGAAGAAGAAGAAGAGGAGGAGGAGGAGGAGAGGAAGAGAGGGAGGGAGGGGAAGGGAGGAAGGAAGGGAGAGAGAATGAGCACTGGAGCGCACGTGTTTCAAGCTCACGAGGATGCAAGTGAACACACCTGTGAACTCACAGAGGCAAGAGCGGGACATCATGTCCTCCTACTGAGTCAGAACCTCATTGTTTTGGGGCTGCCCAGCCATCCCTGACCTCCTACATGGATAGTGGGGATACAGACTCAGCTTCTCATACTTACACAGCACATGCTCTTATTGACTGAGCCATCTTCCAAGCCCCCAAGAAAATTATCTTAAAATTAGTGATAAGATTATTAACATACAACAGAAATGAAGCAAATGTTTTTATTCCTCCAAATAGAACATATCTGGTGTACACAAAATTTAAAATAGAAAAAAAATCAAACTGTACTTCATTTACTTTAAGGACAAGTTTGCTACTCTAGTTGGCAGTGTGAACCTCAGAGAACAGGGCCTAGAAAGGTGTCCTACAAAAGTCTCATGCAATAGCCAACTTTAGTCACAGCACCAGGCAAGCAGTATTCTGGGGGTTAAGAAGAGTCACCTGAATAAGGTGTTCAATCACAGAACAAGCCACAAGTGGCAAAACTTGTTTCCATGGAGGCATATGACTAACAACAGCTGAAGAAGACTCACTCCTATCTGCTACATGGGGGAGGAGCACGGAAACACAACCGAAGAACAGTTATGTGTTTTGAAGACACTAAGATCACGAGACTCATTAGAGTTTTCTCACAAGCATTCAGAAGTCTCACATGACTCCATTCTTGGACTGTGCTACAAGGATACATAAATTTCATTACAAAAAAAAAGTTTACTATTTAAATATCCAGGCTGGTATTAAACTATGTTTCCATTGGCTTAGAAAGTCTCGACGTGCAGCTTGTATTGGCCTGGGTCTCCTTTTGTCATCTACTATGCTGGCTTAACAGGCTCCCAAGCGCTGAGATTGTGGGAAAGAACTACCACATTCGACTGTGTATATGCTCATGTGTGCATATAATAGAAGGCAGCGCCTAAGTGCTGCACTTTGAAAGTTCACGTGCATGTGAATAACATTAATTCTATTATTGTCACTATTTTTAGCCTGAGATCTTCCTCATAACTCCGATAGAGCCTTCTCTTCCCTTTTAAGCTGTAACACGGGGGATTAGGGTGACTCTGTGACAAAATCAGCGCTGCACTCGGGCTAAAGGAAAATAAGAAGCTAATGTTTTATGACACTTGCCCATACTCCAAATAGACTTTTCCCCCTCAGGGTGCAATGCAAACAAGTGTGTTGCATGTTGTCTTTTGAACCGGAGATATTCCAAGGTAAATTAGCTAAATCTAATAAAAGTGTATAGGAAACTTATTTGCTACACTTATAACATCTTGGAAAGTGAACAGAACAATGAAAATGGGTAGGCATATCTGGGACAAGTTAGAAACCTATGGCAATGGAAACTCCCAGGAATTGATGAGGGTGACCTTAACTAAGACTCCAAGGATGGTGAGGGTTGGGGGGAGAGGTACGGACTCTGAATGGGCCATCTGCTGTAACCAGGCAGGACTTCCACTGGAGGGATTAGGACGCCAACCCAGCCACAAAACCTCTGACCTATCATTTGTCCTGCCTACAAGATTTCTAGGGGATAAAGGTGGCACAGAAACTGTGGTAATGGCCAACTAATGACTTGTCCAGCTTGGGATCTATGTCATGAATGGGAGCTCACTCCTGACACTGCCTGGGTGGCCAGGAACCAGAAACTGGATATAGGACAGAACCAAATGCAACTGGCAAAAAAAAAAAAAGGTCAATGAACTGATTCTTAATGACATTCTGCTATGCTCATAGATTGGTGCCTAACCCAACTGTCATCAGAGAAGCTTCACCCAGAAACTGGTCAAGAAAGATACAGAGACCCACAGCCAAACATTACACATTGCTTGGGGAATCCGGCAAAAGAGAAAGAGGAAGGATTGTAGGAGCTGGAGGGGTCAATACCACCAAGAGAAAACCTACAGTATCAACTAACATTGGACCATAGGGACTCACAGAGACAGAACTACCAACCAGAGCACCTGTATGGGGCTGGCCTAAGGCATCCTCAGATGTGTTACATTGTATAGCTTGATCTTCATGGGGGACTCCCAACAGTGGGAGCAGGAGCTGTCTCTGACTCTGTTGCCCACCTTTGGGACTCTTCCCCCTACTGGGTTGCCTTGTCTAGCCTTACTAGAAGAGGAGGTGCCTAGTCATAACTGCAACTTGATATGCCATGACTGGTTGATATCCACCAAGGCCAGTTTTCTGAAAAGTAATGGAGGACTGGGAGGAGAGATGGTGGAAGGGTCAAGAGTCTGAGAGGAGAGGAGGGACAGGAAGCTGTGGAGTAAAATAAATAAAATTAAAATAATAAATAATAATCAAGATATGTAAATCAGAAAGTCAACTAAAGAGTCCCAACATATAAATGCTCAAAGTTCCAGACTAAAACAACCCACAGCAGACCTAGCATCTGGAGATTACTGAATACTAGATCAAGAGGAGTGTCCAGAGAGTACAGAAGTCATACATACCATTATTTCATCATGTATTATAGATAAGTCTCTAGAAACACATATAATAAAGTAAAAATGTCAACTGCCTCTGATTTCACATGCAGATGAGTTTCCAGAGGAAACCATAGAACATGAAAAAGATCAAGAATCAAAAAACTACACATTGCCCAACACCTGAACTGACTGAATAACCAACTGACCTATGAAAAGGAGGTAAAGACAAAAAGCCATGTTTTTAGTGTGCCTACAAACTGCCCTGATACGCAAGTTCTCCAAGAAGCTGTTTTACAATACAACCAATGGAATGATGGGGGGCAAAAGATTAGAAATCAAGGGGATCACAATGGAGGAGAAGTCTCAGAAATTCCAAGGAGGATGTTAAGACAGGCGCTAAGATGATACATACAGGAAACCTGAAAAGCCAGATGGAAGAGACAGAAAGGCCCCAGAGGGACACCTTAGAAAAAACCCAATACAGCAGAATTACAGGTCTGCTAAACATTAAGACTACCTAGAGGCTGGAGAAACGACTCAGGGTGAGGATGCTTGCTGCCCTCCCAGAAGGCCTGACATCAGCTGGCTCATAACCATCTGTAACTCTCTGACACCCTCTTCTAGTCTCCACAAGCATCCATATTTGTTGGAGGATATTTGGTCACACTGTGAACCCCGAGACTGTGAACTGGAAAAACCTGTTTCTTGTGGTGGTGTGGCTTAGCCCTAGCACACGCTTTTAACCCAAGTTCTTTCTGTAAACAAGAGCTAAAATAAGTCAAGAGGCAGAACAAGCAACCAGCTGACAGGGAGTGACTGTAAGAAAACCCAGGAAAGAGACAGCAGGGTCTTTGAGCTGAAGAGTATTTAAGAGAGCATAGGGGAGAAGAGCTTTCTTCTTCTGGGACCTGGAATAGGAAGGTCAGCTGACTCCTTTCTCTGCCTCTCTGAGCCAGAGCCTCTGGCTCTGTGGTTTTCACCACAGCCTCTGGCTCCTGAGTTTTCATTTGGTAAATTGAGATGTTTTGGATTTTATTTTAAAAACAACATACATTCATATGGCATACACTCACACAGACAAAGACACATGCAAAGAAAAACAACAAAAATTAGGTTAAGTTAAAAATAGCCAGGCAAGATGGTGCCTGCCTTTTTATTCCCAGCACTTACGAGGCAGAGGCAGGTGGATCTCTGTTAGCTCAAGGCCAGGCTGATCTATAAAGCAGGTTCTAAACCAGCCAAAGCTATGTAGGAGAGACCTTGCCTCAAATTATAAAGTAACATGACAGCAACAGAATACTTCAATGGTTGGTCGTTGTGTGCTGGGTTGTTTAGACACAAGCAACCCCACTGCTGAGCTAACAGTGAGCTGCTTTAACCTGCTCACTCAGCAGCTCGCTTGCTCTTTAGGAACTGAGTACATGAGCAGAGCATGTGGCAACAATAAAAGATGAAACAGATGAGAAGACTGCTATAGAGAGATAAAGACAAGTTACAGAAAATGGTGTAGGAAGCGAAGTGTGCTGAACTACAGAGAATCACTGGGGGGAAAGGGGCGAGGAAATGCTGTGAGAGAAAAAGGCAGGCAGACCTATCCGTGGAGGCCACTGTAAAAGACCTAAAGTAGAAAAAACAAAATCACGGCAGAATATGCATGCTATTTTAAAACCTAAAGTTGGGGGGCTAGAGAGATGGATCAACAGTTCAGAGTGCTTGCAAGAAAATGAGGTTCATTCCCAGCACCCACCCTGGGTGCCTCCAAATCGCCTACAACTGCAGCTCCTGGGGGTCCAGCATCATCTCTGACCTCCAACCTCATGCTCTCTCGCGCTCTCGCGCTCTCGCGCTCTCTCTCTCTCTCACACACACACACACACACACACACACACACACACACACACATACACATACACACACACAAATAAAACCTTTTTTTTTTTTTTTAAGATTTATTTATTATATGTAAGTACACTGTAGCTGTCTTCAGACACTCCAGAAGAGGGCGCCAGATCTCGTTACGGATGGTTGTGAGCCACCATGTGGTAGCTGGGATTTGAACTCTGGACCTTCGGAAGAGCAGTAGGGTGCTCTTACCCACTGAGCCATCTCACCAGCCCGAAATAAAACCTTTTTAATCCCAGCACTTGGGAGGCAGAGGCGGGCGAATTTCTGAGTTCGAGGACAGCCTGGACTACAGAGTGAGTTCCAGGACAGCCACGGCTACACAGAGAAACCCTGTCTCGAAAAACAAAAACAAAACAAACAAAAAACAAAAACAAAAATAAAATAAAATAAACCCTTTTTACAATAAATTACAATCTTTTTAAAAATAAAACAAAGTTAACATCAGAGCACACATCAGTACAAAACAAGCAATGGCCATACATGAAAGGAAGCCGGGAGCCCAGGACAACAGTCTGTGCTGTTCTCACAATCTTGCAATGCCGATTTACTCTTTAAACTACAAAGCAGAAGGCTGGGAAAGGGAAGAAGACAAGGAAGCCTGGAGCTAGCATGCCTTACCCATGTTTTTAAGTTCAGCTAACAGTTTGCTTTTTTAAAAGCAAATAACCATCTCTCCAGGCTATATTTTAGCAAGAATGTTAATAACAGTGCCACTAAATCATAATACTTTGTTTTCTTCACAAATCTATTTGGAAAAATTAAAAAAAAAAAAGCTCCTGAATATTGAGGAACACAGGAAATAAAATTTATCTGCAGTCCATTCAATAGCCTATCTTTAAAGTCACTTTAAATGATATTTAAATGTTGACTGGATTTGAGGCTTATCACAACCTTTTGCCTACTACTGCTGCCCACTAATCAATTACCATAACTAATGAAAACTCTATAATTCAAAATCACTGAATAGCTTCTCCTGCGAGTTCAAGATTTAAAGAATCCTTTTTTGTTGTTGTTGTTTTCATATTTATTTCTTATATTTATTTATTATTAAATATTTTCTTTATATACATTTCAAATGCTATCCCAAAAGATCCCTATACCCTCCCTCTGCCCTGCTCCCCTACCCACCCACTCCCGCTTCTTGGCCCTGGCATTCCTCTGTACTGGGGCATATAGAGTTTGCAATACCAAGGGGCTTCTCTTCCCAGTGATGGCCAACTAGGCCATCTTCTGCTACATATGCAGCTAGAGACATGAGCTCTGGAGGTACTGGTTAGTTCATATTGTTGTTCCACCTATAGGGTTGCAGACCCCTTCAGCTCCTTGGGTGCTCTCTCTAGCTTCTCCATTGGGGGCCCTGTGTTCCATTCTATAGATGACTGTGAGCATCCACTTCTGTATTTGCCAGGCACTGGCATAGCCTCATATGAGACAGCTATAACAGAGTCCCTTCAGCAAAATCTTTCTGGCATATGCAATAGTGTCTGGGTTTGGTGGCTGACTATGGGATGGATCCCCGGGTGGGGTAGTCTCTGGATAGTCCATCCTTTCGTCTTAGATCCAAATTTGTCTCTGTAACTTTTCGTGGGTATTTTGTTCCTTTTTCTAAGGAGGAATGAAGTATCCACCCACTGGTCTTCCCTCTTCTTGATTTTCTTGTGTTTTGCAAATTGTATCTTGGGTGTTCTATGTTTCTGGGCTAATATCCACTTATCAGTGAGTGCATATCTAATGACTTCTTTTGTGATTGGGTTACCTCACTAAGGATGATATCCTCCAGATACATCCATTTGTCCAAGAATTTCATAAATCCATTGTTTTTAATAGCTGAGTAGTACTCCATTGTGTAAATGTACCACATTTTCTGTATCCATTCTTCTGTTGAGGGATATCTGGGTTCTTTCCAGCTTCTGGCTATTATAAATAAGGTTGCTATGAACATAGTGGAGCATGTGTTCTTATTAACAGCTGGAACTTCTTAAAGAATCCTTTATAACTAAGAAAAATGTAGTGATAGAGATATGGAATACATATTCCACCTATATACAATTTCATATTGACTTTTATGAAACTGTGAGTTAGAATTAGAATTCTGATTCTGAAATGCATCATAGATATCTTTTCCTGCCACACAATAAAATCCCATCAAGAAACAACTTTAACAGCCTTAACCAGGACAGTGACAATGTGCCCTGAAGAGTGATCTGACACACTGGGCTCCATCTGGGCAGCTGTACCCATGGGATCTCTATGCCTGGAGCTGATCTCACCCTGCCCGGAGCCCCTCCAACCACCACAAGGTCCCCTTACTGATGTGTCGGTCACCAGGCCCTGGTCAGTGTGATCTGTCACGCAGTCGCTTTTCACAAGTGTGAGAACACTGCCCTGGAGCTCAAAACCACATCCAGGTGGCCAGGCCAACTTAGCCAACAAGGGTTTGGCTTCCCCCATGCCAACCTGGACAGTCCTCTTTCCCCTTACTCATGAAAGAGTAAGTTTATTTCCTAAATAAAAACAAAACACTGAACCACTGTCATCTCTCTGGTCCTGCTTACGCTACAGCTTTGTTATTGCTATATCAGTGCTTCAGGTATGCCCTAAACTTCCTTACTCCCGGGGTTATAAACTAAAATGTGGTTCAGGGGCTGGAGAGATGGCTCAGCATTTAAGAGCACTTACTGCTCTTCTAGAAGACCCAGGTTCAACTCCAAGCTCCCTCATGGCAGCTCACCACTGTCCACAACTCCAGTCCCCAAAGATCTGATACCCTCTTCCAGCCTCTGAGAACACCAGGCATGTGCATACATACACACAGGCAAAAATCCCATATAATAAAATCTTTTTTAAAGTATTGCTCATAAGAAAGAATAGTTGGAACAAAAAAAGATAAATGCCACATTTACATTCATCTATGGAACACAGAATTAAATGTACACATAAATACACATGTGCAGTGCTTGCATGTACACACACACATACACTCACACAACATGAAAACAGACTTTTTAGTGGAGGAACGGGCCATCATGAAAGAAGACAAGGGAGGATTATAGACGGGGAAGAATACGAAGAAAGCACAATGAGACTCATGTATGGAAACTTGGGCTCATCAGAAAGCTGCTTGTTCCTGCCCCAGCCCCTCATGCTTCCCATTCCCTTTATCAAATCATACCCTACTCCTCCTTCATACAGCATCCCTGCAGAAATGAAGACGTTCTAAACAAGGCTAGGAAGATGGCTCGCCAGTTCAGATCCCTCATCACCATTGCACAGGACCAGGTCCAGTTCCCGGTACCCACGTGGTAGCTCACAACCACTTGGAACTCCAGTTCCTGGGGATCTAATGGCCTCCTCTGACCTCTGTGCATAGAGGCACACATGAGTTGCACACCCATGCACATAAAATACTCATACAACATAAAATAGAAAAAATAAACCTAAAAATATTTGTTTCAAGAAACAGTTCACTTGTGACCCTTCCTTCAACTACAGACTACTGAGACTGGGAATTCTACAAAGAATCAGAATTTCTCCAAGAATCTCACCCTAGAAGGAAAAGACTGAAGCCCAATGCCAGCCAATGAGGAAACGAGTCTCTCAGAAAGTGATTTCCCATAGCTTTGACAACTTGTCAGACTACCTGACAGGAAAGACTGGAGCCATGACAACAGTGATGGGCAGACCATCCCTGAGAAGGACTACTTAATTATAAATGCTCCTCGCCCTCTACTTAAACCTATGTCAGGGCCCCGAAATGGGCTGGGGAGTCACTAAACCCTTTTTTCTCTCTGCCCAATGAGGCCATAGAGAATATATCCTTTCCCTGGCTTTTACCAGTATTACTTGTCTGTTTAAGTGGCCCACTGTTGGTGGGTGATGAGTCCTAGCTTGTTAGGGCTCTGAACCTAACAACACTGGTAACAACTTCCTACTGCAAACCAGAGTCCAGGCCAATTTCTAAGACAATCATACTAAAGTATGCTATCCCAAGGCCCAGCACATGACTGGGTGGCCTGCTGCTCTCCACTTCCCTGCCTCGTGTGGCTTTAAGACCCTCTCTGTACAGCGTATTGTGGCCCAGAAAGCACCTGCCTTGCCTGGAGTTGAAAGCAAGGATCCAGACTTGTAGTTTGCCTGGATCATTTGGTTCCCAAAAGGAAGGACCTCCCTCGCTTTCTGCTACCTCACTCCCTCACTCCCACCCCTTGGGAAGAGACTCTTAGTATTCTACCTGAAGAAACAGGAAGTCAGGCTGTAGAATGGTTACTCAGCACAACTTTCCCATTTCCTCAAGGAGATCATTTTACCTAGGGACACTTATTAAGGTGCCGTTACTCAGTGGCTAGATTGCAACAAGTGACATGCAGGATGCTTTTTGTAGGCCGTGTCCAATAAGCCAGCTTACCAAGATCCACATTCTTAAAGACCAAAGGTATGACCTAGAAAGACTGGGGTACCCATACAACAGAGCTAGGTTCCTCCCAGGTACTGAAGAAGACAACCCGAAAAGTCTATCTCTAATCCTGGGGGTGTGGTTAATGATGGACACAAGACCAGATCTTTCCTATTGCAAGAATCAATGATAGTATAGCAATATCTGGGTCATGGGATATGTCTACTAGACGCTGGAAAGTCAAAGATAGTATGCTGACCGAAAGTGATAGAAGCTTCGTTTCCCAAGTTCCTCCTTGTATATGCTTGTATTATTCACAAAGACTTAAAGGGCATCCCCAAGGAGACCACAAACCTTAACAGCTACAAACTCTGGCTCTGGTCTTCAATAGTAAGAACAAGGACTTGGGAACAGTACCTCTGAATGGATACTTGCATCTCTGGAAGGCTAAAAATACATTACCTACGCTCCTGTCTAACACACTACCATTACAGTGCATCTGGACCATGATAGAAAATGGTCAGGATAAATAGTGGGTCCTCAAGCTTATGGCTTCTTTTCAGTACATGGCAGCTGTTAGACAACAATGAGTCTGTCTGTTCCAGGAATGAGGCAATGCAATCAGGTCAGTGAGCTTCTACAACACATCATGCGATATGACTATGGGCACAGGGTAGGGCTTCCTGCTACTCTCTGATATCATAGCTCAGAGATTTCGGAAAGAAAGGCTCTCAGACTGTTATAGGTCCAAGCTTCTTTTGGGGGTGGGGGGAGCAGAGGGGGAGTGGAGGGCAATGTTCTTACATCCACTGCTATGACTTGTCTAAACTGGACTAAAATCTTTTTATCAGGAGGCTCTTGGCCTTCAGAGCCTTATGGAACTATGCTCCTCTCTGGATTTAATGACATCTCTCTCCAAAAATACAGCTTTGTCTTGGCTTCCTCCATCAGTGCCACTGTTGGTTCTCCACTCCCCATTTTTCTGGTTGAAGAAGCATGTTGTCTGTCTGTATGAGTGGAAGTTGCAGTGTTAGCCCATTGTTTAGGACTTAGCAGGGAGCCCCATACAGAAATCCAAATTGGGGGTTGTTTTACTTTTTAGTAGTTTTGCTGTTTGTTTGCTCCAATAATCAGAATGTTGCTGGGTTTTCTTCCTGGCTTCTCAACTAAACATTTTCATGACCCCTATCCTATATCTACCATACAATCCATCTGCACCACTCCTGGGCATATGCCCCAAAGGCTTCATCTCTTACTACATCGGTACTTATGCTCATCACTACTCTATTGACCACAGCTGGGAAAGACTCAGCACAAATGACCATCAGCTGATAAATGGATAATGAAAAGGTGATACATCGGTAGAAAGAAATAGTACTTAGCTGTCGAGGAAAAAAATTAAATCATGAAATTTGCATATAAATGAATAGAAGTAGAAAAAGTTATACAAGTTGAGTTCACCCAGGTGCTGCATGCCCTCTCTTGTATCAGAGTCCTAGCTTTGAATGTGCACATGCAGAGATACTAGCAATCAGCCACTGGGCTGACAGGACACACAGGGATGCAATAAAATACATGTGAAATGAAAGTAGAGAGGGAGAATGATAGCATCAGAAGAGGTCAGCAGCCAACAGGGACCAGGAACTGGGGGGCCAGAGGAGACTTAATTAAAATAAGGTGTCCATGAAGGAGCTACTTGGGACCCCAAGATCTTGCAAACCCGGTAAAAATCTATTATGTAACAGAAGAGGACAGCAGAACATGTGTAACATGAAAGAATGAGGGAGAACATGGGAGGTAAGGATTCAAACATTGACATGGACAGACATGGAGAAAAGGGTAAGGAGTAGGTTAGCCCAAACTAAGAGTGCATGAAGTCTTATGAAACCCTACTTGTTTATGAGCTAATTCAAAACTATTTCTTAAAAGGAAGTTTGATCAAGAACACCCACATGGTGGGCAATGCTGCTCTCAGCAGACATGGGTTATTAAATGGAACTCTCTGTGCAACGCACAGGTCACCTTCTGTGCTGGGTAGTGTTGTTGTTGTTGTTGTTGTTTGTCAACTTCACAAGCTAGAGTCGAAGAAGGAGCCTCAATTGAGAAAATGCCTCCATCTGACTGACCTACAAGCAAAACTCTGTGGGGCATTTTCTTTATTAATGATTGGTGTGGGAGGTCCCAGCCCACTGTGGGTGCTGTCACCCTTAGGTAGGTGGTCCTGAGTTGTATATAAATAAATAAATAAATAAATAAATAAATAGCAAGCTGAGCAAGTTGTGGAAATCAAGCCAATAAGCAGCATTCCGCCATTGTCTCGACATCTATTCCTGCCTCCAGGTTTCCATCCAGCTTGAGTTCCTACCTTGGCTTCCCTCCACACTGGGCTGCGATGCATGTGTATAAGCCAAATAAACCCATCCTCCCCAAGTTGCTTTGGTCAGAGTGTGTATCACAGCAATAGAAAGAAAACCAAGAAACTTCCTAACAAATTACTGGACAAAGAAGCTCCAGAGGAACCCAAGATAACATAGCTACTACCACTGCTATGGATTCTAACAGAACTAGATATAAGATCCTATTGTTGAAGACACCACTCATGGGGTGCAGAACACAGAAAAATCAGTATTGAAATGACTCTCCTTGATGGTTAGATTTCCTAGCACTGGAAGGTGCAACACAGGCTGAGAGAGAAAAGACATCAGTTGTCTTGTCTAGCACTGAACCCTGAGTGCTACAACACTGACCTGCCAACCAAGATGTGCCAACTGACACAACAGTAGCAATACCATTTATGAAGGTAAGCCTACCATAATAACCCAATCTCTTCACTGGAATTTTGACCTGCTCCATAAGAGGAAATCCATGCCCAGTGCTGTAAACATGGGCAAAACCCATGGCTACAGAAGTCATGGGCACCAGAGAAGAACTAATTGATGTTTTTCTAAATGGTTATGATGTCAAACTGCCTTCTAAATATATATATTTATTTATTATATATATATTTATATATAATATATATTATATTGATATATCAATAGATCTGTGCTGCTGATCATAAAAGCTTCATTATCTAAGATTTATTTGTTTATATTTTATGAATGATTTCTTCCATGTATGTTTGTGCACCAGAAGAACTGGAGTTGTAGATGGTTGTGAGCGCATATGTATGTTCTGATAACTACGCTCAGGTCTTCTGCAAGACCAGCAAATGCCCTTAACAACCCATCTGTCTCTCCAGCCACAGAAAGGCTTCTTATTGCAGTGAGTAGTAATTAAAGCACAGACACATTACTGTTTCAAGTGTAAGTCAAGAGTAAGTCACTATGAGTAAGTAGCTTTATACATTTAAAAGAGGAGTCGAAAAAGCCCTTAAAAGATGTAAGGGCTGGAGGATGGAGATGAATCCTCAGGATATTGTCTTCTGGACATGATATGGCTGTTGCACACAGGAACTCACCTCCACAGAATAAAGCCCATTAAAATTTCCATCATGGCCCAAGTAGGTGACAGCACACCCATACACATATGAGCACCTGTTGGCCTCAGTGGGTTAAAATATAAATAAGTAAGGGCTAGAGAGATGGCTTAGAGGTCCTAAGTTCAATTCCCAGGAAACACGTGGTGGCTCACAACCATCTGTAACGGGATCCAATGGCCTCTTCTGGTGTGTCTGAAGACAGCTACAGTGTACTCATATACATAAAATAAATCTTTTTTAATAAACAAATAAATACTAAAGGAAGACACGAAGTTGAGAGGGAGATGTCACAGAAAGTCGTGGGAAGAGTGAAGAGAGAATATTATCAACACATGTCACATATCTGTATAAATCTTTCAAGGAATAGATAAACTTTTTTTAGATTTTTTTAACTTTGCCAAGTTAAAAAAAAATTATTGTAATGTTAAAAGAAAACAAAATCTCACTATTTTATAGGCTAACTAAAATTAAAATTCATTTTTTAAAGATTCTGAAGAGCGAGCCAGAAGTAGGAAATAAGGCAACTCAAGGTCAGGGTCTGCACATGAAATGTCCTCCATGGGTCCCTGTGTTTGAACAGTCCCCAGCTGATGGCGCTGTTCTAGAAGACTGCAGAAACTTGGAGAGGTAAGGACTAGCTGAAGGAAGTGGTCACCAGGAATTAGGCTCTGAAGGCTATGTCCCAGCCCATTTCCAAACTGAGCCCTGCACTTACGGACTCAGTAAGATGTGACCAAGCAACCTCACATCCTCTGCCACGGACAAGACTTGTCCCGGCACTGCATCTTTTCAAGCCTGAGCTGTGAGCTAAAATAAACCCATCCTTGCCCAATGTGGTGCATGCCTTCAAATCCAGCACTCAGGAGGCAGAGGAAGATGGATCTCTGTGAGGCCAGCCTGATCTACATAGTAAGTTCTGAACAGCCAGGGCTATATAGAGAAACCCTGTCTCAAAAAAGAAAACCAAAAACATAATTATCATCATCATCATCATCATCTATTCTTCCTTAGATGGCTCAGAGGTTAAGAACACTGACTGATCTTCCTGAGAGGTCCTGAGCTCAATTCCCAGCAACCACATGGTGGCTCACAACCATCTGTAATGGAATCTGATGCCCTCTTCTGGTGTGTCTGGAGACAACAACAGTGTACTCACATATATAAAATAAATAAATCTTTAAAAAAAAAAGATGCTTTTGTCAGCACACTCACTCACTTATACACTCTGATCCCTCAAGCAATAGCATCCTCATCATACCACACAAAGCAGACACTTTCACATTACACAAGGAAAGAAGCAATGGGATGGGAGAAGAGATCCACAGGAACCGTTGTGAGCACAGGGCTTTAGCTGTTAAGCTGTCAGTACTACAGTTGTTATTAACTTGTATTGTTATAACACAATTACATGGAAATAACAAACAGCTAAGGGCATGGATTCATCATCTGCTTTCACTGTGATGATACAAATGATAAAATAACTTTAAAAGAAGAAAAGGAACCAGTAAGATGACTCATTGGTTTAAAACATCTGATGGTAAGTCATACTTCGATCCTTGAAACCCACACGTTGGAGAAAACCAACTCCTGTAAGTTGTTTTCTGACCTCCACAACGATGCCATAGTGTGCACACACACAATACAGGTATGCGCACACACACACATACACACACACCCAAAATAAAAATGTTAAAAATTTTAAATAAAAAAATGAGAAAGATGTCCACAGTTGTATAAGTTTCAGACCATGGTAAGCGTACTTCTTTGCTCATGGGCCCAGAGTAAGACAAAATGTCATGGCAAAGAGAATGTGGTGGCGAAGCTGCAAGCATCGTAAGCAGCCAGGAGGCAGAGGGAACCTGAAAAGTACTGGAGACGCATCACACCCTTCAAAGGCACACCTGCAGCCACCTATTTCCTCCTCTCCCAAAAATGATGTGAAATTATAAATCCATCAACAGATTAGCCCTTTAATTGGATCAGAGTCCTCAGGAAGCAGACACAGACTAGGCCCTCAGCTTATTAGCCTTTTTGGAGACACTTCCTATCCAAACTATAACAGGGTCATCATATAAAAGAACTAAAGGACTTGTGTGGGAAGCCACATGTGCCGTTGCAGAGTGGCACAGGCTTCTGCTGGCCACCACACATACATAGGCAGAAAAGGGTTTTTTGCCAAGATGAAGTTTTGAGAATTAACCAAAATTAACCAATCAGATGAGAGAGAAATTGACCAATCAGATGAGAGAAAAGTTAACCAATCAGATGAGAGAGAAATTAACCAATCAGATGTAGGCATGCAAATGAGGTGGTAAGCATCAACCAAGCACAACCAATCCGGGTGTGAGACACGCCTCTCCTAGGCCTATATAAAGCAGCACCAGTGCTGGGATCGGGGTCTATTCGCCTCTACAATCAAGCTCTCCCAATAAACGTGTGCAGAAGGATCCTGTTGCAGCGTCATTCTTGCTGGTCGAGTTGGACGCGCGCAAGAGACTTGGTCATGAGTACTTAGAATTATCAACTGATACTTGCTAGAGTAAAAAATTTGAGCAAAACTTCCAACCTCCAAAACAGAAATAATAGCAAAACAAAAGTTCAGGAAAGAATTTCCTTGGGAGCCCAACTACAAGCCAACACAGGTGAGAGACCCTCATGGCAGACATCCTGGAAGCCCCAGCCCCGCCCATGGAGGCTCCTCTACATGAAAGAGAACCATCTGCCTTCTGCTTTGATTTTGATAGGGAAAGGAATTTATTACTTCATCAAAGATGTTTATTATCTCATTACTCTAAATCTTTTAACCACTGAGAGCCCAAACTGTGTTCTTGGCAGGTTTACTTCTTACATCAAAGCAAAGCTAAAGAAACATACTAGACTTTTCATAAAAGTTCTTCATATATATTTCTATGCTGCTTAATACTTAAACATACATTTGAATATTTAAAAGTATTCAAACATTAAATGTGCAGATTCAAGCAATGATTAAATAAAATAAATGACACTAACCTGAGATTAACATATACAGAATATGATCCTAGAGAAGGCAAGAAAATTCAGCTACGGGCCAGTGAGATGACTCAGCAAGTATAGCGCTTGCCACACAAGCCTGGAGACCTGAGTTCAAAATCCTGAAGCCACATAAAGATGAAAGAACACTGACTAGCCAAAGTTTTCTTTTGATGTCTACTAATATACCCCAGCAAATAGTAATAAAGAAAACAAATTTTAAAAGAAGAAAAGAAGTCTTGGTTAAGAAGAACATTTTAAGCTATAGCTACAACACAAGGCTGTGATCCCAGAGACTAGGAAGGCTGAAGGAGAAGCTTCCACGTTTGAGGGCTACCTACACTACACTCAAAAGTCCACAACCAGCCCAGGCAGTTATATGGGACTCTAACTCAATACAAAAACAGAATACAGAATTAGGTGTGATATCATGAATCTTAGCAAGAGGCACAGGCAGGCAGATTTCTGTAAGTTTGAGGCCAGCCTGGTCAACATAGCTAGTTCTAGGCCAGCCAGAGATATACTGGATATACTCTGCCAGAATAAACACACATACAGAGAGAGACAGAGACAGAGACAGAGACAGAGACAGAACAAACCTACCAATGATGTTGTAATTCTTATTTTGGGGACAATGGTTTGAAATTGCTACTATCAAGACATTTTTGAACCATATTAAAATCTTCCATTTATATAATAGTTCATAGAACTTTCAAGATGAAGATTAGCTGGAAAAGGATGAGGCCCATGGGAGTCCTCACCCTCATTAAGACTCTATTTTCATGTCTGAAAAGCTGGTATTAAAGGGGAGAGGAGAAAGCTCAGTCAGTAGCATGCACACCAACCCCACAAGCCTGAGGCCCTGAGCTGAGGCATGTAACTGCAGCTCAGGGGGAACAGAGGCAGCTAGGTCTCCGGGGCTCGCCGGCCAACCAGCCCAGCTGAATCGGTGGGCTCCCGGTTCAGAAGGTTCAGGATAATAACATGGGGAGCAAATGAGGAAGACCTTCCATGTCAGTCTCCAGTTTCAAGACGCATATGCACAGATGCGACACACATACAGATGCACACTTGTATTACACACACACACACACAAATACACCACCACCACCACCACCACCACCACCACCACCACCACCACCACCACGATAAATAAAAAGTAGCTACCTTGTAGGACGTTAGGTTAGTTAAATGAAACTATTTGGTAGCCATGTACAAAGTGAACCCTAATGCATGTTTCTTTCCCACCAGTTCTAACATTATTGCAACTACTATTATTTCTGCAGTTCAAAGAAATTCTAAGCATTATCTCCCCATGTAGCTTATGAATCAAGATGTTTAAGATGCCACTATATTAACTAATAAAAAATGCATATACATTAACATATTTACTTCCAGGGTATAAATGCACTTCTGGGACTTCTTAGAACACTCCAGAGCAAGAGGGCACCTCCACATTTACCTTCAAGGGCATCTGCATATGTCTTATGGAGGCCTTTGCTCCTTGGTCTACCGCGGACATTAAGAGCAGCTTAGTATTCGTATACAAAGTGCTACATATTCACACTCAGCACTCACAGAACCTTCGCACAGACTTAGACCTTTCCCGTATGATACTCACAAGTTCAGCTTCGCACAGCTCTCCTGTGTGTTTTGCTTCTCTCGCTCATATGCACTCTCAACCTCTTTGAATTCATTCTTGATCATTTCCAGGTCAGCCACAGCCTCTGCCTGGCTGGCTTTTTCTACTTGTAAAGCTCCTTCAAGGTCTCGAATCCGTAACTACAAGATGACAGAGAAATAAACTTTTCCATTAATTGATTATTTTGTTTATTTATTCACTTTACATCCCAATCAGAGCCCCCCGCCCCCGCCCCTTCACCTCTGGGAAGGAGGAGGACCCTCCCGGGGAACCAACCCACCCTGGCACCTCAAGTCAGTGCAGGACTAGGTACATCCTCCCCCATCAGGGCCAGACAAGACAGCCCAGTTAGGGGAGCAGGACCCAGAGTCAGGCAACAAGAGTCAGGGTAAGGCCCCGCTCCAGTCATTAGGGGCCAGCATGAAGACCAAGCTGCACACCTGCTACATATGTTTAGAGGAAGATGGGCACAGAGACCCACAGCCAAACATTAGACGGAGAAGTGATTTTTTAAAAGCTAAGAAATGTTTCCATTTTAAATTAAATAGACTATCTCATCAACAACAGATTTTGTCATTTATCTAAACATTTCTTTCTTTCTGTTTTTGTTTTAAAAGAAAATAAACAAGGTAGTTTTAAACCCTAGATCCTCCTGCCTCTGCCTCCTTCATGAAATCCTACCAGGCTGTACCAGCATGCATTCAAGCAACATTATACGGACCCAACAGGTTTTACACAGTAATATGTCTATATACAAATACATATTGTATATATCACATACAATACCAATTAATGAAAATAGAGGTAATGAATTAAGACAGCAGGGAGGGGTATATGAGATTTGGAGGGAAGAAATGGAAGGCAGAAATGTAATTAAATTATAATCTCAAAAATAGAATCTTAATGCAGAAAAGTCTAAAAACTTAGAAGCAAAAGTATAGGATCCTTTTTAAAGCATCCAATGGGACAAGGTGTAGAAGATGAAGAACCGAGATACAGAAGCAGAAGCGGGATGATGCTGTCTCGCTGTCTTTGCCTTCTAATGCATTCACGGATTTTTTATAAAATATCTTAAATGGTTTTGAAAGCGAATTATGACATGAATATAATTATAAGCTTAAACAAGATGGCTCAGAGGGTAAAGGCACTTGCCACCCAGCCTAATTACCTGAGTCACCAGGACCTACACAGCAGAGGATAGAATCAGCTCCCACAAGCTGTTCATTCTGACCTTCACATGGGCATTGTGGCATGCACACACACATGCACACATGCACATACACACATGCACATACACACATATAAACATATAATGCAACTTCAAATTTAAAAACATATATAAGGTTAAACAGAGCACTTTGCCCCTGTAGACTTTTTTCCTATAGAAGAGGAACCTTTACAGTCAAACAACCCTGTCTGATGGAAATATTCGTAGTGATATGACATGATAACTTAGATTTCATTTAATATAATCTGGAAGCAGAACAGTGCAGGGGATAATTACAAATCACAACTAGCCTGAGGTAGGTTTGCAGCTGGGGGATGGGTGAACCGAGATTTGGTTTTAATGGTCTGACAACTTTTGCATGTATTTGAAGTTTTGCAGAATACGACATCTTAAAATTAGATGCCTGTGTCTACCAACAGCAGAACAAATACACAAAGTGTATTTTCTCAAAACAATGATATGTAGCTGTTGAATAGCTGCATACCACTTTAAGAAAAATGTACTGCTCATCCATCCTGAAGAAAGCAAAATCCAGACCAGTACACAGAATGCTAAACCTGGACAAACGGTGAAAAGAACAAGAATAAGCAGACAAGGGAAGAACTAATCACCCTGTAAAGTGCCAAGTGGTAATACTTTATGTTTTTCAAGATGCTGCCATTTGGATGATGAATCCAAGTATCAAAGCCTCGTGCCCAGAATGGCACTACCAGGTGGTCCTACAGACCATCGGGAGGTGGGTGTGAGGCCCTGGCATCAACAAGAGTGGACTAATGAGACCCTGCTTCTTCATCCTTTCTTGCCTTGCCTCCCAGCTCACCAAGTGGGAGGTGAGTGGACTCCCTCCATGGTGTGGCGCCCCACCAGAAAACCACACAAGTGGAGCATGAGCCAAACAGACATGATCTCTTTATAGGTAAGGTTATTAGGTAGGGTCATCTCCTGTGTTCCACTGTAGTCACAGAAAGCCAACTGAACTTGCTGCTGTGAGCACTGTGTTCTTCCATCACAGTACAAATACAGCCACACATAGACAAGACCTAAGGGCAGGCAGTGGTGATACCCCAGCCTGAGGCTATAGTGTGCCAACATCACCCCTAACAGAGATCCAAACTGGTTACCCTAACCACAGTGTCACAGCAGTATGCTACCATTCCCAACACAGACCTTAGTTTCCTAGCTGCTGCAACCTGAGAAAATTTATGCCAAAAACACGAATGCAACTTACCTGAATAATTTCAGAATTAAATTTTGATTCCAAATGTGCTGCTCTTTCTGCTTCAATATTCTCTTCCAACTTCCTCACCCTTAGAGTGGTTGCCTAAAGATAAGTTAAGTTCAAACTCATTAACATCGGCATTAAAAAGCACCTAGAGAATGCCAATCACAGGATTATAACTAACACTTTAGATGGCATAAGCTGTGTAGCCAACCTAGAACCCACGATCCTCCTGCCTCAGCATCCCAAGTCCTACCTAGTATTACAGGTGTATCTAGCCCCACGTCTCATCCTTTGCAGGAAGGGGGTGTAAAAACAATGCCCAAGAAGACTGCTCCAAAGCCTTGCTTCTTTTTCTTTTTTTAATCTTATTGAGGTACAGTCTCCATGTAATCAATTAGGAAGAAACTCTACTTCCAGGCACACACTTCCATGGTGGCTGCTATAGCACAGAACATAGGCTTGGCAAGTTCCCTTCTGTCCCATGGTCCTCTCTAGACACGATGTGGGGCCTGCATTCCCAGGAGTCATTCTGCATCATTCTGTGTTTCAAAGCACACAACATACAAGGTACTTGTGTACACTGTGCTACTTGCTTTATTTAGATTTGACAGCCATATCAGTACTGTTTTCTACTTCAGATGATCTCCCAGTGTAGACCTAGTGGGGCTGGAACTCACAAAGATGTGGCTGCCCCAGCCTCCCGAGTGCTGGGATTAAATGCACTTCTACCACACCCAGTCCTTTCAATATTTATTTAAGATGTATTTTTTATTTCTTTAAATTACGTGTAGGGGGACCTAGGTGCAAGTGAATGCAGTGTCTGTGGTGGCCAAAGACCCTGGGTCCCCTTAGAGTTATAGGCAATTGCTGAGTTACTCAATGTTGGTGCCAGGAATCAAACCTGGGCAGCCATTGTTTTCAAGTGCTGGGTCCTCTCTCTAACTAACCCTCCTTATCAATATGTCTGAATGACTTAGTACACTAGAAAATAAGTCTCCAGAGGCAGAAAACAGTAATTCCGATATGAAAACTATAGATGGTATAAATCCAAAAGACAAAGGAATCTGTCTATAACATCATCTTTTTCCCCCCTTTTATATAGATTTTGAAACAGGGTTTCTGTGCGTAGCCCTGGATGTCCTGGAGCTCACTCTGTAGACCAGGCTTTAACGGCCGAGCCATCTCTCCAGCCCGGGTGTTATTTCTCAAGCACCATCTTGAGTTCCAAGTACCAGTTTTTTAAAAGTCAAATAATTTATTAGCACATAGAATCCGCCAGAAAAATATTGCCTTGTGGTCTGTTGGGAAGGAGCAAAGGTCGTGCCTCTACTTGGTCAGGATCTTAGGCATGCACTTCTAAATCCTAGCCCGGGTGTGTAGCCCTCATTTTCATAGTGGCAGAATATGGTACTGGGTGAGGTGGGTGGGGCAGCCCTGCTACTCATTTTCAACACTGAAGCTCAAGTCATTCCATGGTTTTCACTTTAATAAAACTCAAGCAGATGGTGCGCTCTCAGATGTCTAAATGCCCCCGCTATCCACAGGAGCAGTGACTAAGGAACGTTTGGTCCCCACTTCCCTGGTCTGTGGTGGAGGAAGGGCAGGCCAGGCAGGCCTGAGGCACAGTCTTTATTGTGTTGACACCAGTCCCCTGGTCGTGAGGACCTCTGTGAACTTGCAGATTTTCTTCTCCACATTCTTTTCTGCCTGTTTCAGTAGCCTCAAGAGCTACTTCTGCTGAGTGTGGATCTTGGCCTTTTCCTTCCGTTTCCCCTCCAGAGTGGCTGTCGCTGCCTAGTACTTCCACCCGACCTCAGGAGCCAGATGCCCCAGGTAAGCAAACTTTCTGGTAGGCTTCAGCCACACAACCTTGAGGGCGGCCGGGACCACCATCCGCTTTTTCTTGTCATAGGGTGGAGGGATCCCACCCAACACTTTGAGGCGCTCCAGGGCAGCCTGGCCTCTCTCCGTCTTGTGGGGGGCAGCATGCCTCACACAGTGGGCCAAAAAATGCGGCTCAGGGCTAGGAAATCATAGGGGCTTCTCAGGCCAGAAGAGGCCTCGGCCATCCAGTACTAGAACCTGCCCTTCCACCATCTTAGGCAGCCACCTGGGCTCTAGTACCATTTTTTAGTTTGGTTTGTGTTTAAGTTTTTAGAGGAAGGTTGAGACAGACCCTCCAATGGGCCTGGAACTCAGCAAGCAGGTCAACCCAGGGAACCAGGGAGGCCCAGGGACCTGACCGTTTCCATATCCCCAGGCTGGGATCAAATGCAAGGGAGTACTTTAACCAGCTGAGCTCTCTCCTTGGTCTCATAGTTTATTAAATATAGTTTATAATTCTGTATTAAAGAATCAACAACATATTTTTATTTCTTATACATATAATCCAGTCACTAGTTACTAATCTGGATCCCACTCAAAAACATCAAGATAAAGCTCCAGGTTTCCAGGACAGAACAAGATGAAACAGGCTGAAATAATAAGCTGGAGATCACATGGGTTTTTTTCATATCTTCCCATTTTGAATGAAGTGTGCTAAAGAAAACAAATTTACATGCTGTTTATTATAACTTTCGCTATCAATAAATCAGCAAGGCAATAAAAAAAAATAACCAAGTCTTTAAGCAAACACCTCCCAAGAGTGGGGCCTGTTGACAGGCATAATTAAATAAATGCACTCATAATCTTTTTTTAATCTTCCAGTCTGGTGAAATAACTCTTATGTCCAGCAGAGGGTGCTATAGTAACACCAACGTACAATTCTCTCCACATTGTCTCTCTTTCTCTCTCTCTCTCACACTCACACACACACACACACACACACACATCCTGTAATACAAAGAATGCTAACACAAGTACCAGATATTTAATTCTAACAATCACAACCTTAGTGGCACAAAGTATAACATAATTCTGATTAAAGTTCACATTCAATCCAAAGTCTTAAATTTAACTACATATAAGTTAGTTATCTACATAGAGCTTAGTCAGTAATAAAATATTATAATATAATGCATCCTTTTACTAACGCTGAAAACAATGGGCTTCTATAATCACATAAAACCAAACATGGTTCTTGGTTTTTTTACATTTAATTATTGGGGTGGTATGTGTATGCAGAGGTCAAGAGACAGCTGGTAGGAGCCGGTTCTCTCCTTCCACCATGTGCAGTTTAGGACTCTAACTCTGATCACCAGGCTTAGTAGTAGACGCCTTTACTTGTGGAGCCATTTTGCCAGCTCAAGTATGTAATTCCTCCTATAATACACACTTTGCTTTTCATCTGATGATTGACAGGTCCTTTATCACAATATACTAGCTGAGAGACTTTTAGCCTAGGAAATACTATGGGTCAACAGAGCTCTTTTTATCTTACTTGCATATCACTAAATAATATTAGGCACAATCAGATAGCCTTTCACCCTTAAGGAAGTGAGTTTTCATCCTTCAAATACAACAACATCAAGAAGGCTGTCTCCTGCCCAGCCTTGGCGTGTATTCCTTATCACAAGCCAGGCCTGAGCTGCCAATCCAGTTCAGCACCAGAACTAAGCAAACTCACCCAGATGTTCCCCACGCTGCATCTGTCCTTACCCTGCAGCTTGAATGGATTCCAAAAGGTCCATCGCAGTTAGGAAAGTACTTGTCAGTGAGTGACCAATGTCTGAACAGGAGAGCTGAGACCACTATACTCTTTTCTCCTCAAATACAATACATTTTAGCTTAGGAGTCTATATGTGAACTATAAGGAGTAGTTGAGGAAAACTTCCTGTACACTAAATAATATAAATCTTACTAAATAACCAGCAAGAAAACTGGGGCAGACCACTCGCCCAAATACCCATCACTTAGCCACTGCTCGCTGGTGCCCCATATAGGACCATGTCCTAGACGTTTGTAGTTTGCTGCGGAATAGCAAAAAATCATATAAGTGGAAAGTGATGATGTTTCCAGACTCTATCATCTGCTAACTCCTATTATTGAACAACTTTTTATGTAACCAATATGGTGAAAATCCATCTTGTAAAGCTGATTCTGAGCTTGCGATTAATCGTCACAAATGGACTAATTCTATAATAGTTGTTCAATAATCCATTTTGTTATATTTTAAAGGCTAATTTATTATACATTCATTAACATTTATCCACAATACCATCCCACACCTGGAGGAGGAAAAACGGTCACTAAACTTTAAGCCTTTTTATCCTGTTTGGTATTTTATTGTTTTTTTTTTTTTTAGGTATTTTCCTCAATTACATTTCCAATGCTATCCAAAAAGTCCCCAATACACTCCCCCCCCCAGTCCCCCACCCACCTACCCCCACCCCTTGGCCCTGGCATTCCCCTGTACTGGGGCATATAAAGTTGGCAAGTCCAATGGGCCTCTTTTTCCAGTGATGGCCTACTAGGCCATCTTTTGATACAAATGCAGCTAGAGACAAGAGCTCTGGGGTACTGGTTAGTTCATAATAATGTTCCACCTATGGGGCTGCAGTTCCCTTTAGCTCCTTGGGTACTTTCTCTAGCTCCTCCATTGGGGGCCCTGTGATCCATCCAATAGCTGACTGTGAGCATCCACTTCTGTGTTTGCTAGGCCCCGGCATTGTCTCACAAGAGACAGCTATATCTGGGTCCTTTCAGCAAAATCTTGCTAGTGTATGCAATGGTGTCAGCGTTTGGAAGCTGATTATGGGATGGATCCCTGGATATGGCAGTCTTTAGATGGTCCATCCTTTCTTCACAGCTCCAAACTTTATCTCTGTAACTCTTTCCATGGGTGTTTTGTTCCCAATTCCAAGAAGGGGCACAGTGTCCACACTTTGGTCTTCGTTCTTCTTGAGTTTCATGCGTTTAACAAATTGTATCTTATATCTTGGGTATCCTAAGTTTTTGGGCTAATATCCACTTATCAGTGAGTACATATTGTGTGAGTTCCTTTGTGAATATGTTACCTCACTCAGGATGATGCCCTCCAGATCCATCCATTTGCCTAGGAATTTCATAAATTCATTCCTTTTAATAGCTGAGTAGTACTCCATTGTGTAAATGTACCACATTTTCTGTATCCATTCCTCTGTTGAGGGGCATCTGGGTTCTTTCCAGCTTCTGGCTATTATAAATAAGGCTGCTATGAACATAGTGGAGCATGTGTCCTTCTTACCGGTTGGAACATCTTCTGGATATATGCCCAGGAGAGGTATTGCTGGATCCTCTGGTAGTATTATGTCCAATTTTCTGAGGAACCGCCAAACTGATTTCCAGAGTGGTTGTACCAGCTTGCAATCCCACCAACAATGAAGGAGTGTTCCTCTTTCTCCACATCCTCGCCAGCATCTGCTGTCACCTGAATTTTTGATCTTAGCCATTCTTTATCCTGTTTTTTTGTTGTTGTTGTTTTGTTTTGTTTTGTTTTTGAGGTAAGTAAGGTTTCACTGTATAGCCCTGTCTGCCCTTGCACTCACTGTGAACTCAGCCTACCCTTACACACCAACAGAGATCCGCCCACCTCTACCTCCTGAGTGTTGCTATCAAAAGCATGCAACACCACAGCCAGCTAAACTTTGAGCCAATAAACAGAAGTTCTCAGGCTAGTGAGATGGCTCAGGAGGTAAAGGTGCTCGCCATCAAACATGTTGCCCTGAGTGAGACCCCTTTGGAAGGAGAGAACTTATCCCAAAATGTTGTCCTCTGACCTCCATACATGTGCTACAGTACACGCACACATGTATGCACATACAAAAATTACTTACAAATGGAAGAAGATGTAAAAGGCCCCTGAATTATTTTTACTATAAAAAAAAATAGCTCCCAAGAGTCAACATACCCATGTATATTAAAGACAGAAGCACCATAACCATTTAGCCAGTCATATACTGAGGGGTCACGACTAAGAAAATCTTTTGAGTTCTTTATTATCCTTGTTCAAGTTAATTATCTTAGACAGTGTTATTTACTCTGAACATTGATGTGGACTCTTGTACATATGTATATACATATATGTGCATATATGTGTGTGTGCATATTTGTGTGTGAGGGTATGTATATGGAGGCATGCATGCATGTATATGCAAGTACACATGTGAACATGTGAACACATGTAGAGGCCAGAGGATAATCTTTGGTGCCACTCCTTGGGAGCCATCCACCTTGTTTACTGAAACAGAGTCTCTCACTGGGACCTATGGCTTGCCAATTCTGTTAAGCTGCTTGGCCATTAAGGCCCAAGAATCTGCCTGTCTCTGTCTGTGGTTTATAACAAGTGTGCATGAAGACAGTCACATCTGGCTTTCTATGTGGATTCTGGGGCTGAAACTCAGTTTCTCATGCTTGCACAACAAGTATTTCAGTGACTGAGTTATCTCTCTCTCTAGCACTTAAAGGTGTGTGCACACAGGCGTGTGCATGTGTGTGTATATGTGTGTTTTCATGGGAGGTACATACACATGTGCAAAGGTACACATGCATGCATATAGACACGTGGAGGCCAAAGGTCAAATCTGACCATTGCTCCTCAGGGGTGTGAGAGTGTGTGAGAGTGTGTGTGTGTGTGTGTGTGTGTGTGTGTGTGTGTGTGTGTGTGTTTGGTTTTTTTCAAGACAGAGTGTCTCTATGTAGCACTAGCTGTCCTGGAATTACCTCTGTAGACTAGGCCACTCTGAAGCTCACAGATCCGTCTACCTCTGTCTCCCAAGTGCTGGGATTAGAGATGTGCAGCACCACTGCCTGGTTTCTGTCCCTCTTTTTTAAAACAGGGTCTCTTATTGGCTTGGTACCCAACAAATAGGCTAGGCTGACTGGACAGCTCTAGAGGGCATGAGGCCCCTGTGATCACAAATAAGCACTAGAAAAGCCAGGAATATTAAACATGCAGGGTTAAGTCCTTGACCCTGACACTGACGCTGACCCTGACCGCAGGGGTATAGACCTGTTTTCTGCTGGGAAAACGGGGCGCAGATATAGTTGATAGCCTGGAGACATGCCCAGGCTATACCTAAATCCCCCAGACTATTATGTTTAACATACACACAAACACACACACACATACTTTCTCACTAGATCTTTATCTAAAGCATTGTTTTTTTAGTCAGTAGAATCCATCCTTACGGGAGATGTCACATGTATTTCATAGCTGGGTGATTTCTATAATGAGCAAACCACACCAGATCCTCCCTAGGCTCTTAAGCTACAGAACCCATTCTTATGGAAGAGATCATGTGTAGTTTGCAAAAGAATTTCAATATAGTCATGCCTTGAGCTCTACTGTGATACATCACCTCGAAACTTTTATCCAAAGTTGTACTAAATATGTCTAAAATAAACTGCCCAGTGTCAGACTCTGGAAGTCTGAACCAACACCAGCTAAGTCTTGCTGGACGGGATTTCCTTTTGCCTCATGCAGATTGTTATTTTGCTGGCCCTGGTGTTTGCAGAGACCCGACACAGACAGTGAGCCAAGAGCTTTACCTGCCTCTGCCTCCCTCGTGCTAAGATTAAAAGTGTATGCCTCCATGCCCAGCTTTTTTCCATGGGTCCAGGGGATCAAACTCGGGTCCTCTATGTCCCCAACTGACACGGGCTGCAAGCATTTACATTGCTGTATCTCTCTGACAAGATCGTTCAGCAGGTAAGGATGCTTGCCTCCAAGCCTGATAACCTAAATTAAAATCCACATAATAGAACTAACTCTTAAAAGGCCTCTGATCACCACATGTGCCCCTACACACACACATGCACAAACACACATGTATGCATGTACATATACACACATAAACATACACACAGACCAACATAAATGTAACTCAATAAAACACTTAATAAGACACCAATTTTCTTACTCAGCAAGGTCTGAGTAACAAAACAGATTTACTCACCATATAAAACAGTTCAGTTAACAAAAGTTCCACTGCAATTAGGTATTGGTAACAAGAAATCAGAAAACAAAAATGGGAATACTATGGATAAAATTTGCAGATCACAACTTCTACTTAGTGTGGTACTACTAATTTTTTCCATGAATGTTAACTTTTATTTTCTTTTTTTATTTATTTTTATTAGATATTTTCTTTATATACATTTCAAATGCTATCCAAAAGTTTCCTATACCCTCCCCCACGCCCTGCTCCCCTACCCACCCACTCCCACTTCTTGGCCCTGGCATTCCGCTGTATTGGGGCATATAAAGTTTGCAATACCAAGGGGCCTCTCTTCCCAGTGATGGCCAACTAGGCCATCTTCTGCTACATATGCAGCTAGAGACATGAGCTCTGGGGGTACTGGTTAGTTCATATTGTTGTTCCACCTATAGGGTTGCAGACCCCTTCAGCTCCTTGGGTGCTTTCTCTAGCTTCTCCATTGGGGGCCCTGTGTTCCATCTTATAGATGACTGTGAGCATCCACTTCTATATTTGCCAGGCACTGGCATAGCCTCATACGAGACAGCTATAACAGGGTCCCTTCAGCAAAATCTTGCTGGCATATGCAATAGTGTCTGGGTTTGGTGGCTGATTATGGGATGGATCCCCAGGTGGGGTAGTCTCTGGATGGTCCATCCTTTCATCTTAGCTCCAAACTTTGTCTCTGTAACTCTTTTCGTGGGTATTTTGTTCCCTATTCTAAGGAGGAATGAAGTATCTACCCACTGGTCTTCCCTCTT
Source organism: Mus caroli (assembly GCF_978045245.1). NCBI lineage: Eukaryota > Metazoa > Chordata > Mammalia > Rodentia > Muridae > Mus > Mus caroli. The sequence continues at coordinate 72,003,514 of NW_028227261.1, forward strand.
CTTGGTTTTCTTGTGTTTTGCAAATTGTATCTTGGGTGTTCTATGTTTCTGGGCTAATATCCACTTATCAGTGAGTGCGTATCTAATGACTTCTTTTGTGATTGGGTTACCTCACTAAGGATGATATCCTCCAGATCCATCCAGTTGTCCAAGAATTTCATAAATCCATTGTTTTTAATAGCTGAGTAGTACTCCATTGTGTAAATGTACCACATTTTTTGTATCCATTCCTCTGTTGAGGGGCATCTGGGTTCTTTCCAGCTTCTGGCTATTATAAATAAGGCTGCTATGAACATAGTGGAGCATGTGTTCTTATTACCAGTTGGAACTTCTTTTGGGTATATGCCCAGGAGAGGTATTGCTGGATCTTCCAGTAGTATTATGTCCAATTTTCTGAGGAACCTCCAGACTGACTTCCAGAGTGGCTGTACAAGCTTGCAATCCTACCAGCAGTTGAGGAGTGTTCCTCTTTCTCCACATCCTCGCCAGCATCTGCTGTCACCTGAATTTTTGATCTTAGCCATTCTGACTGGTGTGAGGTGGAATCTCAGGGTTGTTTTGATTTGCATTTCCCTGATGATTAAGGATATTGAACATTTTTTTCAGGTGCTTCTCAGCCATTCAGTATTCCTCGATTGAGAATTTTTTGTTTAGCTCTGAACCCCATATTCAATGGGGTTATTTGAATTTCTGGAGTCCAGCTTCTTGAGCTCTTTGTATATATTGGATATTAGTCCCCTATCAGATTTAGGATTGGGAAAAATACTTTCCCAATCTGTTGGTTGCCTTTTTGTCTTATTGACAGTGTCTTTTGCCTTACAGAAACTTTGCAATTTTATGAGGTCCCATTTGTCGATTCTTGATCTTACAGAGCAAGCCATTGCTGTTCTGTTTAGGAATTTTTCCCCTATGCCCATATCTTCGAGGCTTTTCCCTACTTTCTCCTCTATTAATTTCAGTGTCTCTAATCTTATGTGGAGGTCTTTGATCCACTTAGACTTGAGCTTTGTACAAGGAGATAAGAATGGATCAATTTGCATTCTTCTACATGATAACCGCCAGTTGTGCCAGCACCATTTGTTGAAAATGCTGTCTTTTTTCCACTGGATGGTCTTAGCTCCCTTGTCAAAGATCAAGTGACCATAGCTGTTTGGATTCACTTCTGGGTCTTCAATTCTATTCCATTGATCTACCTGTCTGTCATTGTACCAGTACCATGCAGTTTTTATCACAATTGCTCTGTAGTACAGCTTAATGTCAGGCATGGTGATTCCACCAGAGGTTCTTTTATCCTTGAGAAGAGTTTTTGTTATCCTAGGTTTTTTTATTTTTCCAGATGAATTTGCAAATTGCCCTATCTCAGTGAAGAGTTGAGTTGGAATTTTGATGGGGATAGCATTGAATCTGTAGATTGCTTTTGGCAAGATAGCCATTTTTACTATATTTATCCTGCCAGTCCATGAGCATGGGAGATCTTTCCATCTTCTGAGATCTTCAATTTCTTTCTTCAGAGACTTGAAGTTCTTATCATACAGATCTTTCACTTCCTTAGTTAGAGTCACGCCAAGATATTTTATACTGTTGAGAAGGGTGTTGTTTCCCTAATTTCTTTCTCAGCCTGTTTATCCTTTGTGTAGAGAAAGGCCACTGATTTGAGTTAATTTTATATCCAGCTACTTCACTGAAGTGTTTATCAGGCTTAGGATTTTTCTGGTGGAATTTTTAGGGTCACTTCTATATACTATCATATCATCTGCAAATAGTGATATTTTGACTTCTTCCTTTCCAATTTGTATCCCCTTGATCTCCTTTTGTTGTTGAATTGCTCTGGCTAGAACTTCAAGTACTATAATGAATAGGAGGGAGAAAGTGGGCATCCTTGTCTAGTCCCTGATTTTAGTTGGATTTCTTCCAGCTTCTCTCCATTTACTTTAATTTTGGCTACTGATTTTCTGTATATTGACTTTATTTTGTTTAGGTATGGGCCTTAAACTCCTGCTCTTTCCAAGACTTTTATCATGAAGGGGTGCTGGATTTTGTCAAAAGCTTTCTCAGCATCTAATGAGATGATCATGTGGTTTTTGTCTTTGAGTTTGTTTATACAGTGGATTACATTGATGGATTTCTGTATATTAAACCATCTCTGCATCCCTGGGATGAAGCCTACTTGGTCATGATGGATGATCGTTTTGATGTGTTCTAGGATTCAGTGTGGTACTACTAACTTAACTTCTTTTTAAACTGCCTTTACCTTTGCTGCCAAGCCTAAGGAACTAACTTTGATCTCAGGACCCTAAAGTAGAGGGAGAGAATAAACTACTGTCACTGTCCTCTGCTCCACACGTACACCATGGCACACATATGTGAGGACACCCATGACATATAAATAAATAGTGAACAGATAAATAAGTGTCATTAGAATATTTAATTGCCTTTACCTTTTCTTCAGCAAGTACAGTATTTTACAAATTTTTAATGCATTTCGAACTTCAGAATCCATTAGGAATATGACCTATTGAGTTTAAATGTATACTTACAAATATGACCACACATCAAGTCCTTTGTCATTTGCCTCTTTATACCTGGCAATCAGTACGTGCGTGCTGATGACAGATGCAGGAAGGCTTAACGAGATGAGATGGACTTACAAGGCCACCCTCGTGGGCAGGAGGACAAGCAAGAACACTCTCCCTTCCCTCCCCCTCCAGAGGGGCAGGCGTTTAGTTCCTAAGGCTACTCCCCTGTGCTGTGCTCCTACAGGACGTGACTGACAGAAGCAATTCAGCATTCATTTGCAGGCAGCTGCCCTCCCCTGCAATCTTCAAGAGCCCCTTCCGTCCTCTCAGAATTGGGTTTGCATCTTCCCTTGTCTCTTTTTTATTGAGTTAAGATTTATTTCCCACGATAATAAACTCTCCTTATTACAACGAGGTTTACAAAAGCCACAGACATTCTTTTTTCCAGTTCGTTTTTCCCTTGGTTCAACAGTATCTAGCACCACATTTGTAAAATTGAACAGGGAGTTTGTTTTTTTAATCTAAGAAACCATCGATCCATACTACAATGACAAAGTCAAACAATGGTATAGCATTTTACAAATATATTCTGCTATGTATATGAATGTGTACATAAATACTTTTTTGTCCAGGCACATAAGAAACCTCCTTCATACAACATAACTATTAGAAAATGATCACAAAAACTTAATTAATTTAACTTAAAATATTCACCAAAATTTAAACCATTCACTAGGCTAAATATCCATTATATTAGATGCTTTAACTGGGTATTATTGATATTAAAAATGTTTTTGTTAAATTAAAATATTAGAAAACTTCTTTAACATTAGATATTTTGCTGTAATTCTATTAAAATACCACTTATAATTATCTAAGAAGCTAGAATTCTTAGTAATGGTCTACAAAATTGAACATAAAAGTAGCAAACTATGTTCTCTAGAAATTTAATTTCTTGTTCATTGTGTCACCATTGAGGCACACAGCTAATATATTCATTTCAAAATAAAACAAAACTTAAAGGTATTTAAATGTAAAAAATAACAGATAAGCAGATGACACCTGATCCACTTTTCATAAGTAGAATAAAAATAACAATTGGAGGGGAGGGGGCAAGAGAGATGGGCCCATAGGTAAAGATGCTTGCCACCAGGCCATGTGATCAGCGACCAATCCCCAGAACCCACATGGTGGGAGGGAAGAGTGGTCTCCTGTACTTGCTTTCTGAACCTCATATGCATGCTGTGGCGAGTTCAGTTACACACAAACACACAGCACGGAAATGAGTAAATGGAAAAAAGAAACAAGTTGTTCCCAGATGACCACACTGCCCTGCGAGGCTGGGGGAGCTTCAAGAGAACCCCTTGAACTGGGTCTGGGGAAGCCCTATTCTTCCTGACTGCTCCCCCTGCCGTGGTGAACTGTACCCCAAGCCCTAACCCCAAATAAATAGCCCTCCCTAGAGCTACTTCAGTTATGTATTTTATTATAGGAATAAAAACCTATACCACTAACTAAGAATAATCACATATCAGTCTAAAATTAGCTGGCTACTCTTCTAGAAGACCTGGGTTCAATTCCTAGTATCTTTGTGGCAGCTCACAATAGTCTGTGACTTCAGTCCTGGGAATCTGAGGCCCTCTTGTGGCCTCTGCAGGTACTAGGCACATATATGGTACATAAACATACATGAAAGCAAATACCCAGGCATACATATATGAAATACATATATACATACATAAAATTAATTTACATTTTCAATAATTAAAAAAATAACATTGCCTGAAATAATTTTAGACCCTTAACATAAGTCAATAGGTACCAGAGCAGTTAAATACTTTACAGAGAAAAAAAATAAATATGGAACTACCCATAGACATGTCTTGAAGTTTAGATATTAAACTCTTTCTCCAGTAAGTCAAAACTGACTTGCTTAAAATTAGTAACACACGCCTTGAATCCCAGCACTTGGGAGGAAGAGGCAGGTGAATGTCTGAGTTCAAGGCCAGCCTGGTCTACATAGTGAGTTCCAGGACAGCCAGGGCTACACAGAGAAACCTGTCTGAAAAGAAAAAAACTAGCAATGGGGTTAGTAAGAACTTAGTAGGTAAAGGTTCTTGATGCCAAGAAAGAATAATGCCCAAGAACACACACGGGAGAAAGAAAGAACAAATCTTACAAGTTGCCATCTGACCTCTATACATGCTGCGCGGTACACGCACGTACAAACACCAATAAAGGTAGGTCTGTGGCTCCTGCAGAGGACTCAGAACCCATGTGTGGCTCACAAACATCAGTAGCTCCAATTCCAGGGGAGCTAAGACCCACTTTTGACCTCCAAGCGTATCAGGCATGCATGTGGTGCACATGGTCATACACATAAAAATAGATAATTTTAGCTATTAAATTAATTGATTAAATTACCACCACAAAGATGCCCGCTACTGTCTAATGCTGCATCACAGCTATACAGTAAAGGCCATCCAAGTGACTTTATTCCAACATCCAAAGCACTGACTACTATACCTGGCTTTGTTTGTTTGCTTGCTTTGTTTTGTTTTATTTTGTTTCTCTGTGTAGCCTTGCCTATCCTGAAACTCTATTATCAGCCTTTCCAACAAGCTATATAAAACCACGTAGTGTTTTAAAATTATAAAAATATCCAATTCCTGGGCTGGAGAGATGGCTCAGCGGTTAAGAGCACCGACTGTTCTTCAGAAGGTCCTGAGTTCAAATCCCAGCAACCACATGGTGGCTCACAACCATCCTGAATGAGATCTGACTTCCTCTTCTGGCGTGTCTGAAGACAGCTATGATGTACTTACATAAAATAAATAAATAAATCTTTTTAAAAATTGGGGGATAATTTTTAAAAAAACATATCATTATATAGCCTGTATTAGCCAGAAAAGATATTCAACACAAGTAAAACAATAACTTTAAAGTATTACTTAGAATAAAACCCAATTCTTTTTTACTGAAATTAGCATCTTCTCTTATACTATACTGATTTTTTTAAATACACACTTTAACCATATAAAAATTACTCCACTTTTGGTAAGCATGTAACTATATCTTTGCAAAGTTCATGCTTCACATTACCACAGAGAATTTGTAGATATTCCACACCCAGTTTCTCCATTATACACACATTACAGTTTCTCCATTATACACATTATACACATCTTTTATTAGTATGGTACAAATAACTCACTCTAAAACTGGCAAATGGGACTAGACATATTTCTCACAAAAAAAAAAGGATACAGAAATGACCAGTAAGTACATGGCAGGATATTTGACCTCACAGTAAATGAAACTAACTGTGGTGTTTATCATCTTAAAGACTGGTGAAAACGTGAGGCAATCCATCAGCTAATGCACTGTTGTTAGGAATATGAAACATACATAACAGGAAGTTACCATGATATCTTAGTTAGGGTTTCATTGCTGTGAAGAGACACCATGACCAAGGCAACTCTTATGAAGGAAAACATTTAGTTGGAGCTGCCTTACAGGTTCAGAGGTTCAGTCCATTATAGTCATAGCAGGAAGCATGGCAGCATGCAGGCAGACATGGTGCTGGAGAAGGAGCTGAGAGTTCTACATTTTGATCCTCAGGGAGCCAGAAGGAAACTGTTCTGCTTGCAGCCACTAGGAGTAGCTTAAGCACGGAGATCTCAAAGCCCACCCCCACAGTGACACACTTCCTTCCAAGGCTACATCTACTTCAGCAAGGTCACACATTCTAATAGTGCCACTTCCCATGGGCCAAGCATATTCAAACCACCACACACATGTTCTGGTGTTATTAGCTAGAATTCTTAAGATGAAGAGGTCCAAAAGAATGCATGTATATCATAAAAGCAATTTTTGGATTGGTTTAAACATAGGACCTGGGAAGTAATGGCCATCTACACACTGGGGAGGCAGAAGACAGCAACCCCGACACCCCTGAATCAGTGCTGAAAGCCAAGCAGCTCCCTAGGGGATCACTTTTTTTTTTGAGCCCCTGTTTAAAGGCCAAAGAAAATGGAGTATGAGGTAAGTAGGCCACAGAAGTGACAGACACAGAACTCAGACGTTTCAGGTGCTGTCATTCCAGGACAGCTAGGACTATACAGAAAAACCCTGTCTTGAAATAAACAAACAAATAAATAAATAAATAAATAAAAATAACGATTTATTTTTTAAAAAAATAACAGGAAGTAACAATCACTATTCCTCAATACCTCTTCAAATCAATGGTCTCAATTCCCCAATAAAAAGACATAGACTAACAGACTGAATACATAAACAGGACCCAGCATTTTGCTACATACAGGATCTTTACCAATCCTAAATCTGATAGGGGACTAATATCCAACATATATAAAGAGCTCAAGAAGCTGGACTCCAGAAATTCAAATAACCCCATTAAAAATGGGGTTCAGAGCTAAACAAAAAATTCTCAATCGAGGAATACCGAATGGCTGAGAAGCACCTGAAAAAAATGTTCAACATTCTTAATCATCAGGAAAATGCAAATCAAAACAACCCTGAGATTCCACCTCACAGAATGGCTAAGATCAAAAACTCAGGTGACAGCAGATGCTGGCAAGGATGTGGAGCAAGAAGAACACTCCTCTATTGCTGGTGGGATTGCAAGCTGGTACAACCACTCTGGAAAGTAGTCTGGCAGTTCCACAGAAAGTTGGACATTGTACTATCTGAGGACCCAGCTATGCCACTCCTAGACATAAACCCAGAAGATGCTCCAAAGTATAACAAGGATACATGTTCCATTATGTTCATAGCAGCCATGTTTATAATAGCTAGGAGCTGGAAACAACCCAGATGTCCCTCAACAGAGGAATGGATACAAAAAATGTGGTGCATTTACACAATGGAATACTACTCAGCTATTAAAAATAATGACTTCACAAAATTCACAGGCAAATGAATGGATCTAGAAAATATCATCCTGTGAGGTAACTCAGTAACAAAAGAACACACATGATACGTACTCACTGATTAGTGGGTATTAGGCAAAGATCGTGAAATACCCACAATACAACTCATGGATCACATGAAGCTCAAGAGGAAGGAAGACCAAAGAGTGGACGCTTCAGTCCTACTAAGAAGGGAGAACAATATAATCAAGGGAAGTACAGGGTGGGAGGGGTTTGGGAGGAAGAGAGGATGGGAAGGTGGAAAGAGAGGCAGAATCAGGTATGGGAGGAAGGAAATGTACAAAGGGTCAAGAATTTGAACAGAAGTGTGTAGCAATGGGGAACTCGGGGTAGCAACCAGAAAGTCCCAGATGCCAAGAAAGCAAGAGCCTCCCAGGACCCCTTGGGGGATGACACTAGATGAAATACCCCACAAAGGGGAGGGAGAACCTATCAAGACCATATCCAGAGGTTAGACATGGCTTCCTGGTTGAGGGATGGGGCCATCTCCAAAATTTTAACCCAGAACAGCTCCTGTTTAAAGGAAATACAGGGACAAAGAGTGGAGCAGAGACTGAAGGAAAGGCCATCCAAAGACTGCCACACCTAGGGATCCATCCCACATGCAGACACCAAACCCACACATTATTGCTGATGCCAAGAAGTGCTTGCTGACAGGAGCCTGATACAGCTGTCTCCTGAGAGGCTCTGCCAGATCCTGACAGATACAGATGTGGATGCTCGCAGCCAACCATCAGCCTTAACATAGGGACCCCAATGGAGGAATTAGGAGAAGGACTGAAAGAGCTGAAGGGGCTTTATCTGATATCAATGGGAGGGGAGGCCCTTGATCTTGTGAAGGCTTGATGCCCCAGTGCAGAGAAATGCAAGTGCGGTGAGGTGGGAGTGGGTGGGTGGGTGGAGGAGCACCCTCATAGAAGCAGGGTAACGGCGGATGGAATAGGGAGTTTGCAGAGGGGAAACTGGGAAAGGGGATAACATTTGAAATGGAAACAAATAAAGTATTCAATTAAAAAATGTTTTTTAAAAAAAGTCATTGTATTGCCAAAAAAAAAAAGAAGAAGATGAAGATGACAAAGATGTGGCCTTGCTACAGAAGGTATGGGCCTTGTTGGAGGAGTTTGTCATCTGCTGTCTGTGGATCAAGATATAGAACTTTCAGCTCCTTCTCCAGCACCGTTGTCTGCCTGTGTGCTGCCATGCTCCTCTCCATGATGATAATTAACTGAACCTCTGAAACTGTTGGCTAGCCCCAATTAAATGTTTTCCTTTATACAAATTGTGATCATGGTGTCTCTTCACAACACACAAGAGAACTGATCATACAGCCTCATAAAACGTAGATACAAATGTTTATTACAACATTGTTACTCTTAGCAAAAATGTGAAAATAACACAAATATCCATCAACTAACATATACAACAAGCTATGTCTGAAGAAATAGCATTCAGTCATAAGAAGAACAGAATAAAGATATAAACTATAACATGTCTAAACACTGCACACATTATGTATGCTAGGTGAAAAAGTCAATCACAAAGACCAAATATTGCAACTGCATGTACATGAACTATCTAGAGGAAGAAGAGAAAGAGGATAAGTAGTTGCTTATGCCCCGAGGATTGAGAAATAGAACAGTAATGTCTAGTGAGGATCAAGTTTCTCCCTGAGGTAGTGAAAACACTGCACAGTTGACTGTGATGATTGTACAGTGCTGTGAATACTGTCAACCAGTAACTTGTACACTTCAAATGGGTACAGTTACCATATGCAAATTAAATCTCAAAACTTTTAATCAACAATATGAAAAGTCAGAGCTCTATGCATCCACCCCTACCACAAACAACTGTCCCTTCCTAACTGCCTCACACATACACACACACACACACACACACACACACACACACACACACACGAGAGTCATCCTCTGGAGAAAAAACCTAAACCAGAGGTGAGACAAAGAACTAAATAGAAAAGGAAAGAAATGCACAGGCTTAAGTCAAAGGCGAGTATGCAGAGTGGGACACCAATTCCTCTTGCAGCTTATAACCATACTAGAAATCAATAAATGGCTCTTGGGAGAAATTATAGAAATGCAAAGACCTATGGACTGCAGTATTTTAAAAACCTCCAAATAAAACTTGTGTTGCATCTCTATATCCTTACAGTAAAATTCCCAAAAACCCATGCACTTCTACTCAAGGGGCTGCCTGATCTCTCCATCCAGATATTTAACAGTCAAGTCAGACTTGACCTCTCCCATTCAGTAAATGGAAACACTAGTCATCTATTTGTTCAAGTCAAAATCTTTAACATTGATGGCAGAGTCTGTTGCACGTACTTATAATCTTGAAACACAGGAGAATACAGTAAGAGGATTGTCATGAGTTCAAGACCAGTAGGCTTCATGGTAAGTTCTAAGCCAGCCTAGTTTAGAGTATAAAATCCTGTATCTATAGATAGATAGATAGATAGACAGACAGACGGACTAACAGGCAGGCAGAGGGAGAGAGGGAGACAGCTCAGCAGGTGCTTGCTACCAAGTCTGATGACCTGATTTTGAACCCTCAATTAACACATACTCACATACAAGCATTATTAATTATAAACTATTGGTGGTTAACATTAAAAAATCTTTGACATTATTTTTTCCTCTCATAACCCAGTAAGTAAACAAATCCTGTTTGAATCTCTTAAACCACAGCCAAATCTACAACTACCTCAGTCTAAAATGGAAATGCGGACAAAGCTTAGTAAGAAGCCCTTGCCTAGCACGTGCAAGACTCTGTATAATCCTCTACAATGTAAAAATAAAAAAGGTCACTAAAGCATCCTAATCATCTAAGAGCTGTACACACCAAACTTCCTCCAGGCTTGCCTTCTGAGCCTCAACATGTAAAGAATCTCTAAACTTTCCAAATATCCCATGAGAAACACAATGAGCAAGTCTGGGCCAGCAGGATGGCTCAGCAGGTCAGCATACTTGCTGCCGAGCCTGACAGTCTCATCCCCCAGAGCACAACGGATGGAAAGAGAGAACTAACTCCCTCCAAGTTGACCTCTGATTCACACACACACACACACACACACACACACATACACACACATACACACACACACACACACACACCAAACAAGTAAATAAATAAATGTAAAATTTTAATGTATATTTTAGAGGGAAATGAAAAATACTTTATTGGGATATAAAATTCTCAAAGAAGCCAAATATACAATTGAAGCAGTCCCCATTTTCCCTGACTTACAATGTCCTTTAATCTGAAGTCACTGCACGAATAACACATAGCTTTATAAAAATTGGTAAGCCAGGGCTGGAGAGATAGCTCAGTGGTTAAGAACACTGACTGCTCTTCCGAAGGTCGTGAGTTCAAATCCCAGAAAGCACAGGGTGGCTCACAACCAACTGTAATGAGATCTGATGCCCTCTTCTGGTGTGTCTGAAGACAGCTACAGTGTCCTTACATATAACAATAAATAAATCTTAATTTAAAAAATTGGTAAGCCATACCTCAAACTCTTTCCTCAGGCGTTCCTCCCTTTGAGTGCTAAACTCAAGCTCGCTCGTCTGTCGCCGTAGAAGGTCAGAGCAGTCCATGTGTTCTGCTTCTAGCTGTTCCACTTTTTTCTGCATACTCTGCACAGCACTATCTTGCTCCTAGAAAGTAATTCCCTTTGATTCAGTAGTTGGCAAGCTATTAGTAACTAAGAGTTACTATACAGAAGGCACAGATTAAAATCTGGGCTTCAGTTATAACAGTGGGTTACCCTGTAGAGGTAGGAGACAGTTACATCTTTTCCACAGTGTCTCAGGATGTACATGTAACTTTTGTAATTAGTAAGTGTGATTAATAAACACTGTAACTAACGTTATGTATGGGACATTAGAATATCACACTAGCTCAAATGACCTCTGTGGGTATGTGCAGCAGTGCTGTAGTTCACCTGTCACATACACTTTCTCTTGTCATTAATATGTGTGAGTCTTTAGGAAGACGATGTCCCTTTGTGTGATAAGAGCTGATTAGCTTGAACACTTAGTAGACCTCTGAGAGACATTACTGTGAGCACAGGGTACTTAACTATTGCCGAGTGCTCTTCACGTTAGAACCACTAGATGGCTGTGTTTCATTTCCTCTTCAATTTCCAACAGGTTTGCAAAGAAAATAGCTGAAGCTTCTCTATTTAAATAGCTTTATGTCTTATTCCAATTAAACTTAAAAATCATGTCTGGATTGGAATCTAAAACAAAATTCATAGATAGATAGATAGATAGATAGATAGATAGATAGATAGATAGATAGATAGATAGATAGATTCTCCACAATAGTTAATCCAAAATTATCTATGATCATCATCCCCACATCCTTCTCTCCCATCTTTCCCCACCAACATACATGGACGCACACAAAGGGCTCGTGGTGGGAGGGAGTGGGGCTTCCAAGAGTCTCTGACCGCTGAAAACAGAATATGGGTACACAGATTTCAATCATAATTCTCCACCAAAAACTGTCTTGTTTGTTTGTTTGATTGATTGTTACTGAGCAATTCTAGGTTTCCTTTCTGGATTTTTTTTTATTCTCCTTAATAAAAGCATTTAAAAAGTAACTCAGAGGGACATTTTATTAGAGTTTGAGGAAACGACATAGCAGGCAAGCTATAAATCTCAGCAGCCTCTGGGAAAACAAAGATAGAAGAAGAAGGAGGAGGAGGAGGAAGATGAGAAGGAAGAGGAGGAGAAGGAAGGAGAAGGAAGAAGGAAGAAGGAAGAAGAAGAGCCATTCCTTTTGAGTTAGGGCCCAAGAAAGCCAGTTTGTCCAGCAGTGATGACTGATAGGCAGCTGCATGCAGGAAGGGAAAAGAGGGACTTCACAGATACAGTGACAAATGTCAGAAGTCAGGGGAAGCCTGCTTAGGCTTTGTCCATTATCCTAAAGAAACAGAAGACCGACTTATGCTTTTTTCAGTTAGAACTCAAGCTACTCCTCCCATCTCCTCAGCATGTCCTCAAGTGAATCAGCTTTCCTGTGGGGTGCTCTCCCAGTCAGGTGATCGCCGGGGCCACTGATATTTTGTCTTAAGGAAGGAGAAAACGGTATCTAATCTTTGGAGCAGATCAGAACGTCATGTGCTGACCTAGGGCCGGACAGTGGTCGGTGCTTTTGACCACGAGAAAGCATTTTCCCTTACCAGGCCCCAACAACACTCTCTATCTCCACCTTCTTGTGTGTTGTTTTCAATTCCGAGAAAAGCACAGCTGAGCTTACCCTTTCTAGGGTTTTCAGGGAAATGGGAGGTAACCACATGGAACAGGGCCATCACCGATGGACTCCAAAGCTACTCCCTGAAACACCACTTTCCATACAAATATATACTAACTTCCAAGGACTCCTGGACACTAAAAAAAAAATCACAGAAATCATGTTCATAATTTGCTATCAAAACTGTCTGAGAAGAAGCCTTCATATGCAATAAGTTTTAAGAACATGAGCACTGTGCAAGTCTAAGGCTCCATCATTACCTACATCAGTAATCACTCCTCCAAGCAGTCACTGCAAATATTAACCCAAGGTCACCTTTAGGGCCCTTTTTATTAGCATATACTTATTGTGCCAAATGATGGGTTTACCGCAATTTCATCTGACCATATCCAGCCTCCGCTGGCTTCTCTTGTCCTCCATTCCCTTCCCACTGGTCCCCTCTCCCACTCCCAGATAAGACCCCGTCAGACTTCTATTCAATATTCATGGCTTTTTCTTAACTTTTTAACCTTTATTTTTATTGCATGGGTGTGGGCGTTATGCCTACATGTACACCTGTGCACCGTGTGAATGCAGTGGCTGTGGAGGCCGGAAGAGGGTATTGGATCCCCTCAAACCTGTGTTTAGCCTATGATATTTTATCTTTTATTTTATCTGATCTCATCCTGAGTGCTGAGATTACAGGTATACACCACCATGCTCCCTTCTGCGTGATGTTTAGAAGTGGGTAGGGCGAACTCAGGCATTGTGTATGCACAACGCCTCCACCCATGCAATAAAAATAAAGGTTAAAAAGTTAAGAAGGCCAGATGTCCCTCAACAGAGGAATGGATACAGAAATTATGGTACATTTACACAATGGAGTACTACTCAGCTATTAAAAAGAATGAATTTATGAAATTCATAGCCAAATGGATGGACCTGGAGGGCATCATCTTGAGTGAAGTAACACAATCACAAAAGAACTCACACAATATGTATTCACTGATAAGTGGATATTAGCCCAAAACTTAGGATACCCAAGATATAAGATACAATTTGCTAAACGCATGAAACTCAAGAAGAATGAAGACCAAAGTGTGGACACTGTGCCCCTTCTTAGAATTGGGAACAAAACACCCAGGGAAGGAGTTACAGAGACAAAGTTCGTAGCTGTGATGAAAGGATGGACCATTTAGAGACTGCCGTATCCAGGGATCCATCCCATAATCAGCTTCTAAACGCTGACACCATTGCATACACTAGCAAGATTTTGCTGAAAGGACCCAAATATAGCTGTCTCTTGTGAGACGATGCCGGGGCCTAGCAAACACAGAAGTGGATGCTCACAGTCAGCTATTGAATGGATCACAGGGCTCCCAATGGAGAAGCTAGAGAAAGTACCCAAGGAGCTAAAGGGATCTGCAACCCTATTGTTGGAACAACATGATGTACTAACCAGAACCCCGGAGCTCTTGTCTCTAGCTGCATATGTATCGAAAGATGGCCTAGTCGGCCATCAATGGAAAGAGAGGCCCATTGGACTTGCAAACTTTATATGCCCCAATATAGGGGAATGCCAGGGCCAAAAGAATGGGAATGGGTGGGTAGGGAAGTGGGGGGGCGCTATGGGGGACTTTTGGGATAGCATTGGAAATGTAATTGAGGAAAATATGTAATAAAAATATTAAAAATTAAAAAAAAAAAGTTAAGAAGGAGCCATGGATATTATGTGGAAGTCTGGAGGGGTCTTATCTGGGGGTGGGAGGGGGGACCAGTGGGAAGGGAATCACAAGCACTCCACCAAGTCAACTGTAACCCTGGCTCAAAGTTGAGATTTGGGAGAGGAAAAGGGCAGAAATATTGGAAATGAAAAACCTCATTGAATAATAAAAATACCTTAAGCTTGTGTTGATTTATTCTGTCATTATTCATCTCTAACTTTTTTTCACAATCTCAATTACTTCGATAAACTCTTCTCCAGTGGTATTCTCATCCATACTGCTTTCTTATCAAAGTCCCAAACTGACTTTCTTACCACAACCATCTGCTTCTTGAATCCTCTTTGAAGTCACTGGGGGGAGAGGGGGGTTGTTGCTGTTGTTGTTGTTGTGGTTGGTTGGTTGGTTTTTTGTTTTGTTGTTTGGGGTTTTTTTGTTTAGTTTTGTTTTGTTTGTGGTTTTTCAAGACAGGGTTTCCCTATGTAGCTCATGGAATCCTGGCATTCACTCTGACTTTGAACTCAGAGATCCACCTTCCTCTTGCCTCCAGATCCTTTAGAGTGCCTAGGATTAAAGGCATGCACCACCATGCCCTGCCCACAGCTGACTTTTTTTCCAAGCAGGATTTTGAATTCATTCTTTAGTACTTCAACAATTTCGGGGGCTGGTAAGATGGCTCAGCAGGTAAGAGCATCCGACTGCTCTTCCAAAGGTCCTGAGTTCAAATCCCAGCAACCACATGGTAGCTTACAACCATCCGTAATGAGATCTGACTCCCTCTTCTGATGTGTCTGAAGACAGCTACAGTGTACTCACATATAATAAATAAATAAATCTTTTTTTTAAAATTTCATTATGTGGGTTTTTGTTTTATTTTGTTTTTCTGTTATTGAGAAGTTATGCACTTCAGAGGGGTCATATGACTTGAGGGGGGATGCTTGGGGGATATGTGTGTCTGTGTGTGTCTGTGTGTATCTGCCTCTGTGTGTGTGTGCCCCCATTCCTAAGGTGAAAAGAAAGGCAGACAGGAGGATCATCAGCTCGTGAGCCAGGTAAGCTGGAGAACACAGTGCAGCAGATACAGGAGGGATCCCAATCAAGGCAGAAGGAAAGAACTGACTCCCGACATTATCATCTCACTCTGCACATGTGTTATGCCATAAACAGAAGTGTTCATAAGAATGCCTCTCGGAGGCTCGGGTGCTTGACTGCCTGCTCTCCAGTTGGTAGGGCTATTTAAGTAGGTTAGGGCATGTGGCCTCACTGGAGGAAGTATGTCACTGAGGCTTCAAAAGCCCTCGACCCCTGTTTGCAGTTCAAGACATGAGCCCTCAGATGTTCCTAATGCCCTGTATGCATGCTGCCACATTCCCCAGCCATGGTGAAAAACTCTTATCTCAACGGAACCATAGCTCAAAATAAACTCTTCCTTCTGTAAGTTAGTTGCCTTGGTCACAGTGTTTTGTCACAACAGAAACCAAATTGAGACAGCAGTGAGTCCCAGGAGTGCAGTAGTACTAAAAGAACCTGGCCATGTGAGGGGTTTTGGAAGAATGTGATAGACTTTGGGACTTGGAATAAAAAGCTGCTGAGAGGTGTAAGAACGGTTTAATGGGATGTCTACTAGGGTCCTGAAAGACAGTTCTGGGAGCAATGCAGACCATGGAGCTGAGCTCAGACACTTTCACAGCAATTGGCCATAGATCATTGCTGTGATTGGGGGGTGGGGGAGGGCAGGGGAGAAGGAACCTCTGTCTGCCTTTGTCCTAAGAACTTGCCTATTGTTTCATTTTCAAATTAATAGTCAGATTTCTTTGCTGGAAATTTCAAGACATCCTAATATTGACTCTGTCCCATGGTTACGAGTAATCACCCTTCTTTACAATGAAAAGGGCAAAAAGAACCACAACATGTAGCTTGGAAAGGAAAAGAACACTAGCAAGCTTAATGTTATAGCTAAGCCTTGTGCTAAAAGAGAGAATTCAATTGTTGAGCAGATTGTTGCCATTGCAGGGGTTGTGAGAAATAGAATCTACACTGGAATAAATAGAAGTTATGTCCATGGGAAAGATCCCACACAGATAAGTTTCCAATTTGTGAAAGAAAAATGCAAAGAAGTTTTCTGATACTAGAAACAAACAACAAAAGCTGCTACAAAACTGATTCAATGGGGGGGAGGGGGGAGCAGGTCAATCCCAAGCTAACAGCTGACCCTGACAGTGTGAGCCACATGGAGCTGGCTTTACAGTCATGGAGGAACAGGAGCTAAGGAGACCTGGAATCTTACTCCATGGTTCCAGAACGCCACTGAGATCTGGTAAAATGTGGCATGAGGTCCCAGAGCAGGCAGGAAGCCCTGAAAGGCCATTGTGTGAAGCCATGAATATGAATCCTGAATTTCTCTGGAGACCTCAAAGACCTTAGAGGTACAGACTATGAGATATCTGAAGGAGTGTGGTCTCCCTTTTCCCAGCCTGGAACCTGCTTGCTCAAGGGTGGAGTTTCCTGCTCATTCGTTCTGCCACGCCTACTGCTGGACCCTGTGGCTTTGCTGCTTGGAGCCACACACATGTTCATCCTGTTACTTGATCCCGAGATTGTTTGGCGGGAAATCGGGTTCCCTCCCCCTTCCTTTATAACTGAGTGTCTGAAAAAGTAAAATTGAGCTTTGATCAGAATGCTGTCTTAGCTACATTTCTTTCTCTCGCCGCCTAGCCCCTCTTCTCTTCCAGGTTTCCAAAATGCCTTTCCAGGCTAGAACCCAGGCTGTGATCTGCTGGCCGGACACAACAAAGGAGAGCTGCATACAGAGAGAGAACCAGCCAAAGAGAAAAACTAGGTTATAGACAGCAATGATGGAAGGGCAGAGCCGTCTAATAAGCCATGTGATATCAGACATGGACCTATAGGATTTAGAGTTCCACTTTTCTTTTGTCTTCATTCCTTCTTTTTGGGGTAGTCATATATATTCTGTACCACTGTGTAGCTTGGAAGTATGTAGCTTTCTCTTTTATTTTATTTTACAGAGGATTACAGTTTTTAAATTGCCTGGAGTCTCAGAAGAGACTGGAATTTGGATTTAGAACTGTTGAGACTGTATAAGACTCTGGAAACTGTCATGGTTGGACTAAACATATGTGTTCATTATGATATGGCATGATACAATGAGGCCAGGGATCAGAATGTGGTGGTTTGAATAAGATGTTCCCCACATTCTCAACATCTGGATACTTGGTCCCAGCTGATGACACTGTTTGAGTACGTTTAGGAGGTGTGGCCTTGATGGAGGAAGGATGCACTTGGGGTGGGCTTTGAGGTTTCAAAAGTTATATTTATTATTTACTCTTCTTTTGCCATGGCAAAACACCATGGCCAGGGCAACTTATAAGCAAAAGGATTTATTTGGGCTTACATTTTCAGAGGGCTAGAGTCCATGATGACCAAGCAAAGGCATGGTACAGGAACAGCTGAGCGCTCACATGCAGATCCTCAAGTAGGTGGTAGAGAAGGCACTGGAAATGGTGCAAGTCTTTTGAAATCTCAAAACTTACCCTCTGTGACACACGGTGTCCCACAAGGCCACACTTCCTAATCCTTCTCAAACAGTTCCAATTGGGGACCAAGTATTCAAACATACACACCTATGAGGGCCATTCTCCTTCATTACAGCATACCATGTGCTGTTTCCAATGTGTTCTCTTTGTTTCCTGTTGTAGCTAAAGATGTGAGCTCTCATCTGTCCCTGCTGCCACTCTTCTGAGCCATGATGTCCACACACTCTTATACCTCTAGATCCATAAGCTCACAATAAATCCATGGTTGCCTTGGTCACAGTGTTTTATCACAGCAATAGAAACTTTACTTAACAAGGGAGACAAATCATGTTCCAAGCATAAAACATAACCAGAAAGAAAACTTCAATTAGGCATGAGATCTATAAAGGCTTAGTAGTTGTTAATGAGTAGAAAGAATTTACTTTACAACTTACTATGAAACCAGAAGACACACTCCACCAAAGTAAAAAAGAAAAAAAAAAGAAAAGAAAAAAGACACAGATAAAATTTAAATAGAAATCCAACACAGGAGAGGTTCCTGGGAGAATGGAAAAGGAAGAACTTTTTGTCTATCAAACCTTACAAACTCACTGCAGACAAACTGAGAACTATAGTCAGAAACGCTGGCCCTCTATACCAATGCAATGAGCCTGCATGAGCTCCATCTACCTTATATATGTGCTTGGTTTCTATCAGCCATGTAAGAATTGAGTTTCTCTTCTCAAATGGTCGTTTCACTTTGCAACAGTATCATCTCCATGTGGCCTACTCCCTAGAGCTTCAAGTTAACTTCACTAACACTTCCTTTGGAGGTCATTTTTAGCAAGTGGAATCAGAATTGAAAAAACTGGCCAATGCCTAGTAAGCATGATACTCATTATATGTGAATCTGACCATAATCAGTTTTTAATGTATTTGTTAGCTTTACCATAGCTTACTTTTCTATATGAACATTTCCTTTTTCAATGTTTTGTCTTGAGAAATGTACTTCATACAGTTCTTGCTAGTTTTAACTTAGTCTGCTTTTCCCATACAGTTGATATAACACAGGTGATTTTATAATGTATGGTGTAGATTGTGTAAGATCAAACCTATATGGATTAGATGTGCAGATAAACAGATAAGAGGTAGATAGATCAGGTGATCTTAAGACTTAGGAGCAACTCCAGCTCCATTCTTAAACTCGTCCTCCATTCTTAGTAAGGTCAGCTGCTAGTGTGGGATCTTTGTGCTCAGAATATACTACTGGTAGAGGACAGGAGACTACTGGGGGTGGTAGAGTACAGGGACATACGAGGGATTGGGGGGAAAGAGGCTAACAAAAACAAACTATTCGCTAAAATACCACAATGAAATTTATTATTGAGTATGCTAACGTCCAGTAAGATGATTCACTGGGTAAAGGCACTGACCACATAAGCCCCCACCTCAATCTGCTCACCAGAACCCACACAAAGGTGGAATGAGAGAACTCACCCCACAAAGATATGCTCTAGTCTAAGCATGCACACCTCCACACACAATAATAATAAAATTTAAAATGCACATTAAAAGAGTATAATGTTTATCTATATTCATCAACTAAAAGGTACTGACTCCAAATCCATATTTAATATGATGATACATAACCTTACCTTTTTTAGAGACAAAGATGATTAACGACTCTTTCATATGTAGAACAAACCTTTGGGTGAAATCAAAGTAGCACCTCAAGTTATTTGAATGCCTAAATACTTAACGCAGTTATGTTTGCTCTCTCTGAGTGAAGTCAGAATGTTCTGTGCATTAACTACTTTTCTATGGCTGTGCTACACATCATGACCAAGGCATACGAGAGAAGGAAGGCCTTATTTGGGCTTACAGTTCCAAAAGTTAAGAGTTCATCCCCACACCACCGGCAGGAACGCAGGGCAATAGTTAGGCAGGCAGGGGGCACAAAGCAAGAGAGCATGCTGGGAAGGGCACGAGGCTTTGGAACTGTCAAAGCCCACCTCCAGTGACATGATTCTGTCAGCAAGGCCATGCTCCTCAACCCACCCAAAAGCGCCACCACCTGGGGACTGAGTGTTCAAACGTTGAGTTTATGGGGGACACTGTCATTCACACGACCACAGGTGTCCTTCTTACCTTCACCTAATATGAGATTTTTTTAAATTGCCTCTATAAAAAAAAAAAATAGTTTACAACTTTAGAAACTAAGAAAGTTGGCACTGAAAATATATTTATTGTAAGGACTCTGTCGCTCTCAAGAACAGAAATTTGGGAAGCTGACTCAGAGGTTATGGGCACTGGCTCTTCTTACAGAGGACTTGGGTTCAGTCCTCAGCACCTACACAGCAATTCTGTAACTCCAGTTACAGGGGATCCAATGTCCTTTTCTGGCCCCTGAGGACACCAGGCACTAAGCATTAATGTGGTGCACAGACTTGTATGCAGGCAGAACACTCACCCACCCAAAATAAAAATAAAATTATAGTCAGGTGGTAGTAGTACATGCCTTTAATCCCAGTATTCAGGAGGCAGAGGCAGATGGATGGTTCCAAACCAGCCTGGTCTACAGAGCAAGTTCCAGGATAGCCAGGGCAACAAAGAGAAACCCATATCAAAAATAAATAAATAAATAAATAAATAAATATATTTTTGAAAGTAGACACTTTGTCCCAAATAGCCCAGAGTCACTGGGCAATCCAGTGAGTCCCCTCTCACTGTCCAAGCGTTATCTGCAGCCAGGGGTGGGTGGCAGTGCACCAATTTAACTCCAGCACTTGGGAGGCAGAGGCAAGTAGATCTCTGTAAGTTTGATGACAGTGCTGGCTACAGAGTGAGTTTCAGGGCATCCAGGGTTACACAGGGAAACCCTGACTCAAAATAAACAAATAAATGAATGAATGAGTGACCTATCTACAGGAAAAATATTAATGTCATCACCACATTAAAATGACTTTTCTAAGTATTAGAGAAACGTGTTTCATAGAAATTACTAAACAAATGTCAAAAGATATTTCTACAACTGTACTACATTTTATTATGATACAATACCACTTGATTATCTTTGTTTTCTTGTACTTTTAGGGCATGATCTTTAAAAAAAAAAATCTTTGCTTGCTTTACCATTCTCAAGCACTTCCCTGTTCGAGTAGTCTGAGAGCTTTAGGTCAGGTTCTTAAAGTCTTCATTCCATTTTGAGCTGTAACTGGTACTTTGATGGTCTGGTCTCATTCCTCTGCAGGAGAATTCCTCCCTCCTCCAATTTCCCTTCTATTGAAAAGACTGTGTCCTTTTTCCCAACACGTTCTTAGCATTTTGTCCACATCAACTGGGTGTGGCTGTAGGGTTTACTTTTAGACTCTTTGATTGGCTTCTCTGTTTTTATGCAAATCCACACTGATCTGACCAGTACAATTCAACAGCGCACTGGAAAGTCGGGCGCATAATGCTACTTCCTGGTTTGCCTTTTTTCTTAAGATTGCTTCAACTGTAAAGGGCTTTATAGTGGTCCCATCAAAACTTTAGGAGTTTGTTGTTGTTGTTGTTGTATGAAGACTGTCGTTAATGTTATTTTGTTTGGTCTGGTTTTTGAGACAGGGCCTTGGGCCTTATATATGTAAAAAAACATAAAATGTTTTTAAAAACAGAGTAAAACTATATGAAAGTATATAAATAATATTCTACATCAGGTTCAGAACAGGGGCTCTGCTGTGGGATAGGACAGTGATGAATTGGAGAAGTGATTCAAAATGGTCCTCAATGGTATAAAATGTACTGTGCTTTCAATCCGAATTGAGAATC
Organism: Mus caroli; assembly: GCF_978045245.1. Taxonomy (NCBI): domain Eukaryota; kingdom Metazoa; phylum Chordata; class Mammalia; order Rodentia; family Muridae; genus Mus; species Mus caroli. Next base: position 72,025,302 of record NW_028227261.1, read on the forward strand.
TCACGCACTGAGATGAAGTACTTGGTGGATGCCAGTTACATCACTGGTACTGGCTCCAGCGTATCTGATTTCTTACAATAGAAAAAATAATACTGACCTGTGAAATGAAATTCACAGTAGAAGATGGGAGAGTTCTTTCTTCTGTCCACTAGAGGGAAGTGTTGAACTTAAAATGTTTTTAAAAGCAGCTTGTTTTTAAACTAACATTTAACATCACAGAAACCCACATTGTGCTGTTAGAAAATAATCTTGTTTTCTTTCCACATCTTCTACAAACACATACAGGAAACTATAATTCTTTATATGTACTTATGTAAACAACATTTCTCAGAATCCAAACTATAGTTCCAACCCTGAGGAATTTTAATTATACTTGTAGAAGTATATTTAGAAAAGTATCAAGCAAATATGCTCTTTCTAGCTTAGAAAACACATCAATTTGGCTATCTATAACACTAATCTGATATAAGGTGGTCTCCTCAAAGAACCAGGATGAAAAACAAAACAAAACAGTAATTTGTTCCTGAATTGTAGACTGTACAGTGAAAGGGCTGAAGAGATGACTCAGCAATGAAGTCCATGTATTGCTCTTCCAGAGGACTCAAGTTCAATTCCCAGCTCCCACATCAAGAGGTTCACAACCACCTGTAACTCCAGCTCCAGAGGATCCTACACTTCCGGCCACTGCAGATGCCTGCCCTCCCCGATAACTAAAAATAAATTTAAAAAGCAAGACATGCAACCTTACAGAGTCATAAGGAGTCATGGAAAGAAAAAATTAAAACCAATCAATCAATCAATAAATAAATCAATGCTACACTGTGTCATAACTAGCATTAACCCAGACACTATTTACTATCGCAAAGTCCTTTTCTCTACACCTAGAGCAGCTGTGGGTCCCTATGCTAATCACTATCTATTACAGATAGACATTTCTACGATGAGGGTTAATGAGTCTATTAATCTATAGTATAACAAGTCATTGGACTCAGTTTAATATCATGTCATTTTAGCAGCATAAAACTAGTAGGTTCTCTTGAGATACAGTATGGGTTTCACCTTGTGTACTGAGACTGAAATACAATCAAAAAGTTACTGGTTACCCTCATGATGTTTGCAGCCACTATTATACCAACAGGAATGTCTTCATGTCTTGCCAGGCAGTTTATTTCTTTGTTTGTCTGTTTCGAAACAGGGTCTTGGCTGCCCTGGAACTCTCTCTGTAAACCAGGCCCATGCTAGTAGGATTTGCTGAAGGAGGTGGAGACAGGAGGGTCACAAGTTCATGGCCAGGCCAATTCTTAACGTGGCTCACAGGGTTCATAGCTGGGTAACATTTTTCTCCTCAGGTATCATGTATAACACCTTCCTGAACTATGAGAGCTAATAGTGGGGATGGAGCTTCCAGGCAAGCACTAACGTGATTTCTCCATGGTCAATGGCTCAGGTAGGTGATGTCTTCAGCAATAGGGCCTCACTGTCGTGTTCTGAAGGGTAACCAACAGCAACAGCAATAGCCAGTAATGTTTGAGGGCCTACGAGGGATTATGGGAACATCAATGGCCAAAAAGGTAACCCATTCAGGCCCTGGGTGTATTTGTTGCCGTGTGGTGTCTAGCAGGACCAGCCTGTTACACTGTAACTCCATTTTAACTTTTCATATATGTGCATACACAGTTTAGGAAGCCTCTAGAGTAATAGGTTTCCACATAGCTTTTTGAAAGGGTCTTTAGTGTAATTATCCACCTCCCATCCCCTCCTCTATCCTGCCTTCCCATCCCTAAATCTAACGCAGCTCTTCTGCTCCATTCATCTCCCATACAGTTTTTGGAGATTTTGTTTATGTATATGTGTTGTTTTTCTGTTCACCATGTGCATTCAGTGTCCTCAGAAGCCAGAAAAGAACACTGAATTTCATTTAAATGGAGTAACTGACAGTTTTGAGCCACCATGTCGACGCTGGGAATTGAACCCAGGTCCTCTGTGAGAGCTCTTAACCCCTGAGCCAGCATCACTAATCTCCTTCAGCCCTTTACTCTACCTCCTGCTTCCTGCAAGCCTCTCTCCATGGCCCCTGACTCCATGGTTTCCTGACCTCTCAGTGTTTACAGATGAGACGTACACATCTGAAGAGTCAAAGCATCCATATATGAAAGAAAATGTGATGCTTGTCTTCTGGTCTGGGTTACCTCACTCGGGATGACCACTTCAAGCTCCATCCAACTGCCCTCAAATTTCATTTTTCCTAATAATATCCCATTGTGTACGTAGACCACAGTTTCATTATTCATTATTCATTCATCAGCGGAAGAATATCTGGGTAATTCCATTTCGTGTATATTGTGAATGGAGCAGCAATGACCATAGATGAGCAGTAACTCTGAAGGCACACACACACACACACACACACACACACAGAGAGAGAGAGAGAGAGAGAGAGAGAGAGAACTTGAGGAGCCACAGGTAGCAGCTTGAGTGAGACAATGACAAATCTCCCCAGCTGCAGTGGCACCAAGGCTAGCACTCTCCCTGATAACCTGCTGGGCGCTTCCCAGGTGCTGCTGGTGCCTGTCCTTGGAAAAGGGAGATTAGGGTCCCACGTTTAAATCATAGAAGGTAGGTAGGTCACAGATAGTTATGGCCGGTCATAAAACTAGCTCCTGATAGCCCCATAAAGATCATCCTTAGGTCAGAAGAATCCCCCTCTCAGCCTTGTGATTCCGCCCTTAAAATGGTATCCGGTCTGAATTATGACTTATCTCACCCACCTTCCCTCCCATCACCCTAAGCATTTGCAGAATTTCTAACTATGCTGTATGTAAGTGCCAAGACACCCAAGCTCAAGGTTGCACTCCTGTCCTATGCTGTGGGAAGGGTTGTGGTCCTAGTCTGACTCGTGACTAAGAGACTCGTATGCACCATTGCAGCGGGCTCTGCAGTTCTTGAGCTCTCCTGAGTTTCCTGTGGAGTTGGGGCATAACAATAGAAACTCACTGTAGTTATGATAGCAAACACAAGACTTGTGAGGCTCAGGCCACATGAAATCCCATACACGAATCAATGAATGTAACAATACATCACATAAATGGGCTCAAAGACAGAAATCACATGATCATCTTAAGGGAAGCAAAAATGGTGTTTGACAAAACACAGCGTCTCTTTATGATAAAAGCACCCAAGTGGGCCAGTGAAATGGCCTCCCAAGTACTTGCCTCCAAGTGTGACCTGAGAATCTGTATAGTAGAGAGGCTTGGTTCATGCAAATTGTGTGCCCCTCCCCAAACACACACACTAAGCCTTAAAAACTTTTATTTTGTTTAACAAAATCTAAAGAAACTGGGGATAAAAGGAATGTATCTCCGTATAATAAAAGCTGGTGGGACTAAAGCATCCTCACTTGGGCCCTATGGCTTGTTAACCTTTTTGAGTTCTGTGGATTGTACTCTGGGTTGAGACTGCATACCATGCATGTCCTTTTGGGTCTGAGATACAGCACACACAGGATGATATTTTCCATTTCCATCCATTTGCCTCCAAAACTCATGTCGTCTTTGTTCTTAATAGCCGAATAGTATTCCACTGTGTAAATGAACCATATTTTCTGTATTCATTCTTCCATTGTAGAACATCTGGGTTGTTTCCAGCTTCTGGCTATCACAAATAAGGCCACTATGAACATAGTGAAACATGCCCCTGTGGCATGGTAGGGCATCTTTTGAGTATATTCCCAATTGTGGTATAGCTGGGTCTTCAGGTAGATCTTTTTCCAATTTTCTGAGGAACCTCCAGATTGATTTCCAGAGTGGTTGTACCAGTTTGCAATCCCACCATTAATGGAAGAATATTCCTCTTTCTCTGAATTCTCGCCAACGTGTGGTGTCACCTGAGTTTTTTATATTAGCCATTCTAATTGATGTAAGAAAGACTTTCAGGGTTGTTTTGATTTACATTTCCCTGATCACTAAGGACCTTGAACAATTCTTTAAGTGCTTCTCTGCCATTTAAGATTCCTCAGTTGTGAATTCTGTTTAGTTCTATACCCCATTTTTTTTAATTGGGTTGTTTGGTGGTTTTGGAGGTTAGCTTCTTGAGTACTTTATATATTTTGGGTCTTAGCCTTCCATCAGATGTGAAGTTAGTGATTTTTTTTCCCAATCTGTAAGTTGCCAATTTGTCCTATTGACTACATCCTTTGCCTTACAGAAGCTTTTCAGTCTCATGAGATCCCATTTATCAATTCTTGATCTTAGAGCCTAAGCCATTGAAGTTCTCTTTAGGAAATTCCATGCCTATGAGTTCGAGGCTCTTTCCCATTTTCTCTTCTATTAGTTCTCAGTGTATCTAGTTCTATGTCAAGGTCCTTGATCAACTTGGACTTGAGCTTTATGCAAGGTGACAAATAAAGGATCTATTTTCATTTTTCTACATACCGACTGACCATTAAATCAACATCATTTACCAAAGATGCTTTCTGAGCCCGGCGTGATGGCGCACACCTTTAATCCCAGCACTCGGGAGGCAGAAGCAGGCAGATTTCTGAGTTCGAGGCCAACCTGGTCTACAAAGTGAGCTCCAGGACAGCCAGGGCTATATAGAGAAACCCTGTCTCGGAAAAAAAAAAAAAATGCTTTCCATTGTATAGTTTTGGCTTCTTTGTCAAAGATCAAGTGTCCATAGGTGTGTGGGTTTATTTCTGGGTCTTCAATTCTATTCCATTGATCAACCTGTCTGTCTCTGTACCAATACCATGCCGTTTTTATCACAATTGATTTGTAATATAGTTTGAGGCCAGGGACGGTGATTCCCCCAGAAGTTCTTCTATTGTTAAGAAGGGAACATGATCAGGTATTGGGGGTGGGGACCAGGAGTAAAGCCCTAAGGGCCAGTGGAATGAATGGAAATATACAACCTCGGGAGGTGGGAGAATGGTGGGAGGGGGGGACCCTCTAGAATGTACAGAGACCTGAGAGGTGAGAAAATCTCAAGACTCAAAGGGTGGGACCTTAGATGAAATGTCCAATAGTGGGAATAGGGAACCTGTACAGTCCACCTCCAGTAGAAAGACAGAGCCTCAAGTGGAGGGATGGGGTTGCCATTCCATAGTCAAAAACTCTGACTCAGAATTGTCCCTGTCTAAAAGTACTACAAGGGACAAAAGTGGAGAAGGGACTGAAGGAAAGGAGGTCCAGTGACAGACCCAAATTGGGACCCATCTCATTGGGAGGCTCCAAGGCCTGACACTATTATTGATGCTATGTTGTGCTTATAGACAGGAGCCTAGCATGGCTGTCCTCTTAGAAGCCCAACAAGCAGCTAAGACAGAAGCAGATACTTATATCCAACAAATGGACAGAAGCCAGGGAACCCCTGTGGTTGAATAAGTGAAAGGCTGGAAGAAGCTAAGAAGGAAGGCAACCCTATAGGAAGACCAGCATTCTCAACTAACCCAGACCCCTGAGATTTCTCAGACACTGAGCCACCAACCAGGCAACATACACAAGCTGGTTCTGGTCTGGCCTCAATGAGAAAAGACTCACCTAACTCTTGAGAGACTTGAGGCCCCAGGGCATGGGAAAGCCTATCAGGGTGTGGAAGGTGTAGTGACATCCTCCTGGAGACTTGGAAGGGGGAAGCAATACCTTGGGGAACTGTCAGAGTGTAGAACAGAAGGGGATAACAACTGAGTCGTAAAAAAAAAAAAAAAAAAAAAAAGATTAAAGATGGAAAGAAAGAAAAAAACAAAGAAAGAAAAGGAAAGAAAGAAAAAAGAAAAAGCCAAGCATTTCCAGTAAAATTAAGAACAAAGGTTCTAGTTTTGATAATTGTATTTAATACATTATTAGAAATGTAGCTACATAAATAGAAGAGAACCAATTAAGGGGGACAATTAGGAGAGGAAGAAATCACAGTGTCCTTATTGGTAGTTTATATGACTCTATCCATCATAAAGACTACACCAGAGGCTGGGTATGGTGGCACATGCCTTTAATTACAGAATCTGGAGGCATGATTGAGATATCTCTGTGGGTTCAACAACAGCCTGATACCACATATAAAATTACAGGGCTGCAATAACTACACAATGAGACTTATCCAAAGAACAAAACAAATCAAAAAGACTCCACCTGAAAACTCTTAGAACTGATAAATACATTTAGCCAAGTATCAGGTTACAAAATTAACACAAACACACACACACACACACACACACACATACACACACACAAATGCAGCCTTTCTACATGGCTAATCAATAAGGAAATGCTAAAGAGAGCAGACCAGCGCGATGCTTCAGCAGATAGAGGTGCTTGCTGACAAGCCTGATGACCTGAGTTTAATCCCTAGCACCCACATGGTAGCAGAAGGAAAAATCATACTTTGATCTGCACAAATTCACTCACATATATACACACATTAAATAAATGTAATAAAAAATTTAAAAAAAAAAAACAAATCAGGGAAACAATCCCATTCACAATTACCAAAATAAAAAATAGAACTATGCCAGCTACTGGTGGTGGACACCTTTAACCCCAGCACATGGGAGGCAGAGGTGGGCAGATCTCTGAGTTTGAGACCAGCCTGATCTTGAACAGAGCAAGTTCCAGGACAGCCGGAGCTATGCAAAGAAACCCCATCTCTGAGTAAATAAGTAAACAAACAAATTTACCAATAAAAGTGAAAGACTTCTCTAATGAAAACTTTAAAAGATGAAATTTAGGGCTGGAGAGATGGCTCAGCGGTTAAAAGCACTGGCTGCTCTTCCAAGGGACCCAGGTTCAAATCCCAGCACCCATACGGAAGTTCACAACTGTCTGTAACTCCAGTTACAGGAGATATGACACAGACATACATGGAAGCAGAACACCCAAGTAAGTAAATTTTAAATTCTTTTTAAAAATAAAATAAAATATGAAATTTAAAAAGACACAAGAAAACAGAAATACCTCCGGCCCTCATATAGTCAAAGAATATATACTGTACTGCTGACTATCAAAGAATATATACTGACTATCAAAAGAAACCTACAGATTCAATGCAATCCACATCAGAATCCCAACACCACTCACCACAGAAATAGAAAAAACAATTTTACAATTGATATGAAAATACAAAAGACCTTAGTTAGCCAAAGCAATTGTAAGGGGTAAAAAAATAAGGCTGGGAGCATCACCAAAATTAACTTGAAGCTGTGTGACAAAGTGACAGCAACAAAAATAGCATGGTAAACACAAAAACAGGCATGAACTTCAAGGGACAGAATGGAGATCTTCACAGCCACAGATGACTGATTTTGACAAAGTTGTCTCAAATATTCACTGGAGAAGACCTCTTCTCTTCATTAACAAAAGTTACTGAGAAAACTGAGTATCTACACACAGAAAAATAAAAACAGATCCTTGTCTCTCAATCTGCACAATATCAATTCTAACAGCCTCAAAGACCTTAACACAACCTGAAACTCTGAAACTGGGAGGAAACAGTCCGTAAATGGGCGTGCACGAACTCTCTAACATGACTCTAGTCACGAGTGAAATAAAGTCACGAGTGAAATAAAGACAACATTGGCAAATAGATCTCAAGAAAGTAAAACACTTTTGTACACCAAAAACAGTTGGATGTGTAAAGAGGTCACCTAAAGAATGAGAGAGAATCTTGGCCATCCATACATCTGGCAGGGAATAATATTTAGAATAAAAGCCTCAAACGAGGACCACAGGCCTCATCCGGCTGGATCAGCGCCGGGGTAGCGGGAGCGCAGGGTTGCCTGACACCCGCCAGCTACCCACGACCCCCGCCGCAGGATTTTGGGACTGCTGGTGAGTGGAACACAGCTTCTGCTCCAATCCAATTGCGCGGGACCTGAGACTGCATTAGTTAGGGAAGCAGAAACCGGCCTGAGTAGGGCCACAGGCCTCACCCGGCCGGATCAGCGCCAGGGTAGCGGGAGCGCAGGGTTGCCTGACACCCGCCAGCTACCCAAGACCCCCGCCGCAGGATTTTGGGACTGCTGGTGAGTGGAACACAGCTTCTGCTCCAATCCAATTGCGCGGGACCTGAGACTGCATTAGTTAGGGAAGCAGAAACCGGCCTGAGTAGGGCCAAAGGCCTCACCCGGCCGGATCAGCGCCAGGGTAGCGGGAGCGCAGGGTTGCCTGACACCCGCCAGCTACCCACGACCCCCGCCGCAGGATTTTGGGACTGCTGGTGAGTGGAACACAGCTTCTGCTCCAGTCCAATCACGCGGGACCTGAGACTGCTCTGGTTGGGGAGAGAGAAATCCGGCCTACATAGGGCCACAACCCTCTTCCGGTCAGAAAAGCACCTGGGCAGCTGGGGCGCAGGGTCTGCTGACACTCGCCAGCTACCCACAACACCCACCACAGGATCTTAAGACTTCTGGTGAGTGGAGCACAGCTTCTGCTCCAATCCAATTGCGCGGGACCTGAGACTGCATTAGTTAGGGAAGCAGAAACCGGCCTGAGTAGGACCACAGGCCTCATCCGGCTGGATCAGCGCCGGGGTAGCGGGAGCGCAGGGTTGCCTGACACCCGCCAGCTACCCACGACCCCCGCCGCAGGATTTTGGGACTGCTGGTGAGTGGAACACAGCTTCTGCTCCAATCCAATTGCGCGGGACCTGAGACTGCATTAGTTAGGGAAGCAGAAACCGGCCTGAGTAGGGCCACAGGCCTCACCCGGCCGGATCAGCGCCAGGGTAGCGGGAGCGCAGGGTTGCCTGACACCCGCCAGCTACCCAAGACCCCCGCCGCAGGATTTTGGGACTGCTGGTGAGTGGAACACAGCTTCTGCTCCAGTCCAATCACGCGGGACCTGAGACTGCTCTGGTTGGGGAGAGAGAAATCCGGCCTACATAGGGCCACAACCCTCTTCCGGTCAGAAAAGCACCTGGGCAGCTGGGGCGCAGGGTCAGCTGACACTCACCAGCTACCCACAACACCCACCACAGGATCTTAAGACTTCTGGAGAGTGGAACACAGCTTCTGCTCCAATCCAATTGCACGCGGGACCAGAGACTACATTAGTTAGGGAAGCAGAAAAACGGCCTGAGTAGGACCACAGGCCTCTTCCGGCTGGACCAGCACCGGGGTACCGTCAGCTACCCACGACCCCCGCCGCAGGATTTAGAGACTGCTGGTGAGTGGAACACAGCTTCTGCTCCAATCTTTAAATAGTGACAACGATAACAACTAACCCCAGAGATTACCAGATGGCGAAAGGTAAACGTAATAATCTTACTAACAGGAACCAAGACCACTCACCATCATCAGAACCCAGCACCCCCACTTCGCCCAGTCCAGGGCACCCCAACACACCGGAAAAGCTAGACACGGATTTAAAAGCATATCTCCTGATGATGATAGAGGACTTCAAGAAGGACTTTAATAACACACTTAAAGAAATGCAGGAGAACACTGATAAAAAGGCAGAAGACAATAAAGAGGAAGCACAAAAATCCCTTAAAGAATTGCAGGAGAACACTGCTAAAGAGTTACAAATCCTTAAAGAAAAACATGATAACATAATCAAACAGGTAGAAGTCCTTACAGAAAAACAGGAAAACACATCCAAACAGATGATGGAAATGAACAAAACCATACGAGACCTAAAAAGGGAAGTAGACACAATAAAGAAAACCCAAAATGAGGCAACACTGGAGATAGAAACCCTAGGAAAGAAATCTGGAACCATAGATACGAGCATCAGCAACAGAATACAAGAGATGGAAGAGAGAATCTCAGGTGCAGAAGATTCCATAGAGAACATCGGCACAACAATCAAGGAAAATGTAAAATGCAAAAAGATCCTAACTCAAAACATCCAAGAAATACAGGACATAATGAGAAGACCAAACCTACGGATAATAGGAGTGGATGAGAATGAAGATTTTCAACTCAAAGGACCAGCAAACATCTTCAACAAAATTATAGAAGAAAACTTCCCAAATCTAAAGAAAGAGATGCCCATGAACATACAAGAAGCCTACAGAACTCCAAATAGACTGGACCAGAAAAGAAATACCTCCCGACACATAATAATCAGAGCAACAAATGCTCTAAATAAAGATAGAATACTAAAAGCAGTAAGAGAAAAAGGCCAAGTAACATATAAAGGCAAGCCTATCAGACTTTTCACCAGAGACTATGAAAGCCAGAAGATCCTGGACGGATGTTATACAGACACTAAAAGAACACAAATTCCAGCCCAGGCTACTATACCCAGCCAAACTCTCAATTAACATAGATGGAGAAACCAAAGTATTCCACGACAAAACCAAATTCACACATTATCTCTCCACGAATCCAGCCCTTCAAAGGATAATAACAGAAAAAAACCAATACAAGGACAGGAACCACGCCCTAGAAACAACAAGAAGGTAATCCCTCAACAAACCTAAAAGAAGACAGCCACAAGAACAAAATGCCAACTTTAACATCAAAAATAACAGGAAACAACAATTACTTTTCCTTAATATCTCTTAATATCAATGGACTCAACTCCCCGATAAAAAGACATAGACTAACAAACTGGCTACACAAACAAGACCCAACATTTTGCTGCTTACAGGAAACTCATCTCAGAGAAAAGGATAGACACTACCTCAGAATGAAAGGCTGGAAAACAATTTTCCAAGCAAATGGCATGAAGAAACAAGCTGGAGTAGCCATTCTAATATCTGATAAGATTGACTTCCAACCCAAAGTCATTAAAAAAGACAGGGAGGGACACTTCATACTCATCAAAGGTAAAATCCTCCAAGAGGAACTATCAATCCTGAATATCTATGCTCCAAACACAAAGGCAGCCACATTCATTAAAGAAACTTTAGTAAAGCTCAAAGCACACATTGCACCTCATACAATAATAGTGGGAGACTTCAACACACCACTTTCACCAATGGACAGATCATGGAAACAGAAACTAAACAGGGACACAGTGAAACTAACAGAAATTATGAATCAAATGGATCTGGCAGATATCTACAGAACATTCTATCCTAAAACAAAAGGATATACCTTCTTCTCAGCACCTCATGGTACCTTCTCCAAAATTGACCACATAATTGGTCACAAAACAGGCCTCAACAGATATAAAAATATTGAAATTGTCCCATGCATCCTATCAGATCACCATGGACTAAGGCTGATCTTCAATAACAAAATAAATAATAGAAAGCCAACCTTCACGTGGAAACTGAACAACACTCTTCTCAATGATACCTTGGTCAAGGAAGGAATAAAGAAAGAAATTAAGGACTTTTTAGAGTTCAATGAAAATGAAGCCACAACATACCCAAACTTATGGGACACAATGAAAGCATTTTTAAGAGGAAATCTCATAGCTCTGAGTGCCTCCAAAAGGAAACTAGAGAGAGCACACATTAGCAGCTTGACAACACACCTAAAAGCACTAGAACAAAAGGAAGCAAATTCACCCAAGAGGAGTAGACGGCAGGAAATAATCAAACTCAGGGGTGAAATCAACCAAGTGGAAACAAGAAAAACTATTCAAAGAATCAACCAATCAAGGAGCTGGTTCTTTGAGAAAATCAACAAGATAGATAAACCCTTAGCCAGACTCACTAGAGGGCACAGGGAAAGCATCCTAATTAACAAAATCAGAAATGAAAAAGGAGACATAACAACAGATCCTGAAGACATCCAAAACACCATCAGATCCTTCTACCAAAGGCTATACTCAACAAAACTGGAGAACCTGGATGAAATGGACAAGTTCCTAGACAGATACCAGGTACCAAAGCTGAATCAAGATCAGGTTAATGATCTAAACAGCCCTATATCCCCCAAAGAAATAGAAGCAGTCATTAATAGTCTCCCAACTAAAAAAAGCCCAGGACCAGATGGGTTTAGTGCAGAGTTCTATCAGACCTTCAAAGAAGATCTAATCCCAGTTCTTCACAAACTATTCCACAAAATAGAAACAGAAGGTACTCTACCCAACTCATTCTATGAAGCCACAATTACTCTGATACCTAAACCACAAAAAGACCCAACAAAGATAGAAAACTTCAGACCAATATCCCTTATGAATATTGATGCAAAAATCCTCAATAAAGTTCTTGCTAACCGAATCCAAGAACACATCAAAACAATCATCCATCCTGACCAAGTAGGTTTCATCCCAGGGATGCAGGGATGGTTCAATATACGGAAATCCATCAACGTAATCCAGTATATAAACAAACTCAAAGACAAAAACCACATGGTCATCTCCTTAGATGCGGAAAAAGCATTTGACAAGATCCAACACCCATTCATGATAAAAGTCTTGGAAAGATCAGGAATTCAAGGCCCATACCTAAACATGATAAAAGCAATCTACAGCAAACCAGTAGCCAACATCAAAGTAAATGGTGAGAAGCTTGAAGCAATCCCTCTAAAATCAGGGACTAGACAAGGCTGTCCACTTTCTCCATACCTATTCAACATTGTACTTGAAGTCCTAGCCAGAGCAATTCGACAACAAAAGGAGATCAAAGGGATACAAATTGGAAAAGATGAAGTCAAAATATCACTTTTTGCAGATGATATGATAGTATATATAAGTGACCCTAAAAATTCCACCAGAGAACTCCTAAGCCTGATAAACAGCTTCGGTGAAGTAGCTGGATATAAAATTAACTCAAACAAATCAATGGCCTTTCTCTACACAAAGAATAAACAGGCTGAGAAAGAAATTAGGGAAACAACACCCTTCTCAATAGTCACAAATAATATAAAATATCTTGGCGTGACTCTAACTAAGGAAGTGAAAGATCTGTATAATAAAAACTTCAAGTCTCTGAAGAAAGAAATTATAGAAGATCTCAGAAGATGGAAAGATCTCCCATGCTCATGGATTGGCAGGATCAACATTGTAAAAATGGCTATCTTGCCAAAAGCAATCTACAGATTCAATGCAATCCCCATCAAAATTCCAAATCAATTCTTCAACGAATTAGAAAGCGCAATCTGCAAATTCATCTGGAATAACAAAAAACCTAGGATAGCAAAAACTCTCCTCAAGGATAAAAGAACCTCTGGTGGAATCACCATGCCGGACCTAAAGCTCTACTACAGAGCAATTGTGATAAAAACTGCATGGTACTGGTATAGTGACAGACAAATAGACCAATGGAATAGAATTGAAGACCCAGAAATGAATCCACACACCTATGGTCAATTGATCTTCGACAAGGGAGCTAAAAACATCCAGTGGAAGAAAGACAGCATTTTCAACAAATGGTGCTGGCACAACTGGTTGTTAACATGTAGAAGAATGCGAATTGATCCATTCCTATCTCCTTGTACTAAGGTCAAGTCTAAGTGGATCAAGGAACTTCACATAAAACCAGAGACACTGAAACTTATAGAGGAGAAAGTGGGGAAAAGCCTTGAAGATATGGGCACAGGGGAAAAATTCCTGAATAGAACAGTAATGGCTTGTGCTGTAAGATCGAGAATTGACAAGTGGGACCTCATGAAACTACAAAGCTTCTGCAAGGCTAAAGACACCATCAATAAGACAAAAAAACCACCAACAGATTGGGAAAGGATCTTCACCTATCCTAAATCAGATAAGGGACTAATATCCAATATATATAAAGAACTCAAGAAGGTGGACTCCAGAAAGTCAAATAACCCCATTAAAAAATGGGGCTCAGAACTGAACAAAGAATTCTCACCTGAGGAATACCGAATGGCAGAGAAGCACCTGAAAAAATGTTCAACATCCTTAATCATCAGGGAAATGCAAATCAAAACAACCCTGAGATTCCACCTCACACCAGTCAGAATGGCTAAGATCAAAAATTCAGGTGACAGCAGATGCTGGCGAGGATGTGGAGAAAGTGGAACACTCCTCCATTGTTGGTGGGATTGCAAGCTTGTACAACCACTCTGGAAATCAGTCTGGCGGTTCCTCAGAAAATTGGACATAGTACTACCGGAGGATCCAGCAATACCTCTCCTGGGCATATATCCAGAAGATGTCCCAACCGGTAAAAAGGACACATGCTCCACTATGTTCATAGCAGCCCTATTTATAATAGCCAGAAGCTGGAAAGAACCCAGATGTCCCTCAACAGAGGAATGGATACAGAAATTATGGTACATTTACACAATGGAGTACTACTCAGCTATTAAAAAGAATGAATTTATGAAATTCCTAGCCAAATGGATGGACCTGGAGGGCATCATCTTGAGTGAAGTAACACAATCACAAAAGATCTCACACAATATGTATTCATTGATAAGTGGATATTAGCCCAAAACTTAGGATACCCAAGATATAAGATACAATTTGATAAACGCATGAAACTCAAGAAGAATGAAGACCAAAGTGTGGACATTGTGCACCTTCTTAGAATTGGGAACAAAACACCCAGGGAAGGAGTTACAGAGACAAAGTTCGTAGCTGTGATGAAAGGATGGACCATTTAGAGACTGCTGTATCCAGGGATCCATCCCATAATCAGCTTCTAAACGCTGGCACCATTGCATACACTAGTAAGATCTTGCTGAAAGGACCCAAATATAGCTGTCTCTTGTGAGACGATGCCGGGGCCTAGCAAACACAGGAGTGGATGTTCACAGTCAGCTATTGGATGTATCACAGGGCTCCCAATGGAGAAGCTAGAGAAAGTACCCAAGGAGCTAAAGGGATCTGCAACCCTATTGTTGGAACAACATGATGTACTAACCAGAACCCTGGAGCTCTTGTCTCTAGCTGCATATGTATCGAAAGATGGCCTAGTCGGCCATCACTGGAAAGAGAGGCCCATTGGACTTGCAAACTTTATATGCCCCAATATAGGGGAATGCCAGGGCCAAAAGAATGGGAATGGGTGGGTAGGGAAGTGGGGGGCGCTATGGGGGACTTTTGGGATAGTATTGGAAATGTAATTGAGGAAAATATGTAATAAAAATATTTTAAAAAAAAATAAAAATAAAATAAAAATAAAAGCCTCAAACATTAACAAAGAATACAACAATGGGCTAGGGAACTGAACAGAATTCTCAAAAGAAAATACAAATGGACAATATTTGTTTTGTTATTGTGTGTGTGTGTGTGTGTGTGTGTTTGTCTGCCTGGTGCCCATGGAAAGAGCAGATCCCCAGAACTAGAGTTATAGATGGTTGTGAGCCACCATGTGGCTGCTGGGAATTGAACCTGGGTACTCTGGAAGAGTAGACAGTGCTCTTAACTTCTGAGTCATCTCTCCAGCCCCATAAATAATATTTGTAAAGTGTTTAACATCCTTAGCAATCATGAACATGCAAATTTAAAGTACTTTGAAGATGCCATGTCACCTCAGTCATAACAGCCATCATCAAGAGATGTCAGATGACAAATGATGGCCTTCAATCTGTGGAAAAGAGAAGCCCATATTCACAGCTGATGGTGGCAGTGTAGACGTGTGTAGCCACTATGGAAAAAGCCACTAAAAACTAAAGATAAATTACCATACGCTCAGCACTACCACTCCTGAGCAAATACTCAAAGGAGTCTATCTCCTACCACAGAGATGCCTGCACATTCATATATACTGCCACTCTATCACAACAGCAAGGAGATGGAACAGCGTAGACCTCCATCGACTGATGATGAGACAGTGAGAATGTGGCACATACACACCATCAAATGTTACTCAGCAGTTAAGAACGATGAGATTATAAAACTGATAGGAAAATAGATGGGATTGGATGCTATATTAGTTCAGGTAACCTGTGCTTAGAAAGACCAACAACAATGTTCTCTCACATGCAGATCTTAGCTTCTGATTTTTAGATATGTAGGAGTGTGTATAGAGGCCCAGAAATCAGAAAAAAAGAATCATGCGAGGAGGGAGCAGCAGAACACACGTGGTATGAAAGTGCTCGGAGGGAAGACTGAGGGTGGAAAGCAATGCTTCAGGACACTGCAGGGAGCGGAGAGTCAGGCAACACTAAACATGTATGGAGGTATAAAAGAACCTGCTACTTTGTAGACTTACTGCAAAATAGTCTGTAAATGGAGGAGGGATGTTGAATGAATTCCCAAAAAGCCATAACGTTATTAAATGAAAATTGCAGATCCAGTGGTTGGCTACCTCCCTATGAGTTGTTGGTCAGGGAGGCTTCTGAAGTTCCCCACACAAGCTATTGTTATCAGAAAGAAGGGAACCTCGATTGAGCAAATACCTCCATAATATCGGGCTGCATGCAAGCCTGTAGGGCATTTTCTTAATTAGTGATTGATAAGGGAAGGCCCAGCCCATTGTGGATGATGCCATTCCTAGGCCCGTAGTTCTGAGTTCTAAAAAAAAAAAAAAAAAGCAAGCTCTCAAGCCTCTGAGAGCGAGCAAGTAGGCAGCCCCCCTCCATGGCCTCTGCATCAGGTCCTGCCTCCAGGTTCCTGCCCTGATTGAGATCCTGTCCTGGTTTCCTTCAATAATGGACTAATGTAATACATAAGACAAATAAACCCTTTCCTCCCTAACTTGCCTTCTGAGCATGATGTTTCATTGCTGCAATAAAAACCCTAAGAGAGCATAATAAGACAACCTGAAGAGACCACATACTTTGCAGGTTATAGAGAAATGGAGTTGAAGCTGAACTAGACCCTTCCTCCCTGCTGGCCATCGTACACAGTGCCAAAAGGTGCCACTTCAAACTGCTGGGCGCAGAGTGTCAACAGTGAGTGGTCTTAATCAGATATGGACCTTACATACTATACAACCAAGTTGTCGGGCAAAATATGCCCATTGGTGCAATCGTGGCATGACCTTCAATGAGGGTGACCAACCCCTCTGATTGGATTTGAGGCCTGTTCTACAAGAATTCACATCTGGTATTTGAAAATTGTTAAAAGATCATAGCTAGAAAGGACACAGGCACTAGTGTAGAAGATACAGCTGTTATATGGCTAAAAGCATATGATATGCCTGTCAAATTACCTTCTATAAAGGACACCTGAAGTCATAAAAGAGGATATACAGCTAATTATTTTCTAGTTTAACTCTGTCATAGATTTTCCAAGGCATTGTGTGTGTGTTGCTTTGTGTGCATGTGTGCAAAAGCATGTAAAAACATAATTTACAGTGAAAAATGTAAAATCTAATATGAAGTAGCACAGCTTAAGAATAGCTATTCTAACTATATATAAGTTCATTGAGGTATATAAGCTTTAGGTCTGACTAAACTCAATGAGGGATTTTTTCATATTTGCAAGTTCTTTACAATGAAGTTTTAATAATCAAAAAATTTTACCTTCTAAATATTTACATGTATAGCTGAGTGTAGTGGTAGTGCACACCTTTAATCCCAGCACTTAGAAGGCAGAGGCAGGCCTGGTCTACACAGTGAGTTCCAAGATAGCCAGAGCTACATAGCAAGACATGGTCTCAAAACAAAACAAAAACCTAAATATTTACATTTATGCCCACAGATTACTGCTGCTAACAGCTTTACGGAGAAAAGCATCTTTTTGTAGTGGTTAACAGTTACTACAGATGATAACTTGTCAAAGTGTTAAGAAAAAGTGACTGTAGGAGCTAGAGAAATGGCCAAGATTAAAAGCCCTCATGCGGCCCCACCCTTCTATAGCATCTACAGGCAGCTCATGGTTCTAAGGGAAGAAGAGACATCATCTTCTGTGGTACAGGCACTGCTGAGCTGCCCAAGCTCCCGCATTAACTCACCATCCGTTTCCTGTGGGCAGCCATAAATAAATACAATAGCTCCAAACTTTGTCTCTGTAACTCCTTCCGTGGGTATTTTGTTCCCTGTTCTAAGGAGGAATGAAATATCCACACGTTGGTCTTCCTTCTTCTTGATTTTCTTGTGTTTTGGAAGTTGTATCTTGCGTATTCTAGGTTTCTGGGCTAATATCCACTTATCAGTGAGTGCATATCAAGTGAGTTCTTTTGTGATTGGGTTACCTCACTCAGGATGATATCCTCCAGATGCATCCATTTGCCTAAGAATTTCGTAAATTCATTGTTTTTAATAGCTGAGTAGTACTCCATTGTGTGTCTCTAGCTGCATATGTAACAGAAGATGGCCTAGTCAGCCATCATTGGGAAGAGAGGCCCCTAGGTCTTGCAAACTTTATATGCCCCAGTACAGGGGAACGCCAGGGCCAAGAAGTGGGAGTGGGTGGGTAGGGGAGCAGGGTGGGGGGGGGAGGGTATAGGGAAGTTTCGGGTTAGCATTTGAAATGTAAATGAAGAAAATATCTAATAAAATTAATTAATTAAATAAATAAATAAATAAATAAATAAATAAATACAATAGGTCCCCGAAAGAAGACAGTGAAGTGGAAGGAACACTGTTGGGAAGAAGAAAAGGTTACAACGTGAATATAATCAAAACATACTGTATACACGGATAACAACCATGTCACAGTAACAACCCATTATTATGTGTAATTAATGTATCCTAATAAATGCTAATGAGCATCATATACTCTAGGTAAGCATGCTGGCTCATGCCTATAATCTCCGCTGTCAGAAGGGAGAGGCAGGAGAATCAGGAGTAGTTCAGGACAAGAAGAGATATGCAGCGAGTTTGAGTCCAGCCTGGTCTACATGAGACCCTATCTCAAAAATAAATACGTAAAAATCTATAAATCAAACACACTACACAATGAAGCCATCCAACCATAATATTCAATGTATCTACTTACTGTCGTGTCATTGCAGGTTAAACACGGCCTTCCAGAAATCAAAGGCGTGGAACTGTTTTTCACGTTGAGTGAGCTAGTAGATTCTCTTACTAACAAAATGTTAATGTTCTAAGCATCAAGAAGCATATTTAGGACGTGAGTTATTTTTAAATACCTGTACTATCAGCTGTAACTCTCTCCGTTCTGCTTCCCACTCTTCTGTTTGTAATCTAAATTCGTCCAACGCGGTCTCCCTGACATGGGACTCCAGCTCAGTCTTCTCTTGCTCGTGCTTCTCCAGGATTTCCTTGACGGGAATAAAACCTTGCTTTACTGTTACACTGACAAAGGTTACCTGTACTGGCTATTTTTGTGTCAACTTGACACAGCTGGAGTTATCACAGAGAAAGGAGCTTCAGTTGAGGAAATGCCTCCAAGAGATCCAACTGTAAGGCATTTTCTCAATTTGTGATCAAGGGGGAAAGGCCCCTTGTGGGTGGGACCATCTCTGGGCTGGTAGTCTTGGGCTCTATAAGAGAGCAGGCTGAGCAAGCCAGGGAAGGCAAGCCAGTAAAGAACATCCCTCCATGGCCTCTGCATCAGCTCCTGCTTTCTGACCTGTCTGAGTTCCAGTCCTGACTTCCTTTGGTGATGAACAGCAGCATGGAAGTGTAAGCCGAATAAACCCTTTCCTCCCCAACTTGCTTCTTGGTCATGATGTTTGTGCAGGAATAGAAACCCTGACTAAGACAAATTGGTACCAGGAGTGGGGTATTCCTGTG
Organism: Mus caroli; assembly: GCF_978045245.1. Classification (NCBI taxonomy): domain Eukaryota; kingdom Metazoa; phylum Chordata; class Mammalia; order Rodentia; family Muridae; genus Mus; species Mus caroli. The sequence continues at coordinate 72,044,752 of NW_028227261.1, forward strand.
ACAACCTGACCATGTTTTGGGGAGGACTGTGGAAGGACTTTGGAACTTTGGGCTTGAAGATCCATTCGTTGTTAAGAGCTCTGTCAGATGTTGTGTAGGAGCTTGGAAGATAATGCTGAGAACAGTGCAGAAGATGGAGGTCTGGTTTGTGAAATTTCAGAGGGAAAATTAAAGACTCTTTTCAGGGCCATTGCTGTTTTGATTGTGAAGATTTTGTAGTTCTGGTTAGCTGGGGCTGAAGAATCAGCTGTGATTAACAAGATACCAGAACTACTAAAGCAAAAACTTTGCATTACTGGGACTATTGATGCTGGTTAGCTGGAGCTAAGAAATTAGCGGTGATTAAGAAGAGACCAGCATCGTTGAGGTGACATCTTCTGGGAAGTGTTTTCTGAAAGCACAAAGAGGCTGTGTTCCAGAGATAGGCAAGGTTGTACTCCTTCTGCAGCGGGACTTGGTAATGTGTAAGGGTCACCCAGGTGGTACTGGTTTTGAAGGCATGAAGGGGTCATGCAGAGGAGCTGAGGCTCGGCACTGTGAGAGGCCATGGAAGGCCATTGGTGAAGGTGCAGCCTCAGTTGCAATTGAAGGCCCAGGACTGAAGGGGTCATGCAGTGTTTTGGAGATGCCAGTACCATGAGATGACCACCAAGAGCAGCAGCAGCAGTGGAGTACAGGCATCTGGAGCCCAGAGGACGACGTGTGTGCTACAAAGGGCATGGCTGGAGAAGTGACCCAAGCCCTTGGAGGAGCCCAGAAGATCGTGAGTTGGATCCCAGACGTTGGACGGTTGGAAATTGATTTTTGCTTTGATTGAGACTGTGCCCTGATATTTTCCCTCTTGAAGGAAGAAACTGTTTTAGTGGAGCCCACAGTTAAGAGACTTTTAATTGTAAAAAGACTTTGGATTTTAAAAGAGTTGGATATTTTAAAGAGATTGAAAATTTAAGAATATGTAAAAACTGTGGGACTTTTAAAGTTATTTAGATCTTGGGGATGAATAAGAATGTAAGGGTTGAGGCTTACTAGTGATGTGTTTGTGTGTCAAGTTGACAAGGGGTCAATTGTACTGGCTATTTTTGTGTCAACTTGACACAGCTGGAGTTATCACAGAGAAAGGAGCTTCAGTTGAGGAAATGCCTCCAAGAGATCCAACTGTAAGGCATTTTCTCAATTTGTGATCAAGGGGGAAAGGCCCCTTGTGGGTGGGACCATCTCTGGGCTGGTAGTCTTGGGCTCTATAAGAGAGCAGGCTGAGCAAGCCAGGGAAGGCAAGCCAGTAAAGAACATCCCTCCATGGCCTCTGCATCAGCTCCTGCTTTCTGACCTGTCTGAGTTCCAGTCCTGACTTCCTTTGGTGATGAACAGCAGCATGGAAGTGTAAGCCGAATAAACCCTTTCCTCCCCAACTTGCTTCTTGGTCATGATGTTTGTGCAGGAATAGAAACCCTGACTAAGACAGTTACCTTTTATCTTTTAACCCTACTTTACAGGCACAAAGGGGCTCTCCCTTCTGAAAGACTGTAAAAACCCTTAATCCATGTTAAAATCTTGGGACCGGGGATAGAGTTACTAGTAGTCGCTTAGCACGCTTCAAGCCCTGGATTCAATGCCCAGCTCTCGGGATTTGGGAGGTGGAGGCAGAATAATCAGAAGTACATAGTCAGCCCTATCTATACTGAGAGTTCAAAGACAGCCAAGAACACATGAAATTCCGTCTCAAAAAAGTTAATAAGTCACATTTTAAATCTTAATAAAAGTGCTATTTTGATTGTCAGAATATAAATCTGTAATGTAACATCAGAGGTTGGAACAAAATGAAAGAAATAAAAATAAATTCCAGTTAATATGGACATCTTTACCTGTGAGTATTATCCCTAAAATGTATATGCAAACCAGGCTAAGAAAAAAGGTAGTATGAAAAGAAAAGAAAGACTATTGTTCAATAAATCAGAATAAGAAAATTCCTAAATGTTAAAGCTTTGAAAATACAAATACTCAGTTCAGACTAGAACATATTTTTAGTTCTACAGTTAAAGATTAGTTTCAAAGTCTTTTCCTTTTAATTTTCCTATTACACCAAATTTATAAGATCTAATTAATATAGGTTCAGAACCTTAGTACAGATTGCCTGCAGATCAGTTATCTAGCCTACAGGATTAAAATGAAGTCTTCATTACCATGGGGAGAGAAGGTTTATGGTCCATGTGAGGGAAAACGGGGCTCTGACCAAATGGGTCTGTTTTATACATATTACCCTCATAACTTTCAGTAGCAAAAGGTCTGTAGCGCCTGAGGCTTACCCTACCTCCAGGACTAAAAAGTCACTATGGTTTAACCCAGACCCCTCTGAGATCTCAGTGCAGAGACAACAGCCTAAACTCAAAGCAGAGACATCCTAAGTAGTTGACAAGAAAGATGTCACACCTGAAGGTGTGGGCTAATTGGTGTAAGGAACGCTCCCAGCACCACCCTTCTTTCCTCCTGGTGTCACATTTTATCCAGGCAGAGTAATACATGTCCGCTCAAGGACTTAGTGACAAGCCATACCTCTGCATATCCACCATCCAAATACCAGGGCAGAGCACCAGGACAATTGACAGGGAGAAAAGGGAGATCTGGGGACGTCTGTGACCAAACTTTTACGTGTACTAAATGCTTTGGTAAAATCATACTTCAGTGACGATGCAGTTTAGGGTGAAAGTAAAGTGAATGAGCATGTGTTGTTTGATGTGGCGCAGCCATGTCAAGGACCAATGCCTCAGCCCCATGGGAGTGGCAGAGCCTGCCCCAGGTGAGGCTCGGGAGAATGGCAAAGCCTTCTTGGGGCCCAAGTGCAAATGTTGACAGTGTGTGCAGATGTTTCTGACCTGAAGACTGCTCCCTATGGAGGCCGTCCCTGCCTCCTTGCGCACCTGTACAGCATGACCCTGCCTCCTTGTCTAGCTCTATTAGTAAGCCGCTCCCCGTGTAACTGTAATAAGAAAGATGCTGAGTCTCCAGGACACTGGGGCTTCTTCATCAGAGAGCGCAGAACACCCAACACCAGCCGCTCTATGTCCCGTGGTCTGTCCTTTCTTCACTCCCTTGACTCCCCATTCAGGTCAAGTCCCTTAGACCATCAAAGGATGCAGCAATGTGGAAAAATGGCTCAGAGGTTAAGAGCACTGGTTGCTCTTCCAGGGATCCCGAGTTCAATTCCCAACAATCACAAGGTGACTCATAACTATCTATAATGAGATCTGATGCCCTCTTCTGGCCTGTAGGCATACAGCAGGCAGAATGCTGAACACATAATAAATAAATAAATAAATAAATAAATAAATAAATAAATAAATCTTTAAAAAAAAAAAAAAAAGCCGGGCAGTGGTGGTGCATACCTTTAATCCCAGCACTTGGGAGGCAAAGGCAGGCAGACTTCTGAGTTCAAGGCCAGCCTGGTCTACAGAGTGAGTTCCAGAACAGCCAGGGCTACACAGAGAAACCCTGTCTCGAAAAACAAGAAAGAAAGAAAGAAAGAAAGAAAGAAAGAAAGAAAGAAAGAAAGAAAGAAAGAAAGAAAGAAAGAAAGAAAGAAAGAAAGAAAGAAGAAAGAGAGAGAAAGAGAGAGAAACTATACAACTCACAATAGCCTGAGTTAAATGTTTTGCATTTCACAATTCATCATAGAATATGCTCCACATAAAAAGGCATAATAAAACATAATTTTCGCCGGGCGTGGTGGGGCACACCTTTAATCCCAGCACTCGGGAGGCAGAAGCAGGCAGATTTCTGGATTAGAGACCAGCCTGGTCTACAGAGTGAGTTCTAGGACAGCCAGGGCTATACAGAGAAACCCTGTCTCGAAAAAAAAAAAAAAAAAAAAAAACATAATTTTCTGTATTTATTGCATACTCAAACTGAAATCTAGAGCTACACTTCTTAAATTCCACATTTGAATGTTGCTAGAACAAAGGGAATATGGGTCTTATTTTCACAGTATATCCAGAGAAGTAGTTGTCGCTTTCTTTTTGGATATCATTTTTGCCTTTTGTTTGGTTGGTTTTCTTCCATTTATTTGTGGTACTAGGGATAAAACCCAAGGCCTCAGCCAGTCAAGGTAAGGACTCTACTGCAGAGAATGGAGATCTCAAATGCTTTTCACAAAATAAAGAGCCTTGCTGAAGCACAACACAGCAGATATATATAAATGCCTCTAAAGGAAAGGAAGAGGAGGGAGAGGAGGGAGAGGAGGGAGAGGAGGGAAAGGAGGGAGAGGAGGGAGGGACAGAGTGAGGGAGGGATGCAGGGAGGGAGGGAGGGAAACCAAGGGTAGTTTGATGTAATATCCATCTCAATGAGTATTACATGAAGAAACACTCACTATGTAAGTATTTTACCTGTAGAGTTTTTTGTAGCCGGGTTTTTTCCTGCATAAGTGACTCGTATTCTTGATTGCAATTTTGAATTATATTGTCTCGTTCCTCCAAATCATGTTCAAACCTCCTGCATTCTTCTCTCCATTTCTCTTGGGAAGTCTGGAATGTTTTCTCAATCTCGTTCGCCTTTCCTTGAAGTTCTGAATTCTGAGCTATTAAAAATATGATACAATAATTAACATGTTTATGACCACAAATTAATTCATTAAGAGTCTAAGATCCTAACCAATGGGGCTGACTATTTACAACGTGATCTTTAGGACAAAATATTGAACGTTCTCCCTTTGGTGACCTCTAAAAAAATTCCTTGTGCCTGTCCTACATTACTGATTTTCATTCTTTCTTCCCTTAAGTGGATGTGGCTTTGCCATGAGCCAATATGGCATACTATTGAAAGAATGTCCCATGTTTGGGTGCACCTCCACCACCAGCTGCACCTCATGCTAACTCTTTCCTCTGTCCAAGAAAACAAATCTGGCCCAGTGTGGTGGCACACACCTTTAATTCCAGCACTCTGGAGGCAGACAAAGACAGATCACAGAGTTCAAGGCCAGCATGGCTTACAGAGGAGTTCCAGGACAAACCCTGTCTCCAAAACAAAAAACAAAAACAACAATATATATATATATGTGTGTGTGTGTGTGTGTGTGTGTGTGTGTGTGTGTAAATAAATCCTTACCTGCAAATAGCTAGCTCAGTGGGTCAAATCACTAGCCTCAGAAGCCTGATAACCTGAGTTTTATTTATTCCCAGATTCTACAATGGGAGAAAAGAACTAACTTTGAAAAGGTTATTTTCTGACCTCCCCCATGCAGCCCATCACATAGACACACACACAGTGCGTGAGCCACTTCTTTACAATAATAGTTTCATAAGAAAACAAACTAAGGGGCTGGAGAGGTAGCTTAGTGATTAAGAGCACTGACTGCTCTTCCAGAGGTCCTGAGTTCAATTCCCAGCAACCACATGGTGGCTCACAACCATCTGTAGTGGGGTCAATGCCCTCTTCTGGTGTGTCTGAAGACAGCTACGGTGTACTACATAAAATAAATAATTAAATCTCACAGTCAGCTAGTAGATGGATCACAGGGCTCCCAATGGAAGAGCTAGAGAAAGTACCCAAGGAGCTAAAGGGATCTGCAACCCTATAGGTGGAACAACATTATGAACTAACCAGTACCCCGGAGCTCTTGTCTCTAGCTGCATATGTATCAAAAGATGGCCTAGTCGGCCATCACTGGAAAGAGAGGCCCATTGGACACACAAACTTTATATGCCCCAGTACAGGGGAACGCCAGGGCCAAAAAAATGGGAATGGGTGGGTAGGGAAGTGGGGGGGAGGGTATGGGGGACTTTTGAGATAGCATTGGAAATGTAATTGAGGAAAATACGTAATAAAAAATATTAAAAATTAAAAAATAAAATAAAATAAATAAATAAATCTTTAAGAAGGAAGGAAGGAAGGAAGGAAGGAGAGAGGGAGGAAGGGAGGGAGGGAGGGAGGAAGGAAGGAAGAGAGAAGGAAAGAAAACTAAATGTGTATTTCCCCTTTTTGAGCAATATCTTAAGTGAGCCTACTTTATTATTTTATTCATATGTGTGTGTCCGTGTGTGTATGTGTGTGTGGTATGTGCCAAAGCTACAGAAAGGTGTCAGCTGACGTGCTTTGTCATCCTCCACAACATTTCTCTGAAACAGGGTCTTAGGGGAATCTGAGTTCAGCTGCTGGCCAGCAAGCCCATATGATTCTCCTGTCTGTGGCCCTAACACTGGAGCAGACTTTACAACGTGGAGTTGCATGTGCATGCTTGGCTGGTTTTTCATGCCAGTGCTGGATATTGAACTTAGGCCCTCGTACTTAAAAACGTACATGCTTGAGACACTTATACACTGAGCATTCACTCCAGCTCATATTTATCTTTTAGAGCCGGTGACATCTAGAGGGACTTTATTTTTTCTAAGATTTTTTTATGTCTTTTGCCTGCATCACATGTGTGTCTGAGGCCCTCAGAGATGAGAAGAGGGCGTTAGAGTCCCTCTAAGTGGATACGTATGATTATGAGCTTCCTGAGAACCAAACAGGAGTGACAGGTGCTCTTAACCAGGGAAGCAGGCCTGGAGCAAGAACGAGGTAGAAATGTGTTTGAACCCCAAAAACTCTCATCTTGAGACCAGCAGGATTAAGGATCGCCCTCTATCTTTTCTTTTTTTTAATTTTTAATATTTTTATTACATATTTTCCTCAATTACATTTCCAATGCTATCCCAAAAGTCCCCCATAGCACCCCCCACTTCCCTACCCACCCATTCCCATTCTTTTGGCCCTGGCATTCCCCTATATTGGGGCATATAAAGTTTGCAAGTCCAATGGGCCTCTCTTTCCATTGATGGCCGACTAGGCCATCTTTCGATACATATGCAGCTAGAGACAAGAGCTCCGGGGTTCTGATTAGTACATCATGTTGTTCCAACAATAGGGTTGCAGATCCCTTTAGCTCCTTGGGTACTTTCTCTAGCTTCTCCATTGGGAGCCCTGTGATACATCCAATAGCTGACTGTGAACATCCACTCCTGTGTTTACTAGGCCCCGGCATCGTCTCACAAGAGACAGCTATATTTGGGTCCTTTCAGCAAAATCTTGCTAGTGTATGCAATGGTGTCAGCGTTTAGAAGCTGATTATGGGATGGATCCCTGGATACGGCAGTCTCTAAATGGTCCATCCTTTCATCACAGCTACGAACTTTGTCTCTGTAACTCCTTCCCTGGGTGTTTTGTTCCCAATTCTAAGAAGGTGCACAGTGTCCACACTTTGGTCTTCATTCTTCTTGAGTTTCAATCGTTTAGCAAATTGTATCTTATATCTTGGGTATCCTAAGTTTTGGGCTAATATCCACTTATCAGTGAATACATATTGTGTGAGTTCTTTTGTGATTGTGTTACTTCACTCAAGATGATGCCCTCCAGGTCCATCCATTTGCCTAGGAATTTCATAAATTCATTCTTTTTAATAGCTGAGTAGTACTCCATTGTGTAAATGTACCATAATTTCTGTATCCATTCCTCTGTTGAGGGACATCTGGGTTCTTTCCAGCTTCTGGCTATTATAAATAGGGCTGCTATGAACATAGTGGAGCATGTGTCCTTTTTACCGGTTGGGACATCTTCTGGATATATGCCCAGGAGAGGTATTGCTGGATCCTCCGGTAGTACTATGTCCAATTTTCTGAGGAACCGCCAGACTGATTTCCAGAGTGGTTGTACAAGCTTGCAATCCCACAAGCCCCACCTTTACCTGCCTTGAGGTAGTCACGTAACCTCAAGGCAAAATGAAAGGTTTAGCCTCCTGTCTCCCTATAAGGATGAGTCCAGCAAGCACCTGGAATCCCCCTCATTCAAATGAAGCACTCCCAGCACCTCAGCCCCAGCCATGACCTAAACCCCCATACCCACTTCCCAAGGTTTATGTAGCCGTTATTACCCCCGCCCCAATAAAGAGATCTGGAACACTGAACACCATCTCCGAGAAGGCTACCCCGCCCCATCCTCCTAGCACTCAAGACAACAGTCCCTTCCAGCCCACCCGCCCTGGCATGCTCCGTTCCTTCCATTCCTGCTCACAACAGCGCCTGATTACCCCGAGGCAGAAGCACGGCCAGCACAGCCATTTAAAGGCTTTTCTCACAGATCTGATGATTCCTGGTTACCTACTCAATGAGGAGGAACGAAACGCTAAATATAGTTTATAGACAATATTCCCATCGCCTACATTCTGGCCTTGTGAGTGACAAGCTGAGGACTGTGGTCTTTACTAGAAGATAACGTTTTTTAAGATTTATATATTTGATTTATGTATATGAATACATTGTAGCAGTCTTCAGACACACCAGAAGAGGGCATCAGATCCCACTATTACAGATGGTTGTGAGCCACCATGTGGTTGCTGGGAATTGAACTCAGGACGTCTGGAAGAGCAGTCAGTATTCTTAACCACTGAGCCATCGCTCCAGCCCCACTGGAGGATAATCTATACTATGTCGTCTACTGAGAAACCCACACCATCAGTATCACTAGATTTTTCTTCACTCACAGAAAAGCCCCCCAAATTCCTACATGAGGTATAGGGACAGGGTAGTAGCTTCTGGAAAGGTAAGAGAACTGGAGGAGAAGGTCCTTACACACTTAGTATTAGATATATGACCTTCCTGGGTTCACCAGGCCCTCTATTTGACCATGTGCAGAGCTTAAGCACTTCAGGAAACGGGAGTGATTCCAAAGCAATACACTCTTTGAAGGAAAGATAAGAATCAGACACCAGCTTCAGGCCACAAGCACCAGACACTTATGTGGTACACAGACATGCTTGTAGGGGAAACGCAGATACATAGAAAATGTTGAAAACCCTCCAGTCTGCCCTAGGCAATTGTTACATTTTTGCTACATTTGCTTTATCAGACGTTCATCCATCTAGGTGCACACCCATCCGTTTATACCCAGCATTCCACCGTACTGTGTATGCATTTCTAACCACAAAGAGAATGTGGGACAGTGCACTCCTGTAATTCATCACATACATCAATAGAAAAACGACTAATGTGATTGCTAACTGAATACCATACGGTCTTACTATTTTAAGTAATATTTACATACACTGAGATGAACAAGTCTTTACCATTTAGGACCCTACAAATGTAAGATTTTTAGGTTACACTTCTTTTAGCTTACCTAAATTTCATGCCCCCATGTAATCCAAACCACTATCAAATTATAAAAAAAAAAAATCCTTTAACCCAAACCCCCCTCATATTTCTTTAATTTCTATTTTTATTTTATATATATAGGTATTTTGCCTACATGCATATAAGTCCACCACTTGTATGCTTGGTGCCTACAGCAGTCAGAAGAGGGCGTTGGGTTCCTGGGAGTTGGCTGGAGTTAACAAACGGTTTTGAGCCTTTCTGTGAACGGCTGGGAATGGAATCCAGGTCCTCTTGAAGGATAGTCAGTGTTCTTAACCTCTTGAGTCATTTCCCAGCCCCAAGCTCCCTCATATTTTTGTCTACTGCCTACTCACTTCAGGGGAAACCACTATTCAGATTTTATTCACTAACAATTAGCTTTACCTATTATAGAACTCTATGTACAAGAAAATCACAAGATGTCCTCATGTATAAAAAATTTCTTTCACTCAACTTATTTCTAAGATTCATTAACTTTATGTATTAGCATTGGCCCCTTTTTAGGGCTGAGTAATATTTCATTATATAAATACAACACAATCCTTACATTATGTACTTTTTTATAACATGATCTGGATGCTTGCTTTAGTTATATGGTAATCTAAGTGAATTTGCATGCATTTATTTATATTTTTTTAAAGATTTATTTATTTATTATTATATGTAAGTACACTGTAGCTGACTTCAGATGCACTAGAAGAGGACGCCAGATCTCATTACAAATGGCTGTGAGCCACCATGTAGTTGCTAGGATTTGAACTCAGGACCTTTGGAAGAACAGTCAGTTCTCCTAACCCCTGAGCCATCTCTCCAGCCCTTATTTATACTTTAAACAATAGTTTATTTATTTATAACTAAATCCTACATAATAGGATTTTGAGGGTTAAATTTAGTGTCTTTTTCTTTTCAAGGCATACAATCTAATGCAGTGACACAGAAACCTACAGAATAAACAAAGTCACTTTCAGTGTTTCTTGAACATGCAGACTGACTAGAAATTTTGACTCAAATTATATAGTTTATAAAGGAGCCTAGAGTATATATAGAAAACACACACATACACACACACACACACACACACACACCTACTTTGTGATTTTACATATTGCTTAAAGAACTAGAATCCTAAATTCTGTATTCTTTTCCTATACATGTAACAATATAAAATATTAACTAGGCTGAAGGTATAGTTTGGCTGGTAGAATACTAGACTGGTAATTCACAAAGCACTGTGCTCAGTCAACCCTAGCACTACATAAATCAGGAGTAGTGGAAAGCATCTTAGATGCTGAGTGCAAGAAAGAATGCACAAGTTCAAGGTCATCTTCAGCACAGACGTATGAGAAATCCTGAGATATATCAGACCCTTCCCCACACACACGAACAATGTCTCAAAATAAATTAATGTAGGACTGAAAACCCAAATCAGTGACAGTGCTTGCCCACTATGCACGAATCCCCAACGTGGAAACAGAAGAATTTAAACCTCTTATAAACACACATCTAGTCCCATGGGTGAAAACCCCCACGAGATCCAGTATGGATGTACAACAGCAAGCAAGAACGCGCGCAGAACAAAGCTTTGCCCTGAGCTGGGAGAGGAGAAGCTGCCTTACCACAGAGCCTCTCTTGAATCCGCTGTGCCTCGGCCAGTCTCTCCTCGGCCGCCCGTCTTCCCAGACCAGCCTCCTTCCTAGCGACAGCCAGATCGTACTCCAGACGCTGTCGCAGCGCTTCTCCTTTTTCCACCTCAGACCGCAGCCTGGCAATCTGGCTCTCATAGCTTGACAGCTAAAAACAGATTCCTGAGCTCATGAACTAGCAATAAAACACGTCTATAAGTTGATGAGAGTGCATAACACAGGCATTCACATTTCTTAGCGAAACCTTGCTCTGCATTTACCAGAATTCATATTCTGCCGTTTTCTGGAACATTAGGAAAGAAACACTGCTTCACCAGGTGACAATCATAAGCGCGTTATAGAGAGAGACTCGACTAGAGGGAAAGCCTTTTAAACAAACAAAGAAAAAACTGTGCATGTGAATCACAAAATCATGCCTAGCAAACAAAAAGGCATGCCACATAATAAACACCTAAAACTTTATGTAGTCCTCTCCTTTTATCTCCTACATGTACTCAAGGAGCAAACAGGGCTGAGGAGGGTGCACATCAGTGTATGGGGCTGGCTGCCCTTCCAGCGACCCCAGCAACCCCAGCTCAGTTCCGAGCATCATGAAGGACAGGTCACAACCACCTGGACTCTGGTCCCGGGGCATCCAACACTCACTCCTGGCTTCGGAAGGGAGCCTCCACACGCAGGACCCATATGAACACACACATAAAGAAATGTTTAGGGCTGGTGAGATGGCTCAGTGGGTAAGAGCACCCGACTGCTCTTCTGAAGGTCCAGAGTTCAAATCCCAGCAACCACATGGTGGCTCACAACCATCAGTAACAAGATCTGACTCCCTCTTCTAGTGTGTCTGAAGACAGCTACAGTGTACTTACATATAATAAATAAATAAATTTATAAAAAAAAAAAAGAAATGTTTAAAAGAAGCAAATGGCAACAAAGTACAATTTAGTGAATAATGTGTTGTTTTTCTTGGTTAAAATATCAATGACAGCATAGACTAATGAGTGAGACTATTACAGGGATTTTAGCAAAGGGCCACCTAATTGTGACATTCCATTCATTACAATGACACAAATGGCTAAAAAACTAGAATGTGAGGACCTGTAATGATCTTACTCTAAAATCATATAGTCAATGACTAGCTAATCTTTTACAAATAATTTATATACTAAATACTTAATATACTAAATACTTAATACCTGTAATGTGGTGAGTAAAATAAGAAAAAATAGATGTTATAAAGCTCTTGGGTCAAAGACCTATATGTTACAAAAAAGCATACGAACCAAATTTTGTAAAAGAAATAAAATTAATATTTTATGATAGTTTGAAGTAAAAATACTATGTGATTGGTTTTGTTTTTAAAGAGATTTTTTAAAAAGAGCGGGGTTGGGTGGAAAGGGAGGTGAGGGAGAAGTTGGAGGACAGGGAAGGTGATCAAAATACATTGTATAACATTTTTCTCAATTAAAAAAATGCTAAATATTTAAACCAAAAAAACTTATGCTTTAAAAAAATTAAAAGAAGACCTGAGAATGTAGCTCACTAGCATATAAACACAAAAGGATATTAAGATTTAAATATGAAAATGAAGAGTAAGCCTACAAAAGAGAAAGACATTCACATATAATTTATGACTTCACTTAAAAGGGAAAGAAACCTACTGTACATGAAATATACATATGTATAAATATGTATATTCACACTAATATGTTGTAATAAAACAAAACCAAAGATAACTTCTGAGCTACACTAATTAAAATTTTATATACAAGTGTACTTAAGAGAAAGACTGTTCCACAACTCACATCCTAAAGGAATCTACATTACAATTTCAAAAACTGTGCCTGGTTAAGCCATGTCCAACAATAACACATAAGGTCACAGAACCTGGGAAGCTGAGGCAGGACTGAGTGTGAGGAGGAAGGGCTAGGTTACATACCAAGAGCTCTCTCAAAATAGCATTTTTCTAATTTATAAATTCTTCAGTCATCAAACACATCCATCAAATAAGGTGTTTGGTCATGTCAAGCTTGTTAATTAAAATACACTGAGCTGTCAGGATGGTTCAACTGGTAAAAATGCCTGCTGCTATATCTGACAATCTCAGTTTCAGTCCCTGGTACCACAAGTGTCTTAATTAGGGTTTCTATTGCTGCAATGAAACACCATAAGCAAAAAGCAAGTTGGGGAAGAAAAGGTTCACTTGGCTTACACTTCTATATCACTGTTCATCATCAAAGGAGGTCAGGACAGGAACTCAAACAGGGCAAGAACCTAGAGGCAGGAGCTGATGCAGAGGCCATGGAGGGATGCTGCTTACTGGCTTGTTCCCCATGACTTGCTCAGCCTTCTTTCTTATAGCACCCAAGACCACTAGCCCAGGGATGGCACCACCCACAATAGGCTGGGCCTTCCCCATCAATCACTAATTAAGAAAATGTTCTGCAGCCAGATCTTATGGAGGTGTTTTCTATCTTTCAAATAACTCTAGCTTGTATCAAGCTGACATAATCTATTCAGCAAAACGAGGTACCACACGCCATCCTCTACCCTCCACATGAGTGCTATGACACATGTGCTCCCACACACACAAAGAATAAAACGTTTTAACTAATTAATATACATTCAAGACAGTATACAAATAAATATAATTGGCTAAAGTTCAACTTTAATATCCCTGTTACAATTCTGCTGTATAAAAGTGTTTTCTTTACTGCGATTTCCTTTGAAGCACAAGAATGACGTAGTGACCAAGGTTAAATGTTGTTTCTAATATGAAATAAAACCAAAAACTGAAATTCAACTTTTTTGGAAGGGCAGGGTTCAAAACAGGGTTTCTCTGTGTAACCTTTGCTGTCCTGGAACCTGCGCCACCACACACGCCTGAAACTCAACCTTTTATATTGCATGGGAGGAAAATAAATTCTACCTCTGCATTGTGCTTAGTTGTCATTTCTAATTTCTCCTTCTTAGCCCGATGCAGCTTCTTTCGGAGATCAGCGGTGATATCTGACTCTGTTTCATTTTTAAGCATTTGTTTTACATCCAATGAGGCATTTTTCAACCTACAAAATAAAGTCATAATAAAATATAACACTCATGCAATAAAAAAATTCTAACAACATTTCTTATAGTTTATCATAAAAACAGAATATGATAAGATCTTAGGATAGATAACAAATTCACAATCTAGAGACACATGTCCACTGCAAAATGTGGGGGAAATGCCGTCATATTCTACTAGTAACAAAATACTGTCCACTGAAAATATACTACACTGCTTAAGACTTGTATTTAAACCAGCCAATCATATCAATGACTGGAAACTGAATTACAATTATCTGTGGTGGGAAGTCACTAGACAAAGATCAAAGCTGAAAAACCAAACAATAACATTTTTAAAATGTCAAATCATTCCAACAACAACAACAAAAAACTATCTCCAAGAGCTAAATGTGATGGTTTCCAGGAATTGAGAGAGAGCGGTCTCAAAGAAATTACCAGTGTTTCTCCAACAGCAATAAGACTTGGGGGGTGGGGGGGAATGTGGATCTAATAATATGTATATACAATTTTAATTTCTTTCAATATCACTAAAATAGGATAGATAGAAGCCAGTGAAACCAAAATTTAGTTCTTTGAGAAGATGAATTTGATTAACCTTTCCTAGATGAACGCAGGACAGAGAAGGAACTCGGCAGTATTAGGGACTGACCTCAGGGCCTCACACAGGCTAGGCTGACATTCCACCACTAAGCTCCTGTGCCTTTCTGAGACCAACCTCACCAAGCTGCCCAGGCTAGTCTTAAACTCACTCTGTAGACCAGGCAAGCCTTGATCATGTGATCATCCGGCCCCAGCCTCTGACCACATCTGCTAAGATTACAGTCCTGTACCGCTAGACCAAGCAACATGCCCAACTTCACAAAGAACATCTACAACAACCCATGTTCCTAGCATACATAATAGTTAATGACTAAAAAGGTCCTCTAACAAGGAGAATGGAGCAAAAATGACTGCTATTAACACTGTGTTATTCAAGATTTTTTTTGTGTGGGGGTGGGTTCAAGTTAGGGTTTCTCTGTGTAGCCCTGGCTGCCCTGGAACTCACTCTGTAGAGCAGGCTGGCCTCAAACTCTGTAGACCCACCTGCCTGCCTCCCCAGAGCTGCCCTGCCGAGAGACAACTAAGTACCACCACCGCCTGTCTCCATTAAAACTTTTATTTGAAAGTCTTTTTTTTTAAATATTTTATTTACTTAATATATGCGAGTACAATGTTGCTGTCTTCAGACACACCAGAAGAGAGCATCAGATCCCATTACGGATGGTTGTGAGCCACCATGTGGTTGCTGGGAACTGAACTCAGGACCTCTGGAAAAGCAGTCTTAACCACTGAGCCATCTCTCCAGCCCTTATTTGGAAGTCTTAAATGGTACAAGGAGGAAGAGAGGTGAGAAGAAGGGCATATTGGGCTGGAGACCTGGTGGGGGATTTACTCACTCTACATTCCCATCACAACCCTCCTCTCTTCCAAGTCCCACCCTCACAAGTCTCTCCACCCACTGACCCCTCCCCTTCTCCCCACTTGGGGAGCACCCCACCCTCAGGTATCTAGTCCCAGCAGGTCTAGGCATAGCATCTCACACTGAGGCCCAACCAGAAAGTCCAGGTAGGGGAAGGGGAACCAATGGCAGGGAACAGAGACAGACAGAAATAGCCTATGCTCCACTTGTTAGGGCACCCACAAAAAGTCTAAGCTGTACATTTGCTACAATTGGGGGGGCGGGTCTAGGTCTAGCTCCTGAATGCTCCCTGGATGATGGCCCAGGCTTTGGGAGCCCCATGGTCCCAGGTTACTTGACTCTGTGGGTCTTCTTGTGGTGTCCTTGACCCCTGGAAAATCTGTTTTTTACTACAAAGGAAATGACTTTATAAGAAAATTCTTTTTAAAAATCCAATAAGAAGAAAAAAGAACAAACAGAAATCATTTTAGGTTAGGTTATAAACATACAAGATCAATGAGAAAAATTAATTATATTTCTATATACTAGTAAAAATAACTCCATTGTAAGAGCATGAAAAAGAGAAAGGTTTAACAATAGGCTGGAGAGATGGCTCAGCAGTTAAGACCACTGACTACTCTTCCAAAGGTCCTGAGTTCAAATCCTAGCAACCACATGGCGGCTCATAAGCATCTGTAATGAGATCTGATGCCCTCTTCTGGGGTATCTAAAGACAGCTGCAGTGCACCTACATATAATAATAAATAAATCTTTTGGGCTGGAGAGGTGGCTCAATGGTTAAGAGCACTTACTACTCTTCCAAAGGTCCTGAGTTCAAAGCCCAGCAACCACATGGTGGCTCACAACCACCCGTAATGAGATCGGATGCCCTCTTCTGGTGTGTCTGAAGACAGCTACAGTGTACTTATATATAATAAATAAACAATAAATTTATTATTGTTTAACAGAAGTACAACACCTTTACCATAAAAATACAAAAAGTTACTGAAGTTAAAACATAAATAATTGAGGTGGTGATCATGCCTTTAATCCCAGCACCTGGAATGCAGAGGAGGAAAGATATCTGTGAGTTCAAGATCAGCCTGGTCTATTGTGTGAGTTTCAGGACAGCCAAGCCTACAACAGTGAAAGCCTATCTCAAAAAAAATAAATAAATAAATAAAATAAACAAGTTAAATAAATAAAGAAAAAGACATCCCACAATCATATTTATATTTTAAAAACTCAGTATTATTAAAATGACAATTCTATCCACAGACTCAATACAATCTTTTATCAAATCCCCAGGGTACTCTTTTACAAAAGTTAACAAGCTGATCCTAAAGTGTCTATGGAAAGACAAAGGACTCAACAACAGTGCTGAGATAGTTCAATGAGGAAAGACAGTATTACCAACAAAAGTTCTGAAACAACTGGCTATCCATGAGCAAAACAATTGATTTAGATCCTAACCTCACAGTACACAAAAAGTAACAAAGTGGAACAAACAAAAAATAAAAGTATAAAACTGACTGAAAGTAAAATAGGAAAAAAATATTCATGACCTTAATTGGAGATGTTTTTATAAAAAATTAAAAGCATAATTCACACAAAAAAAGAATTGATAAATACAACTTAGAAGTTAAGAGCATTTGTACTTCACAGCATACTTGAGGAGAATGAGGGAGGGCACAGCCTCAGGAGCAGTGTTCCTCCTCACATAGGCAAGGCTCTGGATTCCATCCCCAGCATCCCCAGCATCCCCCAGCATCCCCCAGCATCCCCCAGCATCCCCCAGCATCCCCCAGCATCTTCCAGAATCCCCCAGCATCCCCCAGCATCCCTAGCATCCCCCAGCATCTCCCAGCATCCCCCAGCACCCCCAGCATCCCCAGCATCTCCAGCATTCCCCAGCATCTCACAGCATCCCCCAGCATCCCCCAGCATCCCCAGCATCCCCCAGCATCTCCCAGCATCCCCAGCATCCCCAGCATCCCCCAGCATCTCCCATCATCCCCCAGCATCCCCCAGGATCCCAGGTATCCCCCAGCATCCCCCAGCATCCCCAGCATCCCCCAGCATCTCCCAGCATCCCCCAGCATCCCCCAGCATTCCCAGTATCCCCAGCATCACCAGCATCGCCAGCACCCTCACACCATAAAAGAAACCAACAAAATAAAAAGTCAAGCTATTTGATGGGATAAAATGCTGTATTACATGATAAGGGACTTGTATCCAGAATATGTAAAGAATACTTGCAGTTCAATAATAAAAAACAAATTTTAAGATAGTTAAAGAGCAAAAACGACATTTCACCAAGGAGGACATGCAAATGGTCAGAGGCACATGTAAAGATGCAGAGCACCATTAATTGTTGGAAATACCCAAATTAAATCCATAGCAATGTATCATTTTACATTCTTTAGAATGACTACTTAAAAATTAAGTCATTTTTAAAGTACTGACAAGAATATAAAGAAACTAAAGCCTTCAAATACTGCTGTCAGGGATGTAAAATTATACAATCACTCAATTTGTTGGTTTCTTAAAATTTTTAGCCAGGCAGTGGTGGCACATGCCTTTAAACCCAGCACTTGGGAAGCAGAGGCAGGCAGATTGTTGAGTTTGAGGCCAGCCTGGTCTACAAAGTGAGTTCCAGGACAGCCAGGGCTACACAGAGAAACCCTGTCTCGAAAGGAAAAAAAAAAAAAAAGAAAGAAAGAAAAGAAAATTAGCATAAATTTTCTACATGATGTTACAGTGCTGTTCCTGTGAACCTGTCCAGAAAGAGAACCAGAAACATATGTCAACATAAATGCTTGCATATAGCAGGATTACTCATAACAGCCAAGAGGAGAACCAACACAACTCCCACTGCCTGACTGCTGCATGGGTAAGTAAATGTAACAAATCCTTACAGAGGGATGGAACATTATTCATCAGTAAAGAGACAAAAGCTGTACATGCTACAATGTAATAAATCTCACCAACAAGCCAAAGAAGCCAGACACAAAAGATGCGTGATCCCCTGACATGAGTTATCCAGGACACGGCTACAGACATAGAAAGTAAGCAGGCTAGTGGTGGAGTTTAAATGACTTCCTTCAGACTCTGAATCCTGAGTAAAGATGTCTCCACTAAAAATATGGGAAGGCTGGAGAGAAGGCTCCACAGTTAGGAGCACAAGCTGCTCTTCCAGAAGCCCTGAGTTTGAATCCTAGCACTCAACACCTATAATGTTAATCCAACGGTTTGACAACCTCTTCTGCCTGCCCACATGCTTACTCATAGACACACACACACACACACACACACACACACACAGGGGTGGGTAAGTAATAAATAAATTTTTAAGCATATATATTATGGATGTCTACTGATGTTTCCTCCCTAAATTGAAAAAGCATAATAATGTGAAGTATTATTATAATGCTAAAGTATATATTTATATAATATATTGCCACTTCATTGGGACAAGCATTTACTGAATTCTCCATAGTTAACTCTAAGAGGTAAGATTACAGATACATAGTCTCTACCAATCTATGAAGAGTCAGCCATAGCTTTGACTGGGTAGGAGGTGGCACACACCTTTAATCCTGTTACCAGGGAGGCAGAGACAGGGAGATCTCTGAATTTGAGGCCGGCCTGGTCTACTATAGAGCTAGTTCCAAGACAGCCAAGGGTTACACAGAGAAACCCTGTCTCAAAAAAAAAACAAAAAACAAAAAAAAAAACAAAAAAATCAAAAATTAGAAAAGAATTATCCATAGCTAAGCTTTATGATTCTGTTTAAATAGTTGACTTGAGGCAACTGACAGACAACTCCAGTGTCCAATTTTTACACTCTATAGCTATTACTCTGTTCTGTGACTATAAAGTTTTCAACATTTTGTTTCCGGTTTTGTTCTTTGTTTATTTGAGACGGGGTCTCACCATGCAGTCTTGGCTAATCTGAAATTTGCTCTATATAGTAGACTGCCTGAAATCACAAAAATCTGCTCACCTCTGCTTCCCAGTGCTAAGACTACATGTACCAGACACCAGGCCACACTACTTTTAATTCCTGAACTTATTTACTTGAAAAATGCACTTAGAGGGAAAAAAAATCACACCCTTCAAAATGGTCCATTTTGTATTATGGACCCCAACATCAGAGGTAAATTACTAAAGCATTTTACTAAGGACAGATGGACATGCATGGCGCACACACACACACACACACGTGCACACACACACACACAAGAAGAACAACGTCCATGAGATGCCTTCTTGATAAAAGCAGCCAGCAAGGAGAGCTAAAACTAATGGAGTGCTCAGACAGTCAGCTCAGAGCTGCAGCAAGGATCCAGAGCCACAGAGCTGGGGCGGGGGTGGGGGTGAGGGGGTGGTAGGAATTATGCAAAATTAACAAGTCTCTAATGAGAGGAGAAGGTTTGGAAATACAGATCTTTATGATCCAAGTTAACAAAGGAACAGAAGAGGTCCCGAGAGCCAATCCTATATTTAGAAGGAGTCGCTGCTCTGTCCGTCCAGGAAACCTCCCTCCTTAACCATCCCATGAGAATCCTTGTAATTATAGCTTCATCACCCACTTCATTTCGCCTGATTCTTGCAATCCAAAGTCTTTCCCAAGCAAGGGAAGATACTGGAGGCTTACCTTTGGGTGTCCCCAGGAGTGGCATTGCTTGAAGTATTTAAACTCATGGTAAGTCTTCCAATTTTTTCAAAATACTTCACTGCTTCTTAATAATATACTTTCTTTCGGTGATGTCTGCGACTTACAGGTTAGATGGACTAAAGTCTGTTAACATAATAAACAATACAACAGCAGTTTATAATTGAATCCTGGAAAGATAAGATTTATTTTAATCTATAAGCCTATTCATTAATTTTGAAATTATTATATAGACTAGAACACGGATAATTCCAAAAACCTATACCATACAGCTGGGTGTGGTACCCACAGGTGTAAACCCAGCTCCTGAGGGAGACAGGGGTCCAGCCCAAGGTCATTAGCTACTAGCTACTAGTAAGGTGGAGGCCAGCCTGGGGTACACAACACCCAGTCTCAAAATGACATGCAGTCAAATCACCAATGTACAGAAATAATAAATTATTTAGCAATAATAATAAAACCATAGGGCTTTTATCCTTTGTTTGCTTGTGTTTTGTTTTTCCAGACAGAATCTCTCTGTGTGGCCCTGGCTGTCCTGGAACTCATTTTGTAGACTAGATTGGCCTTGAACGCATAGATCCACCTGCCTCTGCCTCCCTGCTGGGATTAAAGGCCCGCACCACCACCACCTTTGACAAATTATTCTTACACTTGGAAAGGAATATATAGTACCAATGTTTGAGACACAGAGTTCAGTTTAAATAAGCAGAATATTTTTTTAAAGATTTATTTATTTATTATATGTAAGTACACTGTAGCTGTCTTCAGACACTCCAGAAGAGGGCGCGTTACGGATGGTTGTTAGCCACCATGTGGTTGCTGGGATTTGAACTCTGGACCTTTGGAAGAGCAGTCGGGTGCTCTTACCCACTGAGCCATCTCACCAGCCCTAAGCAGAATATTTTAATGCAGTGTTGTCACTGAAGATGACAAAATAGTCCCCAAGAAAATATGTCATAATAATTTCATAATTTCAGACACTTTTATTCAAAGACTCAAGAGAAATAAAAACAGAATAGATAATAATTCAATCAAACATACAACTCAGAAATGTCTCTTAGTGTTTTTAGTAAGTCCTACGAAAGAAAACTACACCATTATCTTCAACTAGAGCAGTAAGTGACCTCTGGCAAATCTGTGTCACTAACAAGCAAGACAAAAGCTGAAAACTAACGCAATGATCAAACCACATCAACACCACTGTGAAAACATTCCTTACACATCCGCACAAAAGGTCGTCTCCTTCATTCCAAAGAGGAAGCAACAAAGAGTGTCACTTACTCTGGCCGACCTCCTGGAACCTCTTACAGGAGAAATTCCAAATTCGACAGCTCCGAACATATAAATCCTGTTACTTTACCACAATGGGTAAGGCATCCCAGCACCCACATGGCAGCTCACAAGTGTCTGTGGCTCCTGTCCCAAGGGATCCAACACCCCTCACACAGACATGCATGCAGTCAAATCACCAATGTACAGAAAATAATAAATCATTTAGAAAATTTGGAACTCATGATGAGGAGGGTGTGGAAACACAACCAAACCAAACCAAAAAGACCCCCTATAACATGGCTGATTGGTGTCATTTTCCCTACATTCTCTAAATTCCCTCTGAATATGTGATATGTTTTGAATATTTGATATACAACTATCAATGTCCCACAAATACCTCCTTATAGTTCCTAAAATCCAGTGTCCTAAGACAGACTGAACTTTAAACTGGGAGAACCTGAAGCAGGAGCCAACCAGCACCTCACAGTATATGGTCTCAGGCAACACTTCAGAGTCTTTGAACATCCTTCCTCTGCCCAAAAGAGGTAACTAACACACAGCACATCCAAGGCTCAGCCACTACCCATTTTTATTACTGGGTCATGGAACTCTGAAAGACTTAATGATCCCCAATAAAGGGAAAATAAAGGGGAATGACTAAGTAATCTGGTTTGGGAAAGGATATAATAAAATAATCATTTAGTGATATCTGAGTGAAGAGAGGAACCAAGAAAGGAAAACAAGAGAAAAGGTGTCACATGTTCTGCCTCCTTCCCCCACCCCCACTAACCAAGCCTCAGAAGATACTGTGAAAGATAGCTATTCAAATAGATGAAGACCAAAACAAAACCCTAGTGCTGAGAAATACTGAAATACTCCACTAAACAGCGACTTATGCAGCTGAAAGAATAATTTGGTTTGGGGGCGGGGTGGGGGTGGGGGGACAGGAGGGAATTTTAGCCAAGTCCAGGAAAGACATATCTAATTTCTCTAGTGTCCTGGGTAAGTTTAAGTAGAGTTGTGACAAAGGCTACTGTCACTCACCTACTGAGCACCCACGGCAGCTCCAGACTGTACTTCAAACCTCTACCACTGCACCCAGAGCTCTGCTCCCTACAGCACTGCAAGGACAAAATAAAGTCACAGGGTAGCACAGAACTAGCCTGAAGGAAGGGACAGAGTCGAAGGACCAAATCCCCAGGCATAACTAAGATTCCAACGCCCAAGCTCTTCCTGCATGGTAACTGATGGCTCAGAAGGTGACACACAGTATGATCTTACCCTGCCTTTGTAACCCTTGCTTCCATTAAAGAACGGAGACTGGGGGAGGGGGCAGGGGGCTCTGGAGAGATGGCTCAGCGGTTAAGAGCACTGACTGCTCTTCCAAAGGTCCTGAGTTCAATTCCCAGCAACCATATGGTGGCTCACAACCATCTTGTAACAAGATCTGGCGCCCTCTTCTGGAGTGTCTGAAGACAGCTACAGTGTACTTACACATAATAAATCTTTAAAAAAACAAAAAAGGGGGGGAGTGTATTGGGGACTTTTTGGATAGCATTGGAAATGTAATTGAGGAAATTACCTAATTTAAAAAAAAAAAAAGAATGGAAGCTGGGGCAGAGAGGCTAAATGGTTTGCCCGAGACCAGCCAGCCAGTAAGGGAATGTAGAGAAAAGGACACCAGCACCCAGCCACATTCTAGGGTTTTGTCTTTCTTTTTGGGGAGGGGGTGGTTTGGTCGTATCTTCCTACCCCAGATCCATGAGTTCCAATTTTTTTTAATAATTTATTATTTTCTGTACATTGGTGATTTGACTGCATGTATGTCTGTGTGAGGGGTGTTGGGTCCCCTGAGACAGGAGTTACAGACAGTTGTGAGCTGCCATGTGGGTGCTGGGAATTAAACCTGGTCCGCCAGGAGAACCACCAATACTCTCAGCTGCTGAGACATCTCTCCAGCCCCCAAAATCTTTTCACACTACCAGGATGCTCCCAAAGACAAGACCCCAAACAAGCCACCTTCAGAACATTTGGAAGAGTTGGAATCTGGCAGAAGCAGACTTCTGTACTTAAAGTAACTGGCACACACAGCAAACGACTATTTAAAAATCATCTTATAATTTTATGTGTATAATGCCTTGTCTGAGAGTTACATGTATACAACCATGTACATCCTGTGGATATCAAAAGAGGGTGTTGGATTTCTTAGGACTGGAGTTACAGACAGTTGTGGGCATCAAGTGGATACTGGGACTCAAACCTCCTAGATTCTCTTCAAGAGGAACAAGTGCTCTAACACATCTCTCCAACCCAGCAAGCCTCTTCATTTTTTTAAAAAAGATTTATTTTATGCATATGAGTACACCATTGCTTTCTTCAGACACACCAGAGAGGCCATCAGATCCCACTACAGATAGTTGTTAGACACTATGTGGTTTCTGGGAACTGAACTCAGGACCTTTGAAAAAGCAGTTTGAGCTCTTAACTGCTGAGCCATCTCTCCAGCCCAAGGGTTTCATTTTTTGTGGGTTAAAAAAAAAAAGTCAGCCGGGCATGGTGGTGCACGCCTTTAATCCCAGCACTCGGGAGGCAGAGGCAGGCGGATTTCTGAGTTCGAGGCCATCCTGGTCTACAAAGTGAGTTCCAGGGCAGCCAGGACTACACAGAGAAACCCTGTCTCAAAAAAAAAAAAAAAAAATCAATACAGGCATACACAACTTCCACCCATGCATGTACTTATGTGTCCAACAGCATAAAGAGATCTCTATTTTACCCTCTGGGGAAGGAATTTCAGAGGGACTAGAGGTGCAAGACAATGGTAGGGTACCTGCTTACCAAGTACAGGGGCCTGAATTTAATCTTCACATACATGCACGCGTGCACACACGCATACACACACACACACACACACAAATAACAAAAATAACTTTAATTTTTAAATTTTTTTATTCATTTTTTAAAGTCTTTGCTTGCCTATATGTCTGTACACCACATGTGTGCCTGGTCTCCTTCGAGGTCAGTAGAGGAAGTGAAATCCCCTGGAATCTGAGTTACATATGGTTGTGAACCATCATTTTGGGTCTGGGAATTGAACTCGGGTTCTTGGAAGAGCATCCAATGCTCTTAACCCCTGAGCCATCTCTCAAGCCTCTAGAAATTTTTATTTAGATACTAACAACCTTAAAAAATGTTTATTTTTGTTTTATTCTTCTTTGTCTTGGGAAGAAAAGTGGAAGAAGAAACAATTTATTTAACTTACTGAGTTTCTTTCAGTAAAAGTAAACTGAAAGAGCTCATTTTTTTTCTGTGTATTTAGGCACCTAACATATTCAAACCTAAAGTCTTTAGACATAGGTAAAACGCCATAGAGGAAAGTCCCCCAGTCTCCAGGTCAGATCGTGCGTACGGCAGCCATGCACAGAGAGACCGTGGGAAGCAGAAGATCTGCACATCTTCATTCCCCTACCCCCATGAAAACTGCCTAATAAAGCAATGCTCAAAGTGTGCACAGCTTTAAAACACTAACTTTGTGGTAACTTGTTATACAACAGTATAAAGCTAATAATGATAGTTTGAAAATATTCATGCAGAGGTAAAAGTTGTTAGTTGAATAGCATGAGACAAGAAAACAGCAGTGGAATGTGTTCTCAGACCACCTCTGTACCTTGACTTAAGGCTCTTGGTTTGTTTTTCATTGATTTTGTTTCTGTTTTTGTTTTCAGTTTGAGGAGAATTGGTTGGTTGGATGGTTGGTTGATTTTGTTTCTGTTTTTGTTTTCAGTTTGAGGAGATTTGATTGGTTGGATGGTTGGTTAATTTTGTTTTGTTTGTTTTGAGACAGGTTCTCACTGTGTAGCCCTAGTTAGTCTAAAACTCAATATGTAGACCATGCATTGAACTCAGAGATCTGACTGCCTCTGTGCACTAGGATTAAAAGCATAAGCCACCAGCCTGGCTGGATGTTTGATTTGTTTTGTTTTTGAGACACAGTATGGTGAAGCTCAGGTTGGCCTGGAATTTGCTATGCAGTCACGACTGGTCTGCAACTCCTGATCTTCCTACCCCCACCGCCCCAGTGCTGGCTTTCAGGTGGGAGTCACCATGCTTGGCTTCTTTTTCTATAGCATAATTTCCTTGTTAATGTAAACAGATGAGTCTGTAAAATGAACACAAGTCGTTAGAGAATCCAAGCAACCGTGAATAACACTTAGCAAAACACCATCAGGCAAGAGAGTCACAGAGAAGCAGTGGGCATCTTTAGAGAACAAAGGGTGCATCTGACAGAGCCCAGGGGAGGAAGCCGATATTTACTGCAGGCCTTCTAAGAACAGAAGAACAAAGTGGAGAGCTTTGCCCATTCTAACAGTGGGCACTTGAATGCACATCGTAAAACAGTCATGAAAGAGCAGGCTCAGCCCAATGACCTCTCAGAGTGGTCCTGTTCAGGTCCTTCCTGCACTGAAGAGAAACTTCTGTGTCTGCAATCTAAGCAGAGCAGAGCAGAGCAGGGTCGGAGGGAGAGAGGGAGAGAGGGAGAGAGGGAGGGTGGGAGGGAGAAGTGAAGATGTTCCAACCAAACTGAGGAGGAAACAGCCAGAAAGATCTCAAAAGCAAGCCCCCATAGCATTAATATACAGAGAAAAAAAAAGCTGTATGAAGTTGTTTTATGAAGTTAGAGAAGTTTACTGGAGCCCTGCCTCACTCTCAAGTTGTAGATCTACCTATCTCCCATAAAAATATGCAAAAGAGGGCTGGAGAGATGGCTCGGTGGTTAAGAGCACTGACTGTTCTTCCAGAGGTCCTGAGTTCAATTCCCAGCAACCACATGGTGGTAATGGGATCTGATGCCCTCTTCTGGTATGGTTGAAAACAGCTAGAGCGTACTTACATAAATAAAATAAATAAATAAATCTTAAAATTAAAAAAAAAAAAAAAAAGCCGGGTGTGGTGGCACACGCCTTTAATCCCAGCACTCAGGAGGCAGAGGCAGGCGGATTTCTGAGTTCGAGGCCAGCCTGGTCTACAGAGTGAGCTCTAGGACAGCCAGGGCTACACAGAGAAACCCTGTCTCAAAAAAAAAAACCAAAAAAAAAAAAGCAGGAGAGCCAGGCAGTTGGGGTGACAAGCCTTTAATCCTAGCACTTGGGAGGTGGGGACAGCAGAGTTTGAGGCCAACCTGTTCTACAGAATGAGTTCCAGGACAGCTACACAGAGAAACTTTAAAAACATAAATAAAACATAAATAAAAAAATAAAATAATAAAACAAAAATAATAATTTTTAAAACATAAGTAAATAAATAAATAAGCAAGCAAGAAAGCAAGCAAGCAAAAGAAAGGAGTGTGGTCACAGAGTAAAGAAAAAAACAATACCCTATGTATGTATGAGAGATATATCCACAAGACTGATGAAGTTTCAAAATAACTTAAAAACATCAGGAAAAGGCAAGGGGTACAGGGGCGCATACCTATAGTGCTAGCTCTCAGGAGACAGCAGGCAAAAGCAAGCAGATCTCCAAGTTCAAATCCTGCATGGTATACAGAGAGTTCCAGGACAGCCAGGGCTATACAGAGGGATCCTGACTTGGGGGGAAACGGGGCAGAGGAAAGGAGGGAAACTCAGCAAAGTGCCAGATATGGTGCATATACCTTTAGTTCCAGATATGGTGCATATACCTTTAGTTCCACATATGGTGCATATACCTTTAGCTCCAGATATGGTGCATATACCTTTAGTTCCACATATGGTGCATATACCTTTAGTTCCACATATGGTGCATATACCTTTAGCTCCAGATATGGTGCATATACCTTTAGTTCCACATATGGTGCATATACCTTTAGTTCCACATATGGTGCATATACCTTTAGCTCCAGATATGGTGCATATACCTTTAGCTCCAGATATGGTGCATATACCTTTAGCTCCAGAATTTGGATGCAGAGACAGGCGGATTTCTGGGGATCTCTGTGAGCTCTAGACCATCCTGCTCTACCCTGGCCAGAAATACACAGGGAGAATCTGTCAAGGAAGGAAGGAAAGAAAAGAGAAAGAAAGGGAGAGAGGAAGAAAGAAAGAAAGGGAGAGAGAGGGAGAGAGAGAGAGAGGGAGAGAGGGAGAGAGGGAGAGAGGGAGGGAAGGGAAGAAGAAAAGATAAGATAAAGACAAAAAAGATAAAGCTGGCTCAGTCTTTAATCCCAGCACCTGAAAGGCAGAGATGAATGGATCTCCGTGGATTTTAGGTCAACCTAGTCTACATAGTTCGTTCCAGGCCACCCAGAGCTACATAGTGAGACACTGTCTCCAAAGACAAAAAATAAATAAATAAATAAATAAATAAATAAAAATTTAAATGGGACAGTGACAAGAATTAGAAAGAACTAGAAATAAAAGAAAACTTCATTTGAGTCATGAAAATTAAATTGAGGGGAGCATAAAAGCTAATGGGACAAAATGCCCCAAAGGAGAAATAAAGAACAGGGAAAATGGGTTCTGGAAGGATAGCTCAATGGTTAAGAGCACAGGCTGTTCTTACAAAGGACTCCAGGTCAGGTTCTAGCAAGCACAGCACAGCGCACAACCACCTGACACTCCAGCCTCTGGGCTGGCCCCCAGGGAACATGCACATACTCCACACACATACTCCACACACATACTCCACACAAATGTACATGCAAACACAGTTAAAAAAGAAAAAATACATCTTGTGACAAAGTATTAAACTTCAAGGTGAAGGAAGGAAGCAAAAGGCGTCAAAAGGATGTAACAAATTATGGAAGATGGGTGAAGAATAGCCAAGGGCCAGAGAGACATCTCAGTTAAGAGCATGAAGTTCGGGGCTGGCGAGATGGCTCAGCGGATAAGAGCACTGACTGCTCTTTCAAAGGTCCTGAGTTCAAATCCCAGCAACCACATGGTGGCTCACAACCACCAGTAATGAGATCTGACTCCCTCTTCTGGAGTGTCTGAAGACAGCTACAGTGTAGTTACATATAATAAATGAATAAATTAAAAAAAGAAAGAAAGAAAGGAAGAACATGAAGTTTTCATTCTCAGATGTAAGTTTGACTTTCAGCAC
This sequence comes from Mus caroli, assembly GCF_978045245.1. Taxonomy (NCBI): domain Eukaryota; kingdom Metazoa; phylum Chordata; class Mammalia; order Rodentia; family Muridae; genus Mus; species Mus caroli. The sequence continues at coordinate 72,073,078 of NW_028227261.1, forward strand.
CCATGGCAGTTCACAACTGCCTCTAACTTCAGCTCTAGAGGACCTTACACTCTCTTCTGAGTCCACTCATGCACAAATATATACACAATAACACAAACATACCCATAATTTTAATAATAACAAATAATTAATAATAATGATAAAATGAGTTTTCTTTTTAAGAATAACCAAGTAGAGGGCTTACAGGACAGCTCATCAGATAAAGGTGATTGCTATGCAAGCCTACTGATGTGTGTTCTAGCCCTAGAACCCACATAAAGTAAGAGAAACCCAACTCCACAAAGCTGACAACTGATCTACATATGCACTCAGTAGCAGAGGCTTGCTCCCCACCATATATGTACATACACTCACACATAATAAGTAAAATTATATTTTTTAAAAAAGAGGAGGCTGGAGAGATGGTTCAGCCATTAAGGGGTACTGGCTGCTTCCAGAGAAACCTGTTCAATTCCCAGCACCCACATGGCAGCTTACAACCATCTAGCTGTAAATCCAGTTCCGGAGATCAAAAGCCCTCTTCTGGCCTATGAGGGTACTGCACTGCATACACATAGTGTACAGACATACGTACTAGGCAAAACACTCATGTACACAGAATAAAAATGAATAGGAAAGAAAGAAAGAATAATCATTTAGAAATAAAGTGAAAGAAAAAAGAGGAAGAAAAGGAAAGAAGAGAGAAGAAAAGAAAAGAAAAGAAAAGAAAAAGCTGTTAGGGATAATACAAGTTCCTGAATAGGGAAATATCCAAGTTCTTTTCCCAGAACCATAAAAAAGACAACTCAAGCAAGGTAAAAAAATAATAATAATTAACTAATTAATTAATTAAACCACACTTGAAGAAAACTTTCCTTAGCTTTACGAAGTGGCAGTATTGTAGTCCATGAGGTTTATCTGAGGCGCAATTATTGCTAATTGAAAACTTTTCCCAATACCCCGCCATGACGACTTGAAATAAAGTCGGCATTGGCAATTTTTGACAGTCTCTACTGAGACTGAATAAAAAGAAAAAAAAAAAGGAAAAAGAAAAACTTACCTTAAAGAAAAAATTTTACCCCACATTTTGCAAAAGCAAAGTGGGTGCATCACCCCAGCCTTTTCCGACTCATTGGCCATCTTAGTACAAGTTTTCCTACCCTTCAAGCCCTCCTCTTGTCCCTTCGCTGCATGCTCACCTCTCGGTCACACAGCTCAGAGAGAAAGGGGCTGGGTGAAGAGTCAGGGCCTAGTATGGAACACTTACTATGTGCCACACACGCAACTAACTAACTACGCATGCTTGATCCCACCATCCTCCCAGAGACTATTTGCCCATTTCACAGATGAGAAAACTAGGTTTCCCAGAGATTGAATGATTTGTACCAAGATACTCACTACAAGAATTAAAAGTCATACTCACATCTTGATGACTTCTAATGATTCTGTACCAAGAAAACATGCTTATCTGGATGGGCACACAGCCTAGCTTCTCCTGCCCACCTCCCACCCCCGCCCCTTTAAACTGATGAACACCAACTCACCAACAAGCACCAGGTTTCATCAACTATTTAAGTCAGCCCCTCGACCCTTTTCGCTCTTGTTTAAAGATGGATGAAAGGAATGCAACCTGTGTCACAGCACTTCCACTACCTTCTCAGTTTGGGTTTCTAACCAAATGATATTGTTTTCTTTACTCATCGAGAGGAAAGAGCTTGATTCCCTAACACGAAATCCACCTTTTTTTTTTTTTTTTTTTTTTTTTTGTCTATGCAGTTTTGCATTCATTAGTCGTGACACCTGTGTGGGACTATAAGCAGTTACACGGTTCACTTGGCAAGGGGGGCACTTCAGAGTTGAGTGCAGCTCAAATAGCAGAACACTTTTGTGCCCGTGATTCTTGTTCAGTCTCAACCACCTTTCATCCCATCTCTGAAAAAAGAGAGGTGAAGATGTGTGATTCTCTCCATAAAACACGCCTAAGACAAAGAAACTCAAACAAACAAAAAGTAAACGGAGTCTGAAAGACTAAGCCCACTCTGCTTATCTGACATAAAGAACCTAAGGTCCAGGTGACAGGTGATTTGCCTGTCACAGCTAATAAATGGCTGAGCCAGGATTTACACACAAGCTCCAAGCTAAGACAACCGCCTTCACTTTCCCTAGAATCTCGCTGCACTGCCTGCATTCCTCTGCCTTTATCTGGAAAGGATTGCATTTCCGGCTCTATCACAGTTTGGTCGTTACTAAGCACCGTTAAATACAAATAACAAAACGGTAGTTTCTTTTCTCCAATACCAAGAGGAGTATAAAACATCAACGTGCAAAATCTTAGAAGCTGTTTGATATCGTCTCTAAGTTATGTATGTGACTAATATGAATATCGTAAATGATTAAAAAGTCAAAGGGGTGTGTACTTGTACACAAAATTCAACTTTAAAAACTCACAGCTGACTTTTCTAAAAGCCAAGGTAGGTGGTAGGCAGAAGTTGCGTAACTCATTGTTTTGCTTATCAAACGTTTGTAGGGTGCCTAAAGTGTGGTTAGCATTTAAATGAAAGGAAGGTAAAACACACACACACAAAAGTGATCATCCTTGGGTACTGATCCCAAAGAGCTCCGAGGACTCTAGTCCCCACCGGTCCTCAGAGTACAGCGAAGATGCTCGGCTTCCTCTTGGTGGGCGGAGAGCCTCGGCCACTGAGCTGGAGGCGTGTCAGCACCAGCTAGCAGCCCTCAGCCGGGTCCTCTCTGCAAGCCCAGTCTCCTCTCAGCACCTCCCGGTCCCGGGCGCCAGTCACCATTGCACCCACAGCCCGCGGTTACCTCGGACTCGCGTGGTCCACCCTGCACACCCACGACCCCCAGGCAGCTTCAGGTCTCGGGGTGGGTGGGAGGTCAGGCAACCCTCAGGAGAAAGAGTGACAACTGGGATAAGCCGATGGACTCTAAGGCCAGGATGGAGAAAAACCTAAAAAAAAAAAAAAAAAAAAAAAAAAAAGAAAGTCTACGAGGTGAAGTTTACAACGGCCACTTCCGGGGGCCGGGAACACGCGACGGGGCTCTGGGCAGCCGCGACTTTCTCCGCCTCCCTGGCCCCGCCCCGGCAGGCCCGCCCCTCGCCTCCGCGTCCCCAGCGTCCCGCCCGACGCCCGAGCCCCAGCTCCAGGATACGCGCGTACTCAGAGAACTCGGGCTCGCGCTGGAAGAGAAGCGCGGGCCGGAAACCGCGGGCGCGCTCCCGCGGCAGGCGGGGTAGATTGCGCATGCGCCAGGGGTGGGTTGCGCGTGCGCAGAGCACACGGGTGGCTCGGGGGCGCATTCCACCCCATGCGCGCTCAAGCGCCGGCATGCTGTGCCTTCTCCTTGTTTGGCGTGCACATTTCTAGCCTCGGACCCCTTTTCCCTGCTTACAGAGGGCAACAGCCTGTTCCTGCTCTGTAAACGCCTTCTTAGCTGGCTCTCCGCCCGAGAAACCCGCTAGGACCGCGGCCGATGCCAGGGTCCCCAGGGAGAGTGCCCGGGCTTCGGCACAGGTGGCAGACTCTCAGCGCCCTCCTCCTGCAGTCTCCTCCTCCCATCGATTTCTTTTGTATTTCGGCTTGGGTGGATAGAATGTAGGTCGGTGCTCTGATGCTGCTGAGCGTCTTTGATTACAAATATCGCAGAACCGGATTCATTGGCAAATAAGGCCTTGGAGCCTCGCCTTGTGCTCCATGTCTGCTAGATTTCAGCCCCTCCCCCTCCTCGCCCACAATTTATAAAGAGCTTTGGTTCGCCTTGTAGCCGCTTCAGAGGATTGGAAAAGCAAATCCTCTTTTGTTCCTTGGCTTTTGAAAGCCTATTCCCTAAAGAACAATACAAAATGGCAGGATTTTGATGAAAGGTTTTTATCCCTGCCGCCACTACCTTCTTTCCACAAGTGTTCATACAAAATGAGCCTTTTATGCTAAACTTGTCCCGGGTTGGTTGTAATCAGCCTGAACCAGGTGTTGGGGTTCTCGCCTGCTCTCGCTCTGGAAAGAGAACAGTCCTAAGAGCAAGTAGATTAAAACTTTGGTTCTTGCATTGCTGAGAAACTTTAATTGGTTTGAGGTCAATTGTTTGGTTTTTAAAAGGTTTTCCTTGCTTCTTAAGGCTTTAGCCAGAAAAGATAACTGCTTCGAAAACAAACTGAAGGAAACAAAAGTAGCCCTCTCTACTTAGGAATCAAATGGAGAATTACAATAAAGAAGATTACATTCACCACCGCCATGGGTTTCTCTGTGTGGCCTGATGGTCCTGGAAGATGAGAGTTTTTTAAAATTTGTATACGGCTTAGTTTTGTTATTTGAAAGATTTTTGTTTGGAGGGAGGTGATTTTGTTGTTGTTTTGTTTTCTTGGTTTAGTCTGGGTGGGTTTTTCTAGTTCCCTATGTAGCCCAATCAGGCCCCAAATTCTGGATCCCCTGCCTTAGCCTCCGGAGCACTGGGGATACAAATCATGGGCCACACACACACATCAGCTCATCATGTTTTAGGAACATCACAGAAGGGAGTGTTACATTGCAAACATAGCTGATCTATTACATTGTACACTTTTTAAAGAAAAGCTGCTTGATATGAATCCTTACAAAGTTCATTTACTCTGTCTTTAGCATGTGTAGAGTACAGCACATGTCCCCAGCATGGAGCTAGGTAATAGAAATACCAGCTATAAAGTACAAATGCCACAGGGATCCGAGAAAAGAACTGCTAGTCAACCTTGAGTACAGGGAAGCAATTTGTGGAGCATGTAAAGTCTAGAGTAAGAAAGTAGAGCAATAGGTTCACCAAAGTAACAACAAATTGGAACAGGGAAAAAAAAAAAAAAAAAAAAGCATGAGAATTTTGACAAAATAGAAACTTTGGGTGCAGGGGAGAAAAATATGAAAGATCTGCTAGAGAAATATGCTCAACTCAGATCACAGAGAGCCTTTCAGGTCGTATTAGCAACAAAGCTAATGAAAATTATAGTAATTACACAATAAATCCGATCACCTGGGAGTCCTTAGAGGGTTTCTCTTTTTCCCTGGTGGTTACAGGTTCGTTTTCCTTGGTCCCCTGCTTGGGTAAAGACTATCTATAGTGAGACGCTCTCTAACCCACTTCTGGTTGTCTTTCCTGGTCACCTCAGCCCCCTCCCTTTCTCCCAGCCCGTTGGAGAGACAAGTAGATCCAACCCCACCACTCCCTCAAAGCAGCTTTCAACCTCAGTAAAGACATCATCACCAAATCCAACACCCCTTGGTTTTCTGAGCCGCCTCAGATTTCTCTCCCACATATATGAGGATCAATAAATACTTTCTCGCCTCTCACTGTCTTACTGCCAGTAAAGCGGCCTCAGCCTTCACTTGGTACCTGACAAGCTTATTTGGTCCTGCGGAAGTGAATGCTAAGGTCCTGAACTTTGATTGTTTATATCTGAGTTTGAATTTTTAATTCTTATTTCAACAGTTCTGCTTTACTGCCCCACAGTATTGTGCTGTGGTAATAGTGGTGATCCTGAGGTTTGTTTCCGTCCCTGTTTTAGGCGGGGTCTTGCTACACAGCCCAAGCTGGCCTGGTGATCATTGTGTCTTAGCATCCCAGTGCTGGGCTTACAGGCTTGTGCCACATGCCGTTCTTAGCTGGTAGTATTGACATCAAAATATCTAAAACTTAACTTTCTCAGTTTATCATGAATTGCCCAAACTACTCCTCTGCCTGTTCATAAAACTTAAACTCTCAGGCCAAAAAAACAAAAAACAAAAAACAAAAAACAAAAAAAAACAGAAAAAACAAAAGACATACAGAATTATCTTTTTTCTTTTTCTTCAAGATCTCAGATCCTACATTCAAAAATTCTGTCTTCCTCTCTGCCTTCTGTCTTCTCTCTGTGCCTGCTGCTAAAAGCTGGGTCTGGTACCTGTTTCTACCCAGACACTTGTAGTCAGTCACTCATTCCCTTGTCCTGTGCACTTAGGAATGAACACTCAGGGCATTTTTAAATTGACGACTATAAGATTTAAGGATGGAAAAATACGAAAAAAAAAAAATGAAAAGGAGGCCTAGAGGCCCATGCATGGTTCTGCCCTGTCAAGCAGATTTCCCTGTATGAGCCCCAGGGCTAAGCCCCATTCACTCCCCGTGACCCCTCTGTAACCTCGGGCACCAGGTGCTTCGTTAGGCTGGTGTTTGGTATCAGGTCTTAGAAAGGAAAAGCTTTGGCATAATTGTTGCTCTGGGTGGCTCTGGCTCTTTGTTCCCTCCATATGCTCTAACAGAAATTTCCTTTATGAAGCATAGCTCTTGACTGTGTAGCTGTCTTGATTAATTCTGGTGGTCACCACGTTGCTGACAGGATAAAACTCAAACTTCTCCTGTGTCAATCAAAGGCCATTTATCAGCTTCCAGCAATAAATGTTGCCTTTTCAGCAATGCTTCCTCCAGGTCTACAGTAGAGCTTCCTTCTCATTCATACTGGCAATGGAAAACATGCAACTGGGGATAGCCATGAAAAGATGTACGCATAGGCTTAGATGAAGTCTTAACACACACAGTTTAATATGAAGGCTTTAAATACAGGTACCAATATAAAGCATATACAATGTGCCTAGTTATATGCTAAGTAACTCCACATTTATTCCAATTTTCTTTCCTTTTTTATTTTTTCATGTTGTTTTGAGACAGGATCTCTCTATGGAGCCCTGGCTGTCCTGGAACTTACTATGTAGCCCAAGCTGGCCTCGAACTCTCAGAGCTACACCTCTGCCTCCTGAGTGCTATGGTTAAGATTAAAGGTCTGTGTCTCCACACATGACTTATTCCACTTTTTGAACAGTGCTGTGGCATCTTAACTGAGACATGTCCTCTCTAGGGTTTCATACACACTTGGTCCTAGTTGATAGCACTGTTTGGGGATGCTTAGGAGGTGAGGCCTTGCTGAAGGAAGTGCCCCACGTTGGGAGGGCTTTGGGTGCTTAAAGCCTCCCCTTCCAATCTGCTGTACACCTGTAGTTGAGGATGTGAACTCCTTCCACCATGCCTACCATGTATTGCCAAGGAAACTCCTTTCATAAGTTTCCCTTAGCTGTGTATTTTTTCCCAGCCACTGATACCTAACTCCTACAAATGCAATATATCTTTACCATTTGTTTTGGTAGTTGCTAGTGATTGTTTGTTTGTTTGTTTGTTTGTTTGTTTTTTGAGACAGGGTTTCTCTGTGTAGCCCTGGCTGTCCCTGGCTGTCCTGGAGCTAGCTCACTTTGTAGACCAGGCTGGCCTCGAACTCAGAAATCTGCCTGCCTCTGCCTCCCGAGTGCTGGGATGAAAGGCATACGCCGCCACGCCTGGCGTAGCTAGTGATTTTTAAAATGGTTTTACAGAAAACCAAGTTAAGTCTTTAGTATCCCAAAATATAAAAAGAACACTTAAAACTCAATAATAAGAAAGTTTGGGGGCTGGAGAGATGGCTCAGTGGTTAAGAACACTGACTGCTCTTCCAGAGGTCCTGAGTTCAATTCCCAGCAACCACATGGTGGCTCACAACTATCTGTAATGGGGTTTAATGCCCTTTCTGTGTGTCTAAAGACAACTACCATGTAGTTATACACATAATAATAATAATAGAAGATCCTCTTTTTAAAAAAAAAAAAAGAAAGAAAGAAAGAAAGTTTGGGCAGGGTAATGGTGTCACACACCTTTAAATTCACATTCAGGAGGCAGGAGCAAGTGGATCTCTGTGAGTTCAAGGCCTGCATGATCTACAGAGTGAGTTCTAGGACAGCTAAAAGTACATAAAGAAACCCTATCTCAAAAACTCAAAAATTAAAAAATAAATAAAATCTGAAGAAAAGATTTAAAGCTGGAACTAAATAAGCTGGAGATACTGCTCAGTGGCTATGACGTCATTCTGCCCTTGCAGAGGACCTGGGATGCAGTTCCCAGCATCCACATGGCAGCTCACAAACATCTGTAACTCCAGATCCAAATGTGGCGCCCTCTTCTGACCTCCACAGGCATGTGGTATAAATATATAAAAAGATCAAGCTGGAGAGATGGCTCAGCAGTTAAGAGCACTGGCTGCCTCTTCCAGAGGTCCTGAGTTCAGTTCCCAGCAACCACATCGTGGCTCACAACCATCTATAGTGAAATCTTTTCTAGCATGCAGGTATACATGCAGATACTCATATATTAAATTAAAAATTTATTTAATGTGTGTGTGATAAAAATATTTTTGAAACAAAGATTTTATTGAAGATCTCACCTAAGAAGATATACAGAAACAATTATATGAAAAGGCATTCTACAGAGAACTGGAGAACTGGCTCAGCAGTCAAGAGCACTGACTGCTTTTCCAAAAGGTCCTGAGTTCAATTCCCAGCAATCACATGGTGACTCACAACCATCTGTAACAGGATCCAATGACCTCCTCTGGTGTGTCTGAAGACAGTTACAGTGTACTCACATACATGAAATATAATCTTTAAAAAAATAAAAAAAGACATTCTGCATTCTGTGTCAGATGAGAAGATAACCACTACACACCTATCAGGATAACAGAAATCTGGAACACTGCCAACCCAGCACTTGGGAGGCAGAGGCAAATGGATCTCTCAAGTTCCAGGACAGCCAAGGCTACATTATGAGACCCTGTTTCAAAAAAGAAAGAAAGAAAGAAAGAAAGAAAGAAAGAAAGAAAGAAAGAAAGAAAGAAGAGAGGAGATGAGAAGAAAGGAACGGAAAGGAAAAAGAAAGAAAGAAAGAAAGAAAGAAAGAAAGAAAGAAAGAAAGAAAGAAAGAAAGGAAGGAAGGAAGGAAGAAAGGAAGGAAGGAAGAGAGAGAGAAGAGAGGAGAAGAAAGGAAAGGAAAGGAAAGGAAAGGAAAGGAAAGGAAAGGAAAGGAAAGGAAAGGAAAGGAAAGGAAAGGAAAGGAAAGGAAAGGAAAGGAAAGGAAAGGACAAAGAAAGAGAGAAATCGTCACCCCTGGTAGGAAACAAGATGCTACAGCTACTTTGAAAGACACTTTATCCATTTTTATTTTTATTTTGTTTGTTTTATAAAACTCAACATACCCTTATTATGTAATCTAGCAATCATGGGCTTTGGGAAACGTATTCACACAGACTCCTGCACACAAATGTTCCTAGTAGCTCCCTTCAGGACACAAAACTTGGATGATGCAACTAAGATACCCTTTCCAAGGTGAGGGGAAAGGTCAACTGGTGGTATTTAAATAAAAAAGAAATGAACTTTCAAACCAAGGAAAGAGCAAGGCATGGTGCCATGAGCCTATTGCCCCAGCACTCCAGAGGTTGCAGCAGAAGAATGACAAGTTGAAGGCCAACGTAGGTTACAAAGTGAGTTTCAGTCCAGCCCTGGCTATGTGACAAGAGCAGATCTCAAAGATCGAGAGAATGAGAAATGGAGGAAACGTACCCTACAGGAAACTGCCTTAATGTGATCATATCCTGCTGCTATGTCCTACCGTTCTAGTTGTTTCTCTGGCTTTTAGGGCTTTCCTAATATTACTCAGCTCAAACTTGAAAATCATAGGAATCAGGAGCTCTAATTTTCTTTCTTTCTTTTTTTCTTTCTTTCTTTCTTTTTTAAAGATTTATTATATTTATATGACATATACTGTAGCTGTCTTCAGACACACCAGAAGAGGGCATCGCATCCCACTACAGATGGTTGTGAGCCACCAAGTGGTTGCTGGGAATTGAACTCAGGACCTCTAAAAAAGCAGCCAGTGGTCTTAACCACTGAGCCATCTCTCCAGCCTTGGCTCAGATTTTCTATTTGAGAAACTCACTGCGACAGTCTTTGTTAAAGCAGCAAAAGTAAGGCACTTACATCCATTTGATCAACCGTCTCTGTGATGAGGTTTGGAGAATTTTGAGAAGTATCTGAAAAGTATGCAGATATGGTCCCACTCCACACGTGTTTCCTCTTCCAGAGCTCGCTGCAGACTTTCTGGTTAAGTCTCAAATGGATAAAAAAATTCTCCAGGAAGAAAAATTGTCTGCCATGGAAAGACTTTGTTCCCAAAGAACAAAGGAAACAGTGGTGCTAATAGAGCCATCCTCAGCAGTGAGGGAAAGTTGGGAGCCATGTAAGTCCACAGTGGACTGCTTTCAGCCATGTTTGTTTCCGACCTTAGGAAACGTCACATTTCAGTGTATGTCTTTTGAGGTTTGGATGAGAATGGCCCCTGTAAGCTCGTATGTTTGAATACTTGGTCCCCAGTTGGTGGAACTCTTTGGGAAGGACTAGGAGATGTGGCCTTGTTAGAGAGGGTATGTCACTGGGGATGGGTTTTGAGGTTTCAAAAGATTCCTGCCATTCCCAGTGTGTCTCACTCTCTTTGCATCCTACTTGTGAATCAATATGTGAGCTCTTAGCTGTTCCTCCCACCACGCCCTTGCTCCACCATCATGGACTCTAACCCTCTGAAACCATAAGCCCAAATTAAACACTTTCTTTTATAAATTGCCTTGGTCATGGTGTCTTACGATAATAGGAAAGTAACTAAGATGGGTTTAAATATCATAACTCCTGCTAGAGAAATGAACAACTTTGTAGTCAAAGTTGACAGTGTAACTTTATACCAGGCCCATGATATAAGACCCCCTTTAGTCCTCTGTAGACTGTAAAGACATCAACATTGCCCTTAGAGAATACTGTACCTTTGGGTTGTTACTAATACTACCAGACGAGAAAGAATACTGAGGGGTTCAGAAGGAGAGAAGCAGTGGTCAACTTATAGGCAACTGTGAGGGGGGAAATTTTTCTCTTTAAAACTATAATTGAAGGGCTGGAAAGTTGGCTCAGTGGTTAGGGGCGCTTTCATCTTGCACTTTGCTAGTGCGATTCTTCACTGCTAATGTCTCCTCACTTTAAGTTTTTCTTGTCCTTGATAATGTATTTATATATATTCAATCATAAAGTATTTACTGAGCAAACCATAGTGGCTCTCAACTTTAATCTCAGCACTCGGGAGGCAGAGGATACTGTTAAGTTCAAGGATAACCTGGTCTATATAGTGAGACCCGGTCTCAAAAAAAAAAAAATGTTTTTTAATGTTTATTGAACATCTGTTTTGTGCTAGATTTTGGAAGATCAGGACATAGGAAAGTGAAGAACACACAAATCTCTGCTTTTATGGAGCATTTTAGTGGCACTCTCCAAGGAGAACTAAAGCCAACACAGCCCCTTTCTGTGCATTACCCAGTTGGGAGACAAGTTGTGCTTTCTTACCATTATGCTTATTTGGGGATGCTACCGAAATCAGTTTAGATGACAGCTTTGTTAACTAGAGAAAAAGCTATGCTACAGGAATGGCTCAGTGAGTGTGTTGGTTTTTATAATGTAACATAAAAGGCCCAAGTTCACTTTGGGATTTGAATTCCACCAAAACCCAATCACTGGGCTCACCCTAAGATCAGAGCTTGAAATCCTATCAATCTGTACCCTGGAAATCTCTACCTTGGAAAAACCCAATATAAAGGCTGCCTCTTGCTCAGTTCTGCAGCTTCCCTCCTGAGAACAGGTAGCACCTTGTTGTCTTTCCCAATAAATCTTTGTGTGAAGTTTGTTATCTAGTGGTACTTTGTGGTAGTCTGTTCTTCCTGAATGCCAGAGTATCTTTCCATTCAGAGCTGTAACACTTCCACTGGTAAAACCTTTCCCCTCAGTTTTACAAATAACAGTTACAAATAAGAATGACCAACCCCCCACCCCCCAGCCCCGCTGGCAAGATGGCTCAGCGGGTAAGAGCACCAACTGCCCTTCAGAAGGTCCTGAGTTCAAATCCCAGCAATCACATGGTGGCTCACAACCACTCGTAATGAGATCTGACTCCCTCTTCTGGTGTGTCTGAAGACAGCTACAGTGTACTTACATATAATAAATAAATAAATCTTTTTTTAAGAAGAAGAAGAAGAAGACTACTGTTTGAGCACCCAGATAGAGAGAGAGTACTTGCCTAGCATACACATGCAAAAGCCCTGGGTTCAAGTCCCAGTACAAATAAATAAATAAATAAATTCTAAACCGGGCGTGGTGGCACACGCCTATAATCCCAGCACTCCGGAGGCAGAGGCAGGTGGATTTCTGAGTTTGAGGCCAGCCTGGTCTACAAAGTGAGCTCCAGGACAGCCAGGGCTATACAGAGAAACCCTGTCTTGAAAAACAAACAAGAATGACATCCCCCCATGGGCACATATATTTGAATGCTTAGTCTTTAGGATATAGAACTCTTTGAAAGGATTGCAAGGATTAGGAGGTGTGGCCTTGTTGGAGTAGGTGTTGTCTTGTTAGAGGAAGTGTCACTGGGGGGTGGGCTTTGTTGTTTCAAAAGCCTTTGCCAAGTCCAGTCTATCAATCTCTCCCTCTCCTCCCTCTCCCTCTCCCCCTCCCCCTCCCCCTCCCCCTCCCCCTCCCCCTCCTCTCTCTCTCTCTCCCTCTCTCTCTCTCTCTCTCTCTCTCTCTCTCTCTCTGTGCGCGCGTGTATGTGTCTGTGTGTCTGTGTGTCTGTGTGTTTGTGTATGTATGTATGTATGAATGTATGTATGTATGTATGTATGTATGTATGTATATCTCTCTCTCTCTTTCTCTCTCTGCCTACATGTCAGGATGTAGCTCTTAGCTACTACTCTAGCACCCACCTGCATGCTGCCATGTTCCACACCATGATGACAATGGACTAAACATCTGAAACTATAAGCAACACCCCCTCCCCACCCCAGTTAAATGTTCTCATTCATAGGGTTCCCATGGTCATGGTGCCTCTTCACAACAACTGAACAATTACTAATACTGTGGGTAAAGTATTTACTGGACAAGTGTGAGGAACGAAGTTCAGATCCCCATAACCCATATTAAAGCAAGCAAACGTAACAGCCGGAGGAGCCAAAGACAGAAAAACCTCTGGAAGCTTGTGAGCCTACGAGCTCAGTGTGTGCAGCAGTGAGAAAAGGCAGCCTCAAACAAGGTGGGAGGTGAGGCCCTCCACACATGTATAGCATACACTTATGCTCACACACATGTACACACACAAAGCTTAAAAAAAAAAAAGAACAAAAGCTTCCCTCAGAGATGTTGGCGTGAGCTGTGGTGTCTTCAAAGGTCTTCAGCTAGTGAAATGGCCCAACCTGTAAAGACGCTTGCATCCAAGCCTGACAACCTGTTCAGTCCTCAGGACATGTATGATAGGAGTGAAGAACCAGCTCCTCTAAGTTTTCCTGTTCTCACATGTGGGGAGTGGCATACACATGTGCACACACCCATGTGCAGAAACACATTCTTTTTAAATAATTTAGTATTAATGGAGTTCTGTAATCTTATCAATGAGAAAGACTTGATGGGCTGATTTAAGTTTTAAGTTCCTTATGTTCAGTTGTTTTTCCTTGTTTTCATTTTATGTGTTTGGGTGTTTTTGCTCCATGTCTGTCTGTGCACCATGTTCATGCACTGCCCATGGAAGCCAGAAGAGGATGTCAGATCCCCTGAGCCTGGAGTTCCAAATGCTTGAATGGGTGCTGGAAACTGAACCCAGGTCCCCTAACTGCTGAGTCATCTCTGCAGCCCCTAATTTGCTATTTGAAAAATTGGAATTTGTATTTCTCTTCCTGCAACCAAATGAGTTACTCTACTCGCTCTAGACTTTTGGTATACTTATAAATCATTTGGCAAGATTTTTTTTTTAAAGAGTTGAAAAACTGGGGGACTGATATTGGGATATAAAGTGAATAAATGAATAAAAATTTAAAACAGAGTTGAGAAACTAACAATCCTTACCATTAACTGCCATGGGTGACATTTACTATTTGTAAATGGGACCTGGAGATTAAGTCAAGGCTCTCACATATGCTAAGTCCATCTTCTATCTGGGATATACTTTAGACTCTTTTGTAAGTATCTCTTGCCTTTGAAAGAAATAGCCTACAGACAATGCTTCTCAATTATCTCTCCCATGTGAGCACCAAAGTCTAAATAATCAGATGGAACTTTCTTTGAATTTACTAAGATAGCCACAAGTTCAGCCAGGCTTGATAAGGTCTTTTTTTTTAATAATAATTTATTTTTATTTTGTGTAGATTGGTTTTTTGCTTGCACGTATGTGTTTATGACAGTATTGAATCCCCTGGAACAAGAGTAACAGACAGTTGTGAACTGCCACATGGGTGCTGGGAATTGAGCCCAAGGCCTCAAGAAGAGCATCTAGTGCTCTTAACCACTGAGCCAGCCCCCTGATTCGGCTTTTCTAACAGTCTCCAACTTTTAATTGATTTTTGTTTGTTTGTTTGTTTGGTTTTTTTTTGTTTTTCGAGACAGGGTTTCTCTGTGTAGCCCTGGCTGTCCTGGAACTCACTTTGTAGACCAGGCTGGCCTCGAACTCAGAAATCTGCCTGCCTCTGCCTCCCAAGTGCTGGGATTAAAGGTGTGTGCCACCACGCCTGGCTTTCTTTTTTTCTTTTTTTTCTTTTTCCGAGACAGGGTTTCTCTGTATAGCCCTGGCCTTTTAATTAACTTAAAACTGTGGTGGGGACACATTTAGGAGAAAAATAAAAGTATGTGTATCTTTCTATAGTCCTGAATTTCTATGCTGGTAATTAATTTAATATTGTTGTTATGAATCTCTCCCTTTTGCCCTGATTTGTGAGTCTAGCACTGAATCTGAGGATTGTTTCTTTCTTTGCTCTCCTGGATGAGATGTTATTGTTCATCAGCAGAGGGCACTGGAGTGATGCTGCAGGACACAACAGCAGGAAGGCTGAGCTCCAAGCCTTTTCTTTAGTGTTTGTGTAGTCTCGGAGTGTGTGTGTGTGTGTGTGTGCGTGTGTGTGTGTGCGTGTGCGTGTGCATGTGCATGTATATGCAGGCACATGTGCTCATCCAAGGTGAAGGGAGGCTGATGTCTGTGTTCCTCTACCACACTCCACCTTTTTTAGACCTAGTTTTTTAAGATTTATTTTATTTTTAATCATATCTAGATGGACGTGTGTGTGCCACGGATGTGTGGGTACCCACAGAGACCAAAGGGATCAGAACCCTTGGAGATGCAGTTGCAGGCAGTTGTGAGTGGCCTAATATGGGTGCCAGGAATTGAACTTGGGTCCTTACAGATACACAATGCATGCTCTTAACTGCTGAGCCATCTCTCCAGCCCCATTCTTTTCTTTCTTTTTTTTTTTCTTTCTTTCTTTTTTTTTTTTTTAAACAGGGTCTTACTATGTAGGTCTGGCTGTTCTGCAGCTCATTGTGTAGACCAGGCGAGGCAGGTCTCTACCTGGCTCCCAAGTACCGGGATTAAAGGCATGTACACTACTCCTGGCCCTATTTTTATTCTGCAGCACAGGAAACTGACTCAAGAGGCCCAAGTGTGCCCTCAAGCTAACCTCCCACTCCTTGAGGCTGCTTTCTGCCAGATGCATTCATTTACATATGACCGACATTTCTACAGATTATTTCTGCCTGTTTCTTCTCTCCAGCTGTGGTGACCCACTTTTACAGTCACCTCCGATGAGTCTCATTACCACTGGCCAGGTGTATGGCTCTGTTAGTCATAGACATGTTCTCCATCAAGGAGTCTCAGTCTCAGGCGTGGGGGTGCATAGCTCCTTTCTTCTTCCCTGGTTGTCTGAGTACTTGGTCCCTGACCCTAGAGGAAGCAATTGTTCTTCTACACTAGCTATTTTTTGTTTGGTTGGTTTGTTGGTTGGTTTTTCGAGACAGGGTTTCTCTGTGTAGCCCTGGCTGTCCTGGAAACTCACTTTGTAGACCAGGCTGGCCTCGAACTCAGAAATCCACCTGCCTCTGCCTCCCAAGTGCTGAAATTAAAGGAGTGCGCCACCACGACCGGCCTTACACTAGCTATTTTTGAGTCATTTAGTATCCCCATAAACCTCCTTAGTATTTATCTTCCTCTAACTCAACTAATAATACTTCATAGTAAATTTCCTCTATTCGAAGGGGATGTACATCTAGGGTGGTAATGCGTACCTACAAACTAAGACCAGGCTAGTGGATCTCCTGTGAGTTTCAGGCCAGCCTGGTTTATATAACAAGTTCCTCACCAACCAGAGCTACATAGTGAGACTGTGCCTGAACAATGGGGGTGGGGTGGGGTAAAATAATGTGGGCAAGTCTAGTGCTACTCCTGGAAGTCTAGATACTTCTGGAAGCTCAAGCAAGGGGTTTGCTTGAGTCTAGGAGTTAGCTGAACTCATCCTGAGCAACATAGTGAGACATTGCCCAAAGGGGAGGGGCTCCCCTAAGTGATCCCTGAATGCCATACTGTAGAAATATACCTTTGTTCATGTTCAAACAACTAGTACAAAGCTTTCTTTAAAAGGATTTTATTTCTTGGCTAAGTTGCCATGTGTTTGTCAATCAAGGACCATTGTAACACACCTCGTACAGTCATTAAGGTTTCAGTCTCCTCGCTGTTCATACACATTCCAGGGATAATTACTGAGTATAGCCTTACAAACCAATATATTTTTAACTTCATGAAAATTCTAGGGCTGGAGAGATGGCTTGTACTTAAGAGCATCCGTTGTTCTCCAAGAGAGCCCCAAATTTGGTTCCCAGCATCCACGGGGTGGCTTACAACCATCTGTAATGAAACTCTTGTTTCAGGGAACGGCACCAGGTGCACATATCCATGCAGGCAAAACACTCATGCAAATAAATAAGCCTAAAAATAAGAATTCTACTGTCTTCTATTCTGATAATGTTCTGAAGTGTTGCATGTTCCCGAGGCGATCACCAAGGAAAGTGGTCTGTGACTCTCTCTCACAGGAGAGGCTCACGCCAGTTACTTTAAATACTAATACTCCAGAAAAATCCCAGAATCCTGCTGCTTAGAATGGCTTTTCCCTACTAAAGAGGTGTACTCAGCCTTAAATTACTGGAAAATCTTACTGACCAGAAACCACAAAATAAGGAGTAAGCAGGTCCTACCTACACTGGTTAGATCAAGACGTTGGGATGATGACCTCATACAGGGCTCATGAAACCAGATCTCTGTGCTTGGACCAGAGACCTGATGATTCGAGCTGTGTGCCTTTATTTCTTATTTTCCAAGGTATTTTCTTTCTGATTGGTTGCTTTAAATGGCTTTTGAATGAACTCTGATAGCCATAGGTCCATATTCACATCTATTCTACATAAGTATCTATTTTTCATAAGCCTTCTGCATTCTTTGTCCCTTGTCCGTAACTTGAGGCTAGAGAGATCAAGAGCCCTTGCTGTTTTTGCTGTTTTTCCAGTTCCACCCACGGGTCTGCTCACAGCTGTGTATAACTCCAGTTCTGGGGGAACTATTGTGTGACAAAACTTTTCCTGAGAAGATCTCTCTCTCTCTCTCTCTCTCTCTCTCTCTCTCTCTCTCTCTCTCTCTCTCACACACACACACACACACACACACACACACACACACGATAGGGAGCCCATGACAAAGTAAGATACCACCAAAGTCCAGCTTGGTGAATCAATGAGTCTTATCAGGGTTACAGGAATATGGGTGAGGGGTTGCTGACAGGAGCAGAAATGACTCAAAGACTGCTGCATCACCAAAGCCCAGCCCAGTATGGGTGGGTGACAGTTCACAAAAGCTGGGTGTCTGGAAACACTGCACAGCCTGAGGCCAGTGTCCTTTTGAAGTAACTCTGGCCTTAAAACTTTTCCAGGCAGCATTGGCTGGTTTCTGCTTCATCCAGGCTGGGCTGGTCTCAGAATCTTCTTGGCAGGTTGGCGTTTTTTGAGTCTTCTTTTTTTTTTTTTTTTTTTTTTCAGCTTGTCTTGTCTGAGAGTGAATCTCAGCAGTATTTATGGCTGTGGGGTGGGGTGGGAGGGAGGGAAGATTCCAATATACATATTGGAGAAAAAACTGCATTTGTTGTTGTTGCTCTTTTGTTTCTTTGAGACAAGGTTTCTCTGTGCAGCCCTGGCCATCCTGGAACTCTGTAGACCAGGATGACCTCAAACAGAGAACTTTCTACCACTGCTTCCCAAGCACTGGGGTTAAAAGGCATATACCACCGTGCCCGGCTTTGGCTTTGGTTTTTGTTTTTGATTTGGTTTGTTTTTTGGTTTTTTTAGGCAGGGTTTCTCTGTGTACCCCTGGCTGTCCTGGAACTCACTCTGTAGACCAAGCTAGCCTCCAACTCAGTGATCCACCTGCCTCTGCCTCCTGAGTGCTGGGATTAAAGGTGGGTACCACTACTACCTGGCTAAACATACTTTAAAAACAAAACCCAACAACAAAAAAGGAATCAAATAGCCACCAGGGGTGGTAGGCACATGCCTTTAATCGCAGCAGAGACAGGCAGATCTCTGAGTTCAAGACCAGTCTGGTCTACGGGGTGAGTTCCAGGACAACCAAGAATGCACAGAGAAGCCCTACCTAGGAAAACTTAGACAAACAATCAAACAGGCTAGACAATAAATAGGCTAATAAAGAGTCCTCAAAAGATGAAATACATATGTACACATGACAATAAACATAGGAAATATGTTTAACCTCACTGGGCGTCTTCTGTGATAAGCTTGATCATGCTGTTGTTTGGAGGATTATAGACTCTGAGACTTTGGACTAGAAAAGCAGTTGAACATTTTAAGTGGGGCTTACTTGGCCATCCTAGTAGGAGCATAGAAGACAGTGGTGTTAAGGCTTATGTGGCCCAGCTCAAGAGGTTTCAGAAGGGGAGACTTTTAGTATTCTAGCACTAATTAAAATTTAGTATTTTAGAAATTTAGTATGGCCCACCAGTCACTCGTGTGATATTTTGGCAAAGACTGTGGCTGGTTTTTGTTGTTGTTGTTTGTTTTTTTGCCTTTGTCCTAAAATTCTGTCTGAGGCTAAATTGAAGAGTTCTGAATGTATAGTATTGGCAGAGATTTCAAGACAGTCTAGCATTGGCTGAGTTCCTTGGTTAGTAGTAGCCATGCGTATGCAGATCTATGATGGGAAGGAGGGAATGGGGCTAGGAGAAATACCAAATGTCGAGCCAGCCAAGGAGAAAAAGAGTGCCGGGAAACCTAGTGCTGGAGCCAAGACCAGGGGTCGAGGAGATAAAGGTTAAAGAAAAGCCTGACGCTAAGTGAAATAAAGGAGTGGTGACCCCAGGGCAAGCCGGTGGTGTCCCGCTAGGCTTCCAGCTGGGGAAAGGAATTAAGGAAACCAGAAAGCACAGAAGGGAACCATCAGCCACAGACAGCTGGAGCAGATGTAGTTGAAAGAAGGGAAGAGGTGTCTAAGTTCCAGCCCCAGCAAGCCAGAGAAGGAGGCATCTTCAGCCACGTGGTTCTAGCTTTAGAGGCAAGGATACAAGAAAGGAGTCATAGAATCTCCCTCCATGGCTAAGGGAAGCTGCTGGGGCCAGGCATGTGCCCTTTCATGGAGGCCCAGAGAGGCCATGGTGTGAAGCTGTGAAGGTGAAGCCTGGATTGCCTCGGAGACACCAAGCTATTGGAGATGCCAGACTCCCAGGGTACTGCCCAGTAAAGGTACAGACTGGGTGTGGAGCCAGCCCAAGAGGGAGAGGTGTGTTCTCCCTCACAGTCAACAAAGCTAAAAGGAGCTGGAGATCTGAAGAGCCCTTTAACATCAGACATGGAGGTGCACAACGCAGAGTTTGCCCAGCTGGCTTTCAGGCGTGCTTTGGTCCAGTATTCCCTCACTGTGCTCCGTATCTTCCCCTTTGGAATGGGGATAATGTATATCCTGTGCCATTGTATGCTGGCAGTATGTGAATGTACACGTACTTTCTGGGCTACTTTATTCGGTTCTGATGTCTACCACCCTTCCAACCTTTTTTCTACCCTAGTCCCTTCCAAACCCCCATACTAGGTAGGAAGGAAAGAACTAGAGGGGAAAGGAGGTATAGACCGCTTTAGGCTATTTCCTGCAGACTAGGAGCGTCAAGTTCTCTGGGGCAAGTCCAATTTTCATCATCAGAATATCTTCAGCCAGCAAACCAACAAAACAATCCAGCAATCCAGTAATCCAGAAATCCAGCCATAGCAAAAATAACAGCAGCAGCAGCAACAGCAGCACCAGAGAAGCCACCAGCTGCAGGAAGGGCAGCAGCTGCCACAGTCCCTCTTAGGGCTCTCCAATTTATACCCTCTCAAGAGTCCCCAGAATTCTAAACTATCTGAAGCTGGCAGATATCACACCCCTCCTAGAGCACGAGACAATCATAATCAGCTGCTGTGGACAATCTGAAGCAGCCCCATATCCCACACCTGGGATTAAAACAGAAACAGATTCACATAACACAACTGTGTTTTTAAAGGAATCAAAATTTTCACTACAGTGATCTGCTTTTTGATTTTTATTTTACAGGGGTGTACACTTAAGAGATTGTCCTGAATCTCAGATGAGATTTTGCACTTTGAAACTATGTTGAACTGTTATAGACTATGAGATTTTTGAAGCTGGACTGGATGCATTTTGCATTATGTTATGACTATAAACCTATGGGAGCAAAGGAGTGGAATGTGGTGGTTTAAATAAGATTCCCCACCCCAAGAAGCTCGTAAAGAAGTGTTCAAAGTCCTTAGTCATCAGGGAAATGCAAATCAGAACAATTCTGAGGTTTCATCTTACACAGATCAGAATGGCCAAGATCGAAAACTCAAGAGATACCACGTGCTGGCAAGGATGTGGAGCAAAGGGAACACTCCTCCATTGCTGGTGGGAGTGTACACTTGTACAACCACTTTGGAAATCAATTTGGTGTTTTCTCAGAAAACTGGGAATAGATCTACCTCAAGATCCAGCTATACCACTGCTGAGCATATACCCAAAAGATGCTCCAACATCTCACAAAGACAATTGTTCAACTATGTTCATAGCAGCTTTATTCATAGTAGCCAGAAACTGGAAACAACCTAAATGTCCCTCAACTGAAGAATGGATAAAGAAAATGTGATATGCTGGGCGGTGGTGGCACATGCCTTTAATCCCAGCACTTGGGAGACAGAGGTAGGCGGATTTCTGAGTTCAAGGCCAGCCTGGTCTACAAAGTGAGTTCCAGGACAGCCAGGGTTATACAGAGAAACCTTGTCTCGAAAAACCAAAAAGAAAAAAAGAAAGAAAGAAAATGTGGTACATCTACCCAATGGTATTCAGCTACTAAACCAAGACATCATGAATTTTGTAGGCAAATGGATGGAACTTGAGAATATCATCCTGAGTGAGGTAACCCAGTCCCAAAAGGTCATACATGGGATGTACTCACTTATAAATAGATATTAGCCATAAAACACAGGTACCATGTTACACTCCACAGACCCAAAGAAGCTAAACAAGAAGGAAGGCCCAAGCAAGGAAACTTGAATTTCACTTAGAAGGAGGAATAAAATAGTTATAAGAAGCAAATAGTGGGAGGGAACTGAGAGGGAAAGGGGATGGGGAGGGAAATGGGGGGGGGGATTCAGGATCAGGTTGGGGAAGGATAGGAGAGATGGCCATGAAAATGAATGGAAATCTGCAACTGATAGGGCTGAAGAAGTAGGGGGGAGGGGCATCTCCAGGATGAGACAGAGACCTGGGATAAGGAAGTGGCCCAAGAATCAATGGGGGTGACCTTAGCTATGACTTACTACATTGGAGATATGGCACCTGAAGAGGCCACCTCCTGTATCCAGACAAGAACCCCAGTGGAGCGATAGGATGCCAACCCATCCACAAAACTTTCAACCCAAACTTTATTCTGTCTACAAGTAATGCAGACAAGAGGGAGGAAACAGAGACTGAGAGAATGGCCAACCAATAGTCAGTCCCTAACACTATTAATGACACTCTGTTATGCTTGCAGATAGGAGCACGTTGTCCTCTGAGAGGCTCCACCCAGCACCTGACTCAGACATATATAAACACCCCAAGCCAAACAGTGAATAGAGCTAGGGGATTCTTATAGGAGGAAGGATTGTGGGTCTTGAAGGGGATAAGAACTCTACAAGATGACCAACAGAGTCAACTAACCTGGACCCTTGGGGCTTACAGAGTCTGAATCACCAACCAAAGAACATATGCATGCTGGACCTAGGCCTCCCCACATGTATGTGGCAGATGTGTAGCTTGGTCTTCGTGTGGATCCCAAACAACTAGAGTGGAGTCTATCCCAAAACTGTTGCCTGTATTGGGATATGTTCTTCTAGCTGGGATGCCTTGTCTGGCCTCATTGGGAGAAGTGCCTAACATTACAAAGGCTTGGAATGTCAGGATGGAGAGATACCCAGGGGGCCCTCACCCACTCTGAGGAGAAGGAGATGGAGGGATGGGGGAAGGATTGTGGGAGGGGATGGTCAGGAGGGGGTAGTGAGCAGGCACTAAAGTAAATAAGTAAAAGATAGATAGATGGATAGATAGATAAAGATTGGCCCCCATAGGATCATACATTTGAATGCTTAATAATCTTTGGAGTAAAAAAATTGATAGGATTAGAAGAATTAGGAGATGTGGCCTTACTAGAGGAATCATGTCACTGGGGTGAGCTTTGAAGTTTCCAAAGCCTATGTCAGGCCCAGATGTTCTCTCTCTCTCTCTCTCTCTCTCTCTCTCTCTCTCTCTCCCTCGTTCCTGCCCCCCCCCCCCAATGCCTGATTGTAGGTCAGGATGAAGCCCTCAACTACTTCTACAGCACCGTGTCTGTTGCTGCCATGCTCTCCCCCTGTGTTGATAATGGACCAAGCCTCTGAAATTCTAAGCTCCCAATTAAATGCTTTCTTTTATAAACATCACTTTGGTCATGGTGTCTCTTCCCAGAAATGGAACAGTGACTAAGATAGAGTCCTACTCTCATTTATGTTGCTGTGATAAACACCCTAACAATCTAACAAAGAGGGCTTTATTTGATTTAGACTCTGGGTTGTGGTCCTTTATTTTAGGTTTGTCAGGGCTTAAAACATCACATTCACTGTCAAGGGCAGAGAGAAAGTGTACAGGTCGCTGCCTGTTTCTCTTAGCGACCTTTCCTCTCTTACACTGTTCAGAGCCCCATGCCTAGGGAAGGGAGCCGAGCACAAGAAGCTGGGTCTTCCGACTGTTGATTGTTAAAACACCAGAGTTTCCCTCAGACATGCCTATCCACCAACCTGATCTAAATAAGAAGTCCTTACTAGCACCCTCTTCCTAGGAGAATGTAGGTTGTGTCCAGTTGACGGTTATAACTAAACATCACACTAGCCGTCAGGAAAATGCCAATCAAAACGGCACTAAGATTCCACCTTGCCCCAGTCAGAATGTCAGTCATTAAGGAAACAAGTAAATGACTGCAGATGGTGGCTGGCGTTTGTGTGAGCACAAGAAACTCATAAAGGCTGCTAGTAAGAATGCAAACTAGTCCAGCCACTAGGGAAATCAGTGTGGAGATTTCTCCAAACAAACAAACAAACAAACAAACAAACAAACAAATGTTAAAGTAAACTTTCCATAGGACTCCTGAGTCATTTGGAAAATGTGTGTTTATCCAAACGACTCCTAGCCATCCTATCACAGAGATAATTGCACATGAGTGCTGAGTTTCTGTATGCACACCCTTCTCACCTGTGCACCTCAGCTGGGGGCTTATATACAAGATTCTGTTCAATGGGTAATAATAAAAAGCTGGGGTGCAGCTCCAGGGAGGGCTTCTGGTGTGTGTGAGATGGCTGGGTAAACCTGTCCCTGCATCCTATGCCTTTTCTTCCTTCCTGAAACTCAATATGGCTCCCAAAGAGGAGCCATCTCCTGTCCGTGAGTAGACTAGACAGCAGGCAAAGCCACAGCAGCCATCAGTTCTCCAGTGGCCATTACAACATTTGTTCTCCTCTTTACTTTTCCTATTTTTTGGCTTCTAGGGATTGAATCCAGGTTCTTAGATGTACTACGCACACTCCCTTTCAGGAAAGCTCACCCTTTTGGGCACCTCAGCTTCTTAACTTCTACATAAGAACCCCCCTCCCCCAGTGCTAGGTTTACAGACTCACCACTGCACCTCACCTTGCTCCTTCTTAAATAAATACTGAGGACAGTAGTGAACATAGGGTTGTATGACAGGATGATGGGTCAAAAAGAGAGAGAGACCTCAGAGTATAGTCTTGAGTTAGAGAGAGAGAGAGAGAGAGACAGACAGACAGACAGACAGAGACAGAGACAGAGACAGAGACAGAGACAGAAAGAAACTGAAGGACTTTCAGGAGATAATGGTATGAAGACAATCGGTGTGAAAAAATTAAGTCAAACAAACCGATGTATGCACAAAGGTGTGGTTCATCAGTTCAGAGCAGAACGATGTGATATAAATCAAAAGAAAAGACTAATATCTTAATGTATGTGACATCAAGAGTTTCTGTCCTAAGATGATGTACTGGGAGCCAGGCATGGTAGCGCACACTTTTAATCCCGGCACTTGGGAGGCAGAGGCAGGCAGATTTCTGAGTTTGAGGCCAGTCTGGTCTACAAAGTGAGTTCCAGAACAGCCAGGGCTATACAAAGAAACCCTGTCTAAAAAAAAAAAAAAACACAGAAAGAAAGAAAAAGAAAAGAAAACAAACAAACCAAAAACAAAAACAAAAACAAAAACAAAAACCAAGATGATGTACTGGGTATACAGAGGAAGGAAAGTTGCTAAATAATGGAATGACATGAAGTAGTTACAAAAGGCTGGTATTCCTTCCTTCCTAAACTATAGATTGAACACAAGACCTTAGTATATGCTGGAGAAGCATGCTATACACTGAGCCATACACATCCTAAGCCGTGTGTGTGTGTGTGTGTGTGTGTGTGTGTGTGTACACCATGAAGCTGTGGATTTTGTGGATTGAACTCGGTCATTAGCTGTGGTGGCAAGTGCCTTTACATGCTAAGCCATCTTGCTGGCCCCTATAATTTTTTTTATTTTGAGAAAGAATCTCACTAAATGGACCATGGTGGCCTCGAACTCATATTGTATCCCAGATAGGCCTTGAACTTATGGTTCTACATCAGCCTCTTGAGTAGGTAGGTATGGCAATTAATATTGATCAAGAACTTGACAGGCTCTAGAATCACCTTGGAGATAAACCTTCAGCCAGACACATCTTGAGTTAACGAAGGTGGGAATACCTTAGCTGTGGATGGGTTGCACAGTTTCAAGGGCTGAGGTCCTGGGATGAATAAAAAGAACAATGCAAGTAGAAAACCAGCCTTCTTCCCTTGCTCCCTAATCTTGGATGTGATCTGACTTCAAGCTCCTGCCACAGAGATGTCCCTGCTGGGACAGACTGAGCCCTTGAACTTGGAGTCAAAAGAAATCCTTCCTTACGTTGCTCTTGTCAGGGTTGTTTGTTCCTTTGTTTGCTATCTGTCTGTCTGTCTGTCTATTTATCTACCTACCATTTTTGTGCTTTCTTACACACAAAACACAGGGCAGGGTAGAAACCCATGCGTGTACATGGGAGGACGTGTGCACCCTTGTATACATGTGGAGGCCAGAGAGGGAAATCAAGTGTTCTGCACCATCATGCTCTGTCATTTTGCTAGGCTGAATGGCCAGCCATCCAGCTCCCGGGACCTAACTGTCTCTACTACCCAACACTGAGTGTTGAGATTTGGTCTGTTACTGTATATTATAATGCTAAATACTGGTGCCTGAAGTCTGGTTGCCTCCCATGGACCATGAGATCCTCACGCACACCAAGTTGATGCTATGTAACCTTGCTCCTTAATTTACAACTATTGGTTAAATAAAGATGCCTACAGCCTATAGTTGGGCAGAAAAAAAAGGTAGGTAGGCTTTTGATTCTCAGGCTTGGGGTCTGAGGTAGGACCAGAAGAAGAGAAGGGGAGAAGGTGAAGAGAGGAGAAGATGCCACGGGGTAGGTGATCATGAGAACTGGCCAAGAGGGCTGGCCGCTAGGAGTAACAGGGGTTATTATTAGGGAAGTAGACATAGTAGCATAGAGGGTAGATTCTGTCCAGCTCTAGTGCTTTAAAGGCTTATTCTAAATATAAAAGTTTTGTCTTTTATCTGGGAACTTAATGATCTGAGGTGGGGTAGAAACCTGATTGAGACTATCCATACTACAACAACTGGGTGTTATAGGCACATGCAAGCCATGCCTGAAGTCTTTACATGTGTGCTGGGGATTGGAACTCAACTTTCCATGTTTGCTCAACAAGTCGTCTTACCCACTGAGCCAGCTGCCTAGCACACTTGCTGAGGCAATAAGAATAATAACTATGCTGGGTACAGTGGCACAGGCCCTTAGTCCCAGCACTCAGGAGGCAAGGCAGGTGGGTCTCAGAGTTCGAGGCCAGCCTGGTGTACAGAGTTAGTTCCAAGACATCTAGGCTGTACAGGGAAATTTTGTCTCCAAAAAACAAACAAAGAACAACAAAAATACTTGGTCCCCAGCCCATTACACTATTAGGAGGCCATAGAACTTTTAAGAGGCAGGGCCCAAGGGTAGGAAAAGATCATGGTACCAGTCCTTGTCCTCAGTATTGAATTCTCTCTCTCTCTCTCTCTCTCTCTCTCTCTCTTTGTTTTGAGATGTGGTCTTGCTATATAGCCCCTTATCTGGCCTCAAACTCATGGAAATCCTTCTGTTTAACATCCCAAGTGCTAGGATGACAGTTACCGATGCTTAGCTCTGTATCTCTGTCTGTTTTTGTTTTTATTTTTGTTTTTTGCTTTTTGGCAACTATGAGGTGATCAGTTCTCCTACAGCATGCTTTCCCACCATGCTACGCTGTGTTTCCACTGGTCCAACGCAAGATGACCAAGTGATCATAGATTGAAATCAAGAGCCAAAATAAACTTTTCCTCCTTATAAGTTGATTGCCTCGGTCATTTAGTCAGAGTAACTGAAAGCTGGCTGCCCTAGTGGGAATGGTAAGGTACTTACAATGAGCAAGTATCCTGTACGTCACTTGGACTGGTCAGTGTCAACCAAATAGGCTATCAGGAATTACGTGTGTGAAGCATAATTCTAGTGTAGGCTAGAGAGGAAGGAACACGTCCTGCCTGCCTCCTTTGTTACAGCAGCAGAGTCAGGCTCACCATCTAAACAAAGAGACTTAGAGCTCAAGGACAGGCTGAAATGGATACTAACAGAGAAGTGGCATGCAGGAAGGTAGGACGAAAGCAAACAATGGCGACAAAGGGAAAGGACAGAGAAGAAAAGGCAGAATTCCAAAGTAAAGTCCTAACACATCAGTGATGACTTCAATCATTTAAATACACAGACTAAAGGACAGAGGGGAGCATTGTGCATAAAAAGGCAAGACCCGATTACAGTGTGTTTCTAGGAAACACCTCAAATATGTAAACAGGTTAGTTTAATAAGAGGATAGTGGGGGTGAGGAATATGGTCAAGATATATATATGTATATATATATATATATATATGCATATATATATATGAGGTGATCATTATATGTGTGTGTATGTGCATATATACATATACATAAATATATATGTATAAATATACATATATATATATATATAATTAAAAATAAACAACTGGAAAAGTCATACCATGCAAATGTTTATCAGAAATAAGCATGAAGGCCAGGCATGATGGCATATGCCTTTAATCTCAGCACTCAGTAGGTGGAGGCAGCTGAGTAGGTGAGGATCTCTGAGCTTGAGGCCAGCCTAGTCTACAGAGGTAATTCCAGGACAGCCAGGGCTACACAGAGAAATACTACCTCTCAAAACAACAACAACAACAAGAGCAACAAACAAAACAAGACAAAACAAAAAGAGCAAAACAAAAAGAGCAAGCAGAAAGCTGGGTTCAGTGGCCAAAGTCTATTATCCCAGCTGCTCAGTGGAACGAGGCGAATCACCGGCCTGTCTGGTATATAAGAGCAGGTTCAAGACTAGCTGGGCAATTTCCTGAGACTGTCTCAAAGTAAAAGAGTGTAGAGGAAAGGGCTGAAAATGCAGCTCAGTGGTAGAATGCTTGATTAGTACATACAGGGCACTAGACTTACTGCCAAGCACCACACACAAACACATACAGTAAGCCGGAGTAGCCAGGGTACTAGATAATCAGGTCTCAAGGGGAAAAAACACCAGCCATCAAAACAGAACAACAACAAGCACACACACACACACACACACACACACACACGGCGGGATGGGGTTGTGGGGTACGGTAGCATATTGCAAGCCCCAGCAAATCCCAGCAGTTTCCAGACCGGTGTTATCTACACAGCCAATTCTAGAACAGCTAGGGCTAGGGAGTGAACTGTCTCAAAAACAAAACAACTCTCCACCCCACCGCCTATGAATCTGATACTATCAACTAGAAATCCTAATGGTTGAATATTTCACTTAATTAAACCATTCCTTTAAAAAATCCCGAATCTCAGCGTATGGTGCTTCTTATTTGCAACGCTTTCCATAATAAGATTTTAAAATTTATTTTAAAAAAAATTAAAATGTAAAGGATGCTCATGCGCACAGGAGCAGAGCGGAGAGGAGGAGTCGCGAATCGCAGCGCCCTCTGCCTGATGCTCCCTTGCGCACCCCTCCCACCCCACCCCCATCCTTCCCACCCCTCCCACCACCCCCCACCTTCGCCCAGTGCTGCTGTGCTCCCTCAGTGAGGACCTCCAACCTCTTTTGTCAAGACGCAGCTGAGGAGACTCCCAGCTGCACAAGAACCCCAAGGGAGGAGCAGAGCCTGAGAACAACGATCA
The DNA here is from genome assembly GCF_978045245.1 of Mus caroli. NCBI lineage: Eukaryota > Metazoa > Chordata > Mammalia > Rodentia > Muridae > Mus > Mus caroli. Next base: position 72,101,746 of record NW_028227261.1, read on the forward strand.
TATTATTTTGAAGGTAGTGGGGCCGGATGGTTCTGTGGTGCAATTTAAGATCCAAGAAGCTTGAACCACTTAGTAAAGCAATGAAAGCCCATTGTGAACGACAAGGTTAGTGAACTCAGCTCAGATTCCTGTTTGATGGACAGCCAATCAATGAAACAGACACGCCCACTCAGTTGAAGCGGAGGATGAAGATACAACTGAAGGGTTCCTGCAGGGGACAGGGGCTGGTTCCTGAAAGTGGAGACTGCTACTTTACTATAGAATTTCGTTGCTGATTAAGAGTCCTTCTCAGGAGCCCGGGCGTGGTGGTGCACGCCTTTAATCCCAGCACTCCGGAGTTCGAGGCCAGCCTGGTCTACAGAATGAGTTCCAGGACAGCCAGGGCTACACAGAGAAACCCTGTCTCGAGACCACCCCCCCAAAGAAATCCTTCTCAGTTAGAAAGTGGCATCTTGGTTCCCCACAAACTGGAGTACAGTTTTCTTCTTTCATTTTCCATTTCACCATTCTGTGTGTGTGTGTGTGTGTGTGTGTGTGTGTGTATGCGCATGTGTACGTGTGTAAAGTGCATATTGAGCCTTAAGGGAAAAAAAAAGGTTGCCAATGTTATATTTTAGCTGACATCAGATAGGGGGAAGTCTTGGTTCTGGGAAAACATCCTTTTGGCATAAACTGAAATCAAAGAGGTGCCTGGAGACATGGCTCAGGAGTTGGGAAGGGGTACTGCTCTTGCAGAGGATTCAGGATGGGTTCCCAGCCCCCATGTCAGGCTGCTCACAGTGGCATATAACTCTAGCTCCAAGCTCTGGCCTTAGCAGACACCTACCTTCATGTGCACACAGACACACATGCATAAAAACAAACAGTTAAAAGTAAGATAAGGAATGGCCAGTTGAGGGCTGGTGAGATGGCTCAGTGGGTAAGAGCACCCGACTGCTCTTCCAAAGGTCCAGAGTTCAAATCCCAGCAACCACATGGTGGCTCACAACCATCCGTAACGAGATCTGGCACCCTCTTCTGGAGTGTCTGAAGACAGCTACAGTGTATTTACATATAATAAATAAATAAATCTTTAAAAAAAAAAAAAAAAAAAAAAACAGGAATGGCCAGTTGAGTGTAAGCACAGCTCCATGGAAAAGCAATAGGATATATTATTGAATTTAAATTCTCTATACTTTTTTTTGTTGCTTTGTTTAGTTTGTTTAAGACGGGGAGTTTGTGTGTAGCCCTGGCTGTCCTAGAACACGTGCTGTAGACCAGGCTGGCCTCAAATCCAGAGATCTGCCTGCCTCTGCCTCCAGAGTGTTAAGACTAAAAGCTTATGCCACCACCCACCCACTATGAACTGTCTATACAGTTCATGATCCTTCTGTCTCAATCTCCTCCATGCTGGGATTGGGGATGGAGACCACACCATATCTGGCTCCGGATATTCATTATTAAAGTTTGTGGAACTGGGAATGTAGCTGGGTTGGTAGAGTTTCTACAGAGAAGGCAAATGAAGCCCTGGGTTCCATTTCTACCACAGCATGAAAAAGGCTGTGTTGTTTTATTTATGCTTTCCCGGCACCTGGGAAGTAGAGGCAAGAAGAAGGGTGTTTAAGGTCATCTCTGGTGACATAGGAAGTGTGAACCAGTCACCCTTGTCACAAAAAACAAGAAGTTTGTAAAACCTAGGCTTACAGTATTAATTGGACTTTTAGACTTTTACTTGTGATTTTTTTTTTTTTTTTTTTTGAGACAGGGTTTCTCTGTGTAGCCCTGGCTGTCCTGGAACTCACTTTGTAGACCAGGCTGGCCTCAAACTCAGAAATCCACCTGCCTCTGCCTCCCAAGTGCTGGGATTAAAGGCGTGAGCCACCACCGCCCGGCTACTTGTGATTTTTATCTCTTTATCAGCACGTATGGCCTACCAGAACAGCAGACTATGGCCCAGTACTGTCTCTTCCACCTCTCAAATTATATAAAAGAGGAAGAGGCTCTCACAAGAGCAGAATAGACACAATACTGACAAGAAATCTAGCTATTAGAGTGTTTCCTCATTCCTTTTAAACAAATTATTCTTCTCAGTGATTCTATTTTATGGGTTATGGGCACTTTGCACATGCATGCCTGGGACCTGCAGAGGTCAGAAGATGGCATTGGAGCCCTTGGAACTGGAGCTACAGACAGCTGTGGGCTGCCATGTGGGAGCTGGGAACTGGACCTGGGCTGCCTCCAGCCCCTCACCGTCCTCCTTATTCACTGCTTTGGATCCTCAGTTAGCAAACTTTGACTCTAACAGATATCCGGGAAGTTCCCACGATTACTGTTTCCAAGTATGTCCATTCAAATCCAGAATAAAAATGTGATTCTGTTGAAAGGAATGTATTCTAAAATCATAATAAATTTCAAACTTTTATAACATTTTCTAGCTAACCTTTAGATTACTCTTATCTTGCAACATGTTAAAACATGTCTAATATGTGATAAAAAAAAATTTTAAATATATACTAACTGCTAGGCTGAAACACACACACATTTCCCCTTTAATTAAACATATGGACAAGATGAAATTTACGTTTTTAGGATTTTTGTTTAAAGTTTATGTATGTGTCTATGTATGCAGGTGCCTGTGAGGCCAGAAAGCATCAGATTCTCTGGGGATGGAGCTATAGACACTTGTGAGCTGCCAAAGTTAGATACTGTGAATTAAATGTGGGTTCTCTGGAAAATATCAACTTCTCTTAACTGCTTAACCATCTCTCCAGCTTCCTACATTCTTTATCAAATTATTGGTACAAATGAAAAACTATAAGTGAGCATTTTGATATAGTTACTAAATATTATTCCTTGGCTAAAACACATCTGCTTAACAGAAGCAATTTTGATGATGAATACTTTATCAAAATCTATTATATATCTTATTTGTCTTACTCATTATTCTATCGCTGTGAAGAGACACCATGACAATTGCAATTTTAAATATATATTCATTTTTTTTAAATGTATGAGTATATGTAGCTGTCTTCAGACACACTAGAAGAGAGCATTGAATCCCATTACAGATAGTTGTGAGCCACCATGTGTTTGCTGGGAATTGAATTCTGGAAGAGCAGTCAGTGCTCTTAACTGCTGAGCCATCTCTCCAGCCAGACAGTGCAACTCTTATGAAAAAGAAAAAAAAAAAAAAAAGCATTGAACTTAGGGCTTACTTACAGTTTCAGAGGTGTTAGTCCATTAGTATCATAGCAGGGAACATTGTAGGTCACACTGTACTAGAGCAGTCACTAAGCGCTACAGCAAGAGGGAGAGAGAGACAGAGACAGAAACAGACACAGACACAGACACAGACACAGACACAGACACAGACACAGACACAGACACAGACACAGTCAGACAGAAAGAACTGAGCCTGACATGGGCTTTTGAAACCTGGAAAACCACCCGCAGTGATAGACACACTTCTGTAAAGGCCACACCTCCTACCTGGTAGTCCTCTCAGACTTCCATCCCTGAAACGGTCAAATACATGAGCCGAGGGAGGCCATTCATTCAAACCACTACGCTATTTGATTAGCTATGATGACTAAGTGTTATTAAAAACCCATCTGAAGCTGGGCATCGTGGCACCCGCCTTTAATCCCAGCACTCGGAAGGCAGAGGCAGACGGATTTCTGAGTTCAAGGCCAGCCTGGTCTACAAAGTGATTTCCAGGACAGCCAGAGCTGTACAGAGAAACCCTGTCTCAAAAAACCAACCAAACAAACAAACAAAAACCAAAAACAAAAAAACAAACAAAAAACATCTGGACTGGGGAAATGGCTCAGTTGGTGACATTCTTGCCACACAAACACAAGAATTTGAATTCAGACCACTAACACACATGTAAAACAAAACAAAGATGGGCAAAGTGACTCTGGAATCCCAGGGCTGAGGAGACCAAACCAGCAGAACCCTGGAGCTCGTTTAGCTAGCCTAGTGGGTGAGCTCCACATTCAGTGAGGAAACTGTCTCAGAAAGTACAGTGGAAGGCAGGAAGATGTCTCAGTGGCAAAGGCACTTGCTGCCCAGCCAGACAGCATGACTTTGCTTTGTGTGTGTGTGTGTGTGCATGCGCGCGTGCTCGCATCACTTCCCCCTTCCCAATGTAGGACATTGGAGTCAAGGGAGAATACAAACAAACAAACAAACAAACAAAAAACCTATCTACTGGGGCTGCCCAGAAGCAATTCTAATAACCAAAGACAACCTCAGCTGACTGCTGGGTCCCATGTGAGACAGGATCTCATTGTGTAGCTCTGGATGACTGGGAACTCACTGAGTAGATCAGTGTGAACTCACAGAAATCCTCCTGCCTCTGCCTCCCAGCTGCTGCTATTAAAGGTGTGTTCCACCACTTCAGGCTAACTTAAAGAAGAGCAACAACAGCAAAACCTTCAAACCTCCAAAACCGAAACATTTACAAAGTATGTTAACAAGTTACACATATGGAATTCCATGTTGTGATGTGCACCTGAAGTCCATAAGGCTGAGACAGGAGGATCAGAAAAAAAGAAGGAAAGAAAGAAAAAAGAAATAAGGAAGAAAAGAAAGATAGGGAGAGAGAGGAAGGAAGGAAGGAGGAGAGGAAGGGAGAGAGGGAGCAGGAGGCGAGAGAAAAGGGGGAAAGAAAAAAATCTATACTAATGTAAATTGAAACTGATTTTGTGTGTATAGGTCTGTGTATCTCTGTGTGTGTTTCACATGCATGATTGTAGGTCTGCACATGGAGGCCAGAGGTCAACCTTGGGTGTCATTCCTTAGGAAACATGCCCCTTATTTTTTGGGACAGAATCTCTTACTGGCCTGGGGCTCTCCAAGTAGTCTAGGCTAGACCCAGGAATTTTCTGCTACCTCCCCAGCTCTGGATACAGCTTTCCCCCATGGGCTTCGGGGATTGAAATCACAATCTCCTTTGTACAGCAAGCATCTTACTAACTGCACTAGTGCCCCAGCTCCAGCAAGGTAATTAATATATATAGAAAATGTAAAGATCCATTTCAACTACTGTGTACATGAACTCAGTTTTTCAAAAGCTCTTCATTTTCATGTTATTCTAGGTTAATAAATCTTGAAATAGCTATATTTAAGCTGAAATTTTCTACTAATCACTGTGGAAAATCTAATAACAACACAGAGATACTTATATTTTTAAAAGTAAGAGCAAAAAACAAACCAGTGAAATACCATTACATTGGTAGGTCCCAAATTTAGACAACACAAAGTTCTGTAGAGAATATGTACCAACAGGAGTACTCATTCACAGATGACAGGAATACACGATGATTTGATTATTTCAGAAAACAGATTAGCAATTTCCTACAAACTAAATAATACATACTTACTGTATGAAGCAGGAATCACACTCTTTTGTATTCACAGTAAGGAGTTAAAAATGCATGCTTACACAGAAAAATGTACTCGGGTGTTTACACTAGCTTTATTCATTAGTAAGGCGTGGAGCAAACAGGATATCCTTCATTAGGTGAACAGCTAAATAAACTGTGTTGTGTCCACACAAGGGAATGCCATTTAGTGCTGAAAAGAAATGAGCTATCGATTTGTGAGAAGACACAGAGGAAACCAAAGTCAGTTACAAAGTGAAAGAAGGCAGCATCTTGACCCTCCTTTAATTTCCCAGTGCCAGGAAAGAAAGCCAGGGACTGTGAATACCAGGCCAGTGGGCTCCATCACCATCCCAGTAAACCTATCCTAAGGGCTGTGTACCATGATTGCAACTGTGTGGTGTTCTGAAGAAAAAAAAAAGTCAAACAGAACAACTCTGGAGACAGTAAAGAAAGATCCATGAGGGCCTACAGTTGTAGAAATAAGGATGAAAAAAGAAAGAAAAAAAAAGAAATAAAGATGAACAGGGGGATGCAGGATTTTTAGGGCAGTGACACTTTTCTGTGTGGTATTGTAACGGTGTCTAAGAGTCACTAAAAATGTTCGACAACATCAAGGGAGAACCATAACATAAGTAGCATGTCATCGTAGGATCAGCAATCATAATTAACAAAACACTCTGGTAGGGAATGTAGGTAGGAGGATGCTCTATGTGCATAGAATATTTTGGTGAGAATGAAAATCTATTCACAAAGAAATAACATTGTAGGGCCAGCGACATGGCTCAGCAGGTAAAGGTGCTTGCCCCTGAGCCTGATGCGCATCTGACCCCTAGCCCTACCTTATGGAAGGAGAGACCCCACTCCTACAAGTTGGCCTCTTTTCTCTACTCATTTAAGAGCACACATGCATGTACACACACAAGGAAAATTTTAAAATAATAAATAAGTTAATAAATAATCTCTTAAAAATTCACTGCTGTGTATGGTGATAACATGCCTCTAATCCTAGTTTTGGGAGGTAGAGGCTGAAGAATCAGGAATTCAAGGTCATCATGTCTCTCTCTCTCTCTCTCTCTCTCTCTCTCTCTCTCTCCTCTCACACTGCCCTCAAACAATGACTTATATTATGATTCTCCCTTGGTGTCCAACACTTTTTTTAAAAGATTATTTATTTATTGTATAAAGTACACTGTAGCTGTCTTCAGACACACCAGAAGAGGGCACCAGATCCCGCTACAGAGGGTTGTGAGCCACCATGTGGTTGCTGGGAATTGAACTCAGGATCTCTGGAAGAACAGTCACTGCTCTTAACCACTAAGTCATATCTCCAGCCCTGGTTTCCATCATTTTTAATGACTTGTAGACACCATTACAATACCACACAGAAAAGTGTCACTGCCCTAAAAATCCTGTATCCCCCTGTTCATCCTTTATTTCTGCAACCGTGGGCCCTCATGGATCTTTCTTTACTGTCTCCAGAGTTGTTCTGTTTGACTTTTTTTTTTCTTCAGAACACCACACAGTTGCAATCATGGTACACAGCCCTTAGGATAGGTTTACTGGGATGGTGATGGAGCCCACTGGCCTGGTATTCACAGTCCCTGGCTTTCATTCCTGGCACTGGGAAATTAAAGGAGGGTCAAGATGCTGCCTTCTTTCACTTTGTAACTGACTTTGGTTTCCTCTGTGTCTTCTCACAAATCGATAGCTCATTTCTTTTCAGCACTAAATGGCATTCCCTTGTGTGGACACAACACAGTTTATTTAGCTATTCACCTAATGAATTTACCTCAGGGGAACAGGGTCTCTACACTTAGCTGGTTGTCCTGGAACTTACTCTGTTACCAGGCTGGCCCTGAACCCATAAAGATCCATCTGTCTCTGCCTCCCAAATGCTGGGATTACTGTTGTGTGCCACCACACCCTGCAAAAAACATTAAAAATCTAAAAATTAAATAAAGCTCTTTGTGTTTAGCTACAAAAGCCCAGAGGTCTGTGTCCTGTGTATCACCAAGCTGAAAAGGTATATCGCTAAAATGTGCTACAATATGCTCTATCATCACTGGTCCTACACGGAAGTTTCCCAGGAAAAAAACAGTTCTACCATTAAAGGATTTTGAACTGGACTAAGCCTAGTGGTGCATGCCTGCCATGCTAGCACTCAGGAGGCAAAGGCAGGAAGATCAAAGCTTCCAGGTTATCCCTAGATGCATAGTAAGTTCAAGGCTACCTTGGTACACATAGACTTTGTCTCCAAAACACGCACATAAAACCATAGGATGAGCCAGGTGTGGTGGCACATGCCTTTAATCCCAGCACTCAGGAGGCAGAGGCAGGCAGATTTCTGAGTTCGAGGCCATCCTGGTCTACAGAGTGAGTTTCAGGACAGCCAGGGCTACACAGAGAAACCCTGTCTCGAAAAACCAAAAAAACCAAGAAAACCAAAAAAACAAAAACAAAAACAAACAAACAAACAAAAACCCATAGGATGGATGCTAAAATCCTCCCTGAAAAACTCAACAGCAAATTACTATATTCACAGCTTCTTAAAGGTATCCTGTGTTTAAAATAGTTGTGTAACTTCAACTCATTATTTTTCAGATTCCCTTTACTCAATTCACACATTTTAATTTGTATTATCAGAAAGCACACTGACTTAGGAGACTTAAGAACATGAACAAAACAAGAGACATCATCAGGCACGCAGACTGTAGACTAGACTGGAGAAAGATTTTACTTTTAAAGCGAATTCTCAAGAATCAAAACTGGGAAGCCAGTGGGAACATGTGATAGAGTTCAGGAAACAATGAAAGACAGAAAACGGAGGGAAGCAGACCGAGCAGCTGTGGGTGGAGAGGAGGAGAGGAAGTCTTAAGTAAAGCTGGACACGGAGAAGCGAGGGAAGGAGCCCAATGCCTGAGACAAGATCGATCCAATTAATTCATTCTGAGGCATGGTCTCACTATGTGGACCAGGCTGGCCTTGAACTCACAAAGATCTCTGGCATTTGCCTCTAGAATGCTGGAATTAAAGATGTGTGCCATTATACCCAGCCCAGGTTATTTAAAAAGAAGAATCCACTGGGGCAGCTACGGTGGCTCCCACAGGGGACCTGGTAATACCTGTTCCGTCCAGCTTCTTTCCAGCGTATCCCCTGAACATCTAGACATGCTACCATCTTAGCCGCCCATCTACAGGCAGCTGTCTTCTGATCATTGATTGGCCCATCAGCTCAGCAGTCCTTCTAGGCACTGCCTCATGAGCTGATCCATTTTAGTTTTTCTCTACCTAAGGGTGAACTTCCAAATTTGTCCTTATGAGGGAAAAAAGCCTTGACAACATTTAGGGCATCTTTGACTAATAGCTCTTTGTTTAAAATAAAGGATATTGCCGGGCAGTGGTGGCACACTCCTTTAATCCTAGCACTTGGTAGGCAGAGGCAGGTGGATTTCTGAGTTGGAGGCCAGCCTGGTCTACAGAGTAAGTTCCAGGTCAGCGAGGGCTACCCTGTCTTGGAAAACCAAAAAAAAAAAAAAAAAGACATTAAACAAATAATGTATTTGCTAACTTCTCATTATACTCTTGACATGAGATTGAAATACAATGTATAATGATGGCCAAGCCTGCCTCTGTCTTAGACTTAAGAGCCATCTTATAGTAAGGACAACTTAGGTTCATTCCTAATGTGATTAAACCTTATGATTATGATTAAACCTGGTTCTCAAGGACCGGGCTATGCCCCACCTGTAACCTTAACTACAAATGGTTCTGTACTGCCTGTTCCAGGAAATGGCAACCATGTCTTTGTTTTAAAACATTGTTATGATCATCTTGCAACCCTACCTTTGTCTCAAAAAAGCTATTACAACCACCCATTGTTATGACTACCTTGTTATGTTCTGCCTCTGTGACCCTCACATATATTTGAAGATTTTATTTTTAAAGAAGTATGTATGTATGTATGTGTATGTATGCGTATGTATGCATGTATGTATATGTATTCATGTATGTGTATGTATGTATATGTATGCATGCATGTATGTATGTGTATGTATGATGCATGTATATGCATGCATGCATGCATGTATATGTATGTGTATGTATGTATGATGCATGTGTATGTATGATGTATGTATATGCATGCATGCATGCATGTATATGTATGTGTATGTATGTATGCATGTGTATGTATGATGTATGTATATGTATGCATGTATATGTATGTGTATTATGCATGCATGCATGTGTGTATGCATGTATGTATGTATGTATATGCATGCATGCATGCATGTATATATGTGTATATATGCATGTATGTATGTGTATGTATGTATGCCTGGACTCAGGTCCTCTGGGAGAGCAGCAAGAACTTTTAACAATTGAGCCATATTTAGTTCTATTAAATGATTTGTAGAGGGGGGAAAAGTGTTTTTAAAGGACAACCTTTAAGTATATGATGAGAATATAAAATCAAATATGAATATCTTCACTTTGGTTTGCTTGTTTCCTGCCCTTAGGATTGAATCCCAGGTCTCTTGCCTGCTAAGTAAAGGCTGCCCTCTAACTTGCCCAGTGGTTCTCAACCTTCCTAATGTTGCGACCCTTTAATACACTTCCTCATTCTGTGATGACCCCCAACCATAAAATTATTTTCTTTGCTGCTTCCTAACTGCAATCCAGCTGCTGTTCGGAATCCTAACATAAATATCTTCTATGCAGCATATCTGATGTGTGACCCCTGTACAGGTCCCAGCCTACAGGCTGAGAAGCACTGAGGCCTCGACTTCCTGAGGAGCCTAGGCCGCCGCCTCATGTGTCCTGTGGCCTGTTTTCTTTTCTGTTTTTAAAATTTATTTACGTATGAGTGCTCAATTTGCATGTATGCCAGCCTGACAGAAGAGAACATCAGATACATCAGAACCGATTATAGATGGTTGTGAGCCACCAAGTGGTTGCTGGGACTTGACCTCGGGAAGAGCAATCAGCCCCTGACCCTAAAGAATTAGAACGTTGTCAGGGCTCATCGGCTGTCTATTCTTGCTATTCACTCAGTAACTCCATCTTGGAGAAAAATGTTAAGTCCCGCACCTGTACTTTTGTTCTAAGTAGTTTAAAGACTAGGAAGATTGTAAAGACAAAAAGATTAAGCCATTCGAAGATGATATTTAGGTGTGCATTTTGGGTCAAGTCATTTAAGGCCCATGAAGAGTTAAACAGAAGGGCTGGTCGAGAGGACCAGCTGGGGAATGGGGTGGGTCTCCGGAGATTGGGAGGGAATTTGAAGCTGGAATAAGAGAACTAGGCTGCGTCTACTTCCAGCATCTTTTTCTAATTATGGGCCATTCTCATTCATCTGCAGCCTCCAACCTTCCTGTGTAACCTAGAGGGCTTGTAAAAATCACAAAAGGGTGTGTGTAGTGCAGAGAACAGAAGTGCTGCAAGCTGGCTCGGGTGCCTTGACTCCAAGTGTCCTTGGGCAAGTTGCTTAACGTCTAGGAGCCTGCTTTCTCATCTGTAGAATGGGAAGAAATTTCCTTGGGTTTTGTCTCAGCTCACTTAAATTGGTCTGTCTCTCTCCGGCTAGCTGGTTACAGTTCAGGAAAGTGTATTCTTTCTCCTGTGGGGGAGGAACAAAGCTTTGCCAGTGGCTTAAACACACCCAGCCACTTCCATCCACCCCTTCCCCCCCCCCAGCCCCCCACTTAGATTCAGAACTGTTGTTCTCAGGGATCCTGGCTCTTTGTTCTCTGGGGGCTTAAATCACCACCTGTTTTGCCTTGATTTAAAAGGTGTCTCCAGTTGTTTCAGACAATTTCTAACTGACATTGTCAAAATGTGCAGCTAGTGAGTGTATCACACTGGTTCACTACTAATACATCAAGTGCATTTCCACTTCCCTTAAAAAAATTTTTTTTTTAATTTCCCAATTATCCCCACTCACAGCACCCATCTCTGTTAGGTGTTGGCTATTTAGCACTAACACAAGGTATCTTCTAATAGAATTATAGATCTTCTTGTGATATTCTCTTTATGTGTGTCTCTCTCTTTCAGAGAAAGCTTTGCCTACAGGTTGGCCTCTAATTTCCATATTCTAGCCTGAGTTTTACTGGTGACCTGAATTTAATCATGGGACCCACGTGGTAGAAAGAGACCCAGGTGTTGTCTCCTGATCTCCATAGGCAGTGCCCCCACCACACAACACCCCCCCCCCAAAAAAAAACAACGTGGGATATCTTGTTAAAAATGCAGATTAGTAGACGGGGGAGGGGCTGAGCTGAGCTGTTCACAAGGCCTCAGGTGAAGCCCATGATGTGGAGTCTGACCACAACTGGAGTTTCAAAGCCTTATGGAGTTGAAGACAATGGGAGGGGGAGGTGTACACACACACACACACACACACACACACACACACACACGAGATAGCTGGGTGCCACTTCGATATTTATTACTCGGGATTAGAGACTTCCCTTTAAGACAGCTTTCTGTTCTTTCAGGTCCATGATTTAGCTGACGACTGTTTCTGTAATTACTTAGTTGTGCTCCTCCACCTTTTTTTCCTCCCTTCTTAATCAACAGTCACATAAAAAAAAGGGCTCCCTCTGCTCACATCTGCACTGAAACGCCAAGCATCCAGTTTTAAGCAATCAGTTTTACCCCCCTTTTTACCATGCAACCTTGGATAGCCCCCAAAGCACACAACCTAAGATTCACGGCTTGAAGACATATCACCAATAATTCCCTTTCTTTCTTTTAGCTCCATGCGGAGCTCTCTGCACGATGCACATCTACAGTGGCCTGCTTGCAGGGCATTTAACATTGGGGGTGCCAGATTTCCTTTTAAAGACATGCAGTATTCTTTTTATAAATAAAGCCCTGAATTTTTGCCTATTCAAACAAAGCTCTTCCTGAGTCTCAGCTGTGAGTCTTTATTTAAAGCAGAATTATTGCTTACACATTTTAATATTCTTAATATCTTTAACATTTTTAGCCTGTTTGATATAGGAAATACCTAATCTTGTTCCTAGCTGTATATTCAACACCAAACAGTGCTCTATTCTAAATCTAAACAGGATTTTGGAATGATTCAATGAAGGATGAAACAAAAGATTCTTTTAATACTTAAATGTCTTCTAATTTGCCACATCCTTACTTATTGGGAACCTGGATGTTAATGGATAAATATTAGTTCTGCTATAGTAAAGATTGTAAGAGTCAGTCCATTTCAGAAGGTGTATTACAAAACATTAAAAGCATCCACTGGTTAAAAGATCAAAAATAAGTTCACCTTTAAATACCCTTTAAGAGTATTTTAAGTGATGAAATATTTAGGTGTTAGTAACTCTTCTCTCCTGTACCACCTACCACCATATATATCACTTTTCTAGGGAAATAGAATTTTAAGTGCAGGGCTAAAATTTAGATTGGGCTCAAATCCACATCCTAACTAACAAGCTAACTACGCTTTCTCTGTCATTGTTTTATATCCTTGACGTTTTGCATTCATCAGGATTGCGTTTTTGTTAACGGTTCTCCGCGGTTGAAATATCAGGGAAATGAAATCGGCTTTCTCATGTTTCAGTCCCAAGAAAAGGGGACTGCAAAGCCCATTCTGCGAGGTGTAAGAGGCCTACAAGGTGCACACCCTGCAACTGCTTCATATTCCAATTTCATCTCTGGGATTTTGCACAGCTCTTCATTTTGGGGATGATGTAAACTGCGCAGGAGCACTACAGTACTCGCACCAAGGAGAAGGATGCGAGAACAAGCACCTTGGGCTGCCACATTCTCTTAAACATGCAGCCGTGGGCTACAGGCCCGGATACCCGCCCCCAAACCGGGTCCACAACAATCGTTTCCTCCCTCCCCGCCTTTTACATACAGTACACATACAAATACACACACGCAGAGCAGCCAGCAGGGGCGGGCCGGGCGCGACCACTGTGCCAGCGCGAGGGGGGTGGAGGAGAGAGACAGCTCCCTCGCGCCTCTCTCCGGGCCCTCCCTCTCCCTCCCCTCCCACGGCATCTGCTTGCAATTGGTCGCAAGCAGGGGCACCTGTGGGCTCTAGGGGACTCAGGCCCTCAGCTCCCGAGCCACGACGCTCGGAGGCTGCAGCGCCACCCGTGCCTGCGCGAGCACTTGGTACGGCCCAGCGCTAGCGGGCGCCGAGCGGGAGCCGCGCGGGAGCGGCGCAGCGACATCGGCGGCGGTGGCGGCGGCGGTGGCGGTTGCAGCTCGGAGCCGTTGAGACGCCTCTGCGGCAGCTGGTGGCGCAGGTGGCCGGCGTGGACGTGGGCAGGAGCGGCCAGCGCGCCCCGCAGCCCCAGCGCCGCCGCCCGGCAGGTGAGAGCCGCCCCGCCCCCGCTCGGCGCGGATGGGAAGCGGGCGGCCGCGCTCGCAGCCTCCCTCCTCTCCCCGCCGCGCCCCTCCCTCGTGGGCTGCGGCCCGTGGGAAAAGCCCTGGGAGCGCCGGGGTGGGAGGCCGGCGGCCCGGTGGCGGGCAGCATCCCTGCCTCAGGTGGCCGCGACCGCAGGCCCCGGCGCTGCTCGGGGCCGAGGCCGCGCTCCGAGGAGGCGCGCAGGCGGCTCCCCCTCCCCCTCCGCCGCCTCCCCTCCCCTCCCCCTGCCCTCCTCCCCGCGGCCCCTCCCTGGGGTTTGCGCTTTAACCGCCCTCCCTGCTGTCCCTCGCAGGCGCGTCGGGACACCCCGAGGCATCCTCCCCCGCCCGCGGGCCCGCCAGTCCCAGCTCGCGTCTGTGCTCTCGCATCTCCTGATCGCGGCTGCGCTGCTCCCCCTTCTGGTCTTGGGACTCCCGGCGTCGCCCCTCAAACATGACTCGCGATTTCAAACCTGGAGACCTCATCTTCGCCAAGATGAAAGGTTATCCTCATTGGCCAGCTCGAGTAAGTGATTTGTAACCCCGGTGTAGCGGTGCGGCCTGCCTCCCATCGTTTCTTCTCGGCTTCCTTTAAGTCCTTCCTCTCCTTTTCCCTTTACCGTTACTTGGAACCTTTCATTTTAGCTTTTTTTTTTTTCTGTATACTCCGTACAATTGTAAAATTCTAGGTTTTCCTTCATACCCGCGGCGGTTTCCCTGTGCCTTGCTTTTTTGAGTCTCTGACAGGTGTTCTATATAGCAGTATTTGGGGATGACATTCAATTAACGTTTCATTGAGGCGAAATCATCAAGTAGGATTTTTGTGTTTAAGAGTGAGTGAAATCATGACATTTCCTTAAAATTTGGAATTTTGAACAAAATACAAAGCGTCAACGAAAAATGCAGATTCCAAGCCCTTGCATGTCAGCTGTGGTTTAGATTACTTAGTGCCGATTTGCAGTTGGCGGTTTATTTGGACCTTTATATTCACAGTCTTTGGCTTTATGACCTTGAAGATGTTGTTTTCCATTTTTTATTCTCCATAGCCAAAGGGAGAAGTAGACCAGACACTGGATTAACCTAACTGGAGAAGTCCTAAGGGCTCAAGATGGTACATTAAACAGCCCACCTCCATTTTCAGAAAAAAAAAAAAAAAAAAAAAAAAAGCTTTTTTTGTTGTTGTTCTTTTTTTGTTTATAATGGTGTCAAGGTTCAGAATACTATAGATAAGACTTAAAGAAGGTTGATTAGATAAACTCAAAAATACTGATGTTCTAAAATTGTAATTATTTTTTCGTACAACCTATTTTTTATTTTCATTTTCAAGACAGTTTCTCTGTGTAGCGCTGACTGTTCTGGAACTCACTCGTAGACCAGGCTGGCTTTGAACTCGGAGATCTACCTGCCTCTGCTTCCCCGGAGTGCTGGGACTAAAGGCGTGCACTACCACTGCCTGGCTATTTTTTTTTAATGCACGTAACTAATTTAATCTTTGAAAGGTATTACTTAAAAATAATGAATTCCATCGTTGGGTTCCGACAGCTGTGTATGAGTACTGACTTAGACTGCTCCCTAACTTCCCATCCTCCTGGGGTACCTTGTTTGGTAGAGCCTTAATCCTAAGCCTTGTCTATATAATTGGTGTTCTTGTTTTCCTATAGGAAAACTTGTAAATTACTGCTGTGTGTGTGCTTTGACTGTTACATATGTTGCAAACATCTTTAGGGCAGTGACCTAAAGCTGAATTTCTTTATCCTACTGCTCTTACATAGTCATGCACTTGTAAAACATTGCCTTTCAACTTTACAGACGGCTTGCTAGACGTGGGAAGGTTTAAAGGCCCCCAAGAGACACTTGATGACTCTAGGTATCCTTATTTTGAGGTCTTAACAATCAGGGCTATCTGACACTCGTATCCTAGAGTTCCTGCCCCAATGTGGTTAGAGGCCGGTGCAAATACTTTACTTTTTTTCCGATTTTTCGACGGGTAGAGAAATGGCTCAGTGGTTAAGAGGACTCGCTGCTCGGTGGACCTAATCCGGCACCTATCTCAGGCAGCTCACAACCACAGTGATCTGTCTGTGATGACAGGGCAGTGCCACCACCTGCACTCTGCACACAGCCATATGCAGGCACACACACCTACATCTAATTCAGTAAGATCTTTTGTAAATTGTCTTCTTACCTCTTGCAGTATGTTACAGGTTAAGAGTTGTTGCTGGTAACGAAGGTAAAATAGCCTTTGGAGAGTCATTTTCCTCTTTTTGTCTTCAAAATTAACAATTTTTTAAAGTTCTGCGTTTTGGGTGTTTTGCCTGCATGTGTGTCTACACTACTTCCATAACTTGAGACGATGAAAAAACCTGTCAGGAGCTGCTATGTGGGTACCAAACTGAGCCTGGGTCCTCTTAACCAGTAAGCCATCTCTCCAGCTACAAGTTCTACTTGGGATGAGCTCATTTGGATTGGGATAGGACATTTTTATCTTTTTTCCCCTTGTTTTCTTTTTCTTAGAAGCAGCTGAATTTGGTTTTTACATACTTTAAGAATTACAGAGTGAGTTCCAGAGCTACACAGAGAAACCCTGTCTCCAACCCTGTCCCCCCAAAAGATTTACATGTTTTTTCATTCTTAGATATTCTTAATCTTTGCTGTAGAGAATTTAAGAGTATTTAAATATTTAACGTCTCAATTGTAAGGATGACATCTCATATCCAATCATTTATTTTTAACTTGTACAATTTGAAATAGAATTGTTAATTAACAACACCTAATACTTCCTTTCAATGTTCTTTAAACATTGGGAATTAATGCCTTCAGTTTTGGATCCTGCTTGCCTTTATGTTCCTTATTTTCTCCTCTGTGTATGTTTGCATCTGTGTGTGTACCACATGCATGTGAGTACTCGAGGAGGCCAGAAGAGGTGATGCCCTGAGTTAAGTGAGGGGGGGGGGGGCTTGAGAACTGAACTCAGATTCTTTGGAAGAGCTGCAAGCCCTCCACTTCCCTTGCCTCTCGCTGCAAGCCCTCCACTTCCCTTGCCTCTCGTTGCGCTTACTGTTTGAACAGCTCTCCTGCAGGATTGCACACCAGCTCCACATTCCATATAGGAAATGTTTGTCGTCAGTCAAATTTGTTTTAAGAATTAAGTAGCTGCAGATTTTAGGAAGTGAAGCTAATTACAGTAGGTATTGCTTCAGGATTTGCTTCTGGGATGATTTTGAGTAGCAAGCAGGTGGTGATAACCTTTGTACTTCTCCAGAAAAACAACGATCAAAATGTTACAGTTACATAAAAGAAAAGGGTCTTGATGTCAGGACCAGTTCTGACACCAAATGAATTCTGGGGGAAAAAACCTTGCTTTTTAGATCTTGTTTGAGATTATGGGTTGTAGAGAGAATATCTTCTGTGTTGTGTATGGATATATCACCTGTCAATTAAAATCTCTAAGGCCTATGGGAAAGGGTAGACTAGAGGGTGGGACATATGGAGGCAGATAGAAGACTGGGATAGAGCACTGGAAAGATGGGAGACAGACAGACACATGGTACCTGAGCAGAGGAAACCAGTCACATGGCAGAACATAAATTAGTATAAATGGTCATTTTCAATGGAGCTGACCTGGGGGCCGGGAGGGAATGGTCTCTGTTACAATAAACTGTAAAGTGGGTTGATTCTGTTAGACATATTTGGGGCTCTTTACTCTGAGTTCACTCATGTGTACTAAGGTTTGTAAGATCTGACTTTTCCTTTCTTACAGGTAGATGAAGTTCCTGATGGAGCTGTAAAACCACCCACAAACAAACTACCCATTTTCTTTTTTGGAACCCATGAGACGTAAGTCCTGTTAGCTTTAAGCTGAAATGACAGTTAAACTTGCAGAAGTTAGGTATAAAACAAAAAGCAAGTAGAAATTTCAAAATTTAAGTGGGATGTGACAATTGAAATTAAAAACATATTTTTAAAGACATAGTCTCTTGTAGTCCTGGTTGCCCTAGGATGCTCCATGCAGACCCGACTATCATGAGCTCATAGAGATGAGCTAGCCTGAGCTCATGGAGATCAACTTGTTATTTGCCTCCTATGTTTGGAGATAAAATGCCATACCTGGGCTGGAATAGAAAACTTTAAAAAGTCAAGCCCTTTAAGCTTCCTTTAAAAATGTAAAATGTACTTTCCAGTTTAATGCTAGGAGCTCTTTGGTTTGTTTGAGATAGAATGTCATTCTGTATTACTGGCCTAGAACTTACTATATAGACTCTGTTGCCATTGTGCCACCATGCCTGCCCCTGCCCCCGCCCCCACGGAGACAGGATTTCTCGGGTGTCTGTCCTGTTACACTCTACAAACCAGGCTGGCCTCAAACTCAAAAGAGATCTACCTACCTCTACCTCCTAAGTGCTGGGATTAAAGCCCACCCCACCCACCCCCCATTCTTCTTTAAAGCACTACATCTTGGTGAGAATTAAAGGGAAGTTGAAAGCGGGAGTGAGGGGTAGATGTGATTGATCAAAACATGCTGTGTACATGTATGGCGTTTTCAAAGGTTAAAAAAAGTTAAAAATAATGTTTACTTAATGGAATAGGTAATTAACAGGATCAAAAAAGTTAGGCTCGAAATAATGCCAAGACTGTTAGTGAAAGTAGCCAGGCTGCGCATTCTTGTTAGTAAACTAAGGATTTTCCGATGGATGCTGCTTAGGCCTGGTCTCAGGAGCCACACAGGTGGTGGGAAGCCAGACAGAGGGCCCTTTGTGTGTCTGGTCACTCCCAGAGCCAAGCTGACCTGCTGCCCCAGGTGGATATATAGCTAGAGAACTGATGGGATGAAGGAAATTAATATTGTGCGAGATTACAGCTGCATGGTGAACTGTTTTGTTCCTTGTAACTATATGAGATTGCAGTCTAACTGCCAAGGCTCTATTCTTAGATGCCTAGAGCTGAATAGTTTTCCCTGCACTGTATAATTTACGGGAGTTGGACTATTATTTCTGTAGAATAGCATGTTTAACTGAGATGAAACGTAGTTGTGGAGATCTCAATTATCACTATCTATTTATTTATTTATTTATTTATTTATTTATTTATTATATGTAAGTACACTGTCTTCAGACACTCCAGAAGAGGGCATCAGATTTCGTTACGGATGGTTGTGAGCCACCATGTGGTTGCTGGGATTTGAACTCAGGACCTTTGGAAGAGCAGTCAGCGCTCTTAACCGCTGAGCCATCTCACCAGCCCTATCACTATTTTTTTGGCTTTTCTTTTTCATATATATATTTATTAATTTTGTGTTTTGCCTGTACATTTTGTCTGTGTGAGGGTGTCAGATCTGGAACAGAGCTCTCAGGTGGCTGCTGGGCATTGAGCCCTCTGATAGCTGTCTACTTAGTTATTTTTCACTCTGTCCTTAAGAGTGATATAAAAGTGGCAACATTTGGTTTAATTTCTGTTTCCTGCTTCTCTACTTTCTAAACTTACACATAATTTGGTAAACTTTCTGAGATGTGATTTATATTGCACAATGTTTAAAGTACGCCGTCAATTTGATTTTGAAATATTTCATTGGATTTTAGTATAGTTGTGCCCTTTTCCACTACGGTCATTTCTCTTTCCCTAGCCTTACACAGCACTAATTACTATCTGTGTAGATTTGCCACTTAAGGACATTTTGTGTTAATGGTATTGTTTGACGTTACATTTTTTTGTTTGTTTTGCTTTTTTGAATTTTTGAGACTGGGTTTCTCTGTGTAGCCCTGGGTATCCTGGAAATTGCTCTGTAGGCCTGCCAGACATCCACCTGCCTCTGCTTCTTGAGTGCTGGGATTCCATACCTGGCCACATAAATTTTTTGTTTGTTTGTTTTATTTAGCACTGTGTAGCCCTGGCCATCCTAGAACTTCCTCTGTACACCAGGATGGGCTTGAGCTCAGAGCTCCTCCTGCCTCTGGAGTGCTGGGATTAAAGGCGTGTGCCAATACTGCCTGGCCTGTAGTTTTTAAAAACACAGTTTTGTATCTTAGATTGGATTGGCCTTCACAATGTTCAGTTTGAGTTGGGTTCACATATATTTTGTATATGAAAATAGGACAAGCTCCCTGGGGGCTGGAGAGATGATGGGTGGCTCAGGGGTTAAGAACACTGATTGCTCTTCCAGAGGTCCTGAGTTCAATTCTCAGCAACCCCTTGGTGGCTCACAACCATCTATAATGAGATCTGATGCTGTCTTCTAGCACATAGATATACACGC
Organism: Mus caroli; assembly: GCF_978045245.1. Taxonomy (NCBI): domain Eukaryota; kingdom Metazoa; phylum Chordata; class Mammalia; order Rodentia; family Muridae; genus Mus; species Mus caroli. The sequence continues at coordinate 72,121,741 of NW_028227261.1, forward strand.
AGATAGAACACTCAGATACACATAAAGTAAATCTTAAAAAGAAAAAAGAAAAGCTCCTTGGGGAAGGCAGATACCAACAGATCTGAGTTCGAGCCCAGCCTGGTCTACAGAGTGAGTTCCAGGACAGCTAAGGCTACAAAGAGAAACCCTGTCTCCAGAAAACCTAATGAAAAGAAGTGCTGGCTTTCTGTTTTCAGGGTAAAGGTTTACGATTTGGAGACATTCAGTAGGGAGGGGTCTGCAGGAGAAACTGTGCTTTGTATCAGAGTAGGGATTTGGATTAGCATGGTGTGGAGCTGTAGTTGAAAAACTGCCCCTAGGGCCTCCCCTGGACATAGGGGTGGGGCTCAGGGTCTTCTAACTCTCTGGTGATCCCGATGCATGCAAGGTTTTGAGTCATCTTAATTGATAAGTTATTTCTTCGTGGGTGAAATGAGCCAGTTTAAGCCAGATTAGAGTATATAAACACAGGCTCATTGGGAAGTTGCTCTCGGACGAGTTCATTGGCCCCAAGGACAAGGCTGGGGAAGTTGCCATGGGGAGGGAGAAGCGAGAAGGGAGAGAGGGAAAGCAGAGAACAGAGATTCTGGATTGTAGAGGGAAGAGCCTCTGTGGGAGGAGCTGCAATGGGCACGGTTGGGGGTGGCTTTTCCTGGTAAAGACTGAGGGATGCTAGGAAAAGCTTCGGGCCAGGTTATATAAAATAGGCATATCAGACCCTTGTCCTGGGTCTGAAAATAATTGTGAGGAGGCATTTTTTTAAGGACTTTTTGGTTTAAAATTTACTCTGATTTTAAAAGATTTTATGATTTTATATTCTGTAGTTTTCTATGACTCACAGTTGGTTAAACTCTTTCCTTTGAGTTGTTGGGAATCTACCCTTTGGCTGTGTCTGTACTAACCATGTGCGCTCACTCTGAGCCACCACCCAACCCTTAAATACTGAAGAGGAGACCACCCTCTCCAGTACTTAAAAACAGAACTTTTGTAGTATGTGTATTTTTAAGGTTTTTCTTTTTCAGTGCTGAAGATCATACCCAGGGCTTTGCCCTACCACTGAGTATTATACCCTATGTATCTCTATAGAGTTGGAGTTCAACTGTTACATATGTGGCTAATTTGAAATTAAGTTGGTTACTGTTGGAGTGGAGAGATGGCTCAGTAGTTAAGAGCACTGGGTCTTCTTCCAGAGGTTCAGTCCCAGCGCCCACTTGTAGGCCACAACTGTCTGTAACTCCTCTTCCAGGGGATCTGATGCCTCATCAGACATATGCACGCATCATACCAGTACACATAAGATAAACACAAACCATGTGGGGGAAAAAAGACTTTATGTTGGGCTGGGATTACAATTCTTGGTACAGTATTTGCCTATAATGCAGGAGGCTATAGGTTCACTATAGGTTCACTCCCTAGCACCACACTAATAAAGGTGGCTAATGAAGAAAATGAGTTAATATCAAAGAAATGAGGATATATTTAAAAAATTAAAAGGCTTTTAAAGTTAATGATATTTTTATTTCAAAATGGACTTAAAATATTTTGATCCAAGCTGGGCAGTGGTGGCGCATGCCTTTAATCCCTGCACTTGGGAGGCAGAGGCAGGCGGATTTCTGAGTTTGAGGCCAGCCTGGTCTACAAAGTGAGTTTCAGGACATCCAGGGCTACAGAGAAACCCTGTCTCCAAAAACCAAAAAAAAAAAAAAAAATTGATCTAGAGTGGACACACCACTCACCTTTAGAAAGATGACGTTGTTTTTATTACTTTGGAGATTTTCTTTTTCCTTTTTTTTTTTTTGGTTTTTTTTTTTTTGGTTTTGGTTTTGGTTTTTTGTTTTTTTGAGACAGAGTTTCTCTGTGTAACCCTGGTAGGCTAACCTGGAACTCAAGAGACCCTTCTGCCTCCGCCTCCCAAGTGCTTGGATTAAAGGCCTACACTACTATCGAACTTCTTTTCTCACATATTATATCCTAACTGCAGTTTCCTCCCTCCCTCCTCTCCCCCTAGTCTCTCCCCACCCACTCTTCCTCAGGTCCATCCCAACCTCACCCCCTCATAAAAGAGCAGGCCTCCCCGGGACGTCAACCAAGCATGGCCTAGCAACGTACAGTAAGACCAGGCACATCCCGTCACACCAAGGCTGGGTGAGGCAGCTCAGGAGAGGAGAAGGGTCCCAGATAGCCCCCATTCCCACTGTTAGAAAGCCCACAAAACACCAAGCTATGCAGCTATGACCTATGCAGAGGGCCTGACCTAGCTTTTTTTTTAAATATAGGTGTATGATGGTCCTTCCTGCTTCCAAAATTCGGGAGGGGGATTATTTATTTGAATAAGTTTGGATTTTTCAGATGTAAGTCTATTTTGTAATAATCAGAAGTTAGAGGGCTGGAGAGATGGCTCAGTGGGTAAGAGCACTGACTGCTCTTCCGAAGGTCCTGAGTTCAAGTCCCAGCAACCACATGGTGGCTTACAACCACCTGTAATGAGATTTGATGCCCTCTTCAGTTACAGTGTATGTATGTGTAATAATAAATCTTAAATAAAAAAAAAAAAAAAAGAAGTTAGAGAGATGGGGAAGGAGGAATATAAAAAAGTAATTTAGAAAAGTGTACTAATTCTTAACTGATTTATATTTTAAATTTATTTATAGTTCTGCTTGGTCTTGAACTTGCTGTGTAAACTAGATCTTGAATTCATAGAGTCACCTGGCTCTGGCTCTGGTGTACTGGGATTAAAGTGCACTACCATTTCTGGCCTTAGATTAAGATTTTTTTTTGTGTGTGTTCATTTAGAGTGGTGGGAAATGGTATTCTCTGAAAACAATTAAAAATTGAGTATGTTCTCATATATGTAGTCCAGCCTGATTTTGATCTTGATGTATAGACAATGATGATCTTGAATTTCTGATTTTCTTGTCTCCAAACTCTTCAGAGTAGCACTGCAAGTGTGTGCCATCATGCCTTTTTTCTTTTCCCCTGGAGGGGAAAAATGACAGCAGCTTTATTGAGATATTCGTTTCATATAGCTCACCCACTTTAAAGTCTAGAATTCAGTAGTTTTTGCAATTCCAGAAAGTAGTGGAGACATAGCACAGTAGATTTTCGATTAGTATCCTTTCAAAAGTAAACTATTATACAATAACAGTTATCTTCTGTTCGTTCAGTGTTTTTGCTGTGGCTGAAGCAGCCCTTAAAGTACTTTCCTGAATGCTTCATATAAAGGAAACCATTTAATGAGGTTTTTAGTGACTTAATATTTTTTTTTTTTATTTAACACAGTATTTCAAGATTAATACTGTAGCCGGGCAGTGGTGGCGCACGCCTTTAGTCCCAGCACTTGGTGGGCAGAGACAGGCAGATTTCTGAGTTCGAGGCCAGCCTGGTCTACAGAGAGTTCCAGGACAGCCAGGGCTACACAGAGAAACCCTGTCTCGAACCCCACCCCCCCAAAAAAAGTTTAATACTGTAGCATATGATAATGCTTCCCTTATTGTGTCAGCTAATATTTCATTGTATCAATTTGCCATGTTGTATTTATTACTTGATAGACATCTGTGGTTTCCCATTGTTGGCTATTGTGACTAACATTGATATGAGCACTTATGCACAATTTTTTTTTTAATGATGTTGGATCTAGCCCAGAGCTTTGCATAGCCTGGCCAAACTCTCTACTACTGAACTACAAACAGTCATCCGTTGTGTACGCTTTGTCTGGGCACGTGTTTTCACCTATCTAGAAACAGAATTCCTGGTTCAAACGACAACTTAGTGTCCAATCATTGAATAGACAACCAGACTACCTACAGAACATTTTTTTTATTTTAGTTTTCTTTTCTTTTTTCTTTCTTTTCTTTCTTTTTTTTTTTTTAAAGACAGGTTTCATTTCATGTATGTCAGGCAGATTTCAAGCTACACAGCTGAGGGTACCTTTAACCAGATTCTCCTGTGTACCTTTAGAGTGCTGGATTACAGACCTGTCACCATACATGGATTATGTAGTACTGTGATTGAATCTAGGCCTTCCTGTATTGTAGCCGAGCCCTCTACCAACTGAGCTATACCCCACCCATACACTGTCACTTTATGATAACTGTTGCAGTGATGTTTCTGTGATTAGCTAGTGATGCTGAGTGTCTTTGGTGTGAATTAAAAAGGATCTTGGTGGGGATGGATCAGCAGTTAAGAGGACTGGCTGCTTTTCCAGAGGACTTAGGTTTGATTCTCAGCACCCACATCAGCTCACCTGTAACTGCAGTTCCCAAAGACCTGCCCATGAGCAGACACACACGCAGGCACAACGTCAGTGCACATAAAAAGAAATCCTATAAGATTAAACTTGGACCAGGCCTAATGGGACACAGCTTTAATCTAACACTTGGGAGGCAGAGACAAGCTTATCTGTGATTTCTAGGCCAGCCTGATACATAGAGAGAGTGTCAGGCCAGCCAGTGCTACTTAATGAGACTCTGTCTCAAAAACCAGAAACAAAACATCTTTTTTTTTTTTGTTTGGGTTAGGAGTGTTAGAGATATCATCTGTGGTTAAGAGAACACAGTTGCTCTTTAAGTTACTTCCTGCAGTCTACAACTGCATGCAAGTCTGGGGGTGAACCTGACACCCTCTTCTAGTCTCTGTGGGCACTATACTCAGGTGCATCCCTCCTCCCCTGTGTACATAGAGTTAATAGAACAAAAGCCTTAAAGCCCTTTGTATAGTTATTATAAATTACGTAGGTTTATAAAAATCTGTTTGGTAGGGGGACACAGTACTTTAGTTCTTTTTTTTTTTTTTTTAAGATTCATTTTTTATATGTAAGTACACTGTAGTTGTCTTCAGACACACCAGAAGAGGGCATCAGATCTCGTTATGGATGGTTGTGAGCCACCATCTGGGATTTGAACTGGGATTTGAACTCAGGACCTTTGGAAGAGCAGTCTTCGCTCTTAACCACTGAGCCATCTCGCCAGCCCCCAGTACTTTTGTTCTTATTACATTAAAATATATAAACTAGGAATCAGAACCAACCCAAAGCAAAACCAAACAGTTTTATCAGAGTCTTTTCTACCTCACAAATCACTAGGATTTAAAACTATTTTGTAATTTTTATGAGCTGGGTGTGGTGGGTCACAGGTTTAACCTCAGTACTTAGAAGATAGAGATAGGCAGATCTCTGAATTTGTGGTCAGCCTGGTCTACAGAGTGAGTTCTAGGATAGCCAGGCTACACAGACAAACCCTGTCTTAAAAAATAAAACACAAAGCCAGGCGGTGGTGGCGCACGCCTTTAATCCCTGCACTTGGGAGGCAGAGGCAGGCAGATTTCTGAGTTTGAGGCCAGCCTGGTCTACGGAGTGAATTCCAGGACAGCCAGGGCTATACAGAGAAACCCTGTCTCAAAAAGCCAAGAAAAAAAAAACCACAAAAAACCCTTGTTTGTTATAAAGTATTTATTGAATGTCATCTCGTAGCCTCGTATATAATTTGAGTTTGCTTTGTACTTACATTTTCCCTTTCTGTTACAGTGCTTTTTTAGGACCAAAGGACATATTTCCTTATTCAGAAAATAAGGAAAAGTATGGCAAACCAAATAAACGAAAAGGTTTTAATGAAGGATTGTGGGAGATAGATAACAATCCGAAAGTGAAATTTTCAAGTCAACAGGTGAGTCCTTTTATAAAATTTATTATTAGAGTTAGAGTAAAAATATTGTCATTGGAAAATACTTGACTAATTGAAGAACTGTATGAATTTTAGATTGTTGGGCTCTTTTTAGGGTTTTCCTTGATGTTTGTGTCTAAATGGTTATTAATTAAATGACTAAAGAGATCTCAAAAGTTAGAAATACTTGGTTGTTCAGCTATTCTTGATTAAAATTTCTTTAAACTATTACTGAATTTAAAGCCATAGCTAGGGTCTTGCTAGATTCAGGGCCCTCAAATTTTATTATTGTATGTTTGATATGGGTGGGAACATAATGTCTTTGTCCATGTGGAGGTCAAGTACATCTTTGTGAAGTTCTCTAATTCACCTTTACATGGGCCTGGGGATAACAGGATAACAATCAGGTCAGGAGGCTTGTATCATAGAGCTGAGCCATCTTTTTTTTTTTTTTTTTTGGTTTTTTTGGAGACAGGGTTTCTCTGTGTATCCCTGGCTATCCTGGAACTCACTCTGTACACCAGGCTGGCCTCGAACTCAGAAATTCGCCTGCCTCTGCCTCCCAAGTGTTGGGATTAAATGGGTGCATGTACTCACATGCTGGCTTCTTTCATTTTTATTTTCTCTTGGTACTGCTAATAGTTTTTGTTCTATTTATTTTGTGGTTATATGGGTGTGTGCATAATGTGTGCATGTGCTACAGTGCGCGCATAGTGGTCAGAGTGCAGCTTTGTGGAGTTCTCTATCTACTTTTACCATGTTGGTTGTTGAGTGTGTTTATTAGCAAGTGTTTTTACTCTTAAACCATCTTGTGGTCCCATGATACTACTCTAATAATGTTTTTATATATTGCAACTTATGTTTTTCTATATTGCAATTTGTACTCTTGAATGTATGAAAGCTCTTGATAAAATGAACTATTATAGCAAGGCAGTGGTGGTGCATGCCTTTAGTCCCAGCATTGGGGAGGTGGAGGCCCATGGATCTGAATTTGAGGCCAGCCTGCTCTATAGAGCAAGTTCCAGTACAGCCAAGGCTACACAGAGAAACCGTATCTGGGGTAGGGTTGGGGTTAAAAAAAAAAAAAACAGAAAACAAACAAAATTCCAATGTAATTTCACATGTACCATGCTGCTTCTTGGCTTTGACAGATGTTTAAACAATTGACAAATTGCTCTGTGCAATGTTTCTTTGATATAGTGAGCCATCCTTAGATGCTCTCCCTGGTACTCAGCAGAGTAGACTGTGATTGCTTCTGCACTCGTAACAGCCACAGAACGTGCTGATTTCATGCATGATGTATTATTCCCAGGCCTGCACAGGTTAAAGAAACCAGTGATTGATTTGTTAGTTATATTAGAGATTTTACATTATTTTCCTCCTTTACAAAATAATAAAGTTTTGGATTTTGGAAACATTGGAATTTTCTGATTAGGTATGTTCAACATTTAAGGTTATAATACCCTCTTATCTTTCTTACTTGGCTGAGAACAAGCTCAGGCTGGCTTCAACCTCAGAATTCACCTGCCTCAGTCTTCCTGAGAGCTACTGTATCTTGTGAAAACTATTTTAATTTACAGCTTTAAAATTCTTTAAGGCAAGGTGTTAACAACATATTCCAGCTTGGCTAATACCTAGCTCTTTATTTTAGGATTGCCTCAAACTTGTAGGCATCCTACTATATAAAACGCTGGGATTATAGTAGTGCCACTCCCTGATAAAACTTTAATGAGCAGTGGTGCCATACCAAGCAGTGGTGCCTTTAATCCCAGCACTTGGGAGGCAGAGGCAGGCGGATTTCTGAGTTCAAGGCCAGCCTGGTCTACAAAGTGAGTTCCAGGACAGCCAGGGCTATACAGAGAAATCCTGTTTCAAAAAACCAAAAAAATAAATAATTAAAAAATGTAAAAAAAACTTTAAAAATTCTATGTATTAAATGTCCTTTGCAACAGAAATTGGGGTGCTCCCATATCTATACCTACAAGTTTTTGACTTTACATGTGTAGAAAAATTTCAAGTTAGATAAACTATCTTAAAAATGAATAATTTGAGCCGAACGTGGTGACGCACGCCTTTAATCCCAGCACTGGGGAGGCAGGCAGGTGGATTTCTGAGTTCGAGGCCAGCCTGGTCTACAGAGTGAGTTCCAGGACAGCCAGGGCTACACAGAGAAACCCTGCCTCGAAAAACCAAACCAACCAAACAGACAAACAAATGAATAATTTGTTCTTCATAGGTATCAACTAAACAATCAAATGCATCATCTGATGTTGAAGTGGAAGAAAAAGAAACTAATGTTTCAAAGGAAGACACTGATCAGGAAGAAAAAGCCAGCAATGAGGTATGTTTTGTATCTTTTCTGGTCTTAAGAAGAAATGAAGAAATGTAGATAGTAGTTTATTGAGTATACTGCAAGGGAGGACTAGGCCTGGCGGTGGGGGTATCTTGAGTACTGCCTGTGGATTTTACAGTTACCGCAAGAAAGGAAGTATAGATATAAAGTGAGTTGACTGGCAAAGTAGGAGGTAATCTTCAAAATATTTGAAAAGTGAATGAAAATATGACATTTTTCTCAAATACTAAATAGGGCTTTATAAATTGTGCATTTTTAAGATACACGAATTTAAAGTTTTTAATTTCCTATTTGTATGCTTGTATACTGAATGCATTCTTGATGCCCGTGGAGGGCACTGGATAGATACCCTGGAAATAAGAGTTAAAACGGTTGTTAGCCATCATTCGGGTGCTGGGACCCAAACGTAGATCCGCTATGCTCTTAGCCCCTAAGCTTTCTCATTAGCTCTTGGATGGATATTTTTATTAGAAATTGGTTTTGTAAGCAAAACAGGTATAACTATAAGGTTAGTGTTTATTAAAAAATACTTTTAAGAAGAGTATTATGGGCTGGAAGTGCTTAAAAAGTTGTAAAACTTTTAAATGTAGGTCTACCTGTGTTACTATCTGAGTAGAGATAGCTATCGTTGTAGGCTGCTTGGGCGTTGCTGCTGTGAAAAGACACCAGGACCAGAGCAGCCTTCAGTTTCTAAGGTTTAGCTCATTTTCACTATGGAGAACATGGTGCTGAGAGTTCTATGCCCAGATCTGCAGGCAGCAGGAAGAGACACTGGACCAAGCTGTGGGCTTTTGAAATCCCAAAGTCCACCCTCAGTGATGCACTTCCAACAAGGCCCCAACTTGTAGTCCTTCTCAAGAGTACCACTCCTTAATGACTGTGTCACAGATATGAGCCTATGGAGGCCGTTCTTACTCAGACCTGAGAGAGCAGGAGATAGTATCCGGGAGATATAGTTGTTGCTGTACTTGGTCAGAGTGACAGGAGACGCCTCCCGACACTTTCAGTGAAACTGGTTCTGTGAATTTTAGTTTAAGAAAATTTGTTTCTTGTATAATTTATTTAATTTCATCGGTGGCTTTTTTCCTTTTTTTCCCTGCTGTTATGCATTTTAGGATGTGACTAAAGCAGTTGACATAACCACTCCAAAAGCTGCTAGGCGAGGAAGAAAGAGAAAGGTAATTTCCTAAATACACGGTAGGAATTTCAACGACATTTTATTTAAATTGAGGAAAAATAGATAAGGAAACCTTATTTGGACTTGACCTCTACCCTCTAATTCTTAAAGGGTGAGTTGGTTTCTTCATAAAGTTTCTTGGTGCTAAAGCTGTGGCACCCTCAAGTTAAGCTGAATGATAAAAGGAAATAAAGTGAACCAATTTTTATTCCTTTCAACCTGCCTTATCTCCTCTATAAAATGATAATATATAATCAAATTGTTGATGATTTAATACTTGTGAAATCTTTAGAGTAAATCCTGATTTCTCACTGCTAGCATAGGCTGTCGTCCGCCAGTGTTGTGTGAGACAAGAGGGGCAGTGACGGTTTAGGCCAGGTATTTTGTAGGCTTTTAATTAATTGCTGTTTGTCCCCTGGTGTACTGGAGGGAAATGACCTTATAACTTCACAGTGTTAAACAATGAGCACCGAAAGGAGCAGGCCATCTGAGGGCACTCACAGACGAGTGTAAACCACAATGGTGCATACTTCAGCTTTGATAGGCTTGAAGGTCGGAGGGTAAAGGAAAGCTACAGTATTTTTCTGAAGAGCTGCTGTGATGGGAAGTCACTGTGACTCACTTATAGGTAGTATGATCACAGGAGATTGTATTAGGACAGTGAGGACAGATCAGTGATAGTTAGAATTTTAGAATTGAAATACTAAGATTGGCATTGGTAGAGTTGCATGGGGAATAAAGCAAACGGGTCTCTCTTTTTTTTTTTAATTACAACAGGAACATACATGAATGCTTCATTTTCTTGAGCTTTGTATGTTGTATTGTACAAACTAGGATTTTTTTTTTTTCTTGCTTAGTTTGTTTTGAGACAGGGTTTCTTTATGTATACCAGGCTGTCCTGGAACTTACCATGTAGACCAGGTTGGCCTTAGACCCACAGAAATCACCTGCTTCTGCTCCCCAAGAGGTAGGATTAAAGGTGTATGTTCAGCCCATTGTGGCTACCCTGCTGAGCTAGTCTTTATTCAGTCGCATTTTGTAAATTTTATTATTTATAGATTGTGTTCTATTAAGGTAGTCTAATGATCTTTGATAATTATGAAAATGATCTTGAGTCACCACAAACTGCTTACATAAGACAGCATCTTAATTGAAAAATGTTCTGACTGCTCCCCCTTTATGGGTCATTCTTAGAAAAATACTGGGATTAGTCAGTTTACAAAAGGGCCTCTAGGTCTTCAGGTGGAGGAGGGTATGTTCAAAGGCTGAAGGAGGGTGAAAACTGAGCCTCTTTGGCCAATAAGCCACGGTGTGAATGTAAGTACAAAGGAAAAAAAAATCCCTGAACAAAATTGAGAGTGCTGCTCCAGTGAATTCTGAAATGATAAGGAAGAAGAGATCACCGCTGCTGAGGGGAGAATGTTAGTGCTCAGGATGGAAGACTAAAGCCGGTCAGAATGCTGCTGTAAGCCAAGGCCCAGTCCAGGGCAAGGCCCTGTCTTCAATTCTCTGAAAGCTGAGGGAGGTTTTTAAATATACATACAAAAAAGGGTCCAGCCAGGGCTCTCCTGGGTCAGCTGGTGGGTGTAGCAGGAGGCTGCCTGCACTCGTGGAGCTGCAAGCAGTAGCAAGTGCTGATGGGGAAGCTCCAGGAAGTTATCCAGACAGGGAAACTGAAGAATAGGGTCACACTCAGTTAACTTTTCATTGCAGACATTTTTACTCTGGAAGGAGTTGCAGCTAGGAATTCAATTTCTTTTTTTTTGTTGTTTTTTTTTGTTTGTTTGTTTTTTGAGACAAGGTTTCTCTGTATAGCCCTGGCTGTCCTGGAACTCACTTTGTAGACCAGGCTGGCCTCGAACTCAGAAATCCGCCTGCCTCTGCCTCCCGAGTGCAGGGATTAAAGGCGTACACCACCACGCCCGGCAGGAATTCAATTTCTGTATTCAAAGCCTAGGGTCTGGAACTGCTAATGACTTGACTATGAACCCACTTTGGAAATCCTAGGACATTTCCTTTCTACAGATATTCACTGACTATCCACCTGGTTGCCCAGGGGCTCTGATGTGATGGAAATGCACAGGTATACAGTAAGAATAGTCAATGCCTGTAAATAAAACCGTCAACACTTGGGGATTAGCAGTGGGAGGGATTTCTTGACAGTCTCCTCCTGGTGAAGGCACTATAAATGTTGAAATGACATTAAAGGATTTTAGACTAATTATGTAAATGGCTGATAAAGCAGCATCAGATTTTGAGACATTTGACCCCAATTTGAAAGAAGTCTGTAGGTAAAATATATTTTAAAAAAAATCTTTGCATTCTATGGCGAAACTTTCTATGCATGGAATAAATCAGTTGATGGGATAGATTTCATTTTGTTTCCTTTTAAGAGATTGCCACAGGTACCCCTACGTTTAGTAACTACCATGCTGATAAGTTGTAGCCATCAACACTAAGGTAAGGCAGCCACTTTGGCTTACTGAAGGCATAGATGATTTATTAGCATTTTCATGTATGTGGGTTTTTTGTGTGGATCAAACCTGGAGTTTTGAACATGCTATTATAAGCACAAGTTGTACCATTGAGTGAACACAAGCTCTGTTTGGTGCCATTTTAAACCAATGGGTGTTCTTGTTCTGTGGTGCTGCGGCTTGTACCAGTGCTTGCACGCACATGCTAGGCAAGGTCCATCAATGAATTACACACACCCATCCTAATTAAATGACCCTAAATTGAGGTATGTGCATTGTTTTTTTAAGACAATACTTTCACATCTAATAGACAATAGCATATGTGTAACTTTAATATATATAGGGAAGCCAAAAAAGGCTTATTTGCTAAATTTCCTGTAGCAGTTAAGATGAGGGCCTATAAGAGTGACCTAGTAACTGAGTAGGTCATGAAAGGCCTTAGGATTAGCATTAAATTCCTTACATCAAGTTACTTATTGTTAGTGTGAGATGTAATTTTATAACACTTCAAGAAGTTAAGTTGATAACTGATAACTGAGTGATGATAAGAAGAATGGAGCGGAATGTGGGATGGCTCCAAGGTGCTTGCTTTAGTGACTGTATCTGTGATTGGGTGGGCATGACGCAGGAAGGGACTTGAAAATCAAGGGGATTCTTTCTGGCTCTATTTCCCTTTCCTTTTCCCTTTCCCATTCTGACTTTGGTTCAATCAATAGGTGGATCCAAGCATGTTAGCTACTCAGGACTTGCAGTAGAAGGTCAAAGGACTAACCATAGATTTGAAATACCAACTTCAAAGACAGAAAATGATTTCATATTAGTATCCTATCCCTCCTGTCTTCCTAGTGCTTATTAGCTTAATCTTTGGTGGGGATTTGTGAAACAGGTATAGCAAGGCAAGCCTGAGGGCTTGGAAAAGGACATGAACAGTGGCCTTCTGATGGATATGGAGTGGCTTTAGGAAAGAGGAAAGACAGGCTAACAGTGAGAAATAAATCCAGTGTTAAGAGGTCCTGTTAGCAATCTAGCTAGAATGTGAACATTAAAGATATTCATGCATGCATTTCAAATAACTAGACTTTCCTTTGGATAAAATATTTTCCTCAGCAGTGGCTTTACTTTTACTCACATGATTTTGCAGTAGTGGTCACCAACATAACCCATGCTAGGGCAAATCTTTAATGCCAGAGTTGGTGGGTTTCTGTTGTGTTTCTTTTGTTTTTTGTTTTTGTTTTACTTATTATTGATGAATGTCTCACTGTTATTGGCATCTTCTCAAATGACCCGTTGTACCTGTAATTGTTACTTGTTCGACTTATTTCCAAATGCAGAAAGGGTAAGTGATTAAGTTCTTTTTGCTGTTGAGGTGATTTGTTTAAACCCAACTTTAAAGAACTTCTGTAAGTCATCAGGAAGAGTTTAACCTTTGGCATCTCTTGAGCCTCACGGAAATACAGATGTCTGGCTCTTGAATATGGATGGGGTTGCAGGTTCAGATCTGGAGTTAGGGCAGCATGATCTCATATATTCTTAATCTGAGGTCTCATGAGAAAGTTTGTTTGGTTTCTGAGAACGAGAGTAAACCTTGGATCAGTTTTTTTTTTTTTTTTGGTTTTTCAAGACAGGGTTTCTCTGTATAGCCCTGGCTGTCCTGGAACTCACTTTGTAGACCAGGCTGGCCTCGAACTCAGAAATCCGCCTGCCTCTGCCTCCCGAGTGCAGGGATTAAAGGCGTGCGCCACCACGCCCGGCTTGGATCAGTTTTAACAATTGTGCATAAATTCTTAGAGGCAGATATCATTCTTTATCATCTTGGGCATCACTAATTAAAGGTAGAGTGACTTGGGCCTGGTGGCATGCCTATGATCACAGTACTTGACAGGAATTACTAAGGCAGGAAAAGATAGTTTTAAGGCTAATCTGGGCTGTCTATGTGGAAAGAATGGAGACCTCTGTCCCTCAAATAAAAGTAAACAAAAGCAATGCTGTTTCTTGTAAATATATTGACAGTTTTCTTATTATTTTATTATTATTGAATGGGGTTCTGTGTGTTTTTTGTGAACATTCTTGCTCTGGTCAGTGCATTAATACTGACGTCCAAGTGGCCGTACCATTTAATGTCCTTACATGCTTCGTTGACTTTCTTCTTCAATTTTGTTCATCCCTTTGAAATTATAACCATTGCCATCTATTTCTTCCTGTTTTCATTTTATATCTAATTGGTTGTTCTTAAACTTATATTTTCCTGAAGGGCTTTAAGCCAGTAATAGCTGATTCTCATTTGAGGCCTTGTAGTTTTGTATTAGAGAATAAAAGTAATAGTATCAGATGTCAGTCTCGGTTGAGACATAAAGTTAATTAGTTAGAAGTAACAAAGTGAATTGTTACGATATAATCGCATTTTACTTGTTTTTCATATTGTATCAAAAAAGTTAGTCTTATTTTTTCAAATGATTGTTTTAGGTTGGGAAATTTGTAAAAGGGTGGTTGAAAACAGAGATGATGTAACGCTGATTGTTCAAAAGTAATAACAATCATACAGAAATTATGCTCTTAAAATTTTGCTAAATTAGTTATATTTTTGTGATTCAGGCTGAAAAACAAGTAGACACTGAAGAGGCGGGAATGGTGACTGCAGCAACCGCTTCTAATGTGAAAGCAAGTCCTAAGAGAGGACGACCTGCAGGTAGGCTCATTAATGCTGAAATACCTGCTTGGTGTGGGGCAATGGGCTATGTACAGACACCCAGGTTTCCAGTCCAGGCTAGATCTTGAACCCTGGGAGAACCCAATGGATGGTAATTCCCACCTACATGGGATGGCAGGCCTTCGACCTTGTCTCCTGGAACCCTGGCTCCTGTCAAAGTTACAGCCCCCACAGGAGAAGCATGGCATAGACAATGTCCCAAGCTTCTGACCTTCAGGCTAGATTCCTCCCAGTTACCTAGCAACAGTAAAGATCACAGCCCATCATAAGAGGGGCTGCTTGGCCCTACCTTGCTCTCTTGCTCTCTCCTCATTCTCTCCACTCACTCTCTTACTCTCTCTTTCTTACTTTCTCTCTTTCCCTCTTCCCTCCTCTTGGCCATAGTCAGTCTCTCTCTCTTTCTACCTTTTCTCTTTCCCCCGCCTTTCTACAATAAAGCTCTAAAATCATAGACTGTCTCTGTTCATCAAGGCTCGCTATGCTTGGATGATGGGATAGGCTTTCTTCTAATGAGCCCTTTCTAATCTCCGGATGGAAGGCCTTCCAGTCAAGCGCCGGACTAAGGACTCTCGCCTGAGTGGGAACCTCTCTCCCTCAGCCCTCTCTCCTGTAACCCCCGGGGCTAAGGGTGTCGCCCTAGGGCCCCTGGTATCTGAGGCTGCCCCTTGTCCACCCCCTGCAGAGTGGGGTTAGTGGCTTAGATGCCCACCAGGGGCCAAGTGGAAAGCGGCTGGCAGCCCTCCCACCTCCGCTTGCCCAGAGCACAGGAGGAACTCTTTTCCAACAGATGGTAGCAATGCCCCACAGCTTGGTTTGTGATGAATATTCCAGTCCATTAAAGCATTGCTGCAGAAGTTGATTAAAGAGAGTCACATTATCACTTTTAACATGGAGGACATAGAGGAGGCTGGAGAAATTAGTCATCAGGCAGTTTCATTGTATGACTGTGTCCGTGGTGTCAGTAGGACATGGAGTTTTAAAGAATTACCACTGTGCTCCATGTCTGGAGAAATGTCATGTAGACATCGGGCTATATACAAGAACAATTTCAAAGAAGAAATGGTTTCTGCTTGTGACAAGTATTAAGTTTGAAATAATTGTGGCTTCTTTTGTCTCCAAATCCTGAAAAGTGAATCTAGTGAGCTTTAAAATACCATGAATGGTGGGCTTATTTATTTACTTTTTTCACTTTCAGATTATCACATGCTGATAGGATTAGTATTGACTTGATAATTTGGAAATAATCTTGAGTTGTTCTTCCTAATACGGAATACAACACTGAAAATCAACTAGATAGAGGTTTTTGTTTTGCTTTTTTCCCCTATATCACAATAGTATCCTTACGGATACCATTAAGGGGAATGAATAGTCAGGTTGGAAAGAAAAATTAAAATGTTATGTACATGTTTTGTAGTATTATAATGATGATAAATATCTTTGTGAATTCTGATAAAATTGTATAGTACATAACATATTGTTGATGGGTATATGAATTCTGAATGAGTGATACCATACATACGGTTTTTTTTTCTCATACGTTCCATCCCGACTACAGTGTCCCAATTTTCAGTTTCTGTCAAACATAAGGACAAATGGAAATGTATTGTTAATCATTAAAGTGTCACTTTATTTATCCCTGGGGTCACTAGTTGTATATGGAGTTGTCACTAGAGTACATATATTATATAACATTTGTATTCTACCTACATATGCCTTGCATTTAAGAATGAATTTTTTTTTTTCCTATGTGAAAATTAGCTACTGAAGCCAAGATTCCCAAACCAAGAGGCAGACCTAAAGTGGTAAAGCAGCCTTGTCCTTCAGACGGTGACATGTGAGTTTGTTTGGAATACAAAATTATTGAGATCTTTGTAAACATTAGAAAATACTTTTGCTACGTTGTGTAAGTTTTTTTTCTGTTTCTAAAACTGATGAGAGATTGGAGGAGGATTTGTGTTAAAGGGATTGAAGGTCTGCTTCTGCTGTGTGACTTTGTGTGTGTATGTGTGTGTGTATGATAAAATTAGGTCATGTAGGCTAACAGGGAACTTGGGCAGGGTAAGTTGCTGAAAAAAATTTCTGTGCAGATTATATTTGAGTAGTGTCCAGAGACCTACTGTTCTGTGTAATAGAACAGTAATGGTGATAAATATCTTTGTAATTTAAAATAGTGTAAAAATTAGTTTTAAATATTTTAGAATGATACTTAGTTAACCACAGAAAGATGTATTTTTTAAATAATTTTTACTATATTTTATTTTATATTTTATTTATTTTGTGTATGTGTACCACAAGATGTGTGGTCATTTACCATATGATTCTGGGGAATTGAAGTCACATGATTCTGTACCCACCTCGCCTCCTCCTGGGCTGGTGTTTCTTTATCTAGTTATCTTTTCCCACTTAGAAAATGTGCTCACCTTGAATTTCCTTGAGAAACTTGATATAGTTAGGAAAAGGGGGGACTGCTTGATGATTGTGCAGGACAACATAGGATTTACTGTGGTATGTGCAGCTCAAGTGCTCTAGAATCAGATCTGAAACTCACATTGGTGAGCCACCAGCTTAGCCTTGGGAAGCAAACTCTGGTTTTCTGAAAGAATAAAACACTTTTCACCACTTTTCTGCACCTGAATTGAATATTTTCAGAGTTGGTACTTTTCAACCAAAACAAAACTTTTCAAGAGCTTTCTTTCCAAGCTAGTTGTTACAGCACTCTCAAAGGGGGAAACCACCACCACCACAAAAATAAGACCTTTTTGTTTTGCAAGACTGTGTTATTCATGTTCCTTGGCATTTGCAGCCAGCAAGGGTAACATAATAAAACTTGTCTCTTTAAAAACATCAAAATGTAGACACAGTAACAGTTAATATACTTAAAAACTGCAGAGAAAATAGATTTGAAGGTTCTTGTGTTAAACTGATTGAACCATTTATGTCGGGATCTTCATAGCTTGTATGACAGTTAAAAGTAACTGGTCATTTATTTAACGTTATGTTCAATCCCTACAAATGACTGTGATTTTTTTTTTTCTAAAACAAATATTTTTATAATATTTGAATGTAATGCAATTTAATAGGGCCTTGGGTTTATATGCTAAATAGGAGCAAGAAACATCCAAAAATTGTACATAATGAAAATTCTGTTTTACAATAGAATGGCAAACTGTGGTTTTGTTTTGTTTGTTTGTTTGTTTGTTTTTTTAAGATGTGTTTATTATATGTAAGTACACTGTAGCTGTCTTCAGATACACCAGAAGAGGGAGTCAGATCTTGTTAAGGATGGTTGTGGGTTGCTGGGATTTGAACTAAGGACCTTTGGAAGAGCAGTTGGGTACTCTTACCTGCTGAGCCATCTCACCAGCCTTTTTTTTTTTTTTTTTAAACATAAATTTTGCCTCCCCTGAAATCCTTGTTTGGTAAAGGAGAGTATAAATGAAGGCTTGGCACTTAGAGAGCGCCTACTGTTTATTCTTGCAGTGGAGCAGAGTTTGGTTCCCAGCACCCACATCCAGACACTCACCTCCTCACACAGACACTTGAGTAAATACAAATAGTTCTTTCAAGAAAGAAAACGGATAAATGAAATCTTCCGCTCTTACACTCTTAATGTAGGGTTATTGATGAAGATAAAAGTAAAAAAAAGGGACCAGAGGAGAAACAACCTAAAAAGCAGCTTAAAAAAGAGGAAGAAGGCCAAAAGGAAGAAGAGAAGCCAAGAAAAGAACCAGATAAGAAAGAAGGGAAGAAAGAAGTTGAATCTAAACGGAAAAATTTAGCTAAACCAGGGGTTACATCAACCTCTGATTCAGAAGATGAAGATGATCAAGAGGGTGAAAAGGTAGCAAATCCACATTCGAAATTCCCTGTCTCCCCATGTGTTTCTGTGTGAGGTGTTCGTGCAGCATCTGGGATGTAGAGGCCAAAGGTTGATGCGGGCAATCTCTCCATTGTTGTTAATTCACTAACAAGGGTCTCTCAAGCAGACTCTCAAGCACTCATGTGGCTAATCTTGGTGGCAACTTTGCTGTAACTATAGGTGGGCCACCACAGTTCCACGGGAATTGTGAGTTTGCTGACACAGACTTTGGTCCTCTTAAAGTGCTGAACAATGTCCCCAGCTCCATTTTCCTCATGCTAATTGTTTTCTTCTTCATGTGACTGCTTTGCCTGCAGTATGTGTAGACAGATCTCTTAGAACTGGAGATAGGCACAAAACTCCCTCCATGTTGGGAATTGAGCCTAAGTGGTGTCATCTATTGGGCCCCACCACTTTTACATTTTGAGACAGGGTCCCAATGAATCTGAAGCTAGTCAGCGTATCTACCCTGCCACCTCAAGTAGAGATCTATGCAGTCATATTCAACGTTTATGGGGATGCTTGGGATCTCAAGGCAGGTCCTCACTCTTGGACAGGAAGAATTTAATCCATGGAGTTATTTCCCCAATTACATTGTACATTTATTTCCTAGATGTACATATTATCATATGTATAAATAACCTTTAACAAATATTAAAAGATTTATGGGTTTCTTTATTTATTAATATATTTTAATATATTACATAATTGAAATGTATACAGTTTATATGAAAAATACTTACTTATATTTTATAGTATAATTAATTTCTAGAAGATAAACGTCCAGTACTCCAGCGATATAGACAGGTTGTAGATAACCCAGATGTCTGATCAAAGACACAATTTATACATTAAACTTTAATCTTTATCCATTGTAATTTCAACCTGGCTGACGTGCTCTGCAGATCTGGCTGGCCTTGAATTCACAGGGATCTATCTAGGCTCTGCCTCCTAAATGCTGAGATGAAGCGTGTGTGCCACCATGGCCTGCTCAAAGCCAGCAACTTTGGCTGGCTTCTTAGCTCACTTTAAAGAAGACTCATATCCAGTCAGTAGACCTGTGTTCTTGTTTGTTAAGCTTAAGCTTAGTCACTTTGTTTCCTACCTACCATGATTGTAATTATTAGTCTCCAACCACTAACTTGAGAGTTAATACATCCTTCCTGTTCTCAAACAGAAGAGAAAGGGTGGAAGGAACTTCCAGGCTGCTCACAGGAGGAACATGCTAAAAGGCCAACATGAGAAAGAAGCTGGAGATCGGAAACGCAAGCAGGAGGAACAAATGGAAACTGAGCAGTAAGTATTCTTTTTAGTTTTCAATCTTGCATTCTTTTTTAAAGAGTTAAACCTTTTAAGTAGCCTCTCATTTCCAGAGTTGATGAAGCCTTTTAAAGTGACTTCCCATACTAGAAAATCTTCCATATGTGCTATTTCAGGCTCTATTTATTCTTTTTTCAGAGGATGCGATTCACTGAGGTAATCCTCTTGTGAACTGTTTTGTAATATAAGTGAAAGTAGAGTTAGGCTTTGTATAACGTGTTAAACATAGAATTATGAAACTGTGTTGGTGGTGAATGCCAATTGGAAACCTAGACGCTGATAAAAGCTAGCCCAAAGGCTTGCTAGCATTGGATAGATCCTGTATGACTCAAGCTTTAATTGGAGGTTGACACTTGGATAGGCACTTACCATGAGACCTTTCTTCCCCCCTCACTGTATCAGTATTCTATCAGTACAAGGAAGAGTCATTACAGTCATTAGACGTCACGACTCTTGTGCACATTTGTTTTCCTAGTTTATCACTGTCCCTTTTTCTCATTTATAAAGTCATCCTCTTAGTAAACTTCTGTGGGCTTTTACTGATAGTGAGGAGATTATTTGAAAACATGTTGTAGGTCACTTATACAGTGGCAAATACTAAAAAGAAACATTTCTTCACTTGTTTTTATGATGTATCTACAAAGTAACCACTTTTATAGGTACATTGTCTCTGCTTCTGTAGCTGTTTGGAGGATACAAAGCAGTTTAGCTGCTTCAGGGAGTTTTTAAAAGTAATTAAAATGCTGGATTATGGCCACATCTGTAAATGCCATTATTCCTGTCCTTTCTCTCCACTGAATACTGTGACTGTTGTTGCTTTTAACTTTGTGCTCCCGGAAGTCAGGCATAAATTAGTTGTTGCTTAGTGAATTTAGCCCAAATCTTCAGAATCTCAAGATATCTTTTTTGTATTTCTTTTGAATGTCCTCCAATGTAACTTTCTCAAATTCTAATATTTGTGTTTTCTTTCCTTCTCCTGTTATTACAAAACTTTGTACTTGGACAGTTTTGCTCTGTAAAGCATTTCAGATGCAACTTGTGTGAAATGCATTATGCAAAATAAAGTTTATTGTATTGTATTCCCAGCCAAACAACATGTAATCTACAGTAATAAAAATATATCTCATTTTGGGCTCAAAGCATTAATCCAGTAACTGAAAAGAGAATACAAGTGGAGCATACAAGCGATGAAGATCTTGAGACAGACTCATTGGACTGAATTTCCCCCTCCCCCCCTTGATGGAAGAAATGTTCCAGATTCTAAATTGAGGACTTCACTATTAATGGCATTATTAACTGTGTTATGATTGTTAACAAAATATCCTGTAAGGTACACACTACATATTAAGGTTGGCCATCATTCCTGTTTTTTTTTTTTTTTAAAGCCAAGCTTAAAATGAAGCTTTGTGTTTGAAGTTATAACAGACATAGATGAAGATGGTGGTTGTACATTATTTCACTTAGAAAATATGAAAATCATTTTGTTTTGAAGCTAGGTATTAAACTGGAATAGCTATTACGTTCTTGAAAACTGGGGCAGGTGTGCCCTTGACAGTCTTTTGTTGTTAAATTCTAGAGTCTTGGTTTTTTTTTTTTTTTTTTCTTTTTAATCCTGAGAGATTAAACAGTAGACTTGTTAAGTAAAAAAAAAAAAACTGAAATTGTAACGAAAATTTTAAAATAAAGTTTTTTAAAAAAAAAAACTGATTTTTAGGTATTTTTTTTGTTCTTGTCTATTTTAATTGGTTCATGATAGGGCCTGAATGCCAAGCCAAGGTACTAGAAAGTAAAATTTCTAACTCAAACGGTTATTTTTTGTTAATCTTAGTAAAATGGTACTTTTTCACTTATGAAATGGTATGTAAACATTAGTGGATGTCATTTACCTAGAAAATAATGGCCTCCTCTACAACTTAAAAAAAAAAAAAACAACAACAGTAGCTTAAAGCAGGTCTATTTACTATTGAAGCCAATTTCTAAATCCCTTGAATTACATGTCCTTTGGAGATGTGGGGTACAGCTGGTCTACTTTAGTATGCTTTAAAAAAACGTAGTAAAGTTGCTTTAAAATTCATTACTAATTTGTAGATCTTTTACCATTGTGTATGTCACTGAAAGATGAATTTGGCAATGTTTTCTTGTCTTTATGTTAATGCTGTAGAGCTACACAGTTCTAAAAACTAGTCAGCGTCCTATTTTGTAGGCTGATGATGGATTGTTTTTAAGGAACATTTTTTAAAAACCTTTACACAGGGGAATATGGGCATCTGCTAACCTCAGTCACAAAGTTACAGTGTTTTGAAATATTTGTGTTGACATTTGATAGGCAGAATAAAGATGAAGGAAAGAAGCCGGAAGTTAAGAAAGTGGAGAAGAAGCGAGGTTAGTTGTTTACTTTCTAAGACATTGAGAATTACACAGAGAAGGTTGATGGGAGCTGGCTGAGATGGCACATACCTGGAATCCTTGCACTTATGGAGGCACAGCCAGGAGAGCCTCAAGTTCCAAGCCAACCAGGGGTACAAAATGGGATCCTGACTTTAAAATTTAACAATTTAAAAATGACTTTTGAAATCCCATTTCATGTTCTTAGATCTTACAAAACATGTTTTCATGTCTAAGAGATTCCATATTAAACTGCTTTTTAAGCAATTAAAGTCACCCTGCTAATATCTTAATGCTTATGTGGTGTCAGCTGTGCAGCCCAGCTAAGAGCTGGGGGCTTCTGATAAATACCTTGCAGTTAAAGGCACAAGGTGAAGCAGGGATTTAAGGGGTGACAAGTCCAAGTGGGAGCTCGTCACCTGAGACAGAATAAATGCAGTGTGCTGTAATTTTGTGCTTTCATGCTGCATGTTTCTTCTTGGAACCATATATGAAAAGAAAATTAGCATAACTTTTTACACTATTCACCTATATGGATTTCTTGAAGATTATAAAGAAAATTTTTATAACCACCATTACTTTTATATGTTAGACTGTACAGAGATATGGTGTGGAGAAAAACTATTTACTATTTTTCACATATTTCAATTTATAGAAACATCAATGGATTCTCGACTTCAAAGGATACATGCTGAAATTAAAAATTCACTCAAAATTGATAATCTAGTAAGTGTTTAACCTCATTTAAAATGCACTGCTTAATAGCTTTATATATTTTCTCACATGACTTAAGTGTGTAAGTTTAAGATAAAAGGAACAATACCTGGCCATTTTTGTACCACCTTAAGAGCTTTTAAGATGGTCAGAAATGGATTACATAGCTGCTTTGGTGATTAACAGTTATGAAATTGCTGTTTTGTCATGAAGGACGTGAACAGATGCATAGAGGCCCTGGATGAACTCGCGTCACTTCAGGTAACAATGCAGCAAGCTCAGAAACACACAGAGATGATCACAACCCTGAAGAAAGTAAGTGCCTTCAGCGCCTGCAACGCTAACAGCGTTTCTCAGTTCATCAAAGTTTCAATCAATTATGGACAATAACTGTGACTACTGTTTTCTCAGATACGGCGGTTCAAAGTCAGTCAAGTTATCATGGAAAAGTCTACAATGTTATATAACAAGTTTAAGAATATGTTTTTGGTTGGTGAAGGAGATTCAGTCATCACCCAAGTGCTGAACAAATCTCTTGCTGAACAGAGACAGCATGAGGAAGCAAATAAAACCAAAGATCAGGGGAAGAAAGGGCCAAACAAAAAGCTAGAGAAGGAACAAACAGGTATGTGGGGGTCTGTCTGCTCAGCTGGTGCCTACCCTGCTAGCTCCTCAGGCGTTTGCCAGGGTTGCTTTTCTAAGTGGTTTTTGTCAATGTTAGAAATGAAGGAACCTCACTCAGTAAGGCTACACTGTATCTCCACTGACCTTGAAATAGTATAGTAGTAGCAATGGGGATGCCATTAACACAGAGTACTTGTATATGACCTGTAAGAATGTTATGATGGGCTTTATGAAGGAAACATCTAACAAAAACATTTGCTAATAACTTTTGAGGGAAATCAGAATGTTAGAGAACCAGCCAATTCCTTCCCTCCCTCATTTGCTTTAGCTAAAAAATACAACGTATAGTTAGCATATGACCAGAATTGCTGCATCCTGGGCAGAGCTGAAAATGCTCCTGCTTTCTTTCTTTCTGATCATAGCCAACAGGTATTGGGGCCAATGTTTTCAATGTCACTTAAACCCCCAGCATGTTATATACACTGTTAATCCAGTGGTATTGTGTTTGTTGATATAAGCTGTATTCTACTGTGCTGTAAGAACACGGTTGGCTAGTGATAGGTAACATCTAAATAGCAGACTATCCAAATAGATGGCTGACACACAACCTGTGCTATGCTTTCTTTGTATTGTGTCAATGAATAAAACTGCCACGTCGGCAGTGCATTTAAGATGTATATTCAATTGAGCCCTATAGTCAAGATACAACACTGCAGGTTCCAAATGTGTTGGATAAAGGGCTGCTTCATATGTACATGCTGTGGTCTTGTACAGCCTTTGAACCTAAATATATTTAAAAATAAACTCGAGCTGGGTGTGGTGGCGCACGCCTTTAAACCCAGCACTCAGGAGGCAGAGGCAGGTGGATTTCTGAGTTCGAGGCCAGCCTGGTCTACAAAGTGAGTTCCAGGACAGCCAGGGCTATATAGAGAAATCCTGTTTCAAAAAAACCAAAATAATAATAATAATAATAAAAAACGTAAAACAAACAAAAAACCCTGTCTCGAAAAAACACCACACAAAACAAAAACCAAACAAAAGCTTTGAGACATTGCGGTTCAGGATTTACCTAAGGCTAGAATACCATTATCAGCCTCCCAATTCAACATTAAAAACACTTTAACAGGCATATGCTTATCTTTCAAGGCAAAACAACAACAAAAATCTCTTACTTAATAGGGTTTTTTTGGTTTTTTTTAAGAGATTAGAGGGTTTTACAGGGAAATGCCTAAGCTTGTCATCTGGACATTAGAGCACATTAGGCTCTAAAATACTATTAATGCAAAATTTGGTTCTCCTAAAATTAAACAAAAAGGGAAAAAACCCCAAAACTACATACAAGATGTACTACAGAGTTATACCATTGAACATTTTTTCTAAATGTAATGAGATTAGTAAGTCAAGTCCTCTGTCCTTTAAAAAAATGTTCTAGACTTTAACGGTACAAATCAATAGTCCAACTTTTCATTGTTGTCTGAAATGACTTGAACCTAATCATTTATTGAGAGGCTGAAGCAGCAGCACCTTGAGGGCCATGCTTTGACTTTTTAAGATAGTTTAGTGTATCATTTTGTATTGTGCTAACAGTTTTTCCATTCTAAAGGTACGAAGAGCCTAAATGGCGGATCTGATGCTCAAGAGAGTAATCATCCACAGCATAATGGTGATAGTAACGAAGACAGCAAAGACAGCCGCGAGGCCAGCAGTAAGACAAAGTAAGGCATGTTAGAGCAGTCAGAGTCAGCCAGAGAGATGGCTCACATGGGAAGAGTACTAGCTCTTCAGAGGACTTGGGGTTGATTCCCAGCAACCATATAGCAGCTCGCAGCAGTCTGTAACATACACTCAATTTCTCCCTGAAACCCAACCATTGTAGGGACTCACTATCCCTGACCTCTACACCCAGTGATAGTTCTACTTTGATACTTCTGGTTTTGTTTCAGCCCCTCCCCGACCCCCAGACTCCTTTTAGACAAGATCTCACTTGATCTCATTACAGGTGGTTGTGAGCCACCATGTGGTTGCTGGGATGTGAACTCAGGACCTCTGGAAGAAGGAACAGTCAGTGCTCTTAAATGCTGAGCCATCTCTCCAGCCCCAGCCTTACTAGTTTTTAATAAAAGTTTTGGATCAAAAAGGCAGGAGGAAGAACTGGATGTGTTTGTTAGTGATTACAGCTCTATGTTCAATCTCTATTCATCAAAAAATTGGAGCTTTCTATGAGTGAGAACCCATCTCATCGCCAACACCCTCACAAGGTTTATTGATTGAGACAAGGTCTCCCTATATTGCACAGGTTGGCCTTAAACTTATAGCAGTCTTCCAGGCACAGCTGTCTTGTGATTACAGACTAAACAATTAAATTGCCCTATTGAGTTCTCGGTGGGAACTCAATGAAGGAAAACAATTTTTATGTTATCACAAAAGTTAGTGCCAGACCTGGACTGCTTACTAGGGATTATCTCACCATATCTGTGCATTACTTTGGTAGTAGTGTTTTGTGGGTCTGTCTTTTCTTTCTTTAAACAGGACACAGATTTAATGCCCTGCTTGCTCAAGAGAAAACTCCCAAGCCTAGCTGTAATGATATTCTTTTTTCTCCCTTTATTTTAGGCCACCTGGAGAAGAGAGAGAGGCTGAAATATCTCTGAAAGAGTCTACACTAGATAACTAGGTCGGCAGACTTCAAATGTAAAGAGTGTGAGAAGTCTTGTGAGTGACTTCATTTGAAATACTTAGGCTGCTGAAAGGTTTAAAGTTTTATAAACATAGGTTTTGATGTTTAAGTAGTTGGGGGAAAAGAAAAACCCTTTATATTTGTGTAAAAGTCAATTATTCCTAATTTTCCGTGTGCAGTATTAACAGCTCCGTCGTTTAGTTTAAGAGTAAGGGAAACCTACTTAGAAAGGTTAACCTGCTTTATAGACATGATTGTAGTGTATTTTCAGTTAGTGTGTATGTTAATGTGTAATTGGTAGTAGGGCAGTTATATTTTTAAACTGCTACTTGTATAAATCTTTCCCAAATACCGTGGGGTTTGTGCATAGTTTTTACAGATATTGGATTTAGCAGACTGTCTTTTCACTGTTGTGGGTTTTTTAGAAGTGGAGCATTTTTATGGCTGATAAAGTGAATGTTACTTCTAAGTGCTCACTTCTTTTATCAGAAGTGACCCTCAGTCCATTGTGCTACATTAGCTTGCCTCTTTGTAATAATGCGTAGTCTGTATGACAGCTAGATAGCCACCAGGTTGTTATAGAAGGTACAAGTTTGTTTACTTTCGAAAGTAATTTAGTTTTAGGACTGGGATTTCAGTGGCATTAGAACTAAAGAGAACGGACTGGTATACCTATATATGGAAAGTCCATTTACAATCCTTTGTAGCTACTAATCACAAAAAGCTAAAACTAGTTTGTTTTGAATTTTACACTCATTAAGAAGGTCACTCATTAAGGTGTGTGTTTTCTTTTTTTAATTAGAATCAATCCATGATGTTTATAAGTGATAAATGATAAATAAGGAAACTAACTTAATTGAAAGCATGGCCATATTGGAATGGGATTTTTAGTTTCTCTATCAGACATATTAGAGGATACAGAAAAAACAAACATACACAAACACACACACACACAAACATGAACTTATCACTTTTAAGTTTAGGGAGGACATGTCACGGGTGTTCTGAGGGATCAGGTCAGTGGGGAAAGCTTATCCTTAGGCTATGGAATTCCATTGGAAAGTGACTTCATACCAGGGTTTTTGTGCGATGCGATTAAATATGTTCTTGATTTCTCAGATAATTATTTTCATCTATGTAAAAATTACTTCAATAATTGGACTTTTACCACTTAACTACTGTTTTGAGCAAACGCTGTACATTATATACACACCAGTCTTCTGCTTTGTCCTTAGTTCATTTTTAACTTGGACAAAAATTATTCTAGTTAAGCCATAAGTGTCAATGTGTAAATTGTTTTAATTAAAAAGTTTTTTCTACCAAACTCTACTAGTAAGTTATTATTCCTAAAGGAATTCTGGATTTCTTGCTAAGGAAGCTAAGTCTTCTGCTTAGCTGTCACTGAGACCCTGCTAGGAGATACAGGAGCTATGCAGTAGGAAGCTCGGGAGAGAACTGCCATTTGCCTTGGGTTGACTTTCCTTTCTTCCCTAGCCACAGGTGTTAGTTATAGAACATCCAACTTCAGAACATTAATGGCACTCCTAGGTTATGTAGCTACTTGGGAGGCTGCCTTGCTCTGACCATGGATGTTCATTTTGAAGCACAGCTGCTTTTTTTAATTTGGAATACTCTGTCTGTAAGGCTAAATCACAGACAAGCTATCACTCTCAAAACTCTGATAACAACAATGGCTGAACTAAGAGATCTAGTGAATGATAGCCACCTCTCCCACTGTGTATAGAGTATGCATGTATAATGTGCATGTATGGATACCTACTTTGATTTCTCAGCTGCTTGGATCAACTTCAGATATCCCTCTAATGAGAAAATCTGGCTGCAAGCTTGTATGTATAAACAATTCGGCCAGAGCTCATCTGACCACGTTTGCTATTCTAGTTAGGAAGTTACCAAGACCGTGATGTGATACACTAAAAATGTTCCGACTCAGATCAACTTACCTGAGTAAAGATGCCAGGCAAAGACAAGTCTGCCATCCTGTATGCAGAACAAGGGCTTCAATGAATGAGTTTTATTCCATTGGTCAGAGAATATGCAAATAGCAAAATTGTACCTTGAGACCCTTAAGAAATGAGAGTTACTAAAAAATGTGCTTAAATTTGTGCCATGTAATTCTCCAACAGATACTAGAGATGACTGCCCCGTGCTGTAAAACTGCCAAGAATAATCATTCTTAAAGAATTGTGAAGCTAAGCAAGACGCTTGAGAAAATAGCTATCTTCCATGCAGGTGTATCCACAGGGATGTTCACTGACAAAGTTGCTCCATTCATATTTACCTATGTCCTTAAAGTGACACATGATGTTATATTTAAGAGATTGATATTGGCATAAAATCGGGGACTTTATAGCTTGTAAACTTTATAAAGTTGAAATACTTTTGATGTGAACTAGTGAGTAAATATAAGTGATAATTGCAGTAACTTGGCTAGCCTTTCTTCATCTTCACCATCAAAGAAATGGAAGGTGTGTGAACTTTTGGTGAAAAAGAAGTAGAATAGCATTCTCAATAAAGAAATAAGGATTCCATAGAGTAATGTTTATCTGTCATCTTTGTCTAGTAAATGGGGTAGTTGGCATTATGTGTGTTATTAGGGAAAACTTGCTGGAATTTACTTTCTGAGAGTACAATCATTAGTACAAGATCCACCTGAACTGCAATAATTCTCTGGGGGTTGAGTAAAACCATTCATCATGAATGTGTGATTATGCAGCAGAATTCTCAGGGTACTTAACACTGTTCAAAACAAAGTAAGAAACTTGGGCACAATGTGAGTCAGCCTTGGTAAGGAGATAGTACCCTGTGTTGCCTACAGCACTAAGTGAGAATCCTTGCAGACATACCACAGGCAGGCACTTGTCAGCTCCACGTCAGTCGCCATAACAGGATTTGTAACATTTACGTCCATGAAACGTGCTTCACCTTCTTTTAAACTTCAAAATCTTTTAAACAGATGTTTTAAGCTTCATTGGTTTATTTATATGATAACTGTTCTTAACCATCCAGAGAAGTGTAGGATTCGGCTGAATTTAATTTAAACCTAGGACAGAGAAAGTAATAGTTCAAAGTCTACTTTATATTACTATTATACATGTTTATTTTGTACCCCAAAAGTTTCCACGAACTATCTTGATAGATTTGTTTAGAAGTGTTCTTTTCTATAGCTGAGAAAGAGAAGCCTTTACTGTAATAACAGAAGGATGGAAGAGCTGAGCCAGGAAAAAGCTTTTTGTCTTAGAATTATGAAAAGTGAGCCAAGCTTCATGATATGCCCATGGTAATGTAAAGTCTGCCAGTGTTTTCTCCGGCCATGGCTTTAAATGATATTCTAAACTTAGTGCATCTATCTTTCTGATTCTGTTAAGAAACAAGGCCTCACTAATACTGAGTGTGACTTAGATTCATTGTCATCTCACGTGCCTATGTCTGTCCAATGTTAAATTGTGACTACAAATAAGTTGTTTTAAATTTCTCCTTACTACAGATATTTGAAGGGTCTTTACCTTGGAAGGTGTAGCTCTCACATCCTTCAAAGATTTCTTTAAAAAGACTACCCTAAGGGATGAATTATTAACTGCATTCTATCACTAGCAAAATCCACTCAGGGTACAGAATGCATAGGCCTTGGAGAAAAGAATCAGAAGTTGTGTTTCTGACAAGGTTTATATATTCAAAATACAGAAAAGCGTTTCTACATCTCAGTAACATAAACAACTTAAGTAAAAAGCCATTAACAACCCCTTGTAATAAATAATGTAATAGTAACTAAACTGTAGTAGGAAATAGCTGGTACTAATTAAAGGTTCCTGGGTCAACATAAGGATAAGCAAGGAATTCCCCTAGTTTGTTGCCTTCGGAATCATAGTGGAGCATTCTGAAGCAAACATCACAAAAGAAACATGGGTCCTCTGGTGCAAAGGTGTCATTGTTCGTCACCCATCTGTAGTGTAAAAAAAAGAAAAAAAGTATATTATAGCAGTTTTTTTTAATGCTTCAACATTCTATGATTTGTGTTTTCTAATAGTGGTTGTCTTTCATAGGGATCACATAGCAGTTATAGCAGTTCACTTGTAGATCAGATTATGACATTATGACTCACAATCAGTAGCCAAATTGCAGTTGTGAGTTAGCAACAAAAAAAAAATGTATAGCTGGGAGTCAGCGCCACCTGAAGAACTCACTCTATCAAAGTTTCACAGCACTAGGGGCGTGAGAACCACTGTCCTATACGAGTACACAAAGAACATTCTCACTGTGTCCTCAGCAGACACAGTAGGGACACCAACAAGAAATGCTGCAGAACTGACCTGAGATTCCTTCTGAAGGTAAGGAAATGATCTGTTAGACAGCTCCACACACACTAAAGTGCCCGAATAACTGTCCTTTAAGTTCTCCCTCGCTTCCTTGCTACAGACCCCAATGGACTTCCTTAATTTACTGATGTAATCCAGAGTTGCCTTAAGATCATGATCCTCTTGCCCCACTTGTTGGGATTATAAGCATGTGCCCATGTACCCAGACACTTTAAAATGAGGCAAACTTACATGTATTTGTTAGTGTATAGAATTCTTTACATAGTGACCATGTCCATGTTCTTCCAGTTATTTTACAATGTAGCGGATTCAAGACTACATCCAAACAGACATCCCTGCACAGGGGCCATGATACTGTC
This sequence comes from Mus caroli, assembly GCF_978045245.1. NCBI lineage: Eukaryota > Metazoa > Chordata > Mammalia > Rodentia > Muridae > Mus > Mus caroli. The sequence goes on from NW_028227261.1 coordinate 72,152,381, forward strand.
TATCATTCTTAATTTAGCCAAGACTGGTCAGTTTGGGAATGCAGGCATTTTAATTGAGATTTGAGGATAAAAACATGGCAGTTTGGGCTATCATATTCACCTGAGATTGTTTCATGCATTCAAATGTCACTGGTCACATGAAATCACAATCTTTATTAAGTTTCTCTTAGACTTTTCTGAAAATCTGAACCAATTTCTGGATTTTCATTTCTATTTTCCTAATCCTTTAGATAAATACTATGATATGGAACTCAAAGCCAACTGAAGATACTCAACTATTTGAGTAGTTTCCAAACTTCTGGGCTCTGATTAATAATAAGAATCAGCAGGGGGAAGGGAATGTACTCAAGAGGTGAAGGCAGGAAAATGATCAGAAATTCAAGGTTTGAGGACAGTCAGTCAGCTCAGGCTACATGAGACCCTGACCTTTTTAAAGGTGCTGAGTCTTTTTTTTTTTTTTTTTTTTTTTAATTTATTATATGTAAGTACACTGTAGCTGTCTTCAGACACACCAGAAGAGAGCATCAGATGGTTGTGAGCCACCATGTGGTTGCTGGGATTTGAACTGAGGACCTTTGGAAGAGCAGTCGGTGCTCTTAACCGCCCAGCCATCTCTCCAGCCCCAGGTGCTGAGTCTTTAGTCAAGACTGACTAAAGAGCCTGCACATGCCTTCTACCATGCGCTATGCTCCAGCTTTTCACTTTGTATCCTGTTGTCCGGGCCAGCATTACATTCCAGCTCCTCCTGCCTCCCAGATCCGTGTTGCAGTGACTGATCAAAACAGAAAACCTACTGGCTTTATGTGCTGGTTAGTTCTGTATTGAAAACTGAGATGAAAGTGATTTTGTAACAACAGGCAAGAAGCATGGCTCCGTACAACCGCCAAGTCTGTTTTGAACCTCATGGATGTTTCCTTGTATAACTTAGTGTGCACATGCTCATCAGCAGGCAGCTGGCTCTGGGTTCAAGTCTTTGTACAAAACAATATGCTAACTTTAAGCAAACTGCACTGACTGTAGTAGATAAAACCATGACGTCTAAATCGAAAGCTCTCCAGAGTACTAAGTGACTGTGAAAACCAGAAGGAAAAAAGCGATACTCACCTAGCTGTATACATCTTACAGACAAAACATTTTCTGGTCCACAGCCAGTGCTTCTTGGTAAGGAGGGGATACAGTGTTCTATCCAAGCAGTCGTCATGGTGCACAAGCCTTTGATGAGGAAAACACATTAAGATACTGAAATGCACCTGGACCTGCTCTCCAGCAACATTACTGCAACATGTTGCAACATTACTGCAACATGGCTGACCTGTCATTTATGCAGACAGTATCTTACAGAATACTCACTGCTGGGGCTGTCGCTTAGTAGCAGAGGCCTTGTCTAGCTTGCTGACTAACAGGCAATCACCTACATCACTGAACACTTTCCCCAGAGAGCTTTTCATAATGAATACAGAGCTGATTTCTCAATTCCCTTTGTTAACATGCTGTGACATTCTAAGAATTACTGCATATAGTGTTTTGTTTTTTTCATGTATTCCACCATCAGAGTTTAACACAGCAGTGTAGTTAGTGGAATACTCTGGGTTTTCTGTGTCTGGGATAGGTGCACAAGATTCTTTACATGCCCGTGTGTGTAGGCCATTTCCTCAGCCCCTCAATTCTAAACTATTCAATTGTTTGAAAATTGATTATTCAACTTCCCACTATAGAATGACTAAGCTTATGATTAAATTGAGAAACTTAAAAATTACAGGGTTTCAATCCTCTCTCTCATGTAGTTCTGCCTGACTTGGAACATGATACATAGACCAGGCTGGCCTACAATCCACAGAAATCAGCCTGCCTCTGCTTCCCAAGTATTGGGATTATAGGCCCACACTACCATGTCTAGTCTAAATTTTCCTTAAAAAATTGTCTCCATTTCCAGCTGCATAGAAAGTATGTATTTGTTGCATCCAAGCTGAGCCACATTGGTAAAGTACACTCTTGCACTGTGAGAGACAGGAAAGTAGACGCTGCCCAGTGCAATTACTTGAGCTCACTATCAGGACCCGCTTCTGCAAGAGTCCTCTGGCCTCTCCACTCCAGCAGCACATGCAGCTATCTCCTCCTCCTCCCAACTCCCTTTTATTAAAAAGACATCTTCAAGGTAAAATATTCTGAATGATGTCACATACCTTATGTCTGTGATGACAACCACATGCTCACAGTCTCCCTGGTGACAGTATAAGTAAGGAAAGCCAAGTTTAATATGCAAGTCATTAAATGTGAAATCTTCCATTCTAGCAGTCTGAAATTTTCCATATCCTCGATCATGGGACTCCGACCATTCTATAATAGTTCTGTTTTGGGGAAGGGCAAGTATAGAGCATTGCTATTAGAACTTGAACAGAAAAGGTTGTGTGCAATCACATACAATCTGGCCTATTAATTAAATGCATGGTTGCCATCTAGAAGGGTTATCATAGTGGTTAATAAACATTTGGAGCAGAAGCACTGAATTTGAAACCAGTAGTTATCAAATATGGTGACCCTGGAAGACCCTCCCTCCCACCAGCTTTCTCTGCTCACATGCCACAGCACACACAGATACCCAAATTCCCAGAGAAAAAGATGTTCCTTCCCCAGGGAGGGAGTTTGTAGGGGGACTAGACACCAAACTTTTCATCTGTGTAGTAGTTCTTTTTTATTCTTGGGATATTGTATGTTTGTGTCTTAAAACAGGGTCTCATTATATATCCCTGGCTGTCCTGGAACTCACTCTGTAGACCAGGCTGGCCTCGAACTCAGAAATCATCCTACCTCTGCCTCCCAAGTGCTGGGATTAAAGGCGGGAACCACCGCCACCCAGCTTTGTTTTGTTTTTAAACAAAAACTTTAACATGTACGGAGATTAGAGTGTGGTTATCTCTTCGCTTCAGATTCTAATTCTGGTGCTGGGTGGTGGTGGCAGTGGCAGTGATGCACACCTTTAATCCCAGCACTTGGGAAGAAGAAGATGGAGATCTGTTAGAGGCCAGGCTGGTTTGATAAGTCCCAGGACATCCAGGGCTACAGAGAAACCTTGTCTTGAAAAACTGGGGGTGGGGAGGGGTGGGAGGGGACAGGACAGAGGGACAGAGGGACATGACTAATTATGGCAAGCACTGATAGTTATTGACCCACAGAAGCTAAAACTCGAGAACAGGTGTGAAAACTGCAATAAAACTGGCTGGAACCCCTACATGGGAGGATATGGCCACAAAACAGTGCTAATAAACGCTATTAGAGATGAACTTTCATATTCATATACCTAAACACACATCCATACGTATGAGACATACAGACAAAATAGTGAAAAGCGGGTGGGTAAATGGCACTGCTCCCCCACAGGCCACGACACTCTTAACTCCAGGGATCTGAGCTTCTTTTCTCACAGCACACAGTGTGCCCCCCCACCCCCCCACCCCCTTAATGAAAAATCTTTAAAACTGAAGAAAAAAAGTTGAACAGTTATCATCTGAGATTAATAATGAGTACTTTAGTGTGCCTAATCTTTTTAGAGGTATGAGCCATTCAAACTTAACAATCCCTTGAAGGAGGGATACTGTGGTAAGATTTATGCAGATGTCACTAAGAGTTAGAAAAAGGCTGGGTGTTGCGGCACAGCCTTTAATCCCAGCACTTGGGAGACAGATGGGTAGAAACCCTGTCTCAAGGGGAAAAAAGGGAACTAAAAACAGCTGTATAGTAACTGGTTTTTAATTTGGGAGGCAGAGGCAGGAGGATGAACCAAGGTCTAGGCTATCCAGGGGTACAGAGTGAATCCCTTCCTCCAAGGGCTTTGGGAAGATGCTTTGAGAATAGTACCTGCTCAAGTCTCTGCATTCTGGGTATCTTCTGTCATTGTAAAATGTTCCTTCAAAATAGAAAAAAGCCGACTTGTAGAGGTCCTACAAAAAAACAGACAGTACTCAATGAAAGCCTATTCATAATTCAAACATTCACAATACACTATAAAACCACAAGAATACCAGACCTCTCTGGTACCTCTCTGCTAACACTCAATAAAACCTTGCTGCTTGGACACACACACAGGGAGAGATATAGCTCTTTTTCAGCTTTATCCTATTACTATTTTAATCATTAGGCCTGATTTAAATGTGTGTTCTAAGACTTGAGAGGAACGCAGATTGTTAGCATCACTGGTGCTTCCCTCTGCAGCCTGCACGAGCAGGTACTTTTCTATCAGAACTAGAAACCACAGCAGTCGCCTTGATGCGTTCCTAGCGACGACATGGATCTCTAGTTACTTATTTTCCTGCCATTTCTTTTATTTTCAGCTTTCTTACAAAACCTTTTCAATTTCCAGTAACTCTTAAGAGTATGGATTGGGGGGAGGGGGTAAGGATTTCTTTGTGTAGCCTTTGCTCTCCTAGAACTCTGTAAATCAGGTTGGCAGCCAACTCTGAGATAGATCTACCTGATCTACCTCCTGAGTGATAGGACTAAAGACATACAACACCAGGGTTTCTGTTCTTGTGCCATGTTATAGTAGGTCTCAATCCTGAATCACACCAAACTTGAAGGGGATGGCCAGGATCCTCACTATACAAGTCACTGAATCCTCAGGGCTGGCTGTATAGTTAAGAAATAATAATTAAGTACTCCATGTCCTGTTTGGCTGCTAGAACACAAACCAGTCTTTTTAGTGTGCATTCAGAACAGTAAGCTATTATCTAAAATAAGGGTCCAAGGGCTAGTGAGATGGCCCAGGAGGTAAAGTGACTGGTAATAAGCCTGGGGGACCTAAGTTTGATCACTGGGTGCTAAAGGTAGAAGGGATGATGGGTCCACGCTCACAAGTGGTCCCTGGCCCTCCATACATCAGCATGGCATACACTTGTTTGCAAACATATACAAATAAAGTGTAAGAAAACATTGAAAGAGCGGGGGGGGGGGGGGGTGGCGCACGCCTTTAATCCCAACACTTGGGAGGTAGAGGCAGGCAGATTTCTGAGTTTGAGGCCAGCCTGGTCTACAAAGTGAGTTCCAGGACAGCCTGGGCTATACAGAGAAACCCTGTCTCAAAAAACAAAACAAAATAGGAAAAAGAAAAGGAAAAAGAAAACATTGAAAAGGTAAATGATCTAGAGCTAGGCATAGCAACGCATAAGAATAATCCGATTGTTAAGAAGGCTAAGGCAAGAAGACTGCTGTGAGTTTGGTGTTAGTCTCTGCTACATAGTGAGTTCTGGGCAAGCCTGGGTTACACAATGAGACTCTCTGTTTTAAGATGGATGGATGGATGGATGGATGGATAGATAGATACATGCATGCCCTTACCATAACTAATGCCTCATTTTGGAAACACATACAGTTTTGTTGATCATACAACACTTGTATAAACCTCCACTAGAAGTGACTTGAACACCTTAATGTCTTCTCCCGTAATTGCTTCTTTACAAGGACAATGAGAACACTCATTCAGCACTTAGGACCCTGCTGGAGCATAGGCTGGAGCAGCCTATGCTGCTACTTCCTTCTTTTTAAGGGGGAAAGGGAAGGTCATCTTACTTTGCTGATGTGCTCGGGGGCTTGATCTGGAGCGTTGCTGAATTCTCCACCAATCTGGAGGTCACTGACACAGCAAATTGAATCTCTGAGTTCTGTGAGCTTCTGGCTGCCCAGTACCAACACCGTCTGGTATGGTTTGTGTTCTTTGTGCTAAAGTTAAACAGTAAAGTAACAGTGCCCATTTTACAAAACCACTTAACCACAAATCCTACCAAGACATGTTAAAAGAAGTTACTAATTTTCCTTTTCTATTCTTTTTGTCCTGGAACATACTCTGTAGACCCAACTGGCCTCAAACTCAAGAGATCCACCTGCCTCTGCCTCCCAAGTGATGAGATTAAAGGCATGGTTGCCTTGCATAATTTTCTTAATTTGACCTATCCTTTAGGGTTGGAGTCGGGGTTCTGTAGTACAGCACTGCCTAGTATAATACTAAAAACAAATCGCATCCATGAGTTGACATTCTGTGTTCTCTTAGATTCTGTATCATTATTAAGCTCTTACAAAGAGCGAGCTTTTTGGTAGAAGTGTGTGGTATCTACCATGCATGTGGAATGGTGGGAATGGGAGTACTGTTTACAACCCTGCAGCCCAGAGCTCAGACCAACCAATCCTAAAGTGCTCACCCTTCCATGCGAGGACTTCCTCAGCTCAAGCTTCTCTAATACAGATGCTAACCTAGCCCTTCGTGAACTGCCTCCTTCCAGGTGGTCATCTCAGGCAATACAAAAGAAACACTGGCATCCTTGTTATGCATTTGTATCAAAAAGGAACTTCCAAGCATCTCAACAAAGTTTATTCCATTCCACAACCAACAAACTATTTAGCAAAACCAACCAAATAAACAAAACCCCTCAATAATTCATAGAATTAGAATCACTATGGAGGTGTATGCAGACTTTCAGTTTTTACTGCAAAGTCGGCTACAAGCTCGAGTGTAATTAATCATTGGTTAAAAGATGTAAATTTAACTTTTGAAATTGTTGGAACATTTATTAAAATAATAAACTCACAAATACATCTTGTCTTAAAAGCTTTGCCAATGCCGGGCGTGGTGGCGCACGCCTTTAATCCCAGCACTTGGGAGGCAGAGGCAGGCGAATTTCTGAGTTCGAGGCCAGCCTGGTCTACAGAGTGAGTTCCAGGACAGCCAAGGCTATACAGAGAAACCCTGTCTCGAAAAACCAAAAAAAAAAAAAAAAAAGCTTTGCCAAAGGTCCTTTTAGGGACTTGTGGCTTCACAGTGATAAAGTGCCTCTCTAGAAGGCAATGGAGTCCTAGGCTCTAACCCTAATACTCAAAGATACTTAGCCATGAAACAAGGTTTCATCACTGACCTTATTAAATATAACAGGATATAAGATGTTCACAGATAGGATACACTCTCCTTCTTCAATCATGTCTGCTGGATTTGCAGGTTTTTTTCCTAGTGCATGAGATTCCTGAAGAAAGAAAACAAGACCTTGAAATCAGCCACTGTAACTCAGTTATGAGGCAGCGAGGACTCCAGTCAACCTTGGGTCTGATGTCTAATTCAAAGTGAGGAATGCCCAGCTGGACTGACTGACTGACTCTCTCTCTCTCTCTCTCTCTCCTCTCCCATCCCCCACCCTTCCTCTTTCTTTTTTAGTTTTTTAAGACAGAGTTACTCTGTATATTCTTGACCATTCTGGAACTAGTTCTGTAGACCAGGCTGGCCTTAGACTCAGAGCTCCTCCTGCCTTTGCTTCCTGACTACTGAGATTAAAGGCGTGCACAGCACTACTGCCCAGTGAACCATTATTCTCTTTATGCTCAGTTTTACCTATTGTAGTAACAGAAAATACTTTACAGAGTTGTTTCTGGGAATGTATACATAAAACATGTAACCCCAGCACTAGGGAGGTATGGTCAGGCTGATCCCTGTGATCAGCTTACAAAGTGACTTCCAAGACAGCCAGAGCTAAATAGAGTCTTGAAGGAAAAAAGAGAGCTGGCAGATAGATTAGCAGGTAAAGAACTTGCTGTCAAGCCTGGCAACCTGAGGTTGGTTGGTTGGTTGGTTTCTTTCTTTGTTTTTTAAGATGTATTTATTTATTTTATGTATATAGACTGTATTATTTTATGTATATATATTATTATTTTATGTATATAGACTGTCCCTGTCTTCGGGCAGTCGGTTCCTCATTACAGATGGAATTGACCTCAGGACCTCTGGAAGGGCAGTCAGTGCTCTTAGCCACTGAGCCATGTCTCCAGCCCACAACCTGAGTTCTTGATCCCAGAAATTCCTACAGGGAAGGAGAGGACTATAAATTGTGGCAGGTGTATATGTACATGTACGCTTGCCCAGTGGTCTCACCCACTCTCTCTGAATGTTAAAAAAGATGTAACATGGTAACTAATTATTCCTACAAGCAAATTCTACAGTCATATGTAAATAGAAGTCTACTGAATCAAAGTGTGGTGGTTTGTAAATGCTGGGAAAGTAGCACTGTTAGGAGGTGCGGCCTTATTGGAGGAGGTGTAATCTTGTTAGAGGAAGTGTATCACTGTGGAGGCGGGGCTTTGAGGTCTCATAAATAGACTTTTAAGTTTGACCAGTGAGATCCAGACTCTCATTCCTGGTTGCCTGCAGATCAAGATGGAGAACTCTTGGCTCCTCTAGCACAGTCTGTTCATTCCCACCATGATGAAACTGTAGGACAGCCCCAACTAAATATTTTCCATTATAAGAGTTGCCTTGGTCATGGTGTCTCTTTACAGCAATAAAACCCTAGCTAAGACAAAAAGCAAATAAAATAAGATGCTAAGCCAGCTATTATAAACATGGCCAGTGAACTAATAGAAACCAGTTACTTTAACTGCAGGAAATCAGCTTCCCCAACTGATTTAATAGCTGATTTCTCATCAGAGAAAAAGACAAGAAACAAGTCAGATATTACACTTCAAACCATGAAAGGAAACAGTTATCCAGAATTCTGTATCCGGCAAAGGTGTGTATCCACGACTGGAGAGATGGCTCAGCAGTTAAGAGCACTGACTGCTCTTCTGAAGGTCCTGAGTTCAAATTCCAGCAACCACATGGTGGCTCACAACCATCTGGTACCCTCTTTTGGGATGTCTGAAGACAGCTACAGTATACTTACATGTAGTATTAAATAAATCTTTTTTTTTAAAAAGTATGTCTCCACTAGGAATGCAGGAGATGAAGACGCATGCAGGCACACAGAGGTGAGGAGGCATCTGCAACAGCAGACCTTCAGACTGAAGTGAAGCTGCGCAGTAGATATGCCGAGAAGATACTGTCAATGTATGCTGAAAAGGAAGGAGGTGGGACTCAACATACCCAGCAAAAATCAGAATCTAAACAAGGAAGTGATGGGAGAGCAGGGCACAAGGACAGCTAAGAGCTGGGTGCTACAGGAAGCCCTTCCTCCCCTCCCCGGAACCAGTGTAGCTGTAAATGGAGAACACTTCCCTACTGACAGACTGGATTACAAAAACTTTATTCAGCTGTTATCTACAGGATACTCATTTTAGATATAAAGACACAGAGACAGGCAGTGGTAGTGCATGCCTTTAATCTCAGAATCTCAGCACTTGGGAGGCAGAGGCAGGCATATTTCTAACTTCGAGGACAGCCTGGTCTACAGAGTGAGTTACAGGTCAGCCAGGGCTACACAGAGAACCCTAGGGGGTGGGGGTGGGGCGAGAAGGACACAAACACACAGGGTGAAAGTGAAAGGGGAGACGACAGTACGTAGCAAAAGAAAATTGCTATAGGCTATTTTACTTTCAGTCAAAACAGGCTTTCCATTAAGATGAGTCATAGAAGGGTATTTATATGTTGATAAACGTTGCCATACAGCAGTGAGATATACAATGACAGACATACAGCGAACAAAAAGATCCTAAATTATATGCAACAAAAGCTGGGAGTTTAAAAAACCAAAACAATTGTGAACTTTTGTATTTTACAATACTAACAGGACTGACCAGGCAGTGGAAGCAGTGAACGCTAGAGACTAGCACATAAATAAGCAAAACCCTCCCCCCGATAGGAGCCAGTCTATACGACAGACCACCAACTTCAAGGGACTAAAATCATACAAAGTGTCCCCATCACCACTGATACTAGATATCAGTAACAATATGGACGCTGGGAGCCAACTCAGATCCTTGGGAAGAGTAAAGGAGACTCTAACCACTAAACCACGTCTACACACACGTGAGCTCTCTGAAACACTGAACTACTAAAATCAGAAGTAAACGCAGGCGCTGTCCATATGGCCCAGTGGGGGAAGGCACTGACTGACGGCTGACAACCTCACTGTTGTAAACACCAGCTAAGCAGAAAAGGGCAATTCTAGAAGGTGCTAAAAAGAAGGCCAATTCTGTGCTAAAGTCTTTGGCTTTAGGTAACTGGTCAACTATATGTCTTAATTATTTCACCATATGTGATGAAATCGAGATGGTAATTCTAGTGAGACACCCTACTTCCATGGAGATGGAAGTCTAACCCACAGCCTTGGGCACAGTATGCAAGCTCTCAGCCCAGACCAAATTTGTCTTTCTGTTCCTTTCCAGACTGCTCACAAAAGGGTTCATGTGGCCCTCAATGCTGAGAGACCACTTAGTGTGTTTCCTGCTTCCTCAGAAGAAACAGGCAGGAATGAGGGAGGTGGGGAAGAGAGGGATGGATGGAATCTATATACCACTGTTTAGCTGCATAAAACTCACCTTGTCACCCTTTCCTGTTTTTTGGTTTTTTTTGTTTTTTTGTTTGTTTGTTTGTTTTTCGAGACAGGGTTTCTCTGTATAGCCCTGGCTGTCCTGGAACTCACTTTGTAGACCAGGCTGGCCTCGAACTCAGAAATCCGCCTGCCTCTGCCTCCCGAGTGCTGGGATTAAAGGCGTGTGCCACCACGCCCGGCTCTTGTCACCCTTTTCTGAAATTGCTGTTTCTAAAGTGTCTTATCTTTATATCAGCCTGTGCTAGAGAAATATTGAATACCTTCCGTGTATTATTATTCCATATCATTTTGAATGTCAATGGGGTGGTACAGGCCTTTAATCCCAGCACTGAGGAGATGGAGGTGGGATGATTTCTCAATTCAAGATCAGTCTGCTCTACATAGCAAGTTCCAGGCTAGCCAGGGCTATACAGTGAGACCCCGAGGTCTGAGGTTTTAATAAAACAAACATACACAAAAAAGTACACACACACACTCATCTATATAATTATGAAACCAGCCGGGCAGTGGTGGCGCACGTCTTTAATCCCAGCACTTGGGAGGGAGGCAGGCAGTTTCTAAGTTCGAGGCCAGCCTGGTCTACAAAGTGAGTTCCAGGACAGCCAGGGATACACAGAGAAACCTTGTCTCGAACCCCCCCCCACCCCAAAAAGATGCTTAGCATCATTAGCCACTAGGGGAATACAAATCAAAATCACAAAATAAGAAAAATATCTACTAGGGTTATTCTAAACAAACAATATATGGATTGAAAAAGAGCTGGAGAAACTGGAGCATCACAAATTACTACTGGGACTAGAAAGTGCAGCTCTTTATGGAAGACAGCGTGTTCATACAGAATCACCACATGCCCAGAAAATGACAAGCAAAGTCATCACCCAGGTATGTCACTAAAGTAACACCCAGACACATATTTATACTCCAATATTCACAGTAACAATAATTTATAATAATCAAAAGGTAGAAATAGCTAAAAATCAACAGCATATTAACAAATAAAATATGGTGTATTCATGTAACAAAAACTTTCATTTGCCCATAGAATGAAGTTCTAATACACGCTAAAACATGGATGAAACTTTAAACTTTATGTTAAACAAGCCATACAAAAAGAAAAAAAGTAGCCGGGTGGTGGTGGGACCACTTTAATTCCAGCACTTGGGAGGCAGAGGAAAGAGGATCTCTGAGTTCAAGGCCAGCCTGCTCTACAGAGTTAGTTCCAGGACAGTGGGGCTATATAGAAAAACCCTGTCTCCAAAAATGCAAAAAAGAAAAATATGTAAGTTCACTCACATGAGGTATATAGAATAGCAATTTCATAGACAGAACACAGACCAGAGGTTACCAAGAAAAGAGGAGACCAAGTCGTTCCTTACTGGGTATAGAATTTATGTTGGCATAATAAAAAAAAAGTTCTGGAAATTATGAACAGTAAACATTATCATGAGGGCTGGAGAGATGGCTCAGTGGTTAAGAGCACTGACTGCTCTTCCAGAGGTCCTGAGTTCAATTCTCAGCAACCACATGGTGGCTCACAACCATCTGTAATGGGATCTGATGCCCTGTTCTGGTGTGTCTGAAGACAGCTACAGTGCACTCACAAACATAAATAAATAAACCTTTAAAAACAAACAAACAAACAAACAACAACAAAGCAAAAAAACAAAACAAAACAAAAAAAACATTATCATGAATGTACCTAATGGTTGGCCAGTCAGTCCTTTTTACTTCTGAGACAGTGGCTCACTGTGTGGCCCTACCTAGAATTTGCTACAGGCCTGGCCTCAAACTCAAGAGATCTGCCCATTTTTGCCTCTTGAATGCTGGGATTTAAAGGTGAGCAATACCATGCCTAAGTTTTTGGTTTTATGGTTTTTTTTTAATTTGTATTACATTGTTTTTTCTTTTTTTCTGTATATGGGTACTTTGGCAGCAAGTGTGTCTTTGTATAATGTACATGTAATACCTGCAGAGGCCCGAAGAGGGCATTTATCCCCCTGGAACTGGAGTGAGAAACCACTGTTAGCCACCATGTGGGTGCTCAGAATCAAAGCTAGGTCCTCTGGTAGAGCAGTCCATTTGAGCCATCACTATAGCCTCAAATACTTATTACATCTTGTGTGTGTGTGTGTGTGTGTGCATGTGTGCAAAAACATGCCACGGTGAGAGTGGAGAAGCTGCAGGGAGACTTTTGAAGATTAGTTCCTTTTCTCTACAATGTGGGTTCTGGGGAGCTGACAAATTATGGGGCCCCGTGGCAGGCATTCTGCCTACAGTGCTATCTTGCCAGCCTGAGTTGTCACTTTACTGAACCCTTGAAATAGACAAAAATGTTTTCACTTTATTAATTTTTAACAATTGTTTTTATTTTCATATTATGATCCTAGGTTTCATTAGGGTATTTTCAACAAAGTTAATGTAGAGTGTACTTTGAGTGTGTCCCATCCCCATATGCTACCGTCCCAGGGCCTTGCTACGTAGACCAGGCTAGGGGGCAGCTTGCAGGGATACTTCCTGTCCATCTTGAGAGTGCTCAGATTACAGGCATGAACACCATGACCCGTTAAAGTGGATTTTGTTCTGTAATTGTACCATAGGCTAAAAGGTGGAAGCCAATAGCTGCCCTTACACATTATCAAGTGCCTACAAGTGTGGCATGTGACTGCTTCTGAACCATCATGTCTCCTAGGGCCTCATTCTTTTTTTTTTTTTTTTTTTTAAAGATTTATTTATTTATTATATGTAAGTACACTGTAGCTGTCTTCAGATATTCCAGAAGAGGGCGCCAGATCTCGTTGCAGATGGTTGTGATCCACCATGTGGTTGCTGGGATTTGAACTCTGGACCTTTGGAAGAGCAGTCGGGTGCTCTTACCCACTGAGCCATCTCACCAGCCACGGGCCTCATTCTTTAACACTTGCCATTTCCACTTTGAGTTTCATTCATGAAGCACAGAATTAAGAGTACAGTTTAAAAAGCTGGGCATGGTGATAATGCCTTTAATCCCAGCACTCAGGAGACAGACAGGTGACTCTGAGAAGTCAAGGTTAGCCTGGTACATAGCAAGTTCCAAAATCTGACACTCTCTCGGGAAAAATATATGTTAAGATAAAATCAAGAACAACAAAAAGTTCCAGGGACAGGGTGGTAGACAGGTGAATTTGTCCTAAAACTGACAGACTGAACTAAAGGGAAAGTCAGCAGAGAGCTAAAGGAGTCAGATGGGTGGTCCCTTCTGCTCTGTGGGTAATGCTCGGTCACTAACAGTCTATGACACACCCTGGGAGCCGGGAGTGGGAGAGCTGAGACTTACCATTTCATAAGCAAATGTTTCTTGTCTACAGGCGCGATCTATTGTGATGTTTTCTTCTCGATAGTCCAAAAGCCCCTTCCTCACACTGACAAGAGACACAGAAATAAAATGGTCAGCATGCTCTCTACAATATTTACTTAAAGTATCCTTTAAAAATTATTTTTTGCTGGGTGGTGATGGCGCACGCCTTTAATCCTAGCACTTGGGAAGCAGAGGCGGGTGGCATTCTGAGTTCGAGGCCAGCCTGGTCTACAGAGTGAGTTCCAGGACAGCCAGGGCTACACAGAGAACCCTGTCTCAGGGGAATATATGTATATATATTTTTTCTGTGTGTGAATGCCTGCATATATGCCTGGGCACCACATGTACTTGGTGCCTACGAGACGGAACCTGACCTCCAGAGCTGTGAGCATCTATGTAGGTACCAGGAAGAGTCTAGAGCAGCAAGTGCGTCTAACCACTGAGCATCCCTACGCCTTAGCATAGAAGATTTAACACCTGTCGCTTTAAGCAAGGCTAGGAATCAAACCCAAAATTTCACATATGCTACGCAAGCACTCTACTACTGGGCTACACTGACCAGACCCAATCTTTTAACTTCTCATTTTAAACTTCTTTTAGACGTAAATTACAAGAATAACACCAAGACTATACTACTTCTCCCTCTCCACCAAGCTTCCTCCTCCTAATGTCTTCTATGGTCACATCATGAATTGACATTAACATCAGCACAATGATTATTAGCTACAGATGTTTTCCAGATCACAACAACTCTTAATTTAGAGCTTTCTTTGTTTTCCTGTTCCAGAGTTCTATCTACAGGGCACTAGTTTTCCATTGGTCTCTTTAAGCCTTCCTTCATGATCCTGACACTGTAGAAGAGTGCAACTGATTGAGAGTTTACTGAATGCCCTTTAAGTTAGCTGACTCAGTTTAAATGTGACTGACTGGAGTACACAGCATCTTGCTCAGACCATTTACAAGACTAATGCACCTCCTGGGGGTGCAGCCCATCTCAAGGGTCTGGTGTTAGTAAACCATGTTACTAAGAACGTTTGCATCAGTTCAGTTCAGTTCTCTCCCAAGTGCCTCAACTAGAACAATACTTTATTTTCTCTGAAATGGATAAAGATTTGGAGGGAGGTACTTTGAGACAATGCGAACACTGCTTCTTCACGCAGGAATTTTAGCACCCATCTGACACCCCCACCACCATTTACTACGGTATATGCCTAATGGTGCTCCTATCCTGCACTGGAATTCTATTGCGAAATAACCTGTCCCTGCTCATTTGCTCATTTCTATTTGTACAAATTTCACTCACTCATTTTATTCCATGGGTTAAAATCTATTATTATTTTGTTGCTCAAATAGTCACAAGTTGCTCCAAACATGCGACAGGCTCTGATCTTTTATTTTTATTTTTTTGGTTTTTCGAGACAGGGTTTCTCTGTATAGCCCTGGCTGTCCTGGAAGTCACTCTGTAGACCAGGCTGGCCTCGAACTCAAGAGATCCACCTGCCTCTGCCTGCCAAGTGCTGATCTTTTATTTTTGATAGGGGGGGAGGTCACGCATTACTTGGTTTGTGGAACCACAGGTATTCAAACCTCATTCTCTACTTTTCCTATCCGAACCTTGGCATTAACCCTTCAGGAACTTGAGTTCCTTTACTGGAGTGGGGTTTTGTTTATTTTAAACCAAGGTCTCATGTAGCCCAATCTGGGCTTGAACTATGAACTCTTGATCCTCTTGCCTCTGTGTCCCAAGCGTTGGAGTACAGATTACACGATCATGCCCAGCTTGGGAGACAGATCTAGAAACTGTGTTATGACTAGCAGTTACTGCGTCTAAGCCTTTCAACTGAAGTAGGCTGGATCTACGTTAAACCATGCGTGTACAAACACCTGTTATTTTTGGTGTGCTTGTTTAAGATATGGATACTTAGCTGGGCGTGGTGGCGCACGCCTTTTATCCCAGCACTGGGGAGGCAGGGGCAGGTGGATTTCTGAGTTCGAGGCCAGCCTGGTCTACAAAGTGAGTTCCAGGACAGCCAAAGCTATACAGAGAAACCCTATCTCAAAAAACAAAACAAACAAACAAAAAAAGATATGGATACTTTTATGTGCATATGATACAGATGCGTGTGGATACGTGTGTGTGTGTGTGTGTGTGTGTGTGTGTGTGTGTGTGTAGGCCAAAAGTTGACAGTGGGTATCTTTATCATGCTTCATTCTTTTAATTAATTAATACTCATGGCAGGGTCTAAGCATACAGCTCTTGCTAGCCTGGAGCTTGTAGACCATGCTGGCCTTGATAACACCATACCTGGCTTCATCTTGTCATTATTTTTAAATTATTATTTTATTTTGTGTAAATGGGTGTTTTGCCTATGCACATGTCTGTATACCACATGAGTGCCCAATGCTCATGGAAGGCAAAGTACACATTAGCTCTCTGAGAAACAGAATGACAGATGATTGTGAAGTGCCATGTGGCTGCTAGGAACTGAACCCAGGTCCTCTGGAAGAGCAGCCAGTGTTCTTAACCCAAGCCATCCTTCTACTGTATTGCTCTCAAGACCCCTATGTCTCTGCTTCATGCACACTGGGATGTGCACCACTGTCTCTCTTAATGTGGGCACTAGGGATCCAATTCAGACTTCATGCAAGTACTTTCCTGACTGAGCCATCTCTGAAGCCTTCTATTTGGATTCTTCAAATCCCAAACCAGATCACAAGACTCACAGTGTTCAACTTACTTCTCTCCACAAGTGAGAAGGGTGGCTCTGAGGAGTGGCACCTATTACCTGTTCAAGTCTAGTAATGGTGTCACTCAGCTTCCTGGGTGCTGATAAACAGTGACAGATGAGCAGGGCCTTCTCCTCAGCCTTACATCACCATCACCAGAGGACTCAGAGGAGCTCCCTGCATCCTCCTCAGTGCTGTGCATTTGTAAAACACATGGGCTCCCTTGCTGGGTTTCTGTATCCCATGTTTATGTACTCAAATGCAGGCATACATTTTCTTTGTTGAAAACCAAGTTGTGGGGGGGGGGTGAAGGAAGAGAGAGTGAGTGTGTGTATGTGTGTCTGTGTGTGTGAGCCAAAGGGCAATTTTGTTGTTCCTCTGGAGCTATCTATTTTTTAAGTTTTATTTTACTTTCTTGGTTTTCTGAGATGTGGTTTCTCTGTGTAGCCCTGGTCGTCCTGGAGTTCATTATGTAGACCAAGCTGGAGTCAAACTCACAAAGATCAAGCCGGGCGTGGTGGCGCACGCCTTTAATCCCAGCACTTGGGAGGCAGAGGCAGGCGGATTTCTGAGTTTGAGGCCAGCCTGGTCTACAAAGTGAGTTCCACGACAGTCAGAGATACACAGAGAAACCCTGTCTCGAAAACTACCCCCTCCCCCCAAAAAAAACCTCACAAAGATCTCCCTGCCTCTGCCTCTGAAGTGCTGGGATTAAAGGCGTATGCCACCTCCACCCTGCTTAGTTTAATTTTTGATGAGGTCTCACCAGTCCAGGGTGGCCTAACACTCATGATCTCTCTGTCTTAGCCTCTCAAGTGCAGGATTACAAATGTAAGCCACCACGTTTAGCTTGCAAAACATTTCTATTATCTTAAACACATCCATATAGGTGTATATGGGAGACCCACACAGTAGAATAATGAAGCTCATTTGAAGGCTGAGTCGGTGCTTCTCAAGGCATCCTTGTGGATGAAGAAAGCCAAGCCACACTATGGGAATCTTGGAAGGAAGGTAAGCTGGGTACAGCAGCTAACCAGCTGGCTCTTGTCTACAAACACACACTTTTACCTCTTCTGTAGAAACGGACCTTGGCAGTTTAAATATTTTTCTTTGCCAATTGGTACTCATTAAGTGTATAAATACAGGAGAGAACTTGCATTGCATGTAGCACTCTAGGGAAGGTTTTGCTTCCTGGCGACATGCTAGTTAGCTCAGAACAGTCCTAAAGTGCACACGGCTTCTCGGCGTCAATACCCAGCTCCTGCGCTAGCACCTAGCGCCCAGTGGCTTCCCTTCCCACCAGCTGCCCTCAACAGCTCTTCCTGGCACAGGGATTTCTACAAAGCAGCATCACTGCCACTTAGTGAACACGGGCAGGCCCTCTCTGAAAGGCTGTGGGTCTTAATCTAGGGGAAGAAAGAACCTCCTTCAGCACTCTCGCCCTAGGGTAGGACGCCCCTTACAGCTATCTGCTCTACCACCTAGCCCCATTCCATTTGTTATTCTGTCAGCGCCTCACTGTTCTGATCCTTCCTCAGAGCTTTTTGTTTTGTTATGTTTCTGCCTAATAACCCAGGCTGTACAGGAACTCACTGTGTAGTCCAGGTGGTCTCAAACTCAGAAATCCACCTGCCCCTGCCTCCCCAGTGCTGGGATAAAAGGCGTGCGCCACCACGCCCAGCTAAGTATCCATATCTTAAACAAGCACACCAAAAATAACAGGTGTTTGTACACGCATGGTTTAACGTAGATCCAGCCTACTTCAGTTGAAAGGCTTAGACGCAGTAACTGCTAGTCATAACACAGTTTCTAGATCTGTCTCCCAAGCTGGGCATGATCGTGTAATCTGTACTCCAACGCTTGGGACACAGAGGCAAGAGGATCAAGAGTTCATAGTTCAAGCCCAGATTGGGCTACATGAGACCTTGGTTTAAAATAAAGTTACTGAGTGAAAGAGTTTTAGGGAAGACAAACATAGAGCTAGATTTAGACTTTTGCAAAATGTCCAACATTTTACAAGGTTATTAGGATTAATTTCTTTTCTTTTTTTTTTTTTTTTTTTTTTGGTTTTTCGAGACAGGGTTTCTCTGTATAGCCCTGGCTGTCCTGGAACTCACTTTGTAGACCAGGCTGGCCTCGAACTCAGAAATCAGCCTGCCTCTGCCTCCCGAGTGACCACGCCCGGCTAGGATTAATTTCTTAAGTTTTAAATACAATACCTTTCCAACACTAGCTGAGGAATAGACTCTTTTGTCAACACACACACAAATATACAAAAAACCTGGGCCGGGCGTGGTAGTGCACGCCTTTAATCCCAGCACTCGGGAGGCAGAGGCAGGCGGATTTGAGTTGAGGCCAGCCTGGTCTACAAAGTGAGTTCCAGGACAGCCAGGGCTGCACAGAGAAACCCTGTCTCGAAAAACAAATAAACAAAAAAAAAAAACCCTGTCTCGAAAAACCAAAAAACCAAAAAACAAAAACCTGAACACACACACAAAGAAAACATGAATACACAAATACACAGAAATATATACAAACACAAACACACCTCCTCCCTACAAATACTTGATGGGAATAACAAAAGGACTCAGGAATGACTGAACACCGTTGAGGCTGTTTAAATTAGTGGGCTACAACAGAAGTTATAAATTTCTAATATTATATATCATTGAGTAATGGTGCTGAAAATGTGTTAAGCAGGCTAAAATGGATCTGTAATAAGTGATAAGCAATCTGTAAAATGAAAAAAGGCATTTAGAAACTTTTACAAGTTGACAGCATTTTTATGTCTGAATTTTGCAATAAAAATTGGACTTCTATTACGTTAGCTTGTTGGTTTAATTTTTTCCTCTTTAGTAATTTATTGTTATTATTACATTTAAGAAGGGATTATTATTTTAGTATATATGAGACAGAATCTCACATTTAATTCAAGTTGGCCTGGAACTTAGTCTGGCCTTGACTTCATGGTGATGGCTTTAGCTCAGCCTTCCTGAGTGCTTAGCTACTGCCCCAGGATTAGGAATTGATTTTTATAGTATTTTACAAATAAAATGACTCCATTGAAGATTAAAAATTAAGAAGCAAAATAACAGTGCTTGTTTCTTTTTTTCAGACATCATATAGCCCTAGCTGGCCTGGAACTCAGTATGTAGACCAGGCTGGCCTCGTTCAGAGATCTGCCTGTTCCTGCCTCCCTGGGATTAAAGGTGTAGGTCACCATTCCTTCTTTACCACGGGTATTTTGAGACACACTATCTGAGTATTTAAGCTTGCATTCCAAATCTAAGTAGATAAAGTCTACATTAAAAAAATCAATGCAAATTGGAATATGTAGTGGATATTAGGGATTTTGTGTTCTTAATGTTTTTCTTTAGATGTAAGAATATCACCCTAGGGCTGGAGAGGTGTCTCAGTGGTTAAGAGCACTGACTGCTCTTCCAGAGGACCTGAGTTCAAATCCCAGCAACCACATGGTAGCTCACAACCATCTGTAATGGGATCTGATGCCCTCTTCTGGTGTGTCTGAAGACATTGACAGTGTACGCATATACATTAAATAAATCTTTTTTTTTTTTTTTTAAAGAATATCACCCTATTGCAGAATGGTACTTTTGGAGCTACATAACTGATGGGTAAATTAAATTAGCACAGTATCTGTGATTTACTGAATGGAAGAGCCTGGGGAAACACACACAATTGTATCCCATAGCCACAGAGCTAAAGAAAGGATGTCCAAATGTTTAAAACAACCACCACCACCACCACCACAACAACAACCAGTCATCAATTATCGTTGAACTCACTAGGTAGCTAAGGCGAACCTCTAACTTATATCAGTTTTGACTCAGCCTCCTGAGGGCTGGGATTACAGCCAAAAACCAGGACACCAAACTAATGGTTGAATTTTAAGTGGTAGAGTAAAACATTCAGAGTATTCAGATAAACAGCAGAAAGGCTAACTGTAGTTTAGTAGGTCGTGTTTCATCTCCAGCACCAAAACAAATAGCATATAACAAAACAAAACTCATACCATAAAGTCACTAGGTCAGTATTCTCTGGGATGACTTCCGGGTCTTCATCTTCCCCGAGGCATCTCAGTTTATCAAGGCTTAGAGAGAGGGAGGTTGGGAAACGGAGAAAGGAAAAGGAACGTTTTATGATCAGCCATGCATTTTTCAACGGCAGGTCAGAGCTTGTCCTACATACATCATTGAATAATTAAGTCTTATGAAATCCAGCAGGCAGCTCAAAAGAGGCCAGAATTCAAGACAATGGTTTTTGTGCCAGTGTTATACCGAAAAGGGTGTATGTCCATTTGAAGACAGCCAGTACTGTCAAAAGGAGAAGGACCGCTACAAGTTAGTTTTTATATTTCTATTTCCAGGTAAGAAACTTTTAGGGAAATTTTAGCAATAACATTTTCATGAGGACCGCTAGAAAGCACGGTTAATCAAGGTTTCAACCCGGCTCTGTTTAAGTCTCCTCCATCCTCAGGTACTTCCATTGTCCAAATAACAATGACAGATATATACCGCTGTTACTTCAACAAGCACTTTAAAGATCACAGAATAGAAGTCTTTCGTGCAGTTGTAAAGTCCCGTTATGGATCCACCCTCAGGAAAGTGCTTTTGGACCCTAGGATCTCTTCCGGCCTTCCGGAAAGGGTTTAGGGGGACGAAGGTTAAGGGTCTCTGAGAAGCGCAAGGATGAGGCTGACCCCTGAGGGATCCACGCAAAGCCCCGAAGCCGCACACTCACCCGCACACGACCCTCAGCTCTGCCGCTGCCTCCAGACTGCAGCCCAGATCGCTGGCTACCGCAGCATCCTCAAAGCCTTCGTTGGATGCCCCTCCGTCGGTCGGCTGCTCGGCTGCCTGCGGTTCGCTCAGCGACAAGTCCTGGGCCCCTAGCCGGCCGCGCCACAGCTCACCAAAGGAGCCCACATGGAACACCCGCGTGTGCAACTCGGGAAGCTCGTATTCCGGAAAGCTGCTGTGGCTCGTACTGGGGACTGGATGCTGTGGGACACCCGCATCGCCGCCCTGCAGGTCCTCCGCCATGTCAGCCACGATCCCTTCCGGCAAAAGCTGGCGAGAGGGCGTCGCGGGGCGTGACGGGATTTGTAGTTTTGCGGAGCTCCGGGGTGGCGGGCGGTTGCGGGAGCTGTGCTTCAGAAACTACATTTCCCAGCAGGCTGGCTACCGCCTGGGCGCGGCTCGGTCGCTGTGGGCAGGGCTGGATGCATTGTTCTCTGGGCTTGTCCGAGGGCGGTGCCGCTTACTGTGTTCCGAGCTGATCTGGGACCCACAATTACCTAAAGACTCAATCATTGGGTCCTCCTCTCATAGTTTCCTCAAATCTGGTTCGTAGGGGCGGGACTTTTGTCCACGATGTTGCGAGCTGCTCTGCGGTTCCTCCTATCCTAGAGAGAATCCTGGAGGACAAGGACCGGGGGCACTGAGACTGGTTCGTCCAGAATCTTCTGGAAGGCACGGTGTGTGTATACGTGCCTTTGTATACCTACCTGCACGATAGAGCTTATCGAACGTCCGCTATGCAACACACATATTCATTCTTAGCCATATGTATATATTTTGAAAAGTCACCACTTTTCCGGGGAGAGAGCCGTATGTGATTGTTAAAGGAGTAAACCGGTAAACTAGGAAATGGAAGTAGCTTGAAACCCAGTGAGCCTAGATGTTTCTGAAGCTTGGCCATCTCTCAGCTGTTCCAAATATAGCAGGGTGTGCTGAACAATCCCTGGCTTGTATGATTGTTCTGTGACACATGTTGTATAATTCACCCATTGGAACTATTCCTTTAGTGGCTTTTAGTATATTCACAATTGGGGCAAACATTAGCTTAAGAACATTTTCACCACTCGTGAAAAGATTGCTTTTAGTTATGACTCCCAATCCTTCCAGCTTTAACCAACACTTTTCAGGCTTTGCGTCTGTAAAGGTTTGCTATCTGGGATTTTTGAAATAGGATATCACTATGTAGAACAGTCTAACCTTGAATTCACAGCCTGCTTCTGCCTCCTGAGTCCTGCCTGGGATTAAAGGTATGTCCTACCACACCCAGTTTATTTTCTACATGTAATATAAATGTAATCATATATGACCTTTACAATAGGTTTCTATAATATTGTACAATATTTTTACTTTGCAGCAAATTTCAGTACTTCATCTCCCCTTTTTTTTTGGTTGAATTAAATTATATTGCATGTATATTATATATTTTATTTATTGAAACTCATTGGATGGACTGGGCTGCAGCTCAACTGATAGAATACTTGGCTCACATGCGTGAAGTCCTGGGACCAATAATCCCAGCATTTGCAAGGGAGAGGCAGGAGGACCAGAAGTTCAAGGTCATAGTCACCTTCAGAGGGAGTTTGAATCCCTGTCTCCTAAACAACAAGCAGGACTGGAGAGATATCTCTCAGCGGCTAAAGAGCTTCAGCTACTCTTCCAGAGGACCTGGGTTCGGTTCCCAGCACCCGTGTGGCAGTTCTCAGTGGTCTATAACTCCAGTTCCAGGGCCTCTTCTGACCTCTTTGGGTACCAGGCATGCAATAGTGCACAGACAATATGGGCAAAACACCATGACAAAGGCAACTTGGCTTCCATATCACAGGCCATCAGCAAAGGAAGTCAGGGCAAGACTCCAGCAGAGCAGGAACCCAGGGGCAAGAGCTGATACAAGAAAAAAGAAAAATGCCAAGTTAAACAGTTCAACTAAAACAAAACAAGGGGTTGAAAGATGCCTCAGTGGTTGAGAATACTTGCTGCAATTCCAGAGGACCGTGGTTTAGTTCTCAGCACCCACATTCACTCACAACCTACCCTTTTTTTCATGTTTACTGCTTTCTCTCCCTGCTCGGACTCTTTACAGTGCCTCTGGCTGTACTGTTCCTCAAATCTACAATGAAAGCCTTCTTTTTTTTTTTTTTTTTTTGGTTTTTTCGAGACAGGGTTTCTCTGTATAGCCCTGGCTGTCCTGGAACTCACTTTGTAGACCAGGCTGGCCTCGAACTCAGAAATCAGCCTGCCTCTGCCTCCCGAGTGCTGGGATTAGAGGCGTGCGCCACCACGCCCGGCTGAAAGCCTTCTTTTTTAACCATCTCTTTGGAGCTGTCATGTCCTCGTTTTCTACACCTTTTTCTCTTTCTTTCTCTCTTTCTCTCTTTCTTTCTTTCTTTCTTTCTTTCTTTCTTTCTTTCTTTCTTTCTTTCTTTCTTTCTTTTTTTTCCCCAGATACTTGCCAAAGCCTGGGCATATTTCCCATGATGTTCTGGGCTTTTTTTTTTTTTTTCCACAGAAGCAGTACACTTCCCTGCCCCCACTTCTCCCCAGCTTTGGCTCTGTGTCTAACCTCCACATGTAACTCAAAAGGCCTGGCTTTCTTTTCTTTCTCTTTTCCATCTCCCTTCTTCTGGAAGCTGCTGAAACTTACAGCTTGTCTGTACTGTTGCTTTTTTTTTTTCTTTCTCAAACTCTAATAAAAATGTTCTATTTATTTATTTTCATACAGAGTTCCACTATGTAGACCAGCCTACCCTGGAATTCATAGAGATCCAGATGCCACTTCCTACCAAGTGTTGGGATTAAAGACATGCAACATCAGGCCTTTTTTTTTTTTTTTAATCTTGTTTTATTAATGAGACTAAGAAGCCAAAGAAGGGGCTCCAGTTTCCCTGATAACTCTGAAACTGCAGTTGGTTTGAGACTAGAGAAAAGTAGGGCCTTCTTTTTAGTAATTCTCCAACCTAGTTATTATAAATACACTCCTGGCTATAGACTCAGGAGGTGTGAAAGTGGGTTTGTATAAGATCTTTTATATAAATACCATCATTGTCATAATTTAAAAAGATAGACAAAAACTTCCAGTGACATTTCTTTCCTGTTCGTTCGTTCTGAGATTTATGTGTATGTTTTCCCTGCATGGCATAAGAATCCCCTAGAACTGGAATTACAGAGGATTACAGAGGGTTGTGAGCCAAGTTGCTTTGGTCATGGTGTTTTATCATAGCAATAAACTCTAAGATACGGGGAGAGCAAGAAAGGAATACAAAAGAGTATGGGCAAAGGAGAGAGAAAGAGAGAGAGAGAGAGAACACCAAAAGGCACACAGGAAATGTAAGGGTTCTGTAGGAAAGAGTTTAGGGTAGGGATCAGGGTGAAAAGAGCCAGGAGCCAGCCTGGATGTCAGCAAGAACTCTGTAACAGATCATTTGAGATCCTGAGAACCTGGAGGCCAGTTTGTGCTTTGGTATTTGGTATGCTAATAGGCACCACACTTAGCCTTTTGTCCAGTTTCTTTTAGACCTACAGAAGGAAGTCCCTGATTTAAATTTGAACTGATCCAGTTTGAACTAAACTGGCTAGCGGAAGCAATCACCACCATCTATTGTTCTTTATGTCCTGTTTTGGGGATGAGGGGCCCTCCCTGAGCTAAACTGTCTAGCAGGATCAAGTTGGCTAAGGCTTTTCAACATGGCTACCCCATTTCACATTCCTCTGAGCAGCACCAGAGGGTTCCAGTTTCCATATCCTTTCCAACACAATGTCATCTGAATTTTATTATCTCTATCTTAGCAAGTGTGAAGTAATGTCTCCTTGTGCCTTTCATTTGTGCCTAATGGCTAAGGAGTTTGTATGGGTTTTGTCACTGGGAGATACAGTGCCTTTTCATAGGCTTAGTCTCTTAAACAAAAGAATTTAAAAATGGAGTCAGAATGAAACTTGAAAGCATTGTCAATTCCCCAAACTCCAAAAGGCCGTGTAAACCAGAAATAAGCTCAAGTTAGACTATAAGAGTTTCTGGCAACTGGATAAAAGCCAGAATTCCTCCGGAACTTTTAAAGCCATTTCTGCCTGCCAGAGGAGTCATTTCCCTTACTTCTGGCAAAATGGATATCTGGCTCTCCAATTAGCATATACTCATGTATGTCATCTACCAGTCCATAGAGGTCCATGCTAGCCTCCCGGCTCCCTTAGTTATACATTTCCCAGCCCCCACCAGCTTCCTCCCTCTTCCTCCCCACAGCTACTCACTCTCCTCCCAACCTTGCCTTCTCTAGGCTTCTGCTCCTGATTACCACCATGTTTCCCCTAGTCTTTATGCTCTGCTACTCTCCCTTCTACTGAAGATAGCCCTAGCCACGTCCAGCTGCTGGTCATGTTCAGTCTACTTTCTCTCTCTGCTCTGAACTTCTGGCTGAAGGGGAAGCTGGAGACCAAATCTGGACCCCTGCTGAGCGTGAAAGCTGGGATGCAGATCATGCAGAAGGGCTCACATACTCTAGATGGGGAGAAAGAAAAAGACAAGGGTGAATAAGAACAGGAAAGCAAGCCGGGCGTGGTGGCGCACGCCTTTAATCCCAGCACTCGGGAGGCAGAGGCAGGTGGATTTCTGAGTTCGAGGCCAGCCTGGTCTACAAAGTGAGTTCCAGGACAGCCAGGGCTATACAGAGAAACCCTGTCTCGAAAAAAACCAAAAAAAAAAAAAAAAAAAAAAAAAAAAAAAAGAACAGGAAAGCACCAGTCCTACTAAAACAACAATGTTCATCTGGTGTTACAGCCAGGGGTAATAAACACCCAACAACACCACACCCTGCGAGGTGGCTCCCCCAAAACCACATGGACAGATGTGCTTTCCGCCAAACATAGCATATCCAACAGCCTTGGGCAAGTCACCAGTGTCCAGACCCCAGCACCCTCAGGGGCAGCAGCACCCCAGGGTGCTTACTGGACCAAAGGATCTTGAACTCTCTGCACAGAAGTGCGCATTTGTTGTCAGAAACCCCCATGTTTAAAGCTAGGAAAGGTTCACAGCCCACACTTTGTTTCTAAGAGTCCTAGTTATGGGTCATTGAAGAACCATTGTACCTCCAGAAGTGCCATCAGCGGAACTTGACAAGTCCTGAGTAAAAAAGAAGTTTTCCATACTGTAGCTATCGATCGTTTAAAGTCCAAAAAGGCCACTTTGGGGAGATTTAGTAGGGTTATAGGAAAAAACAAAACACTATGCCGTTACGCTTTTTACTAATTGTGTTTACTTCCTGTCATGAGATGCCTTAGACTGCCTCATGTTGCCCCTGTGAAGTTAGCTCCACCAGTGTAATGAGACAATTCAGGCCAAACTAAAGTTTAAGGCAAGTTTACTGGAGGAGAAGGGGAGGGAGCTCTTGGACATCACAGGAGGAGTCAGTGATGTCACCATGTAGATGGGAAGACAGAAGAGTGGGAGGGAGCAGAGAGAAAAATAGATGGGAGGAAATGTAGAGAGAGGAGAGAGGAGAGAGAGAGCCAAAGCTTCTGGATTATAGATTGAAGAACCTCTGGGGAACAGGAAGCCCAGAGCCTGGGCAGGAGGGTTCAGGGTAGAGGGCATTGGCAGGGACTGAGGGATGCTGGGAGAACCTGGAGGCTAGGTCCAATTTGGTATGCAAAACTTGCACCTCAGCTGTTTGTCCAGAGTCCGAGTCTCAACAGCCCCCACACATGTTATCTATTCCATTGGGCAGAAGTAAAAACCCACTACAACTTTTTTTTTTTTTTTTTTGGTTTTTCGAGACAGGGTTTCTCTGTGTAGCCCTGGCTGTCCTGGCACTCACTTTGTAGACCAGGCTGGCCTCGAACTCAGAAATCCGCCTGCCTCTGCCTCCCGAGTGCTGGGATTAAAGGCGTGCGCCACCACGCCCGGCTTCCCAACTACAACTTTTGAGCCAAATATGAATTAAGCTTTATTAAGTACTGGCCAGGACTGTGAATACTGGCCTGGTCTATACCCGGGGTTTTCCCAGAGTACAGCACCGAATTACAGTAGTCAGGGACTATAAATGCAAAATCCACAAAGCTCTGTATTTCCTGCCTTTGTCCAATCAGGAGCAAGCATGCATCCTGATGCACATCCTGCTTATATACCTCTGGCGCACATGTGACCAAGCATACATCCTGTGCACTTGGGGCAACCTAGCTTGTTTACAGAAGTGAAAACACTTGCCTTGTTATCTTACATGAGCAGCCCCAGCATTCCAGGAAGCCACCTGTCCTTGGGCAAGTGGGCCTTACAGGATACAGGCTTGATTTATCTATTTATTCTCATTATTTGGGTTTTCGAGACAGGGTTTCTCTGTGTAGTCCTTACTGGCCTTGAATTTACAGAGATCCACTACCTCTGCCTCCAGGGTTCTGGATTAAAGGCATGTACCACAACCACCTGGCTGCATTTTTATTTTATAGATCTCTTAAGCACAGTAATTTTTTAAAGATTTATTTATTTATTATATGTAAGTACATGTAGCTGTCTTCAGACACTCCAGAAGAGGGCGCCAGATCTCGTTACGGATGGTTGTTAGCCACCATGTGATTGCTGGGATTTGAACTCTGGACCTTGGGAAGAGCAGTCGGGTGCTCTTAACCACTGAGCCATCTCACCAGCCCCCTTAAGCACAATAATTTAAACTTAAAAGATAAAGTTAGCCATCACAGTAGCTGCAGCATTCCCGCTATTCTGAAGAGTCAAATGTTAGCCAGATGTTGAACCTTCTACAGAGCTGCTCATGGAGGGCTTGACTGTCTTAGTGGCCTGTAGTGGAGTCAGCTGCAGGTCACAGTGGCTCTATGAATAGCATCTACACTCCCAGCCTTTCTGGTACTATTTATCAGGCCTCTGTGCCAGCTTTCTAAGAAGGACAGGTTCCTTACATTTTGTAAGTAATTTGGTATCCAAGACCCAATGAAAGACCCACAACGTGAGGACTCCCCCAAGTTCTGACTCAGGAGAGGCAACACCCCAAAATCACCCACAAGAAACGGTCTTGCTGCAAATTGCAAGAGGATTTTTATTCAAGAGCGCTCTCGGGCCCATGGTCATACACCACGCAGGGGTAGAGGACCATGGCGCCCCGAGTAGCTGAGTAAGGGGGTATTTAAAGGAAGAAACCACAACTCAAGGAGGTGGGGAGGGCGTTGTTGGAAAATACCAAAAATACCAGTTAAGAGTCACAGAGTCACAAGGAAGCCGGGTGTGGTGGCACACGCCTTTAATCCCAGCACCCAGCACTCGGGAGGCAGAGGCAGGCGGATTTCTGAGTTGGAGGCCAGCCTGGTCTACAAAGTGAGTTCCAGGACAGCCAGGGCTATACAGAGAAACCCTGTCTCGAAAAACCAAAAAAAAAAAAAAAAAAAAAGAATGTGAAAAAAAAAAAGAGTCACAAGGAAGTGTAAAGTCACAAGTGTCAGGTTATCTCTCAAGACAGTTTCTAAGAGCCCCTAACAATCTAAGAGCCCCTAACAATAGCACATTTGCATTGCAGGTTCCAGTAATGGTCAGGGTGCCATTCTTTGAATTGAACCCAGGAAGCGGGTGGGTGGAGGAATGTCACTATCTGTTTTATGACCAGCACCTGGAGCACTAAGCCACAAAAGCCACACTCTCAAGCCTGGGCCCAAAAGCCTGGAATTTTGTTACTTCTTCACCCATAGCCTGTGTTGTTAGTCCCCCACCCCACCCTCTTTTCCTTCTCCTCCTCCTCGTCCTCCTCCTCCTTGTTTTTCCTTTAGGTGGGATCTCTATTACATAACTTTGGCAGTCCTAGAACTCATTATGTAGATCACTGACCTCTGGTTCACAGAGATCCACCATCCCCAGCCTCAAATGCTAGGGTTACAGGTGTGTGCCACCATACCAGGTGACTACATTTCTTTATTATGAAATATTGGTGTGAATCAAGGGTGGCTTTGAATTAGGCTTTACCACAGCACTGCTGAGGAGCCAATAGCTTCACTCTGTTTTATGAAACTAACTGAAGGCCCTTGATCAGGTGACACAAGGTACTCTGTGCAGACCATTGCACCTTATGCAGCATAAATTCGGAAGCATCTGCAATTGTTTTGTAAAGTTCAGCAACCTGAGGGGCTGCTGTGTGTTCCATGTATCTTAAGCTAGTTCTGGTGTGGGTCTGTGAGCTTTAGGTCACTAAAAGTGACCTGTTTCCTTTAGTCATTGACATTGAGAATAATAGTGATTATAATAAAGTTCCTGCGTTTTTTTGTGGGGGTGGGGAACGGCAAAGAATGATATTTTCTTGTTGGTATAAGAAAGGATCTTTCACTGGGTGGTGGCAACACACATTTTTAATTTCAGCACTCTGGAGGTAGAGGCAGGCGGACCTCTGAATTTCAGGCTTGTCTGGTCTATAGAGAGAGTTCTTGGAGATCCTGGGCCACATAGAGAAACTATCTTTTTTTTTTTTTTTTTTTTTTTTCTTCTGCGGCAAAAGCTTTATTGCTTACTTCTTCAGGAGGCAGAGGAGAAGAGAGCGAGAAACTATCTTTAAAAAAAGAAAAAAAAAATCACACCAAACAAAAAAGAAAGGATCTTTCAAGGGGATATTTCCATTCTGTTTTGTTGTTGATTTTCTTGTTTGGTTGAGACAAGATGTCCCTATATAAATAGGATGTCTTGGAAGTTTTCCTTCTTTCTTTCTTTCTTTCTTTCTTTCTTTCTTTCTTTCTTTCTTTCTTTCTTTCTCTCTTGGTTTTTTGAGACAGGGTTTCTCTGTATAGCCTTGGCTGTCCTGGAACTCACTTTGTGTTATGAGCCAGGCATGGTGGTTCATGCCTTTAATCCCAGGGCCTGTAAGACTTGGTCCAGGGGTCTGGAGAGATGGCTCAGCAGTTAAGAGCACTGCCTGTTCTTCCGAGGGTCCTGAGTTCAAATCCCAGCAACTACATGGTGGCTTACAACCATCCGTAATGACATCTGATGCCCTCTCCTGGTGTGTCTGAAGTGTACTTACATATAAAAATAAATTTAAAAAAAAAGGAAAAAAGACTTGGTCCAGATCAACAGAGGGAGCTCTCACTCCAGATATAGCACTCTTCAAGTAGAATTCTTTCATAGTATCTGAAGGTGCAGTAACATTGGTTTCAGGAATAGTTCCCAAGAGGATTGATGGTGAGCACCACTGGAAACTCCACTTGGATCAGATGGGTTTTGTCAGCAGCTGTCCCTTCCTGGGAAGAGGCACAGTGACAGCATCTTCTGGCCCTATAGCACATTTGGCAAATGAGGATGTGAAGCCTGGCAGTAGGACCAGACGATAGCAGAAAGAGGTGGAAAGAGCCCCACTTCCAGGATAGGTATAGTCCCTGTAGTTCTTTGATCTAACCGTTATCCTTAACTTGTAGGGAGGGACAAAAAACATAAAACAAAACGAAAACCCCAAACCTCATGATTTCATAATTGTGGCCATTGGAAGCAGCCACTGTGTTGTGATCGTGGTGTGGAATTTCAAGGCAGAAATTCTGCATACTGGTGCAAGGCAAGAAGGTTTGGGGGTGTTATCTTTTTTTTTTTTTTTGTAATTTTTTTTAAAAAGATTTATTTATTTACTTTATGTATGTGAGTATACTGTAGCTGTACAGATGGTTGTAAGCCTTCCTGTGGTTGTTGGGAATTGAATTTTTAGGACCTCTGCTCGCTCTGGTCAATCCCACTCACCAGATGCACCAGAAGAGGGTGTTAGATCTCTTTATGGGTGGTTGTGAGCCACCATGTGGTTGGTGGGATTTGAACTCAGGATCCTCGGAAGAGCAGTCAGTGCTCTTACCCGCTGAGCCATCTTGCCAGCCCCGGCTATTGATTTTTCTAACTCTTATATTGTGGAGAGCTCTTGGGGCCGCATCTAGAAATTTGGCAGGAATCTGACTTTGGGCTTGGGCTAGGACTAGGAAGTAGGTTCAAGATGAATAACAGCTGAGGAGTGTGCTCTTTGTATCTTGATAGTTCTTGTTGAGATTCTGAATACAGTAGTCATAGGACCTTTGTTTATGCTTTGTTCGTTCCTTAACTACTCTGTTTATGCCTTAGAACTTATTTTCTTTGCGTGTACCTAGAATGGTATAAAAACAAACAAACAAACAAACAAACAAAAAAACTCTTTAGCCTCAGCACTAGCTGGAGTCTTATTTTATTTTATTTTTTTATTTATTTATTTTTTTTTATAAATGTCTTTTTTTTTAAGATTTATTTCTTTATTATATGTAAGTACACTGTAGCTGTCTTCAGACACTCCAGGAGAGGGCGCCAGATCTCGTTACGGATGGTTGTGAGCCACCATGTGGTTGCTGGGATTTGAACTCTGGACCTTCGGAAGAGCAGTCGGGTGCTCTTACCCACTGAGCCATCTCACCAGCCCTTTTTTTTTTTTTTTTTTTTTTAATAAATGTCTTTTTTTTTAAGATTTATTTCTTTATTATATGTAAGTACACTGTAGCTGTCTTCAGACACTCCAGGAGAGGGCGCCAGATCTCGTTACGGATGGTTGTGAGCCACCATGTGGTTGCTGGGATTTGAACTCTGGACCTTCGGAAGAGCAGTCGGGTGCTCTTACCCACTGAGCCATCTCACCAGCCCTTATTTTATTTTAATAAAGAAAACACAATAAGTCCTGGAAACAGATTCCACTCCACATATTTTATTTTATTTTTTAACTGTAACCAGCTTTATTAAAGATACTTTTCATAAACAATCATGGTATTTCAGGCAGGACATGGGCAAACAATCAACAATATATAAGGACTTCCAAATTCCCTTCTTGTATAGACTAACAAAATCTGAAAGCCACTATAAAACCCAATGAAGTCTTCATTCAATGCTTTGAAAAGGGAGAAGTAGCTTAGAGTGAGGGTTGACATTTCACATTAAGGATGTAGTTTTAACAACTTTTCACAAGCCGACCCTGACTTTCAGGCAGAATTATCAATCTGAAGATCCACAATCTTTTATAAAAGGAACCAGCGCTCTTCTGAGAACACTCGATGAAGTCACTGCAAAGTGTACATCGCCCAATAGGCTGGAAAACCAATCTTGGGGGCCAGGTTCCAACAGGTCTCTGATTTTTAAGGGAATTAAGTCTATGTTGATAGTACAGGGGGAAGAGGATATAAAAGTGAATTTATATTTTTCCCAGACCACAAGGCATTGTTGTGCCTTGGTGGCCACCTAGGTCAAGACCAGGATATTTCTCCTGGGAGCCAACAGGAGCCTTCCAAAATTATCAGGGAAAGAGGTTTTCTGTCCTCAATTTTGTTACTGACACATGATCCTTCCCCCACCCAGTAATGAAGTGTTCTGTGTGCTAACAATATAGCTTAAAAAAAAAGTAAAACAAAATTCTGCATTTTTATAAAACTTGATAAAAAATAGTATTTCAAACTGTACAGTCACCAGAAGTACACGGTTATCAAAAATGCACACACATCACTTGGCATCTCCAGCACCTTAGGCTTTCTGTGCCTGGTCTGTTTTGGCATCTCCATTTTCTGCAGGATTATTCACATCCTTCCCAGTGTCGACTTTCCCCTTCTTCCCCTTGGGTACCTTCTCTCCCTTCTTCACAGGGTCCTTTTTAGGTTTGGGCTCTGGCTTTGGAGGAGCAGGTTTAGCAGACAACCTTGCAGATCTTCTCTGTGGCTCGTACTTCACCTTGGTTTTGTCTCCTTTAGCATCCCCTTCAGCCTTTCTTTTGGGCATGGTGGCGGCAGGGGACGTCAGCACTGTACAGCAGCGCATGGATTTGCTCCATCCGGGGGTTGTCCTCGCTGCTTCCTCACACTGCTCTCCACATATTTTAATAATAATAATAATAATAAACAACTTTTCTCTTAAAATATAAATTGAACACAACTATTACCATTTTGTAATTTATAGGGTATAAGATAGACCTAACACCCAGTCCATCATTTTTGTCATTAAGATAGAACAATGTCATCTATCCTAACTAAAAGACTTACAATTTTACATTTGACTTATGTCCTGGCTTTAGATTGTATGCCATTTGAAAACCATCCTCTCAAATCTGTTCTCTCACTGTAAATAGCCTGGGTTGGCTATGAGATTATAAGTAGTCTTTCAACCCCGTCAGAAATCTGAGAATGAGCAAGATTAACTGAAAACATATAGGAAGCCTAACACAGCTTCCAGAACTGAGACAAACTGTAGAGACAGCTGCCTACCTATAGAGCCCCAGTAAATCAGGAAGTTGGAGCATGTCTTCAGCCTTCTGGCTCAGGATCAGCTGACAGACCTGAGAGAAACAGGAATATTAAGGACTAGCCTATTCTGTCTGGCAGAACTAAGCTGGTCTAACCTGTAAATTGTGTCCTTTTTCTGGACAGTATTATGTTTGTAGATGACATGAGGCAATTCTTGCCTAGTGGCTATCTCACCACAACTGGAACAACTCTGTTAATGTCCAATTTCTTCTTTGAATCCAAGAAAGGGATTGCTGTCAGGAGCAGCCTTGCCTCAACAACATGTAATGTTTGGAAAGGGTATAAATATAACCCAACAGACAGAGCACAACACTGTGTTGTATTGGTTCGCCTTGCCACTGTTTGCTGATCATCATTTGTCTTGACTTCATAGAGAGAAATGCACCAAAGGACTTCTGGTGGTGTTCTGACAGCTGCCTGCTGCTTCCTGGGACTTGGGCAGAGTGGTAGAGCCTCAGAGTCTCTCCTGGATTGAGCTGCCTTTGCTGATTCATGAATGGTGTTTGCAAGTGGATTGAGCTACTGCTGCTGATTTGTGTGAACTGAACTGCTGATATGCTGTCAACACAGATTGGATTTGCCCTAAAGAACTATTTTTAAAGAGGTCCACACCCTCCTTTTCCCTATTAACTTTTTCTTTCCACTATCTCTGGTTGGTGGATGGTGGATTAGAAGGGAGGTTAAAGCATTTAAGTACCCTTATTAAAAGTAGGTTCTGAAAAATATAAGCTTACAAGAGTTGCCTTGGTTATGTTGTCTCTTCACAGCAATATGCTCAGCTACTGCTCGAGTACCATGCTTGCCTGCCTGCTGCCATGCTCCCTGCCATGATAATCATGGACTCACCCTCCAAAACTATAGTAAGTCCCAGTTCAATGCTTTCTTTTCTAAGTTGCCTTGGTCATGGTGTCTCTTCACAGCAATAGAACAGTAACTAAGGTGCCAGCCAAAGTTCTAAGCATACTTTATCTAACAATCTGGACATTCCCACTCTTTAAAGACATACCCCACTCCCATACAGTTACTCAGGCGTCTCCATTGCTGAACCTGCCAGCTTTTTTGAATCCTGATTTTAAAAAGCATCGACTATCTACTTTCCTCATACTTGTTTCCATTGCTTAGTGGTTGTGCCTTCTCTTTATTTTTTTTCTACTAAACTCTAATAAAATGGTCCTCAATCTTCCTTCTAATTCCATTTAAAATTTTTATTTATTTATTTTAATCAAAGAGACTAATAACACAAAAAAAATGACTTCCCAGCCGGGCGTGGTGGCGCATGCCTTTAATCCCAGCACTCGGGAGGCAGAGGTAGGCGGATTTCTGAGTTCGAGGCCAGCCTGGTCTACAGTGTGAGTTCCAGGACAGCCAAGGCTACACAGAGAAACCCTGCCTCGAAAAACCAAAAAAAAAAAAAAAAAAAAAAAGACTTCCCATAAGAATAGTCTCATATGAAGATTGTGCTGGCTGAGAGCAGACAGGTCTGTCACCCACTATGCTAATGAAGAATTCAAGTTCCTCAGATTAAATTGGTTAATTTGCTAAAAATAATCCTGATTTAAAGTCTTTTTTTAAAAAAAAAAAGACTTTATTTATTTATTTAATGAGTACACTGTAGCTGTCTTCAGACACACTAGAAAAGTGCATCAGATCTCACTATGGATGATAGCTGTGAGCCACCATGTGGTTTCTGGGAATTGAACTCAGGACCTCTGGAAGAAAAGTCAGTGCTCTTAACTGCTGAACCATCTCACCAGCCTTTTTTTTTTTTTTTTTTCCTGATTTAAAGACTTAACAGCTAATTCTGGAGTGATGACTAAGCAGTTAAAAGCACTTATTGCTCTGGCTGAGGACCAAGGTTCAATTGCCAGCACCCACTGAGGGATGCAGGGAGCACCCAGTGGCCAGTGTCTGCTTTGGTATCTTAAATAAGCACCTCATCCATTGGTCCCAGGTTAGAAATGAGAAAAGAAGAGCTCCAGGAGAGCTCTACTAGAAAATGGGCCTCAAAGATGGGACAGAGGTGCCTTACAGGGCTAGTGAGAAACTGGCCACAGACATATGAGGAGAAGACTGAAGGAAAGAACCTCCAAATGACCCAACAAAGGGAATTCTGACTCAGCTTTTTAGGGAAGTAGTGGGGAGTTCCATACCATAAAACCAGGCCAAGCCCAGCCTATGTGGAACCCAGTATGGAAGAAAAGGACTAGATAGGATCGCAAGCTTACACTGTGGTTACAAGGCCTCTGAGCTCTAGCAGGCACTGCCAGTTCTCTGTTCTCTCAGGGTGCTACATCTGATCTCTAAGACCAGCCATAGGGGGGTGGAGAAAGAATACAAGACAGAGAATCTTTACTACTGAGTCCTCATCACACTCTTATCCCTGAGGGATATGGCCTAGAAGGGGAGGAAGGAGGGCGGCTTGTTTTGTGTTTTCCCTAGGAAGGGACAGTAGCAAAGCAAAGGGCTCATAGATCTGGGGTGAGACAGAAAAATAAGACCTGGAAGATGAATCCTTCAAAAGGAGTCCTTGCTCAAGAGTCACAGCTGGAGGGCCGGGCGTGGTGGCGCACGCCTTTAATCCCAGCACTCGGGTGGCAGAGGCAGGCGGATTTCTGAGTTCGAGGCCAGCCTGGTCTACAAAGTGAGTTCCAGGACAGCCAGGGCTATACAGAGAAACCCTGTCTCGAAAAACCAAAAAAAAAAAAAAAAAAAAAAAAAAAAGGTCACAGCTGGAGATAGAGCTACCAGAAGGAGATTATCCAAGTCATAGAATGTGGTCACCTACTGTTTCTCAGAAGAGCTTCTTGAATGAACCCCATGTTTGCCATCGTTTTAATCTTTGTATTTTGACCACCATTCCACCACCACCATCCACTTTATGTTTTGTTTCAGAGCCTTGGGTTGGTCTAACCCATTGTTCTTGGTGTTCTACTTATGGCATTGTGTTTATCAGTCCCTTTCAGAGCTAACCTCCTGCCTAATACTGTTAGGCTCCAGATGTGTGTGTAAGATACTCTAGGGGTCAGACTCTGTGTAGGTGTGTTCTTGGTGGTGCAGTGTGGGAACTTGGCTTTTGTGTTTGATCTTTTGTCTCTATAGCCAATATAATGAAAAGGATCAAGACGATGAAAACTTGTAAAGAACAAACATGCACACATATGTATGTCCCTTTATAAAAAAAAAAGGGACTCTAAGACAATTCTCTGACAAAGCACTATTCAGGTGGCTTTCTTTTTTTTTTTTTTTTTTTTTAGATTTATTTATTATATGTAAGTACACTGTAGCTGTCTTCAGACACTTCAGAAGAGGGAGTCAGATCTGGTTACGGATGGTTGTGAGCCACCATGTAGTTGCTGGGATTTGAACTCTGGACCTTCAGAGGAACAGTCTGGAAGAGCAGTCGGGTGCTCTTACCCACTGAGCCATCTCACCAGCCCTCAGGTGGCTTTCTTATACACCTCTAAACATCAGGTAACTATTGTAAGGTTTTTTTTTTTTCTTCTGCTGTGTTATATACTTGAGGATTCAAAATGGAGACATGTTGGCTTGACATTTCTCCTGAAGCCAGAAGGGCATCTACTTTATGCCAAAGGAAAGAGTAGTGGAGTCCACGAGGAGAGAATTGTATCAACAGGAAGCCAGCAAAAGAGCCAATGGTAATGAAGGCAGGTTAGCAGAGAAATAATAGCGATTTCTGTAAGAAGCAAGATGGAAAGCCACTCAGAAGCCTGACGTTAATTATAAGGAATTCTACCCAGCAGGTGGAAAGCCTGACTCCAGCTTCCTCTCTTCTGAGCGGTACTTCTCTTACAGCCTGAATAACGAAATAGATAGCTATATGCATAATGACTCTATTTTCTAAATTGCCCTAAAATATCTCCACAGTTACTTGCTCTCCTACCACAGACATCTCAGTTCCATGGCTATGTAAAAATAGGAATTTGTCAAGAATTGTGCCCAATTTATTATAAGATATTGAGATTTTAGATTAGCAGGGACAGGGAGAAAATATGCTTAAAATTTCAAAATCAGAGAAAAAATATCAGAAAATATTCTACTTCTACTAAGAAATAAGGATGTTGGATATGTTGTCTGTGTGTGTGTAGGGGGGAGGATATGGGAAAAGATGCAGTGTTTTGCCAAAAGGCTTGAACTAAAATGTCTGAATTCCATGACAAGATAACTTATGGTTTTTTTTGTTTGCTTGTTTGTTTGCTTGTTTGTTTGTTTTTGGAGATAGGGCTTCTCTGTGTCCTAGTTGGCCTAGAACTTCCTCTGTAGGACCAGATTGGCCTTGAACTCACAGTGATCTGCTTGCTTCTGCCTCCTGAGTGTTGGGATTAAAGGTGTGCTACCACTACTGCCTGGCTTATCTTAAATATTGTAAACTGGCTTTGTTTTCCTAGTCTTGGCCTTCTGATCACTAGCCCACATCAATAAAAAAATATTTTGCTGGGCGGTGGTGGCACACGCCTTTAATCCCAACACTTGGGAGGCAGAGGCAGGCGGATTTCTGAGTTTGAGGCCAGCCTGGTCTACAAAGTGAGTGCCAGGACAGCCAGGGCTACACAGAGAAACCCTGTCTCACCCCCCGCCCCAAATAATAATAATAAAATTTTTTAAACCAAATAAAATGTTAAAAAAAAAAGGGTTTATTTGTGGTTTTGGTTAAAACTTGGGAAGAGTATTCTTAGTCTGTCTCTGTTTCCCTACAGTGAGGTACGATTTATACGGAGGATAGAATAAAACTCAGAGCATGCTCTCACAGTTAGCCATTGGTCCCAGTGAGTTGAAGTACGAAATAAGCCAAAGTTGGAATTCTGGTGTTGTAGGTTTTTGGGCTCTCCCATGTTAGGAATTGGTTCTAATGCTTTGTCTTATTTCTGCTCCCAAAAGTCAGCTGCCAAGCCTGAGGGTCTCTGCCCCCAGCAGGATTCAGTTGATAATAAAGAATTGCCATCCAGCTAATGGCTAGGCAGAGAGACAGGGATGGACTTTTAGATTCCACAGACAAGGGGGAGAAAGAGAGAGGGAGAGGGAGGGGGAGTGGGAGGAGGAGGAGAGGGAAGAGGGAGATGGAAGAGGGAGAGGGAGGAGGGAGGAGGAGGAGGGAGGGGGAGGGGGAGAGATGGGAAGTAGAAAGATGAAACTTTTTTTAATCTTTACATATGAGCTTCATGACTTATTTATTTATTTATTTATTTATTTATTTATTTATTTATTTATTTATTTATTTATTATATGTAAGTACACTGTAGCTGTCTTCAGACACTCCAGAAGAAGGCACCAGATCTCGTTACGGATGGTTGTGAGCCACCATGTGGTTGCTGGGATTTGAACTCTGGACCTTCGGAAGAGCAGTCGGGTGCTCTTACCCACTGAGCCATCTCACCAGCCCGAAAGATGAAACTTAAAGGTCTGCCAGCAACTAAAAATCCCTGGAGGCGACTTCCCCATTGGATCTGGGGTAGCAGAGTGAAATATAGATTAAAGATGTTAGCTCAGGAATACTGGAGGGGAGTGTTTGCTAGCCACAGGGAGGTTTAGAAGTGCCCAGCCATTGCACACATGAGTGTGTGTGTGTGTGTGTTGTGTGTGTCTTTCATTCTCAAATCCAGAGAGCTCTTGAGTGGGTGCAGCACTCCTGCAACCCTGCCACCCCTGGCTCTATCTCAGCATTCTTTTTTCCTCAGGATGTCCCACCCTCTATTCTACCCTTTCCTATAGGCCATAGGTTCTTAAATTGACAGGTGAGGCAGCCATACAGCACACAAGATATTCTCTCAACAGATATGTATATATTCAGACTGGATTGTCTTTTTGTTTTGTTTGCGTGTACATGTGTTTACATGTGTGGGGCACGTGTGTTCACATGTGGGAGCTTGAGGCTGATATTGGTAGTCTCCACCTTATTTACTGAGTCTCTCAGTTGAACCTGGAGCTTGCTGATAGCTCAGTCTAGCTGGCCAGCTTGCTCCAGGGATTTCTGTCTTTGCCTCCTGAGTGTTAGAATTATGGTGGGCCACCATGTCACCCAGAATGGTGGATCTGAATTCTGGTCCATGACGACAGGAGACAGGTTTGGTCTGGGGCTTGTGGGAAGGAATGAGCATAGGGCAGTGTGAGGGAAGGCTTTTGAGGTGATGAGATAGCCCATGTTTGTTTATTTTATTGTTTTTTCAAAACAGGGTCTCCCCATGTAGTCCTGGCTGTCCTAGAGCTCACTATGTAGTTCATGCTGGTCTAGAACTCACAGAGATCTGCCTGCCTCTGCCTCTGCCCCTCTGCCCCTCTGCCCCTCTGCCCCTCTGCCCCTCTGCCCCTCTGCCCCTCTGCCCCTCTGCCCCTCTGCCCCTCTGCCCCTCTGTCCCTCTGTCCCTCTGCCTCTCTGCCCCTCTGCCCCTCTGCCTCTGCCTCTCTGCCTCTGCCTCTGCTTCTCTGCCTCTGCCTCTCTGCCTCTGCCTCTCTGCCTCTGCCTCTCTGCCTCTCTGCCTCTCTGCCTCTCTGCCTCTCTGCCTCTCTGCCTCTCTGCCTCTCTGCCTCTCTGCCTCTCTGCCTCTCTGCCTCTCTGCCTCTCTGCCTCTCTGCCTCTCTGCCTCTCTGCCTCTCTGCCTCTCTGCCTCTCTGCCTCTGCCTCTGCCTCTGCCTCTGCGAGCTGGGGTTAAAAGCATGTGCCACCAAACCCAACTAATGTTCCATATCTTGATTTTGTTTGTAATTAAAAAATTATATATTTAAAATGACATGCCATAGCACATAAATTATATCTTAGTAAAACTGCTTTTAGGGAAGAGACAGTTGTAACTTTCCTAGAAGGAACAATGCCATTTCTGTAAAATAAAGTACCTTTTAACTTTTGGGAAAGGAGGGAAAAAGAAAGGAAAAACGGTAGAAAAACAGGCCTTATCTTTGCTTATTAGTATGCAGAGTAAAATTCTATAGGATGCACTGGAAAGAAAGAGATGCATTAGGCAGCAGAAGAGGCTGAGCATCATAATGCTAACCTGTAATCCAAGCACTGGGGAGGTGGATGCAGGGACCAGCAGTTGGAGGCTAGTTAGGAATACATAAGACTGCCTCAGAAACCAAACCAAACTTGAACAAAACTGAAGAGATAGAACAACACAAAACCCATAAAGAGACATTTAACAGGAGTTGCTAGGCACAGCACTCCACACTTGGGAGAGCCCCAGGAGAGCATGCATGTAAGCGAGAATAAGCTGCATTCAGGCCTGGGTTGTCCTGGGAATGTTCCCAAGGGGCTGAACACACAGGCCCAGATTCACATCCTTTAAAAATGTGACCAAGAGAAGAAGATTTGGGAGCGAAGCCATTTTCCTGACAAGATTGGAGCATTATCATTTAGAATTCTCCTGGACTAAATAGCTCTGCCATGTGATAGTCACATCGTGAGATGGATCTTACGGGTTGTCTTGATGCCGGAGAGAAGCCTTAACTCAGGGAAAACAGATGGTTGGTTCTTCCTTCACAGACCCCAAATAAAACAACCAGTGAACTAAACCCATGAGCTAGCAATTAAGGAGGACACACAGAATCTGGTTTCCTCTGCTCACTGGACGACGTAAGGCAGGTCCCAGGGGGAGATCTTGGATGTCCCAGCCAAGATCAGTTCGGGGTGTCCAATCTCAGCTCATGCTGGTGCCAGGCAAGGAGGAGGTGTGCACAGGATAAACAGATGGTTATCAAAGAAATACTGTTTTCTCCGCTCTGAGGGGCTATTTAGGACAGGATGTGGTTTGCGGCCTGAATAAGGCACTGAGTTATTTCAGGTTGGATCTCTTTCCTCTAATCATTCTCTTTAATTACAGAAGATAATAACCGCCTTTGTGAGCTACTGTGAGATTTGAGGAGCAGGCATCTAGGCACCTAGCACAAGCCTGGTACTGAATGAGTGGGTGCCTAGGAAATAGTGCATGTTATCTGCAACAGCATCTGGAATATCATAAGTTGAGTATTAAGTAGTAAACATCACATGTGAACAACAGTGAATAAATGAACAGTGACCTGTGGACGTCTATAGAGGGAAGCTGTTGCCATTACAGAGCTAACCCAGAGAGGGTTGAGAAAGAGGCTCTTGCCTTCACTGGGAAGGCAAAAACGAGATCTCCAGTGAGGGGCCACAATGGCTATTCTCTTTGTCCTCACATCCATTTCACTCTCTGGAGGCTACTGCTCTGGGTCCTCTTACGCAAGCTGGCTGGCTCCCAGTTGGACTGGCCAGTGTGGGCTCTGGCAGTTTCTCATTGAGCAAGAGGAGTGAGTTTCGGAATTTCTTTCCTGATGCTTCTCTGTATCCATGCCATATCTTTGGCAATGCCAGCATCCTTCCAGGATTATACAGCTAGACTGCTCCTTGATACTCTTTATTGCTTTACCATAGACACTAGGTCTGTGTTATTCGGTATAATGCTCACGGTTTCAGTGGTGGGAAAACTCTTGGCCATCACTGGTTAGTAGTTCCTCCTTTACGCTCTCCTGCCTGGGGTGGTAATGGCTTTCTTTGGTTACAGATCTACAGACAACACCGTTCTTTCTTTCTGTGTCCCATTCAGTCTGTTTCTGTAATCCACATGGTGGATGTTATGGTCTATGATAGGACCATCTGAGACACGTACAATTTTTTATCAAGACGGTGACTCGGGGGTCACCAATGTGCCCATTAGTGAATAACAGTTGTGATTATATGGCACTATCACTGGGTCGCAAGGATCTAAAAAGGTATTACAATCTCTCCAGGGAAGCATTCTAGGGCCAGGACTCTGGGGAATAGAATTGTGGCACTGCATCCTGCCTCTCCTTTTGCCGTGTCTGGACACCACCGGTACACCACCTTGGGGAGGAAAGTCTGGAACGGGGTCCACAGTCCAAATTTCCTTTGAGGCTTCAAACTTGGCTGTATGCCAGGCCTGAAGGAGAAAGCAGATCCTGGCCCAGTTTGGAGCGAGTGCCAGGTGAGTGTGGGAGATGGGATGAGAAAGAGGTGGAGGGGAAGCGGGGTGGGGAGGTTTCTTAAAGAATCTTAATGTTGGACTGATGAGATGGCTCAGCAGGCAAGAGCACTAACTGCTCTTCCGAAGGTCCTGAGTTCAAATCCCAGCAACCACATGGTGGCTCACAACCATCTGTAATGAGATCTGTTGCCCTCTTCTGGTGCATCTGAAGACAGCTACGGTGTACTTATCTATAATAATAAATAAATCTTTGGGCCGGAGTGAGCAGGGTTGACCGGAGCGAGCAGAGGTCCCAAATTCAATTCCCAACAACCACATGAAGGTTCACAACCATCTGTACAGCTACAGTCTACTCATATACATAAAATACATAAATAAATCTTAA
Source organism: Mus caroli (assembly GCF_978045245.1). Lineage (NCBI taxonomy): Eukaryota > Metazoa > Chordata > Mammalia > Rodentia > Muridae > Mus > Mus caroli. Next base: position 72,195,169 of record NW_028227261.1, read on the forward strand.
AAAAAAAAAGAATCTTAATGTTACAGCGCCTTTAGGTGAAGGCCTTCCCTGTGGCCATCTTTAATGAAGCAACTCTCTGAGACAGTCTTAGCTTGTTTGTATTTCTTTATTGGGAGTGAGTTTCATACGCCTTAATAGCATGGAGAGGCCGTCTAAGTAGTGTGCTAGGTAACTGACTGCGTGTGCTCCAAAGCAGTCATGGACACAGGGAGCTCTACTTATGCCTTCTCATATCTCTGAGATTCCCAGAGTCTGAGCATTCTCCACCTCGCCGTGCCCCCGTCTGTGGTACAGTACACATGCCCTAAAAGAAGATCTCAAAGTCCTGGTCCCAGACGAGGGTCTGTCTCCCAGGGAAAGGTTAAGTAATATGCAGTTATTCTTGGTTTGTTTCACCTTTTCTATAAACTGTAACAGAGCTGTAGGCAAGGCAGCAGGGAGCAGAGAATCTTTCCCTCCCTAGTTCTGGCCAAAAATCTAAATAAACACGCTTCCTTTTATCAATTCCTGTCTCTTAGTTTCAGTCAAACACTGAGCAGAGAACAAATCTGAGATTAAACAGAGTAACTGCATAGCCACGATTGTGCCAGGAAAACTTTTCATGCTCACTAATAATTTTCCTGGAAATATTAGAAATATGGCTGGTAATGTTAAGAAGAAATGGGAAGAGAGCTCCCCCTGCACCCCAACATTACAAGAAATCCAAATTAGGGCTGGAGAGTTGGCTCAGCGGGCAGCTCTTCCGAAGGTCCCAAGTTCAAATCCTAGCAACCACGTGGTGGCTCACAACCACCCATAATGAGATCTGATGCCCTTTTCTGGTGTGTCAAAAGACAGCTACAGCCGGGCGTGGTGGCGCACGCCTTTAATCCCAGCACTTGGGAGGCAGAGGCAGGCGGATTTCTGAGTTCGAGGCCAGCCTGGTCTGCAGAGTGAGTTCCAGGACAGCCAGGGCTACACAGAGAAACCCTGTCTCGAAAAAACCAAAAAAAAAAAAAAAGACAACTACAGTGTACTTACATATAATAATAAATAAATCTTTGGGCTGGAGCGAGCATTGCTGGAGAGAGCAGAGGTCCTGAGTAAAATTCCCAGCAACCACAAGATGGCTCACAACCATCTGTACAGCAACAGTGTACAACACTGTACAACAGTGTAGTTTCATATATAGAAAATAAACAAATAAATAAATATCCAAGTCTGACATGCCCAAGACATTAAAGCTTGGCCACACAACTTGGTAAGGCCTTTGTGGTGGTTTGAACAAGAATGGTCCTATAGGCTCCTGTGTTTGATTGCTTGGTCTGCAGTTGGTGGCTGTTTGGAGAGGATTGGGAAGTGTGTAGCAATACTGGAAGAAATTTGTCACCAGTGGCAGGCTCTGAGGTTTCAGTATATCTGAGGTACTCTGATTTGGCCCTCTGCCTCCCACTTGCACACCAAGATGTGAGCTCTCAGCTGTTCCTGCCTCCAGCTTCCATTCCACCTTCCTGGGTTTAACCTCTGAAACCAGAAGGACTTTTCTTTGAAGTCTCCTTGGTCATGGTGTTTTGTCATGACAATAGAACAGTAACTAGGAAGTCCTTAGTAACAGGCATTTTCTGTCCCTCATAGATGCAGATATCGGTCTGATTAGACCAGATAAAAAGTAGAAAAAGGAGGGATTACTAGGAGGCAGCTCTTGGGAGGGCTCTCTGATCTCACAGGTGGAGATCAGTGAAATCACACATTCAGGCTAAAACAAGGGGGTTTTATAGAGCTTAGGCGAGGAGTGATGATGTGCCAGCTAGGTGCTGGGATGGTGTCCATATATGGCCCCAAACTGTGCCCCTGGGCGGGCGCTCCTGGGTGGGTTGCTGGAAGGGTAGAGACAGGGAGTGATGATGTGTTAGCCAGGGAGTTTTCTCCAAGTGGGTAGGGGAGTTTTCTGTTTAGGGAGGTTGAGGAAGAAGAGCAGATAGGGTTTCCCAGCTTGTGTAGGACATAAGCAGGGGTTCCAGCCTAACACTACCTGCTTCCTTCTTCCAAGGGGAAGAAGAGGAACAAATTTCAAAGAGGCAAATAGGGGCTTGGGGTGTAGTTCACTGGTAAACTCAAGTTTAGCATGTATGAAGTTCTGGGTTCAAGTTCCAACACCCCTAAAATAAAACTCAAAGCAAAAAAAAAAAAAAATATGCATTACTATATGTGCTAGGACCATACTGTTTAGTAGAAAGATTCTGCAGTTTCCGTGGTGTAACAGTAACAGCACTGGAGAGATTATTCTGTGTTAAGGAGGTAGGTAGCACCTGTTGACATTACAGAGAGTGGCCAGAGATGACCACTCAGAGAGAGGTGATCACTCAGACACAGATTGGAGCCACACCCAAATGTTTGGAAACCTGAGTCTAACGCCAAGCGTTCAGAACTTGTGGTTTTTAAAAGCAGAAACTGTGTCCTAATGTTTTACTGTTTAAACCCGAAATGTCCTGAGCAAGAATACAAGCTAGAGGAAGCTCTGCACTGTCATATAAAAACCACACTGAAGGGCAGGCTAATGCCCAGCAGTCAGTGGCCAAGTGGAGGGTTCTGTTTCTGTTTTTGTTTTTAACCTTACAGGTCTTTTGTATGTATACACATATACCATATATATATATGGTTTCTGGTTTTGTGTTTTATGGGATTTTTCTCTGTGTGCATCTCTGTTTCTATATGCGTTTCTTGTGCTCTTTGTTTTTTCTGTTTTGTTCTATTCCATTTTGTTTTTATTCTATCATTATTACTAAACATGAATTATTATTAGACATGAAAATAATAATGTAAGAATTTTATAATAGAAGTGCTTTATTAAGCATAATCAATCAGCCCAACAGGGTAGATTTCAGAAATTTGAAGAACATAAAACTGAAGGAAAAAACAACAGCGGACTCAAGTTTTCAGAGTGTGCAGCAAATGCGTGGTGACAGCCTCTTAGTGACAGCTGCCCTTAGACAGCACTAGTGAGAATAGTCTTCTGAAGTCAGTTGCTGCAGCTAACACTCCAGAAAAGCAGCTCCTTTCACAGAGCATCCGATGGGGCAGTGAGCTGGCTCAGTGGGTGTGCTGGCTAGGATCATGACACCAGCTGGGGTTATCTGAAAGGGAGCCTCAGTTGAGCGAATGCTTCCGTAAGATCTGCCTTTGACTGATGGGGCAGGGCCCAGCCCTTTATTTAATTTCTTGTTATAGTCATAGACATTCTGAACATCTTTTCAAAAGGAAATTTCCTATTATAATCAATTTTTTGTCCCTTGTAAATCTCTCTCTCTCTCTCTCCTTCCCCCCACCCGCACCAAGCTGTTAGCAGAGTTGTTATGGTCTAAGCCTTGACCTTGAAATCCTTAAGAGACTATGTTTGATCATTTGTCCTCAAATAGAGCAATCAAGGAGACAGGCAGAGATTGATTTATTCAGTCTTTCCACTGTTAATCCCACAGATACAAGGAGAAAGAGCATGGACCCAAATCATGATCAAATTAAGTAATGCTAGCAATTGATTAAAATGAGCCTTTTGTTTATTTGTGTTCATAATTCAGTCTCTCCTTAAAGGTGGGGCTCAGGAGATCAACACTGAACGTGGGTAAGCTAAGGGTTTTTTTTTTTTTTTTTTTTTTTTGGTTTTTTGAGACAGGGTTTCTCTGTATAGCCCTGGCTGTCCTGGAACTCACTTTGTAGACCAGGCTGGCCTCGAACTCAGAAATCCGCCTGCCTCTGCCTCCCGAGTGCTGGGATTAAAGGCGTGCGCCACCACGCCCGGCTAAGCTAAGGGTTTTTATACTCAGGAGTAGGGGGTTTCCAAATGAGGGATTTGGCAGGCAAAATAAGTAGAATTACAGAAACAAAGCATAAGATAATAAATTGGTCATAACAACTTCCTGAAACAAAGATGTGTTTGCAAGGTGGTCCTAATAAGGCAGGAACAAGTTGGTCTAACAAGGTGGTAATAATAATCTTGTGGGGGCTGGTGAGATGGCTCAGTGGGTAAGAGCACCCGGCTGCTCTTCCGAAGGTCCAGAGTTCAAATCCCAGCAACCACATGGTGGCTCATAACCATCCGTAACGAGACCTGGCGCCCTCTTCTGGAGTGTTTGAAGACAGCTACAATGTACTTACATATAATAAATAAATAAATCAAAAAAAAAAAAAGAATTGTTTAAAAAAAAATAATAATAATCTTGTGAAACAAAGACATGGTTGGTGTTTCCTGGAACAGGCAGTACAGAACCATTTGTAGTTAAGGTCACAGGTGGAACCTAGCCCAGTCCTTGAGAAACAGGTTTAATCAGAATGAACTAATTTGTCCTTACTGTCAGATGATTTTTAAGCCTAGGATAGAGGCAGGCTGATTATCAGCCACATTGGGAAGAGGAACAAACATGGAAGTAGAGTGACTCTCAAAACATGAACTTTAGGATAGATAAAGGGCAAGAGGTATATAAAATCAAGCAGTTGGTTCAGGATGGAGTCTAGCTCTGGGTCCTCTTCCAGGGTGGCCTGACAAGTTCTCAGAGCTCTGTGAACTCTCTTGTTGGGAGGCAAGCTCTGCCTCTGGCTGGCACCTGGGCCACAATCTCTTTCTTCTCCCAGCATGAGAGCCAGGGAAATGCCAGTCTTGGAAGTGGGAGTGTGTGTGGGAGTGTCCATGTCTCAAGAGTCTGATGGACAAACAAGGAAGGAGCACAAAGTGTCTCCTTGGAAGATCCCTCCTTCCAGACAGCTACTGTTCTGGAACCCAACACTGGATCTGGGGCATGTGAGGCAAGTTCTGTAGCACTGTGATAACTCCTAGGCTACTAGTCATCTGAATTCTCTTCTTTCAGTGCTAAGTTGTTACACTTACAGCAATGTAATGTGTGGGTAGAGCCTGTTTTTGTTAACAAGTGTTAACTTCTCTTTCTCTCTCTCTCTCTCTCTCTCTTTTGTTTTGTTTTTTGAGACAGGGTTTCTCTGTGTAGCCCTGGCTGTCCTAGAACTCACTTTGTAGACCAGGCTGGCCTCGAACTCAGAAATCTGCCTACCTCTGCCTCCCAAGTGCTGGGTGCTGGGATTAAAGGCGTGTGCCACCACTGCCCGGCAAATGTTAATTTCTCATTTGGGCACATGAAGTAACTAAAAGGAGGAGGTAAGCCAGAGCTGGAGAGATGGCTCAGCAGGGACTGCTCTTCCAGAGGACCAGGTTTGATTCCCAGCAGGCACATGGCTGCTCACAACCTTCGGTAACTCCAGTTCCAAGGGGATCCCATCTCCCATCTTCTGGACTCTACAGGCACACTGTACACATGTGGTACACAGATATACATGCAGGCAAAACCCATACACTTAGAATAAAAATAAATAAATCTAAAAAATGAAAAGGAGGAAGAGAAAGAGGAAGAGGGGGAGAAGAAGACAAGCCTGGCATCTCTGCTTTTATCTCTGCCTACATTGTATGCCAGTTCTCTGGATGAAAGCACACAGATTTGTCGTTGTCCTTTCCTTTCAAGTCACCCTGAAGCCTAGAAAGAGCAAAACCTACAAGGATAAACAATTTTCCCTCTAGATAGGGTCGGTGTCCATGAGGGCAAGCCTACTTGCTGAATCTCATAGGAACTGGGTTGATGGCCATCAACAGATTAACAGATTACCAGACCTTGTACTGTAAGGTGGACAGGACGGAAGGACAGACAAAGTAAGGAGAAACTTGAAGATAATTTGTTTTTGTATGAGAAACTTGAAGATAATTTGGTTTTTTGTTTTTGTTTTTGTTTTCAGAGAAAACCCTCTGATTCGGGAACTGGAGCCCACTATCTGCTTACAGGCTGGAGTCCACACAAGGCCGAAAGTGGGAAGGATGAGAAGCAGACTGAAAAGTGCATGTTTGGGCTGGTGAGATGGCTCAGTGGGTAAGAGCACCCGGCTGCTCTTCCGAAGGTCCAGAGTTCAAATCCCAGCAACCACATGGTGGCTCACAACCATCCGTAATGAGATCTGACGCCCTCTTCTGGTGTGCCTGAAGACAGCTACAGTGTACTTACATATAACCAATAGATAAATCTTTAAAAAAAAAAAAAAGTGCATGTTTTGGTTCATGATCAGCCATTGCTAGTGGTCACCAGGGAGCAGTGAGATCAAGAATGTCAGGTGATGGGTAAGCATTTCCCTTGGCTAGCCATTCTTGCCATTGCTAGTGGTCACCAGGGAGCAGTGAGAGCGAGAATGTCAGGTGATGGGTAAGCATTTCCCTTGCCTAGCCATTCTTGGGTGTCCATAGGGTGGGAGAGCAGAATCTAGAGAAAGAAGTTGCTTCCGTTTTGGAAAACAAATTACTATGATTTCAGAACTGTTCCAATTCACCCAAAATGGAGAGGCTTTGAAAAAGTGGCGTGGCTCTGGCTAACATGCAGGACCACCTTGTAGAGCCAGATTTGAGCTAACGATGGGGCAATAAAAGGCAGAACTACACCTTGACCAGAACTTCTGAAGTATGCATACCCCTTGCTTAAAACACATGTCTGTACCCTAAGACTTGGGGTCACTAGGCCCAGTTATTTGTTCTTCCTGATGTGGACATATGCAATCAATCTGTTCCTTGTTTTTTATCATTAATATCTTTGATATCCTGAGGTCTGATGGCTGAGCCCAGCCTCTTAGGATTGCTGGGGTCCTGGCTTTTGTTGTAAACACTCTGGTAACTGTAAAATTACACAGAATTGTGTATCCTGTTGGAGCTGGACCAAACTTAAAGGTGTATTTCAAAATCAGGATGTTGTTGCATACCAGCTGTGACCATACCTGGTTTGTTTCCCGTAAACCATAGCAGGAGTACATTTCCTTCGAGATATCCCTGAACTGTTTTCCCAACTCCAGTTTGAATTTTTATCTGAGACAGGATCTTAGATGCAGAACGGCCTTAATCCTAGCCTGTAGCCCAGGCTGTTCCTTACAACCCTCTCAGCACACACTGCTCAGTAGCTGGGATTATAACCCTGCGCCAGCAGACCTGACTCTGATAGCTTTGCCCCCAAAGTGTTTCTGAGTTCCATCCTTTTTGTTTGTCTGCAGTCAGCCTGATGGGTGAAGCCTGCACCTTGAATTTAATCTGATTGGTTGGCTGCCTGTGACTGATTGACTGACAGTTGTGTGATTGGCTGAGACTCCACGCTTTGTGACAAGAATAGACTTATGTTAGGTTCTCAGCCTCCCCATTAAACTAGGTTCCAGTTTGCTACAGTAGGAGCTCAATGTATGGAGGCAGCCTCAAGTCAAATTTAATTAACACAATTTCATGTCATAAAACCACCCATGAACGTTGAATAACAACTACAGCCTGAGGTGAGCTCGCCAATAGCGAATTAGACTATACAGAATCTCGGTAGAGTCAACAGCCAGCTCCAGTGATCGTTAATGCATGGATGGTGTTTCAGAACGAGTAGCTAAGGCCACGCTAGTGTGCTCCACTAATAGGTGAGCTCGGAGGGTTTCAAACAAGAGAAAAGCATCTTGCAAATCCCACTGGTAAGTCAAAAACATCCTTAAATATCTCCAAGCTAAAATAAATGAGGATGGCAGTCACCTTTATAAAATGGAATAGTCACAGGCCAAACCCTGAAAGCATTATTAAATTGCATTCCTTATTGACTTTAGTGTAGGGAAAGAGGGAGAGAAGGGAATAGATTCTTGGGGGCATAAAAATGAGATTATGGGGCGTTGATCTGGGTTAGCACCTGACTTGTTTTTTGTTTTTCTCTTGTTTACTCTTATTTTCCATTTTTTTTTTGTTTGTTTTGTTTTGTTTTTCGAGACAGGGTTTCTCCGTATAGCCCTGGCTGTCCTGGAACTCACTTTGTAGACCAGGCTGGCCTCGAACTCAGAAATCTGCCTGCCTCTGCCTCCCAAGTGCTGGAATTAAAGGTGTGCACCACCACGCCCGGCTATTTTCCATTACTTTCTTTCTCTTTTCTCCTTCCCTCCCTCCCTCTGAAAGAACCTAGTGGGGAAACCCCCACTCAACTCCCGATTCGGTGTGCACCCAAGAATCACGAATAGAACACAACGCCTTGATGTAACAACACGAAGTATTTTAATGGCAGAGCTCCGGGTCGAAACGTATCTCACACAGGAGACAGTGGATTCGACCACGAGGCTTGGAAGCTAGGGGTTTTTATAGAAAAGGAGTGGGGCTGGGGGAGGAATTGGCGCGGTTTCACATGATTGGTCCATTTAAACATCAGCAGCCTGAGGTCAGAGGGGTGGGAGATAGGGAGGCGATGGGCCTGCTGGGGCATGTCCTGGTCTGTTCTGCTACGTTCTCAGCCCCAGGTTTCAAAGCTCAGAGACAACTCTTTGGGCTATTTGACATACATTACATGAATCACAGGTCTCAAGTTTTATTTCCTTTCACCTCCTTCTTTACTTCCCTCCCTTGTTTGTATCAAAGAGCAGACAGGCTTTTAAAATAATTAACTAATTTATTTACTTATTCTCTTTACAACCCACTCATTGCCTCCCTCCCAGCCACCCCCTCCCATAATGCTTCACTATCCTCCCTCCCCTTCTCCTCTGAGTGGGTGGGGTCTCCCTGGGTATCCCCCCTTCCCCCCCCAGCACTTCTAGTCTCTGAAAGGCTAGGCATATCCTCTCCCACTAAGTTCAGTGGCTCACACCTATAATCCCAATACCCAAGAGGCCAAGACACAACACAAGGATTGCCACAGGCTCAAGCTTGTCTGGGCTACACAGCAGATTCCAGGTGGGCAGTGAAGATCATGTGTCTGTCTTTTTTCTTCTTTCTTTTCTTTTTTTCTTTCTTTTTTGGTTTGACTTTGGTGTTTTCAAGACAGGGTTTCTCTGTGTAGCCCTGGCTGTCCTGGAACTCTCTCTGTAGACCATGCTGGCCTCGAACTCAGAGATCTACCTGCTCTTGCCTATCAGTGCTACCTTACTTTTTGGGACAAGCTCTCTCACCTAGAGCTGGCCTGTTTGGTTAGTCTGGCTGGCCACCCAAGCCTCAAATATCTTCCTTTTTACGTGGGTGTTGAAGATCTAAACCTAGACCTTGTTCCAAGAATTGTACTTTAAAATGAATGAAAAAAGTATGAATTTAGTTAAGGATTTTTTTTTCCCATGTGAGAGAAAACAAAAACAAACTGGGGGCGGGGCGGGGCGGGGCGGGGGCGGGAAGACTGTTTTTGTGGTGATCTGGCAGTTCAGCTGAGCAAATGCTTCCTGCCCCCTGCTCCACTCCCAAGGAAATGGGCGCAAATCTAACCTTTTGCTGTTTTAAAAGTAGCGTAGCCGGGCATGGTGGCGCACGCCTTTAATCCCAGCACTTGGGAGGCAGAGGCAGAGGCAGGCGGATTTCTGAGTTCGAGGCCAACCTGGTCTACAAAGTGAGCTCCAGGACAGCCAGGGCTACACAGAGAAACCCTGTCTTGAAAAAAACAAAAACAAACAAAAAGTAGCATAGTTTTTCTGTGGTGACCTGGAGAAAGCACACTGAATCCTAGAGCAGAACAAGATGCAATCTCAGTGTCTCTAGCTCTAGAGACTTCTCTCCTTTGTCCTTTACATATTCACCCAGATCTCAGCTGGCCCATCAGCAGGAAGTCCGTTAGCACAGGACTAATGTTCTATTGCTGATCATCTCCGTTTTCAGAATTTCCTGTAACATGAGGTGTTGTTTTTGTAATATGAAAGCTGTCTTAGCTTTTAAAAAGCCAAGGAGAAAGAACGTCATTCAGTTCGCTGGACCCTGACCTTCAAAGTGTGAACTAGGGAAAGTTTGGCCCTAGCAGACTGACTGCACAGTGGCCGAGGCAGTCTTAATCACAAGAGGAGCGCGGTGGATCGTCTGTACCCACAGGTCTGTAAGCTCCCACTGACGAGTATTAGCTCGCAAATTAAGTGACTTCTCTATTTGGTTGTCTGAGACTAATAACTGCAAAAACTGAATCTAAGCTAGAGAAAAACAACACAATCGGGTAAAAGGTTTGTTTAAAACATTTTCAAGGCCTGATGGCTTTGGCTGGTACTCCAGTACTAGGCGGTTGTTGTGGGTGGAGCTTGGGGCCTCATGCTGGATCAGGGCTGTCACTGGATCCTAGCTCCCCAGGAAGCAGAGGCCCAAGGATGGGAAGTCCAAGGCTCACCTACCTCCGCGTTTTGAGCATACTTTGCCAGAAGCATGGGCGGACACTTTTGTGGCTTTCTACAATGTCAGAATTTATTAAATGGTAAGTTCACAAACTCTATCAGCTTCTTTGGCTGTGATTTGCCAAGTAGTCCCTTGATTTCTCTCAAAAGCTGGCTGTTGAAGAACAGATTGCTTTATACCAGTCCATGCTACTAATATTAACTTTCAAAGATTAATTTATAAAGATAAATTACCTTTCACACAGTAATTGTATCTGTATATGTACATGGAGTTAAAGAGGCCACAGTGGAGTTCAAGGAGTGTTGTTTTGTTTAAGATTATATATATATATATATATATATATATATGATATATATATGATATACATATAATATATAATATATATGATGAATATTATATATACGTGATTATATATATTTCATATATGATGAATTATATATATGATGAATCATATATATATATATATATATATATATATATATATATATATATAATCAGATGGGTGTGAACCACCATGTGGTTTCTGGGAATTGAACTCAGGACCTCTGGAAGAGCAGTCAGTGCTCTTAACCGCTGAGCCATCTCTCCAGCCCTTTGTTCTGTTTTTTTTTTTTTTTTTTTTTTTTAAGGCCTTCTTGAAGGCAGAGACAGTACACAGATACAGATGTAAGAAGAATGACTACTGGTGATTAAATAAGATTGTATGGACCTGAGCTGGAGTGCTGCTGGAGGAGAGCGGACCTGAGCTGCAATATCATGAACCCCTTTGGGGGCCGGAGGAGATTTTGGGGAAGAGGTGCAGGACCACAGAGTTGAGGTACACAACCAGGTCTGCATGGATGAATGAATAGACGGACTGATACTGAAAGGAAATAAAACTTGAGACCTGTGATTCATGTAATGTATGTCAAATAGCCCAAAGAGTTGTTTGTGAGCTTTGAAACCTGGGGCTGAGAACATAGCAGAACAGACCAGGACATGCCCGGGCAGGCCCGTCACCTCCCTATCTCCCACCCCTCTGACCTAAGTTGAATGTTGACAGGCTGCTGATGTTTAAATGGACCAATCATGTGAAACCGCACCAATTCCTCCCCCAGCCCCACTCCTTTTCTATAAAAACCCCTAGCTTCCAAGCCTCGTGGTCGAATCCACTGTCTCCTGTGTGAAATACGTTTCGACTCGGAGCTCCGCCATTAAAATACCTCGTGTTGTTACATCAAGGTGTTGTGTTCTATTTGTGATTCTTGGGTGCACACCGAATCGGGAGTTGAGTGGGGGTTTCCCCACTAGGTTCTTTCAATACTAAATATAATTGGACAGAGAGGGCTAGGTCAAACACTGGGGACTGAGTTGTACTGTACTGAAGCCCCAAGTACAGCTGGGAATTGCCTGCCTGCCTGTCTCTTGAGGTACATGGCTGTGGTCTTAAGGAAAATTCCCTTGTCTTCCCTGGGTAGGCTGAAGCTTTACCTCAGACTCCAATGTGTTAATGGCTTTTACTCAAGGTACAAAAAGACTCTATACCTCCCTCTTCAACTTTGCTTCCCAAACCTAACACCTGGGAGTGGTAGCTTTAAGGAATCAGGTCCTGTGGGTCCTCTCCTCCTTTGTTGCTGGTCTCCCTGCCTCTAACTCAGGACCCGTGCTGCCTTCTGATGACTCTCCCAGGTCCTCTGAGACCCCTGTCTGTCTCTTCCAGGAATTCTGGTACTAGGTCAGAAATTCCTCTGGGTTTTCCGTCTGTTCCATTGCCTGTGGGATTCAGGGACTGGAAGGGAACCCAAGAATCCTAGCTCCCCCTCCCTCTCTCCCCTTTCTCTAGGCCTGCTTGAGTCACACTCCCCGTGCCCCCCCCCCCCCAGGGTTTCTCTGTGTAGCCCTGGCTGTCCTGGAACTCACTCTGTAGACCAGGCTGGCCTCAAACTTATGATTAAATAAAGTCAACCATAGGTCAAGAGGCAGAGCAAGCAAACAGTTGGCAGGAAGTGAACATAGGATTAGTAACGAAAAACAAAACGAAACATACAAACCAGAGAGTAAGAGTGAGTCAGGAGGATGGATAGAGATGCACAGGAAGTAGAAGGGAGGGGCATTGAGTTTGAAGGACTTTTTTTTGAGACAGCATGAGAGAGATGCATTCCTTCTGGGATGTAGGCTGAGGAGGAAGGACAGCTGGGTGCTTTCTCTGTTTCTCTGAGCTAGCAGGCTTTTAGCCCAGTATATGGTTCCTAAGTCTTCACTGGTAAAATTGAACAATTGAGATTTTTGTTTAAAACACAACATGTTCTAGGACATTTATGTTGACATTGTCTTCTCTGCCATGCTTGAAAAAGCAAAGCTCACATCTGGGCTTTGGCAGTGTTTTGTTTTGTTTTGTTTTCAGAGTCTCTCCATTCCCAGGACCCCGACTGTCACCCTTCTGGGAATGCGTTGGTTCCCTCTAGCAACACTAAATAGTATTATTTTACTAACTCCAGAGATCTGGTATGCACATCACTTCCTCACCTGCATATCCAGGGTGTGGAAAAGGCCTCCCTTAAGGCAGTGAGCTAAGATCAAAGAAATCACCTAGAGGGCTAATGAAAACCTGGTTTCTCCTATGAACTGCCTGACAGAGCCTTTTCACGTATAACAACCTGTGATCTGAATTCAAAGGTGGGAAATCTATGTTTACATACCCAGTCAATGCATCTCCTAATCTCCTCAGACACTAGAAAAATGCTCCCCACACCTGAGAATGGCCTTTAGACTCTTTAAAAGTACCTCATTAAAGTACCCTTTAAACGCTTTAATAAAGGAGGCCTTTAATAATAATAACTAGACCGCAAGCATGTAAAAGATCAGGTTAAATAACAGTGAATTGGAGGAACACTGGGTCAAATCTTGCCCTGATCCATGAATTCTACTGAACACTAACCAGCATGGACCACTAAGGGACATTGAGAATTGAACTGATGTTAAATCACTGGGTGGTGGCTAGCTATTCCTAACCTTAACTCTGAGCCACGATTCCTAACACCTAACTGGGCTGGTTAGTTTTTTGTCAACTTGACACAAGCTAGAGTTAGCCAGTAAAAGGAACCTCGTTGAGAAAATGACCCCATCAGATTGGTCTGTTGACAAGCCTGTGGGATATTTTAATAAATGATTGATGTAGGAGAGCCCAGCTTCCTGTGGGGCTGTGCGATCTCTGTGTTGGGCTCTTGGGTTGTATAAAAAGAAGGCTGAGCAAACCATGGGGAGTAAGTCAGTAAGTAGCATTCCTCCAAGGTCTGTGACTCAGTTACGGCCTCCAGGTTCCTGACTTGAGTTCCTGCTCTGACTTCCCTTTGTACTGGACTGTAAGCTTTAAACTAAAATAAACTTTCTCCTCCACAAGTTGCTTTCGGTCATGGTGTTTAATCACAGAAATAGAAAGCCAACTAGAACACTAACCTTTTGGGATCAGATATTGAAGATGTTGCTGCCAGACCCAGAAGTGCTCACAGACATTGCTGTCGCTAAGGACGAACCTAGAATAAGCATCACAGGTATAGGTCAGTCAATATCTTTCCTTTTAGACTCATTCATCTTTAACTGAATACTCAAGACTAATGGCTTCATCCTTTGTCTTTTTTGTGGAGATGGCTGGCCTTACCTCCCAACCCCTTAAAACCTAGCCACTTCCCTGTGTCTGAAGACACATGGATTTTTACTTATCCTGTCTCCACTTTTAGGATGAGACAGTCTATTCTCCACTGATATTGCTTTCTCTGTTCACCTACGCACAACCCATTTGTGGGGGAAAGTGAGGATGAAGCCTATGAAGATGACCGGGATTCAGACTCCGGAGACCAGCATCAGATGGTCTAACTTTATTGTTCATTGCATGAGCTTATATATAGCTTTTTAGGCAATTAGGGTATGTTTATGTACTCAAGGGTACAACCTGTGTTGTCTAGCCAGATCTGACTGGCTTGTTCATGAGCCTGTAGGGGAAGGTCCAGTCTCCTGGGGAGATTTCCATGAAGCAGAGGAAGCAGACCCCACCCTGGCCTTGGCTCACTACAGGAATTATTTTATTATTATTTTAGGACTGAGTACTTCCAATAAAAGGGATTTGCTGTCGGGCTGTTTATCCCTTATATATCTAATGGCTTGGATTATAAAAATTGCAACTCTACTTCCAACAAGAATAGTAGCACAAATGAAAAGGTTTGCAGGGGAAACAAGATGGAACAGCTTTGACCCTATGCCCTTAAAGAGTCCAGCCACTTGGCCCAAGGTAACAACAGCTCTAAGAGTAGCATTAATGGAGACAATATCTTGATGCAACTGATGTAAGAAAGAAAGAAATGAGGAATTCCATGTATCTGTGATATAGCTATGCTGTAAATTTAGTGTTGTCATATTATTAAGGTGTGTTTGAAATAGTGTTAAGCTAAGCAGGATAGCATGGATGACAATTGATTAGAACGAGATCCCATAGATGATGAACATCATCTTGTAAAAGTCCCACTTGATGGTGTAAATTTAACACACCTAATTGTAAGAGCTGGTTTACTGCTTATCTAAAGCAGAGGCCATCAGGGTTGAAATAGTATTGAGTGCAGTGGCCACCTGCACGGAGTTTTTGCAAGGCTATAACTGCAGTGGCTGCCCTACCACTGTGGCAGCAATGATGGCAGATATGCCTAAGTCTCTTGTAATGATGCAGGGATGGGGCATGGTCAGAGATGCAAGTTTCCCAGTCCAGCCATCAGTGGCATTTACCAAGACCTAGGTCAGTGGTGGTTCTTGGAGAAGCATGGTAGTATCTCCATTCACTGGATCCTAGCAGAGGGAGAGAATACAGTTAATTTTTGAACAGTTTAACTTGGTCTTGAGAGTGTCACTTTGGAGACAGGCCAGAAAGAAAAAGGAGGTCTCACACAGGGATGTGCAGTATGGGCCAACTTGGGCATTGGACACCCATGTGATGTGTGGTTGGCAGTCCAAGAAGCCTCTGAAAAAGGTCTGGTTTGATTTCCTTCCAAGAGGGAGCCATAAAAGGAGCCCTTCTGAATGGGGATGAATGGCCTATAATCTATACAGGACCAGGGGTCGAAGAGGTATGGCAGCCCCAGACTGATTCCAGAGGCCACCAATCATCAGGTTGTGGGTCTTGCTGGAAAAAATAAGGAGGAGAGTCAAACACACTGCAAAATTGTCCTTGGGGGTTGTGGGGTTATGAAGTACTTTAAAAAGATTTGTTTGTTTGTTTGTTTGTGTGTTTAATGCATATGACCTATATATACATATATGACCTATGTATCAGAAGAGGGCATCAGGTTCCATTATAGATGGTCATAAGTCACCATGTGGTTGCTGGGAATTGAACTCAGGACCTCTGGAAGAGCAGTCAATGAGTGCTCTTAACCGCCGAGCCATCTCTCTAGCCCAGTTATGAAGTATTTCAGTGAAGTGGTTTCGTTTTTTAAATTTTTTGTAGAAAGAGGGAAATTTGTCATTAGCGTATGTAGGCCCATTTTCTGTTTTTATATCAAAGGGCACACCCATCATTAACATTGTTATTTTTATAGATGTAATGACCATTTTTTTTTGTATTTTTGGGAGTTGTGTCATGGCAAACATGTAAGAGGAACAGGTATCAATATTTGTATGTACATATTTGAGGCACGTGTGTCAAGTCTATTTGCCACACAGGGCATTTGGCCTCAGGCCACGGGGGCTTACTTTGGGGGCTGGTAGGGTCCCAAGGATAGTAATGGCCCACAAGCAGTGCAAGTTTGTACCAAACGCTTAGATGAGGCTGATGCCAATTGGGGAAACAGCTTGTGTAGGGAAATGGCAGGATTATGGAATCGAGAGTGAGGGCTGCAGCCTGATCTATGAGGAAGGATGCCACCAGGTGCTCATCTTCTCACTGCTAGCACAGGCATCCAGGGGGGTTAGGATGAGATGGTACAGAGTGCATCTCCATCAGGGTCTTCAGTTGAGTCATGGCTAGATGTAAGGGCTCCTCGGGGGCTTTGAGGGAAGATAACGGTTAAGGACTTAGTCATGTTAGTTGTACATTGACTATCACTAAATATGTTCATAGGGTCTGACCAATTTTTGAACAATGAGAGGATGGCAAGCAAGTTTTTTCAAGTGCATGGACCCTGTGAAAGATTGCTTAAATATTATTGGCTTTTTGTTTTCTGGGGGTGGAGGGGAGGGGAGTGAATAATAAACCCAGATGCAGGCTTAGAGGCCTCTGTAAAGTCAACAGCTGCTTTAGGGAAAGGCTTTTTTTGACAGCTGGTGGCATACAGTCATGTCTATCATGGGCAAAACTGAAAAGAGGTTATGTCTTAGGAAATTATTGTCTATTTTTTTGATAGTTTATTAAAACACCTGGGCTGGTGGTGAGAGCTCAGGCACCAGGCCAGAAGGTCCAGGAAAGGTGGCAGTACCATCATTTGGGGAGATCTGCTAAGGATTGTAAGGGTCATTTTTAGCACCTTAAGGGATGTAAGAAAAATACCATCTATAAATGGTGTTATTGTGGGTGCAGGGGAGTGAGCAAGATGAATCCAACAGAGGATCCTGTCAGGTTGAAAAGCTCCGGTAGAGAGGCCTTTGCTGTGGAAAACCAGCGCCTCCCCACCCCCCGGCTCTAGAGTAGGCGTGTTGCAATGCTGGCCTGTTGAAGACCCTCATTGACTATTTTGAGGGCCTTTTTTGCCTCCAAGGCGATCGTGATGAATCCTTTGCCTTTTTTTTTTTAATTTTATTTATGTGTATAAGTATACTGTAGCTGTCCTCAGACACACCAGAAGAGGGTATCAGATCTCACCATGGGGTTGTGAGCCACCATGTTGGGATTTGAACTCAGGACCTTCCAAAGAGCAGTCGGTACTCTTAACCACTGATCCATCTCTCCAGTCCATCTTTTGCCTTTTTAGCCCCTCTAAGAGCTGACAAGGAAGGCTAATTGCCCAGATGTGATAGCTAGGCACACTAGGTCGATCCAGGCCATAGGTGCTAGAGAAGTAGGTATGGCAAAGGTGAACTGAAGCCTTTGAGATTAATTATATTGACTGTGGTGGTGTGACCTACAAATAGCTAAGCCTCCCGCCTTTGTAACTTTTTTGCTGCTAGATACAACCCAGACTTTTGCAAGGTGGTCGTAACAGCAGTAGATCTTGTTGGAGTTGCTCAGGGTTAACACAGCTAACAAGAATATCATCCAGTACGTTGGTGACAGAGCAGTTCTTTACTATAGACCAGAAGGCCTCCCGCACACAGGCCTGGCAGACAGTGGGGCTGGTTTTTATTTCCTGAGGCAGTGCCTTCCACGGATGACACCACATGGGTGTCTGATGATCGATTGCTGGTATGGAGAATGTACATTGCTGCTTATTTTCTTCATGTAAGAGTGTGGACAAGAAACAGTCTTTAATACCTATAGTTAGTCTATAACAGGTCTTTGGTATAGCTGACAATGCAAGGAGGCCTGGCTGCATGAGTAGTTCTTAAATTATGTAAAAATTTAAAAATTTTACAACTTTATGATGCCATAAAATGGTGAATTTTAAGGGCTTGTTGAGGGTTCTATATGCCCTACTTGTAATTTTCTTTTTACAAGCTTTAATAATTTAGTATATTTGTCGCCCCCTACAGGCCCCTCTGACGCCTACTGGGGCACCAGAGTTTTAAGTGAGTTTGAGGAGGGAACTGGAACCTTGTGTCAGCAACAGCTGCTAGAATTGGGGGCGCTGTGTATCCAGTTTATCCTGGATTATGTAGTCATCATTAAAAGACCTTATTGTCTGTTGTAATCATGGCATCTGTGTCCTCAAGTACATCTCTGTCCCATAAGTTATTTGGCAGGTTTAGTAAGACCAAAGGCCATATGGCTCCTTGGTTACTATCATTATCTTGCCAGGTTATGGGCCAGGCAGTCTGCCAGGAAGCAGTCAAGCCACTGACGCCTTTTACGTGAGGCCTGTGACGGAGCTTTTAAGGAGGCAATTTGTTTTGCCCCTTTGCCCAAGATACCTCCAAATATAGTGCCTTTCAATTTAAGCCTCATGGGGCCTGATTTTAACCCTATGGGAATAGTCCACGATAGGGCTCACCTTTTGTTTTCCCTTACTGTGAGTGCTGGAGACTACTCTGTTGGGAGATTAATGGCCGACCATTTTTAGTTTTCTCAGATTGACAATCCTTTTCCCAATGAAACCTTTTTTACATTTAGGGGATACTGAGGCTGACCTCTTTTTTTTTTCTTTCTGATTTTTATTGGGGGATCACCTAGAAAAATGGCCTCGGTCACCCCCCCACCACCCCACCCCCGGCAGCCCCAGCGCCCTTTTCTTTATTAGTGCCATCCTTGGCTTGCAAACGGACACCGAAAGCCACTGCCAAGCTTTCAGCATTGCCTGAGCAAATGCCTGTGTCTTTGGTAGCATTTTTCTGGTCCTCCAGCTCTCTATTCCTTATGGGAGTGACTGCTTTGTGAGCTTCCGAGCTTCCGTAGTGGCTCCTTACCAAATCTATTCCTAAGCAAGGGCCTCTGTCTCGGCACGATGGCTTATGTGGTGGTTGACTGCTGTACGAAGGAAGCAACAGCAGCAAAGGATTCGGCGGGCAGGCTTTTGTTTAATCTATAAAGAGGCACGGTCGCTCCTTTTGTTACCCTTTTCACAGCTCATGACACATAGCCTCACCTGAACCAAATGATTAGGAGGGCCCCCATTTGTACTGGAGAAGCACAGTTCCCTCACCCTGCAAGGAATCTGGTGGCAGCTGGATGCCCCGATTTAAACTGTCATTACCCGGCACCACCCCCTTGTTATAGAACGGCACCTTCCATTGCAGGAATTGGGCCCCAAGTAGGATAGCTCCCATATTGGTTTTCTAATCGTGAGGGGTGTTCAAAGTGGCGCCATGGACTCAAATATTTGTTCCACAAAGGGAGAATGTGGCCCCCTCTCTGCCACAGCTTTCCTAAACTTTTGTGATGTCTCTAGAAAGTAGGGCTCCTCTGTACGTATGTACGCACGCTGCTGTGGCGGATGGTTTCCCCCTTGCGTTGGGTGGAGGACTATGGGAAATGCAGGTGCAAGAGATTTCTGTGAAGACAGAGGAAGCAGCCACCACCCTGGCCTTGGCTCACTGGTATTCAGGAACCTTGTCAGACCATATACTGTAGAGTGGGATCAGGACTCTTCTAGGAGTCGCAGGAGCCTGGGGTGCTTTGCCCCCGTCCATCTTCTTCCTCCACCAGGTTTATCTCCACAGCCCCCACACCCATATGCAGATTCTTCTCACCTCATGCCTCTTTTTCCGCGCTCGCAGTGTATCAATCCCATGATCTGGGACACTGAGAATTTCTTGAGGACCATAACATCATTCTCCTATAAAAACTCCTCTAAAGATCATTGTCCTGGTTAGGGTTGCTGTTGCTGTGACGAAGCACCGTGGCCAAAAGCAAGTTGAGGAGGAAAGGAAGTATTTGGCTTATACTTCTGTTCATCATCAAAGTCAGGACAGGAACCCAAACAGGGCAGGATCCTGGAGGCAGGAACTGAGGTGGAGGCCAGGGAGGGGTGCTGCTTACTGGCTTGTTTCCTCTGGCTTACTCAGTCTGCTTTAAAAAAGAGCCTAGAATCACTAGCCCAGGGGTAGCCCACCTATTATAGGCTGAGCCCTCGCCTATCCATCACTAATTAAGAAAATGCCTTATAGGCTTGCCTATAGCTAGAGGCATTTTCTTAGTTGAAGTTCATCCTCACGGGTGACCTTAGCTTGTGTCAAGTTGACATGAAACTGTCCAACATAATCATCAACTTTGCCAGCTGGTACAAGATCCCTTTCCCTGTCAGAGCATTGTAGAGTTTCCAACTAACCAAGAACAAACCTTTCAATTCCAGCCTCCTCTACAATATACCCACTCTGGCTTTCAACCATGCTCTGCCACACCTGGGCGTACTTGCCTGAAGCAGGGAAAGACTTGAATTCTTCCTTAGAAGACACACCAGCCAAGCCAATGTGATCATTGACCAGATGTCCTGAGAGAATGAATCCTTTTGCTGGGTCACAATGTTTTATTTTAAAAATATTCCTTAATTTTTTTTTTTTTTTTGATGGTGGTGGTGGAGGAGGAGGAGGAGGTTGTGGGGGATGTGGTGGTGGTGGTGGTGGCAGTGGTGGTGTGTGTGTGTGCGTGTGTGTGTGTGTGTGTGTGTGTGTGTGTGCATAGGTAAACTCATGCCATGGAACATGTGTGGACGTCAGAGGAACTTTCTGAAGCTGGTTTTTTTCCTTCCACTGTGGGCTTCAGGAATTGAATTCAGGTTTGTGCAGCAAGTATTTTTACCCCTGAGCCATTTCATTGGCCTGGAATAATTTTTACACTGGACCAGAGTATGACAGCTTGCTGAATTCCTTCTGGTGGGTTAATTTTGAATGTCAGGGCTCGCAGGCTGGCGTTCCTGTGCCCTTGATGCCGGGAGTACTTTAAAAACCCACCCTCTGACTGGTCTACTCTTTCCCACAGTGCCAGTGTTTTAAAAACCTGTTGCTTATGACACAGCCAATCAAATTGCCTTTGTTTGTCATCTGCTCTTGCTGCATATGTGTCTTTACTGATCTTCAGCTTTGATTCTCCTACTGTCTTCTTGACACAGGTCTTGCCGTCTAGCCTAGCCTTCCTTTGAACCCTATATCTTTCTGCCTCAGTTTCTCAAGTAGTTGGATGACAGGGGTATTGGCTTCTTTTCTGCTGCTCTGATAGAACACCCCAAGAAATCAACTTAAGAAATAAAGGAGCCGGGCGTGGTGGTGCACGCCTTTAATCCCAGCACTCGGGAGGCAGAGGCAGGCGGATTTCTGAGTTCGAGGCCTGGTCTACAAAGTGAGTTCCAGGTCAGCCAGGGCTATACAGAGAAACCCTGTCTCGAAAAACCAAAAAAAAAAAAAAAAAAAAAAAGGGTTTATTTTGACTTACAGTCCAGGACCAGAACAGTCATTGATTATAGGAAGGCATGTCTGTAGGAAGATGAGGTAGTCAGGAAGGAGAGAGAAGAGGGAGCAGGACCAGGTTATAAAAATGATATACTTTCCCCAGCAAGGTCCTTCCTCATCCCCACCCCCACCCCAGACAGGGTTTTGCTATATAGCCTGGCTATCTGGGAACTCACTATGTAGACCATGCTGCCCTTGAACTCACAGAGATCTGCTTGCCTCTGCCTCCCTGGTACTGGGATCCTGTGCCACCACCACACAGCAAGGCTCTATCTTCTAATATTTCTATAACCTATTGAACAGCACCTCTAGCTGGAGACCAAATGTTCAAACACATAACCCTATGGGAGACATTTTGTGTTTAAACCATGACCTTTAGCCTCCTAATGGTTTTTCCAGTCTTACTTTTCTTAGGTAATTATAGTTGTTACCCCTGTCTACCATCATACTAGTTATACCACTTAGAGACCTGAGAACAAAAGCCGTTTCCTATGTCAGTGAAATCATTGGGGTTCCCAATCATGTAGGTAGGCAAATCAGATATTTGTAGCTTGGGAACAAGTTAGTCTCTGTAGCGTATATGCGTTGTTAATGCCTTGGCCCCAGTTCAAACCAAATGAATCACACTGGAGCCAGGCACCAGTATTTTGAAAGAGCTTCCCAGACGATTTTTTATGTGGCCAAGATGGCAAAGTGATGACTTATATCCTGTCAGCATCTTGCTACTATTTGGCTCAGGGATCAGTTTTTCTTAGTCGTTTGGATACAGAACATAATGGTGGGGCATATCTGGGGGCTTGCTCTCACCTGTGAAGTTCCAGGATCTGTGTTTGTTGAATGGCTGCACCTGGGATACAAATATTTTCATGTCCTTTGCCCATTTCGAGAAAGGTGTCTTTTTCACTAGTTTAATAATCATGCTCCTTCCATGTCCCTGATCATCCAGCCAAACCAGTGGCTACAGCCATGAATAAGTATGTAACCATATATTTGGCCATTTTTCCTGTCACTGGGCAAAATGTATGTCTATGTGAAGTGCCTGGGATTCTGCGCACTGTGCTGGTTTCTCTTTACCAGAGCCTTTGAGGGCCGTTCTGGGAAAGTGCTATAACCTAACCGCCCACGTCTGGATCATTCCTGCCTAGAGTGGAGAACCAGCAGTGAACCAGGCCCTAGCATTCTCTCTCTCTCTCTCTTTTTTTTTTTTTGCATTCTTTTCTTCTACCAGTCATAGAGCATCTTCCATGAAGTTATAGATGCTTGCCTGTGTACAGAAAGCCTTGTAACATAAGTGAGGAGCATGGACATTTAGACAGGTTTATGTAAGTAGTTTGTATCCTTACGACCTGTTCTGGCCTGATCACATAATATGCTGCCTCCATTTTATAATGGACAGTTTCTGTGTGCGTCTGACTTTATGGCCTTCTGGGCCTTATGATTCAAACACATGCCATTGCATTCCATGGGAAAACACTGTGGCTCCCGGGGTACATTGGTATGTCCTTCTGGAAACATTGTCTTGGGTAACTGTGATGGATTTCTTTTTCCTCAATTAAATCATTTGAAGTGGGAACGATCCACTTTTAATCTGTATCTTTTGAAGGTGGGAAGATCGACCTTTAATCTGGGCCACACCTTCTGCTGGAAGCCTACATAAAGAAATGGAAAAAGGAAGATTGCTTTCGCTTGGCTTGACTTTCCTCTCCATTGCTGACAAGCCCATTCCTTCACTGGCATCAGAGATTACATCTTAAAGATTTTAGCATATACTGAAGATACTCAACTGAGATATTCAGCCTTGTGGACTGAACAACATTCTGATACTAGATTCTTGGAATTTCCGTTGGCAGACAGTCATTGTTTGGATTAGCTAAACCACAGCCTGTAGGCCACTCTAACACATCCCCTTTCTATATCTAAATTTAGATGCATTCTACCAGTTCTGCTCCTTTAGAGCAGTGGTTCTCAACCTGTGGGTCCCAACCCCTTTGGGAGTCAAATGACCCTTTCACAGTGGTGGCATATTAGATATCCTGCTTCTCAGATTTTTATATTACAGGTCATAACAACAGCAAAATCACAGCTATGAAGTAGCAAGAGAGGCCAGAGAAACATGTAGGTACCTATATGGAGAGCAGAGCAGGGCAGCCCAGCGTGCAGAGAAACGAGGGACAAATGGTTAGGAAGCAGGTAGAGAGAAGTGACAGCTGAGGAATGGACCCTAGAATTTGTCATTAAATTCTGTGGGTGGCAGAAGCCTGCAGAAACAAACGCTGTGTATATAACTTAAGAGAAGACACTACATGGAGTAGCAGAGAGATGCACCAGCCAGTGCAGAGAGAATGTCAAGTGGATGAGGCTACAAACCCCCAAAGCCTGGCTTCAGCAATTTACTTCCTCCTCCTTTAAGGCTCTGTCTCCTAAAGATTCCATAGCCCCTCTAATCAGCGCCACCCACTGAGAACCAAGTGTTCAAATACACCAGCCTACGGGAACACTTCTCATCCCAACCACCACACGATCACCGTTTGTTTTCTTATTTATTTATTTATTTATTTATTTGAAACAGGGTCTTACTGTATAGCCCTAGCCCACCTGAAACTCATCATGTACACCACGCTGTCTTCAAACTCACAAAGATCCATCCGCCTCTGCCTCCCCAGTGACAGAATTAAAGGTGTGTACCATCATGCCTGGCCCGACAGGATTGTTTTAAATTGTATGTTTATTCTCCTTTGTTAGAGATTATTTGAGGCAGTTTCTAGTAGGGCTACAATAAAAATGAAAATGTAGAAGGGTCAGGGAACCTTAAAATGCCACTGTGTGCATGGACCACGGAAATGAGGTAGAGCATGTGTTAATTCCAGAGATGGGAGGAGAGGGCCACTGACCCAAGCCATCATGTCTATATTAAGTAAAGTAAGCTTTTTATTCACGTATGCAGGCTGCCTCCCCCTAAGGCAGGGTCCCAGTGGTCAGCCATGAATGTGTAGAAGACAAGACTTATATGGTATAGGGGTTTTCAAAGTGGAGGAATTGGTGGGTAAAATAGTCAGGGTTACTGGAGCAGAGCAAATAACTGAGTCTTAAGGACCTCTTGAGACAAAGTCATGGTTGTAAGGTGGGCACAGGCATAACAAGGTAGTCACAGGTGGCCGTATAACCTTTTGAAACAAAGGTAGCATTGCAAGGTAGTTGTAAACACCATTCTGAAGTTATTTATAACTTAATATTTATATGCTATTCCTGAAGCAGGCAGTACACAGCTATTTGTAGTTAAGGTTACAGATGGGGATAGCCCAATCCTTGAGAAACAAACAGCGGTTTGATTATAAACAGGAATAAACCCAGTGTATATTTACTATAAGGTGGCTTTTAAGACTAAGAGGGAGGCAGGCTAGTTCTTCACATGTAGCTAGTACCCAGGCAACATAAGCTTTTGCTAGCTGGACAGCTATATCTGTTGGCATCAAAAGACCTGTTTTGCAGATCCCTCCAAACCCAGAATGTCACACATAGGTATCATCATGTGTTGCTATGGCTACCACAAAGAGCCCACTTCCCACACTCACCTACAAACAGATTACATCACAGCATATATAAAAGGCAGACCTTTCCCCACTTTCTCCCCTTTTTTTCTTTTCCCCTTTGTCTTTCTCTTTGTCCCCAGTGAAACCTTTTACGTGTGAAACTGCTTTGGCCTGGTGTGCTAAGTTCAGATATGAGATGCTATTCTAACACATCAATATCTGCCGCAACATTTCTCTAAACAACAACATTAGAAATGACTTTTTAGGTACCTGTCACTAAGTTTGACAACTTGAGTCTGAGCCCCATGGGTCCACATGTTCTAAAGAGAGAACCAGGGCTGGTGGGTTGACTTCTGACCTCCACATGGAGACACACGCACACACACATACACTAACTAACTAGCTCTATAGCTAACTAACTAACTAACTAACTAACTGCCTTAAAATATCTTATGAAAATTGTTAAAAGCTGACTCCCCCATGTCTGCATTCACTGTTGATTTTAATAGGGGTTAAATAATAACAGGGTCTCCATTTTCCCTGTTCAGCTTCCAGACTTGTTTCCAAAGTCTTGGTATTGTTACTTGTATTTGTCAGGTGAAATAAGATTTATGTTCCTATTGTCAGTTTTCCAAACCAACAGATCACAAATACCTCCTGAGAACCAGGTCGACTTGACTTGAACAATGAGGCTTTCCAGGGCTTTCAGAAACTGGCTGACCACAAAGACGTTAAAAACTAACAATGTATTTATGCTAAACAGTAACCAGCAAAGTTCCGCTTTGGTTAGGCTGTGCATGCTTGCAAAGGTCACTACAGAGCTCTGTAAGATTCTCCCTGCTGTGTAGCTAGGGCTCGCTTGCTAACTCCTCGTTGTCGAGTAAGGGTTGCTTGGGTGTTAATTAAAATTCTTGCCCTGAAATTTGTGGTCTCCAGGAATGTTTGGATCTTAGACTCTACCCCACGGTCCTCCCAGCATCTCAGCCCTGTAGAGGATGTTAAACCCTGCCTCCGCTATCAAAAACCAAATCAAAGCCGGGCGTGGTGGCGCACGCCTTTAATCCCAGCACTCGGGAGGCAGAGGCAGGTGGATTTCTGAGTTCGAGGCCAGCCTGGTCTACAAAGTGAGTTCCAGGACAGCCAGGGCTATACAGAGAAACCCTGTCTCGAAAAACCAAAAAAAAAAAAAAAAAAAAAAAAATCAAACCGATTGATTGCCCAAACCACAACGCAGAGCAAGGAGAACCTAGGTGCTTTGTTATTTCGGGATGGCCTCTCACTACATTGCCCAAGCAATGGGCACCTTCTTGGGCACCTTCTTGGGCACCTGGATCAGGTGACTGATCCTCCTCCACTGCCTGATTGATCACCCAGCTCACAGCATATTTTAAGATACCAGTTGGAAAGAATTTTACTGCTTCATCTGGGACCCCTTTGCTTTTTTGTGGCAAACTCTCATGGATGTCCTTGTCATTATAATGAAGTCCGTGGGCTGAGAATGTAGCTAAGGCAAGGTGTAAACATATAGTACACCCATAGTCTTGAGTTCAATCTCCTATGCTACAGAAAACCAGGGGTCATAAGTTCAAAGTCATTCTCAGCTATGGACTGAGTTCAAATTTGTTCCAGGAGTCTCTGCCTCAACAAACAAACAAACTAACAAACAATCCACAAACAAAAATGTCTTCTTTTGGAGTTTGCATTTTTTCTCTAGTGACATACAATCTATTCATATCTATTCATACACTGGGGATGGAGCTTGAAGGTCTGTGGGGTTTTCTTCTTTGCTTTGCTTCGTGCTTATCACTGTGGAGGTATAGGGTCAGGAAGCCAGCTTCACAGTCATCTGCCACCACAGCTGGTTTATGGTGTGGGATCACGAACTAAATTTACTCAGGGCAAACACGCTGTCTCACAATGAAATGAGCAGAGATGTCATTGTTCATAGAGGGTGACTAAGTCTGAGTCAAGCGACAGCCTCCTACTCCTGCATGGTAATAGTTGTGCTTTTTTTTTTTTTTTTTTTTTCCAAACCCTCTCAACCATGCCGAGTGGGAACCTTAAAACAATACATGAACATAGAAATGTGCATAGGCTGTGTATATGTATAGCATTCTGTGTTTCTTGGTTAAGATTTTGTGAATCTGCCTTGAATGCATCTTGGAGGTGTTACCAGAAAGAGGTTCAAAACACTCAGAAGAAACGATTCTAGCAAGGTTTATTTTAACAAGGTGTCTAGTGTATATTTGTAATCCCAGCACTCAGGAAGCTGAGGCAAAAGGATTACCTGGGCTACATAGTAAGGCTGTGTCTCATTAAAAAAAATAATAAATTGGAGGTGGGTGAGAGAGGACTTAGCTGTTAGTCAATGAAGAACTACCCACATTCTTGAACCAGGTGTTCTCCCATCTACCTGGCCTTCAAGCATCCAGTACTAATGGGCTGTCATCATTAGCAGCCAATGAGATAGGTTTCTACCTTGTGGCTCACCACCCACCAGAGGTTGTGGAAAAGGAAGGATGGGGGTTGGGGGGAAGTGAATCTGTTCAGAAAGGTTTTTTGGACAACGCCCTTCTGTGTTGTCTGGAAATCTGCTGAGTTCCAGTTTATTTCATGGGTTAGCAGTTGATCCACTCGCAAATGCTTCCCGGATACAGCAGCAGTCCAGTTTGGTAGAGTCAGGATAGCAAATACAAATCAGCACGAGAGACCAGCCTGTCTCAGGGAAGCAAAGTTCAAGCCTAGCTCAGGCCCTGTCACTGTCTGTGGAGTTCCCCTCGCCCCCAAGACAGGGTTTCTCTGTGTAGCCCTGGCTGTCCTGGAACTCACTCTGTAGACCAGGCTGGCCTCGAACTCAGGAATCCATCCACCTCTGCCTCCCAAGTGCTGGGATTAAAGGCTTTGGTGTGTTTCTCTCTGCGCAGTGACAACAAATGCTTCTCAGTGTAAGGCGGGCCAACACATGTGTGTTGTTAGCAAAGAATCCTTCATCACGCGTCCTCTCACATGCTCGCTTTAGTAGAACATCCTCTCTCCCATGTCTGCTTCAGTGAAACACTCCTTCACGAGTCTGCCTTAGTCTTTCACCTGTGTGCACTTCAGGAAAACACTCTTTCACGTGTTTGCCCCAGCAAAGCATGATATACCACAACTGACTCTCCAAAGACCCCTTAAGTTTCCACTTCAGGGGCCCTATTTTCTTTTTTTGTTTGTTTGTTTGTTTTGTTTTGTTTTGTTTTTTGTTTTGTTGTTGTTTTTTTTGTTTTTGTTTTTGTTTTTCGAGACAGGGTTTCTCTGTATAGCTCTGGCTGTCCTGGAGCTCACTTTGTAGACCAGGCTGGCCTCGAACTCAGAAATCCGCCTGCCTCTGCCTCCCGAGTGCTGGGATTAAAGGCATGCGCCACCATGCCCGGCTAGGGGCTCTATTTTCACATGCACATGTTCCATACCAGCTCCCCTGATTAAGCCTGCCATCATGACCTTGTCTGCCATTGTCTCCATCCCCACTCAGGGGCAACCATTTTTCACCTTCTATCACCAATATATCTCTTGTATGAGGTCTGTTGTATGGTGTGATTTTTGTGGTTTTCATTGCCCCCAATTACTAAGATAGTCTTTCACTTCAAAACCCTGTCATTCATTAGTGGCGAAGACTACATTCTGCTCTTCTAGAGGACCGTAGTTCAGTTCCTAGTACCTACACAAGGCAGTTCATAACCACCCAAACCTCCAACCTCAGGGCATCTGATACCATCTTCTGAACTTTGAGAGCATCTGCACTCATATATGCATATGACCACCACCACCACCCCGCCACATATAGAAATAATAAAAAATAAAATATTTTTGTTTTTTTTTTTTTTTTTAAATTATTTTCAGGTTGGATGTAGTGGCACAAACTTTTTTTTTTTTTAAAGATTTATTTATTATTATATGTAAGTACACTGTAGCTGTCTTCAGACACTCCAGAAGAGGGCGCCAGATCTCGTTACAGATGGTTGTGAGCCACCATGTGGTTGCTGGGATTTGAACTCTGGACCTTCGGAAGAGCAGTTGGGTGCTCTTACCCACTGAGCCATCTCACCAGCCCGGTTTGTTTGTTTTAAGACAGGGTTTCTCTATGTAGTTCTGGCTGTCCTAGAACTCTATGGCTGGCCCCTAACTCAGAGATCTAACTGCTTCTACCTCCTGAGTTTTGGTAGTGCTGGGATTAAAGGTGTGCACCACTGTGGTCCAACAATAAAATAAATCTTTATAAAATAAGAGATTGGAGTGATGAAAAGACTTGAGAAGAAAAGATCAGCAGCCCAAATAAATCATCACGGCCAAATTTTAAAAAGCAAGCAATTCATTAAAGCAAGCTTTTTATTTCATGTTCATGGGCTGCCTCCCCCTTGAGGCATGGTTCAAGATGTCAGCCTTGGACATGTGTAAAATGAGGGCTTGTATAGGTCCAGGGGTAGGGATTTCCAAACAGGAGATTTGATAGGCAAGTAGGTGGAATTATAGAAGCACAACACAACAAGGTGATCATAGCAACTGGTGGTTATAACAGACAAAGGTCGGGTTGCACAATGGTTATAACAACCTTTTGAAACAAAGACATTGTTGCTCTTTCCTAAGACGGAGGCAGGCTGGTTCATCAATGTCTCAGGAGATGGGAACACTGCTGTTCTTCCAGAAGAACTGGGTTAAAAACCCCATTACCCACATAGTGGCCTCCAAACATCTGTAACTCCAGTCTCAGGGGATCCCAGACTCTCTTCCAGCATCCATGGACACCAGGCAAATGCAGAATCATAAAAATGTATGCAGAAAAATATACCTATCGATATAAAAAGTATTTTAAAAGATAAATAATGTAAAAAAGGTGGAAGAGATGATATCATTCTTTCAGTAATATGTTCACCTTATAGCTAAACATATATTGTGATGCTAAGCATTATAAAACACTTTTCACATTTTTATTTTTTACCCCCACTGGCATGGTGACATGTATTTGTAATCCCAAAACTTAGAAGGTGAAGGCAGGAGAATCAGAAGTCTAAGGACATCTTCAGCTACATAGGGAGTTTGAGACCATCTTGGGCTATGTGACTTGTTTATGCTTGATACTTTCAGGAATGGTTCCTTGTAGTGACCAAACGCGCTGTCTTCCTTACATATAATCTTCAGACAACGTTTGGTAAAGTCTCTCCTGTTGGTAAACAGTACAGTCTTTGAAGTGAGTTTACAGGTTGTGTAACTGAAAGTTAAGTACAGAAGTTTCCTTTTTAGAGGACTGAGAGAACAGCAGAGTTACAGTGTTTGGAGAGACCTCTTGCCTTGGAAACAGGTAGCTGAGTGTGAACTAGAGGGTCTTTGAAATCTTGCTCTTTGGGGAAGGGAGAGAACAGCAAAGTAAAAGGTAAAGATTGGGCTCAGCCAAATAATTAGCATCTAGCGCTGTAAGGGGGCGGGGTGGGGGGATGGGCGGGATAGCTTAAGAGCGGGGTGTGGTGGTGCTAAGACCCAGGAGAGGTGTGCCTATGCTGACAAGAGTGTTGCCACGATAAGTAAAGGCAAACATTTTCTTTGGCACCTTGTCCAACTCAGAAACTCCAGCTACAGTCATTCATAGGTGAAGTCAATACATGTTAGCTTGAAATTGGCCGAGTGAGGTTGAGAAGAGTAAAATCTATGCGTGGTGCTTTAGCAGTGTTTGTGTACAAAGGGAATTAAAGTGCAAGACTTCCTAAAGCTGAGTTCTCCATAACTGATCATTCGTCTTGCTTTCTGTAAAGAAGCAAACACATAGAAGCATCATTCTGTCATCCATAAGGCTTTGTTTCTACAGATTTCTGGATTCTGCACAAAGGAGCTTCCAGAACATTGAAACCTGAAGGCAAATGTATTCTAAGATTTTTAAAGTCAGTCAGAGGAAGGATATATGACCACACAATGCCATCCCAGTCAGGAACAGATTACATACATAACGGTGGTCCTTAAAGTTAGATTATCCGAGATGCTCTGGTTATCTTGCTTATGTGGTTGATTATAAGTGTGCTTTACTTAAGCAATCGATGCTTTGTAGGTTTGTGGAAGTAGATTATTTTTCTACAATTGAGTCAATGCCAACCAAGTTTTCTATTTAAATGAATAGCAATAATAATTCACCTTTGTTTTGTTTTGTTTTTGAGACCGGGTTTCTCTTGGCTGTCCTGGAACTTGGTCTATAGACCAGGCTGGCCTTGAACTCACAGAGATTTACCAGCCACTGCCTCCAGGGTGTTGGGATTAAAGGCATGCACCAGGAACTGCACCTGGCTTTTTTTTTTGTTTGTTTGTTTGTTTTATAGACAAAATCTCACTATGTATCCTAATTATTTTAGAAATTAGTATGTAGAACTCAGACTCATAGAGATCTGACTCCCTCTGCTTGCTACGTGCTGAAATTAAAGGTATATGGCGCCATGCTCAGTCTAAACATTTACTCTTACAAATATTTGCATTTGTGTTTCAAGTAATTTTTATTTTTAAATCCTGAACTGAGTATCCAGTTCTAAAACAGTTCTTCCTTATCACAGCTTGGTGACTCCTGCCCATATAGAATCAGATCTGATCCTAGATGATGGGATAAGATAAATGATGGGATAAGGTAGAAAAGACAGTAATGTTTGAGGGCAGATGATAAACTGTACCTGTAGCTTCTGCATTCTCTTAGATCACTTGCCCAGTACAAAGCGAGCCACCCTGTGAAGATGGATGATCAGGGATCCCAGTGGAGACGTCACTGGAAAGGGTAAGTGACTCCTTGTTTTGTGACTTCTCCTGAGGAGATGTGAATGAATGTCCACTCATCTTAGATAGTGCCCCATCAATAGACTGAAAAAAAATTACTGCATCCAAGTCCAGCTTGATGGAATAGTAAGTTCACTATGGTTATTTACAGCAGTGTGGGTGAGGAGTTATAGGAGTATGGGCAATTCAAGAGTAACTAACCCACCAAAAGCCCACCCCAGAATGAGTGACAACTCATAAAAGCTGTATCCCTGCCATTCCCTACACAGCTCGTAGGCAGGTGGGCTGATGGGAGAGTCTTTTTTTTTTTCCCCTCAGCAACTGCTTAGGGCTTTTATAACTTGGGGTGGGGGGTGGGGGGAAGGGCCTTGTGAGTCATGTAAGTTTCAGGAACTCTCTGGACCTTGTAAGCTGTATGACTTTCCCTCCTCTCTATAAAGGGAGGAAGATGTGTCATGATAGGGAATATGTGAGTTTAGATGAAATACCTACACAACACGATCCTTCTCTTTGTTCTTATATTCTTTATGCCTTTTCCCTGCAATGTTCCTTGATCCTAGGAGGTATTGATATAGATGCCTGTTAATTCCATTCATGGCTGAGTACTGGGCCATGATGCCAGAACAATAGTCACTTATTCTTAGAATATTGAGCAGTTATGAGTCTTTTTTTTTTCAGTATATTTTTCACTGAAAAAAAAAGGAAAGAAAGAAAGAGAAAAGAAGTTTCCTTGCCATGACCAACTAAGGATAACAGCAGTAATAATCTATGGGCACAAACATAAATGTTTCAAAAGCTATTTAAAAGGCATATTATTCCTATCCATTTAACAAAAGACTGGCAGTCGCTTCCCCAATGTGGTTTCTTGTTGAAAGCCCATTAAGAGAAAACCATTTCCTTCTGCTCGAAAGAATGAATCTACTGCAGGGGCTGTCATGCCCTGTCTCCTCCTTAAAGAGTTGATCCAGTTGGGTAGGTTAATCACCTGGTCAAGAGCCCACCTCAGAAAGACTGATCCTCCGGGAGTCAAGCTAAGGGGACTGATTCTCCTGGAGTCAAGCTAAAGGAACCATACTTTCTTTACCCCAAGACAATACCCACAGTATGGCTGTTAATGGAGCTGCAGCCAAGTTAAGCCTGCCTGCTTTTCTGAATCACTCAGAAAATCACAGCTCTCCCTTGTCCTTCTTTTCTGTCTCTTTCAGATGCTGGCCAGAGCTGAGGAAAGCTTTCTCTGGCGTTTGTACTCTTCCTTGGAAGCCATTCTGCCCACATTGTGGCTGACCATCATGCTGGCTTAATTCCAACCACATGCCCTTCCTTTCCTCTTCCTTTTCATCATCTCCTTTACTTGGGAAGCTGTGGATTTACAGCTGCCCTGTGTTTTAGGTTTTTTTTTCTTCTTTACTTTAATAAAATTGCCCTTGTGATTCTCTTGAGGCAGTTCTTGATTTCTTTTATTAAAGAGACTAAGAATCCCAAGAGGGGACCCTAGTTCCCCTGGTAACGTGTGATAGCTCAGGTGGGGCTCCACGACATTTCCATGGACACTGTGATCTTCCCTGACATTTATATTATAGCATCAAACATGGGCTATTTCCTGGAGTACAGATTTAAAATTCAATCCAAAAGTAGTTGGTTAAATGAGAATAATTGAGCCACTATCCCCCTAGAGAGCACATCCTGACTGACATGTAGACAGGATTATGGTGCTAGTTTGTCTTAGTTAAAGTTTTTATTGCTATGAAGAGACACCATGACCACAGCAACTCTTATAAAGGAAAACATTTAATTGGGGTTAGCTAATAGTTCAGAGGTTTAGTCCAATATCATCATGGTGGGCAGCATGGCGGCCCATGGAGAGATAGCTTAGAGTTCTACATCTGGATCCTCAGGCAACAGGAAGTGAGAGAGAGCCACTGGGCCTTTAACTAAGACAAACTAGCACCATAAACCAGAAACCTCAAAGCCACCCCCAGGGATAGTGAGTCTTCCTCCAACAAGGTCACATCCTCTCCAACAAGACCACACCTCACCCCTTAATAGTGCCACTCTCTACAGGCGTACAGGGGCCATTCTCATTCAAACTTACACATAGTTCTTCCCAGAAGGCTTTGTAATGCCTTTCAACATTACAAATCCAGTCAGCAAGAATTGTTGTAGCCTGAATTCTCCATTTTCTGCAGCTAGAATATGTTCTGCAGCTACTAGTGTCTTTTCCAATAAGAATTTACCATTGAGTTCTGGTCTGCAGTTAACAATAGTGACAATAGTTTTACTGTTTATGTGTCCTTGGAGGGGCATCCCCAGCCAACAACTCAAAGAGACGTAATCTGCCCTGGACACTAGATCACTAGATTTTCACCAAATAACCCCATAGCTTAGTGCATTTTCCCATGCGTGAAATTTTATTTAAACTCCTGTCTTTTCTGTTCTTTCTAATGCTTTTACAAATCTTTAAGACACTCAAAGTTTTGTTCTCTCTCTCTCTCTCTCTCTCTCTCTCTCTCTCTCTCTCTCTCTGTGTGTGTGTAGCAAGGTTGACACTCAATTAAAACATGTCCTCACTTGTATTGGCTGTTTCATTAAAAGCACACGATTAGGTACAGTGGGGTGTGTTGGTCTTAGGTACAGTGGTGTGTGTTGGAGACAACACCCCATCTAATATGACTCTACACTCCAATTACTTCCTGTGAGCTATCTGGCTTCTTCATCCTAGGGTGCTGCTGCTGCTATGGGCTTGCTATGCACCCCTTCACTCACATTGGTTTCCGTGGGCCCGCATTATCCTGCCTGAGCTTGAGCCTAACAGAGAGCAGACAATTCAAGCCAGCAGCATGGCCTTTCCCTGTCTGGTAGCCACTGTGGATGTTGAAAGGATTGTAGGTTGGGTAAACAATCTTCACCCCTAATATACTTTGTGTGATGGTTTGTATATTCTTGGGCCAGGGAGTGGTACCATTGGAAGTGTGGCCTTGTTGGAATAGGTGTGACTTGGTTGGAGTAGGTGTGTCACTGTGGGTGTGGGCTTAAGACCCTCACCCTAGTTGCCTGGAAGTCAGTCTTCCACTAGCAACCTTTGGATGAAGACATAGCACTCTCAGCTCTGCCTGCGCCATGCTTCCACCTTGATGATAATGAACTAAACCTCTGAACCTGTGAGCCAGTCGCAATTAAATGCTGTTTTTTATAAGACTGGCTTTGGTCATGGTGTCTGTTCACAGCAGTAAAACCCTACCTAAGACTCTTTGTTATGTATACTGCATACTCTGGAGGTACACCTGCTCACACCAGGACAAGCTCAAGCTATTCCTCCTACATCCCTTTCTCATAGACAGCTTCTGGGAACTGTTGCTCAGGTTTCAATGTAGCCTGGAATCTCATTAGCATAGTATTTGCCATTCTGTCACTTTCCCCCTGGAAACTGCCTTGGCACAAATCTTGCTGTATTTACCTGTGAGTAACCTGAGCAGACTCTTGTCTACTTGTCTTGTTCTCATCCTCCCTTGATGGCTTTAGCACTTTACAAAGCCTCTTTACAGGCCAGTCTAAATCATGCACTTCTGCTAGAGCTTCTTCTGCCTCAGAAAGATCGCCTCTCATTATGGGGCTCCAAAGACCAGCGCTCAAGCACAGAGATCCCTGCTGGATTAATCCCTTCCCTAACTTTTCTGTGAACAGGATTCCACCTGGCCCAGTAAGCTGAACATCAAATGCTACCTCTCCCTAAGGCCTTTCCTTCCATTGTCTTCTAGTCCCTGATATTTATGGGACCTCAGCCAGCGATATCAAAGTGTCTGAATCAGTACATAAAGAGACTGGTTTCGCTCACATTCTCTCCGTTGGGTTGGATGCCTTTGCCTCGAGGAAGGGTGTGCAGTTACATTGTACCCTTCTTCTGTTTTCTCAGCCCTGTCTGGACCTGCTCACCCTATGCCTCCAGCCTCAGGAGTCAAGTGGTGAGAGGCTCTTTCATTTCTTGTTTAAAACCTTTCACAGTTTAATAGTACAGGGGCAGAACAATCCTTAAATTATCATAGTTCTGTACTAGGCCAAAATTAATTAATTAATCTGGGTGCCGAATCACAGATTTTCCCCTCCCTTTCTCCGTAGCAAAGGCTGGACCTGAGTCTCTTCCATAATTTTTAGCACGTTCTCTTCCTCCTTACTGTCTCATTCTTGCCTTGGGGTCCAAGTCTCTGCATCCCACAAGTGGCTCTTGTATAAATCTAACTTGAAATCTCCTTCTCTTGCCCTCTGCCCACTGTAGGAATTGGCAAGCCAATACATCCATCTTGTCCTTCTCCTTTTCAGCTTTTCTTGCTAAATTGGAGGCCAGTGGGGAAGTGTAACGTGTAATTACTAAAAAACAATCCATGCTAGCTCAAGCTACTCGCCAGCAATCCCCAAGTGGCAGTCCGCCCAATTTCCTGTGATTCGCTTGCCACCAAACCACTCACATTCCCAGTCATCAGTGCCCTGCGGCTAGTCTGCCAGGACTGGCTATAAACACGAGCTCTGTCTGTATAAAGAAGACTCCAGAGGCTTATAATTTATCAGTCAGATTTATAACAGTATATTCTCAAACCCCAAAATACCCACACAAAGAACTCAAAACTCAACTGATATAAACGCAAGCTGCACACCTAGATGGGGCAAAGGCACCCTACATTAACCTACATGCACCCTACATCCATTGTCCTTCTATCACATCCACAGCTACCTGTGACTCTTTCAAGCCATGTAAGTTAGGCTCATCTTCCTTTCCTATAGGTTCTATCTTGTCTTCTCCTCTCTATGTCCCTCTCTGTCTCTGTTTCTCTCTACCCCTCACAGCCCGCCTCTTTTTCAACTGCTCAATCACAGGCTCTAGCCTTATCTTTCACCTGCCTTCACCTACCTACAAACAGTAATCGACAGGGAAGTGTCTTAGTCAGGGTTTCTATTCCTGCACAAACATCATGACCAAGAAGCAAGTTGGGAGGAAAGGGTTTATTCAGCTTATACTTCCACATTGCTGTTCATCACCAAAGGAAGTTAGGACAGGAACTCACACAAGGCAGGAACCTGGAGGTAAGAGTGGATGCAGAAGCCACAGAGAATGCTGCTTACTGACTTGCTTCCCCTGGCTTGCTCTGCTTATTTTCTTATAGAACCCAAGGATGGCACCACCACCAATGGGCCCTCCCCACTTGATCACTAATTGAGAAAAAAAAATGCCTTACAACTGGATCTCATAGAGGCATTTCCTCAAGGGAGGCTCCTTTCTCTGTGATAACTCCAGCTTGTGTCAAGTTGACACACAAAACCAGCCAGTACAGGAAGATTATATATTTATTGGAAAGATGAATGAAACTAGAGGATTTCTCAAGAGCCTTCTGTAGTTTTTCCATTATTCATTTCAGTATTTTAAAATAGCATTAAAATAGCAATATAGGACCCTGGCAGAGTCAGCGGTTAAGACCACATACTGCCCTAGCAGAGAGTCTGAGTTTTGTTCCTAGCAACCATGTTGGCTGCTGACAATTTCTTTAACTCCAGGTCCAGGTGATCAGATGGCTTCTTCAGGCCACTGTGGGCATGGACCCATGTTCACATACTTCCGCTGTCTCACTCACATATATACACATAATAAAATATAATTAAAAATAAAAATTCCAAGACAAAAAAGCAACAGGTGTTCGTTTCATACATTTCATGAAAGAATAGAGAAATACGAAGAATAAAATAAATGACCTTGAGCCCTTCTTCTTAGAGATGGCAGACAACCATAGTTGTTACCAGGCTTAGGTCCTTGAACTTGCCATCTCAATTTTCTTTTTTTTTTTCTTTTTTTTTTTTTTGGTTTTTCGAGACAGGGTTTCTCTGTGTAGCCCTGGCTGTCCTGGAACTCACTTTGTAGACCAGGCTGGCCTCGAACTCAGAAATCCGCCTGCCTCTGCCTCCCGAGTGCTGGGATTAAAGGCGTGCGCCACCACGCCCAGCCATCTCAATTTTCTATGTTCTAGAGAAGTTAGGAAACAGAAGCTGGCAGAGGAAAATGGATGGACCAGGCTTGCATGAAAAAAGGCATATGGTTTGATTTCCTTTTGGCTTTCACATGGCAATGTCACAATTTTATAGAAAACACTGAACAAAACCAGAGGAAATATGTACTTGTCAGTTAAATTGTGAGATAAATGTCCCAGACCTCTTTTGGCCACCAGACTTTAAACGTTCCCCTCACCAACACAGGATTCCTGGAGAAATTTCAATTCTTTGGGTCCCTTGTTTTAGAGTTTCTATTTTATAGTTATGTAGTAATTAAAAAACAATTAAATTGGCAGAAAATATCCTTACACGTAATGAAATCAAATAACACAGTATTACAGATTTCTTTTAAAAATTCTATTTTGGGTCTGCTGAGATGACTCAGTGGGTAAAGGTACTTGTCACCAATCCTGGCACCTGAATTTGATCCCTGAGACCTACATTGTAGAAGGAAAGACTTGATTTCTGAAAGTCTCCTGACCTCCAAATACACACACACACACACACACACACACACACACACACATACACACACACACTCACAATTTAAAGTTTCATTCTCAAAAGCTGGGTGTGATAGCAAATGCCTGAAACCCCAAAGTTAGGAGGAAGATGCAGAAGTATCGGAAATCCAAGGCTAGTTTTAGCTACATAGCAAGCTCAAGGCCAGCCTGGAGTATATGAGACCCTGTTTCAAGAAGATAGGTAGGGAGGTACCTGGAAGTCCCACTTCTTTCCTTCAGCCTAGCAATTAGCCCCTGACATCTTTATTGATTGATCACAAACCAATTGGGGAACAGGACCTTAGCATCAGAACCACCCTCTACAGATAAATAGATGATAGATAGATAGATAGATAGATAGATAGATAGATAGATAGATATGACTAGTGGGAAATTGCTAGGTCTTAATTCATTCCAGCAACCCTATATAAAAGACAATGGCTTCTTCTTGCATAGGGCATAGAGGCAGACATATGTCTCTTCATCAGTGCTATCCTACAGTTGATCATCTTGGCGAGAGAACCCTTTGGAAGCTTTTGCTTGTGAATTCTTTCTTACCTCAGCTTCTTACCTCATTGAGACAAACCAGCTTCAAATTGATTAAAGACCTTAACATAAGACCTGAAACTCTAGACATAGGCGAGGGATTTCTCTCAGGCAAGGTAATACTTCAGATGCTCAGGAAATAAGGCCAGCAATTGCCAGATGAGACCTGTGAAATTAAGATGCTTCTATACAAAAAAGGAAACCTTTCTATACAGAAAATGAAAGAATAGCTTATAGAACAAGAGAAAGTCATTGCAAGCTGCATATATGCCAGAGGATTAATATCTAGAATACACCAAACAAACAAACAAACTCAAGGAACTAAACAACAAGAAAGCAAACAACTCAACCAAGTGAGCTAATGAACAGGCAGTTTTCTTTTTTCTTTTTTTTTTTTTTTTTTTGTGGTTTTTCGAGACAGGGTTTCTCTGTGTAGCTCTGGCTGTCCTGGAACTCACTTTGTAGACCAGGCTGGCCTCGAACTCAGAAATCCGCCTGCCTCTGCCTCCCGAGTGCTGGGATTAAAGGCGTGCGCCACCACGCCCGGCTGAACAGGCAGTTTTCAATCACAGAGAAGTGCTAAGGAAAATGTGCCTCCTCATTTCCCACTCAATGCATTTCTATTTAAAAAACAATTATGTGATGTCATTTGTCTGAAAGTGGATGCAATTGAAAGCAATCTTATTAGTAAAAAGCCATTTGCAGAAAGACAAATTGCACATCTAGTGTTTTCTGGACTTTGGCTTTGTGTAGACATGTGAAATATGACTTGAGAGTTGAAGGAACACTTCCCGAGGGGACAAGGGAACCGACTGGAGAGGGAGGAACAAGAAAAAGATGAGTAGGAGGGTCTTGTGGTGAACTATGCTCAACGTACAACATATACAAAAGTATAACAACAAAAAAAAAAAGAGTGGAGGAATGGCTCAGTGGTTAGGAACAACTGCTCCAGGTCCAGCAAAGAAATGTAGCTAAAAGGGAGAGGAAGGTGAGTGGGGCTGTAGCGAATGGGGCCGTAGCAAGCAACCATCTGTAATGAGATCTGACTTCCTCTTCTGCAGTGTCTGAAGACAGCTACAGTGTATTTATATATAATAAATAAATCTTTAAAAAGAAAAGGTTGTGGGGGGGGGAGGAAGATCCCTTCTTTGGCATCCATGTGCACACACTATGCTCACACACATAGACACATAATTGCAACAACAATGAAAGTTTGAATGGAGATGTTCTATATGGCTAGATAAAGTTATTCCTGGAAGCCGTAAGATTATTTAAATGAAAATCCAGGGCTCCTGTGAGTTGTTGGCTGAAAAGACTCCTGAGGTTCCCAAATACATACCACTGCTATCTCTTTCAGTTGTCACCAGAGCTAGATTATAAAGCACTATTGCTGAAGACTCCACATACTCTAGTTGTAGGACATAGA
Source organism: Mus caroli (assembly GCF_978045245.1). Lineage (NCBI taxonomy): Eukaryota > Metazoa > Chordata > Mammalia > Rodentia > Muridae > Mus > Mus caroli. The sequence goes on from NW_028227261.1 coordinate 72,235,129, forward strand.
GAAATAAAGTAGAATACGCTGGCTTGTTTTCATAATGCTAGAGGGGTAACACAGGCAACTGGAAGAAAATTATCATCAACAGTATTATTCAACGGTGGCCCCTATTTGTTACATTGTTCATCTATTGGACAATATATACCCACTGGTACAATGGTAACACAAGTATTATTGGAATTAGCAACTGCTTTTTTTAAAAATGGATTTAGGGGTCTGAGAGATGGCTCAGCGATTAAGAGTACTGGCTTCTGATCCAGAGGTCCGGAGTTCAATTCCCAGCAACCACATGGTGGCTCACAACCATCTCTAAAGGGATCCAGTGCCTTCTTCTGATGTGTCTGAAGACAGCTACAGTTTACTCAAGTACATAAAAATAAACAAAGAACTATTTTAAAAATTAAAACTAAATTAGTAAAAAAAAATGGATTTAAGGCTTGCTGCAGGGGCTGGAGAGCTGGATCAGTGGTTAGGAGCACTGGCTGCATTGGCAGGGGAACAGGATTTGATTCTCAGCACCAACAAGGCAGCTCATGGCTATCAATGCCTCCAGGCCCAGGGATACAACACCTTCTTCTGGCTTCTGCAGGAACAAGGCTTGCATATGGTGGGCACACACACATGCAGGCAAAATACTCATACATATACAAATAAGCAAATCTTTTTTAAAAAAGATTTATTTATTTATTATATGTAAGTACACTGTAGCTATCTTCAGACACTCCAGAAGAGGGTGTCAGTTCTTGTTAGGGATGGTTGTGAGCCACCATGTGGTTGCTGGGAATTGAACTCAGGACCTTCAGAAGAGCAGTCAGTGCTCTTAACCGCTGAGCCATCCCTCCAGCCCCCAAATAAACAAATCTTAAAGTCTTCTGCACAAGACAGGATTCACATCTGATGCTGTAAGCCTGGTTAATAGTCCATGGCTGGAAAGAACATAATAAGAGTGTTACTACTACATGTTATTGCACTAAACGAACATGATATGCATAGTACTCTGCTTTCTTACAAATTATGTTTATGTTCATATGTCAGTGGGACTCTCATTTTTGAGCAGAGAAGCTTTTGTTTAATTTATTGCAGTGAGTGTTAGAAATTAAAGAAACGCATAACTGAATAAAGTCCTGAGGACGGGTTCCTGTTGAGTGCTTACCCAGGACTGAAACACGTGTTACTCCATCCAAGGCACTGGATGGGAACACTGAGGAAGGGGGGTGGGGTGAGATGACGTGTGATGGAAAGCATGGGAGAGCTGCTGGAGAGGATGGAGTGCTGTGGAGCACTGCCTTCCAGGCATCACAAGGCCACCACACTCTCAGACTTGTAGAAGCTGCAGTTATCTGCCCAAGACCTACAGGAGTCCCAGGGCATCAGGTCTATCAACATCCTGCCACAGAGGGAAAAGTGCTCACAAGGCAGCTAATGGTGACTAGCTGGCTAAGAGACCTAGTGGTGTAGCCTCTTGGAAGGTGTGCACATGCGTGTGAATAACCTCCCACCGCTGCATTTGTGACCAACCCTAGTGAGATTCACCGTGCACACACGCAGATGCACGCTCGCGCGCATTCACACACACACACACACACACACTGTGTAACTAGAAGGGCGAGAGAGCAATCTACAGATACTTGCAGCATGAGCAGGAGCTACAGAGAAATTAGGCTAAGTGCTAAAAATCAATCCTCAAATGAAAAGTTAGAATTCTAATTATGCAACAGTTTTGAAATAACAAAAATTACAAATTTACCACTTTCTCTGAACTCCTTGCCATTCCCACAAACACTTAGTATATATAGTGTAAGACCCATAAATACCTAGTATATATAGTGTAAGACCCACAAATGCCTTGTGTATATAGTGTAAGATGGGGTGTCTGGCCCCAGACCTGACTGTGCTTTTAAGCATCTCTTCCTTGCCTCATGCAGTCCACTGGAAAGATCTTGATTTTACTTGTGTTCATAACTTTCACCATCAGTTCCTTTACCTGTCATTCCCACCCCCCAGATCTGTCCAGCTCTCTTCTCTCTGAAAACCACCTCCTTGATGGAGATCTTTTCCTTCTTCAAGATCTCAAAGTCCTTGGTTGATGCTGCGGGTGTCTATTAATATGTTGTCTGTTTTGCTTCATTTGTGTGCCAGTTGCTTATTTCTGCTAGGGCAATGAAGACACAGGCAGATTCCTCCTTTTCTGGTCTCTTGTCATGCTACATTAATGTGGACAAAGACATCACGATGCAGCTCTAAATCCCAAAGGTGCTCACAAGGCTGAGTAGGGAACTGGTTTCTTCTGTAAATGCGTCTGTTTTCACGAACCCTGGAGGGACCTGAGTACATCGGTTTGTTTCAGTTTTTCCTTAAACCCAAACTCATAGTAAGAGGCAGAACACCTCTCTAGGGGCTGATTCTCCCCACACATCTTTGTGCCCATTGTTGCTTCACTGGAAAGGACAAACTCTCAAGAGGATCATTCTTTGAGAGGGAGATGTAGAGAGCAAAATGACTGATATGTGAGATTTATAAAAGACTGCAGGTCTCCATCTCCAAGGCTTTGATAAACAAGACAAACAGGAAAACAAACCCAAAAAATACTCTCTCTCTCTCTCTCTCTCTCTCTCTTTCCCTCTCCCTCTCCCCCTCCCCCTCTCCCTCTCCCTCTCTCTCTCTCTCTATAAAACATACCAATGAGAGAAGGGAACTAGACTTTGTAACACCTGTTTCCTTTTAAATTTCACTCATACTTGGTAATATGAATGTGAAGTGGAAATTTCTGGCTTCTTTGGAAACTCAGTTCTGTTATGTGATGTTTTTCTGCAAACTGTCTTATGAGAGGGTGTTTGTGCTGAAGCAGACACATGGTGTATTTCTGGAAGCAGCCTGGGAAAAGGGCATGTGATGTTTTGCTAGAGTAGACGCTTGAGAGAACATGTGATATTAGGAAAGGCTATCAATATTACCCAACAGGCAGCGGATGAGGCTATGTGGTATTGGTGTGCCTTACTGTGGTCTCCCTTCCCCCACCTGCTTGAACCTGCTTGCTCAAGGGTGGAGCTTCCTGCTCATTCGTCCTGCCACGCCCACTGCTAGACCCTGTCGCTTTGTTGCTTGGAGGCACACACGTGTTCGTCCTGCTACTGGACCCGAGATTGTTTGGTGGGAAATCGGGTTCCCTCCCCCTTCCTTTATAACTGAGTGTCTGGAAATAGTAAAATTGAGCTTTGATCAGAATGTTGTCTTAGCTACATTTCTTTCTCTCGCCGCCTAGCCCCTCTTCTCTTCCAGGTTTCCAAAATGCCTTTCCAGGCTAGAACCCAGGCTGTGATCTGCTGGCCAGACACAACATTTGGCGAACCAACGCGGGACTGAGAAACGGCAAAGGATTTTTGGAAGAGACACTGCTGGTTTGGAGCTCCATGGAATAATTAAAGGATAAAGGAAATTCATACCGGAGAAGGTATGGGCTAAGCTGAGACAGTGTTAAACCCGAGCGCTGGTTCACTTAGGTTCAGCAGTGAAGCTTAAGAGGAGCTAGGCACAGGCGGTAGGCCGTGGCTCGCAAAAGCTACATTGTTAGGTGTGAGAAAGGAAAGGGTTTATTAAAAGGAAATTAATAATCAGGTGGATTGCCGCAGTTATAAAAACTGCATCATGAGGGAGGAAATTGTCCCAAATAGCAGGAGTACTCTGCCCCCTTTTTGTGTCTTGTTTAATGTCTGGTGCACCAATCTGTTCTCATGTTCAATTCATGTATGTTCATGTCCAGTCTGTATGAATGAATGTTCTATGTTTTATGTTGGATAATAAAGATGGTATAAAAAACTTTATCTGCAAAGCCAAGAGCTGCCACATGTTTCAGCCAAAAACCAGACACGTGGCAGGAGGGACCCTGATAGAAAAAATGTTCGTTTTTAGAAAAAGCAGCGAGTGCACAGCCTCTTAATTTCGGAGTAAATAATCTGATAAATGGTTCATGATTAATGTGTTTGACAATGGTAAAGTGCTTTTTTATTCTATGATTGTAGCTACAAAAATTAATATTCTCTGATTGGTCTAAAATTAACTGCTTCATTTGGTTCTTCTTTATTGAAAATGTGCTCTGCATGTTTTCACATTCAGCTCATAAGTTGTTGGTTAAGATTAATAATTGTTACATTGCTACAGATGGTTAATGTTAAATTTGATAACTCAAGTTTAGAGTCCTTCCTACACGTGGCCTAAGGCAGCCCTAGAGGCTGGGTCTCTAAAGATATTTCTAGTTTAGATAATGATTAATGTGGTTCCTATTCTAAATAGTAAAATTTAAGATAAGATTTAAAGCAATGCCTCTTTATTAAAGCGTTAAAGCTTGCTTTAATAGGTATTCATAGATATTAATTGACATCCAAACTTTGTAATATGATAGTAATGCTTCTAATATTGATTTTAAAGATGATAAATTGTTTTAAACTTAGGTTTTGCTTTCCCGAAGTTGTAGGTATTATCCTAACCTTGCACAAAAAACTTAAAAATTATGGTTAAAACTGCCATTGTTCCATTGACTGCAGCTTGCAGTTTGATTGCAAATTTAAGATTGATGCTCAGATTAAAAAGTATTTTACCTTTGAGTCAATACAGGACTTTGGACAGCCCCAGAGCAGCTTGTGTCCTTTCTTTTGTTTTGCAAACAATGCCGGAAAAGGTTTTTCCCTGTGTTCAAGAAAATTTCTTTTTAACAGTGTTACAGATCTATTCAGATGTTTAAAAATAATGCTTAAATTCAAAGATTTTTACTTCTAGTAAACTGGTAATCACTAGAAAATTTTGCCTCTAGGTATGGCTAATATAGCTTTACATTATGTAAAAAAATTTTTTTTATTGTTTCTGCTTCTATACAAGAAGCCAAAAGTTTTAATCTTTCAGTATATATTGTTTCCTAAGTAGAAAGTATTTTATTAACTAATGCTTCTCAAGGGAAGTTTACCTTAAATCCTTGCTCTCACCCAAAAGATTCAGAGACAGTATCCTTTTATTACTTAGTGTTTTAGTTTACTACAAAAGGTTTTACAAAAAATAAAGAAAGCTTTTATAATTGTTGTTAATTGGTAATTAAAAATTAGTTGTGCCCAAGACAATTCTTTGGCCAGAAAAAACATTATTGTAAAGTCATTTTTCTCATCCTCCCAGCCAATCGTTGGCCCACGTGGGCCCAACTAGCTGCTGTGGGGCAAAGTCTTAAGACACACAGTTGCCCCTGTCCCAGCACAAATAATCTGGTTGTGTGCTGTAGATGGTGTTTTAAAATGCTAAACAATCAAACCTTAATTTGTATATTAATAGTCAATGCTATATCTCTGAGCTCATAATTACTTAAAATTGTTCGTCCCTCAGATACTATTAATTCTCAAATTTACAATTGCTTATACATATTTCTAGTTAATAAATAAATAATGCACTTGTGACTCTTAATAACTTTTCAAGCTTTCTAGTTACAACCGTTCCTTAAGAAAAATGATTAAAAGTGCAGTTAGTCACTGCCCCTTTACAGCCACGTATTTAAAATGTTTTGTCCAACAAGTTATTAACTCAAAAGGTTAGATATTGTAAAATTTTAAACTTCAACATCTTAAAAGACAAAAGAGAAAAATTGTATCCCCATATATACTATTTAGTGCATTTCCATGCACACTATTTAAAACATACCTTTATTTTCAAAATTTGAGATTAAAATGTCAAATTTAATAAATGCTTTTTAGTATCTTAAAAGGATCTACTTATTGGCTTATAGATTGATCCTAAAACAGCTACCTTATTAGGAAAGGGAAAAACAGGTTCTCTCCACAGAACGCTACAGAAGCATATTAGTAATTCGTGTGCCGAGCTGACAGGTAAGTTAACTCAGTGTCCTGATTAAAAGGACTAAAAGATTAAATTCATGTTTTAGATCCATCCTTGCTTGTCATTTTTCCAGTTTCGACTAGCTTCTAGCCTTCTAACTTTATGGCAATAGTACATCAGAGACTGTATATTCAGACTTAGTAAAATTAGTCATTTAATAGAGTCATAATGATTTTTCACTTTTCTTCAGTGTGACCAGCCATTCTAACTCAATCTTAGACTGGTCTCATATTCAGTCAAATATTAGAGATTCCTATATTCTAAATTACCTAGCAAAGTTAATTCAGAGCATATCCCCCAAGGTCACCAAAGGCTCATCTTGCCTTCACCTTATTTGTCCTAAACTTTTTGCAAACTGATATTAAAGGTCAGTCTGCAGCGGATCGCCACTGGCATCCAGTTACTTCTAATTCTTATCCATTGATAAAATTGGAAAGACCCCCTAACTAACAAATGAAAGGATCCGGTTCTAATCTGGGGAAGGGGTTCGGTTTGTGTTTTTTCAAAAGATAAAGATAGAGCACGGTGACTGCCAGAGAGATTAATTAGTCAGATGAACGCACATTCCAAATCTTCTTATAAGTATCACCTTGAGGACTAAAATTCCTCTTTTGCTTAAAATTCAGCTGGAAACTGAAGCTCCTAAAAAAGCTGTTTTCCTGCTACTCTCTGAGCCAGCTCCCCCACAGGAGGCCAGAGACTAGCCTTAGCCTTACAATTTGCAACTGAATAAAGTACCTTGACTTCTCCAAAAAGAAAATTTGCATTGCTACTCTCTCATTGTCTAGATCTCTTTCTTTTTTTCAAGTAGGTCAATCTACGTTCTCAGGCCAGACCTGCAGGTGTGCCTACCCTTCCCCCAAGAGCACGCAGGTGGCGACTGTTATCTCCCTTCCAAGGACATTCCAGCACGTGGCTTTCAGTCTGAGATAGAATTTAGATTTACCAAGAGAGCTAGGGAAGTAGAAATTTCTAATATTTACAGAAATTAGTTCTTATTTTGATAGACTTAGTCCCTTAGGTGGCCTCTGGCTTTTCACCCTTGCTGCTACTGCAAGGTGTCCTTAGTTCCTCAGGCTATGGGGAATAACAGGAATGAGGAGGAAAGACTTCCAGCTCCTATTTTAGCCACAATTCGTGGTGTTACTAATGACATAATTCTTGTCTAGGCCTTGCTAAATCTGAGGTTGACAAGTCTCCTATAGAGACTGTACAGGACTCAGACCTGCACGTACTGATTCGTGATCATATGAATACAGTATGGCTACCGCTTGGCGCAGAAGATTACTGCGGGAGAAGGTCCAGCTTGACCGTTTCTGAGTTCCCTGTGCGACACACCTGATTTGAAAGAGGTTGGTATCTGATTCCAGCTAAAAACCAAAAATACCTAAGGCTCTGCCTCCCCTCCCCAAAAGATACCAAGAGCCATAGATGTGGGTCGTTATAGCGCCCACGGGAGGAATCCGGTCAATGTCCACCCAAGCCAAGGTTAAAGGCCCACTCATCTACGGATGAGAAAATCATTTGATCACCTCAGTTAAGCGTTGCCTATTTAGACTTAATTAATAGGGGGGAGAAAGGTTGGAGACCGTACTGTCGAAAGGGCAAGCCCTTCACTGCCTCCCACCCAAATAAAATAGCCAATTGGCCTTGTACTAAGGAGCCAGCCGGTCTTGCCCCTTCTCCCTGTTTCCCCGCCTGTCATCCAAAATTGTGGAGGAATATCAACTCAGTGTTATTCTTTAGCCAGGGTTCCAATGCCCTACTTAAAATGCAACCAGGAAGTTACCTATTCAGCACTAATTAGCATTATAAAGTCAGAGCCTACACCTCAGCCCTTTTCTGTTAGTGGTTTACTAGGATAATAAGGACAGTCTTAGCCAGATACAGTTTACCATTAGAAAAGTTAGGGAATCCCACGAAAACAGGTTTTTTCTTTAGCCCTAAGAACTCAGGCAGAACTATTGAACATAGATAATTTTTCTGCCTCAGGCCAGCCTTTTCTTTTTTTTATTTTTTTTTGTTAACTAATGGGAGGAGATGTGGTCTCCCTTCCCCCACCTGCTTGAACCTGCTTGCTCAAGGGTGGAGCTTCCTGCTCATTCGTCCTGCCATGCCCACTGCTAGACCCTGTCGCTTTGTTGCTTGGAGGCACACACGTGTTCGTCCTGCTACTGGACCCGAGATTGTTTGGCGGGAAATCGGGTTCCCTCCCCCTTCCTTTATAACTGAGTGTCTGGAAATAGTAAAATTGAGCTTTGATCAGAATGTTGTCTTAGCTACATTTCTTTCTCTCGCCACCTAGCCCCTCTTCTCTTCCAGGTTTCCAAAATGCCTTTCCAGGCTAGAACCCAGGCTGTGATCTGCTGGCCGGACACAACAGGTTGTCAGGTTGACAACACTAATCATTGCAATGATGATCCCCATATATTCTACTTACACTGTTACATATAGCATGCCCAATGTTTGTTTTGTCTTTAGACTTTTTAATTTATGGAGGTTAAATTTAAGAGTAACATTTATTCTCCGTAAGCTCACCCTTTCTAGTTCTTTCTGAACACTGGTTGGCTGGTTCAACTCAGCTGTTCTGGCTCAAACTCCTCTCCATGCTGACTGATTCAAATGACTTCTCTTGACTTCTCACTGAATTAGCCTCAAACTAACTTAGGCAATCTGTTCTAATCTTCTGGCTCCTTATTGTCTGGCTTCAACTGCCTTTGCTGGCCTGTACTGAACTGTTGAGGTCTGACCCACTAGCATAGTGATAGTTACTTTGTCCATGCTTGCCAGCTATTTCATATTGTTGCTATAATATGCCTGCCATTGTCACAGAAAAATAACTTGACTCAAAGCATGGTCATGCTAACCACATAAACTGTTATGTTTTGTATATTATAAGGCTTGATAATCTTAAGAAATTACACAACTATAAGCTTCATGTAGGACCCATCAAATTAAAGATCAGAATGAACTGTTATGTCTAAAATGGCTTGAGACAGGGATGACCACTGGCAGCACTTCCAGCACCTGTGTAAATGCTCATTGTGTTTCTTGTGGTTTTAGCCTTTATAAGCTGACATAGAAAAATGTTCAGGGTTGCAGCCTCAGTCCCCAGATTCTGAGCTACGTCCCTGATTGATCAGTCTTAGGGTATGTGTTCAATAAACCATATCTATCTGACCAAGATCGGTGTTTGTGTGGTTTGTGGGGCATCTCCTGGACCCAAAAACGAACTACATGAACTCACTAACGAAGTCAACTCCACTGCACTGCACTCATTGTACTGACTCCCAGTGGACCAACTCTCTCTTTGTCTGCACTGCTCTTGAATAGCTTCTCTTTCCTGTCTGTTCTCATGAAAGCAGGGCATGTCCTATCCCTGACTCATTCTGCCAAATCTTTCTCTGATTCATCGTTTTGTCTGCCCTTCAGTTAGACGTCACTGTCTAACATGACTGCTTCTTATGATTCTGAGGGCCATGCAGGAGGAGCAACAAATGGCTTTAGAACTCATGGAATGAGATCCACTGGTTAGCACAGCCATGATGGGCGTGTTTCTGAGAGGCATGGCCCTGAGAACTACATGTGCTAAGGACTTCATGCTGTTAAGAGAGTTTTGCACTGCTTGTGGCCTTCGTGTCCTTCTTAATCTAAGAATTGTATGAAAACCCTAAGGGGGCTTCCAATTCCTCACTAGGCAGCATCATTGGCACTCATAACACTAGTGCTTGATCTTCTTCAGGCATTGCTGCTGGAGCATGTTAATGATTCAGTCACTACACCTGGAAAGAACTTAGAGATGGAGATTGTCAGCAATGGCCATTACCTTTAGAAAGCATTTGGGAAAATAAAATTGTTAATGAGGCTAGGTTAAGATGTTTTTGCTACTGGCTCTGATATAGAAAATCTTAGGGAACAATTTGAAGTTCAGAAAGGCAAACTCTTAATAAAAAGTCAGGGAACAAGAACAATGGCAGCACTAACAGCAACCAATGCAGAGGGGAGCAGAAATTAAGTTTATGATATGACTCCCAGCACCAGCCAATTATGTTAAAGGCTGCAATAGCTTTCCAATTAGATGCTTGCACACTTACCCCACTCCCACCCCTGCTTGCTGCTTACTATAAAGCCTTGCCCTGATAGACATTTGGGACTCCCCAATGTCTACCATCCTGCATGTCAGTGGTGCGTTGGAGGGGCCCGAGCTAGCTCAAATAGAATAAAGACCCTGCTGTGAGTTGCATCAGATTGACTCCTGTTTGTTTTTTTGAGGGTGGAGGTGGGAGGATCACTAACATTTCCCTGGTACTATAATACGACTGATTTTTATAGAGAAGTTTAGATCTGTGATTCTTTTAAGATTCTTATAAGATTACTTTGAACATAAATAATAAAATAATCCTTTCTTTGTAACCACATATTGCTGCCTGCCAGTAAGAGAAACTGGCTGAGAAAACTGCCTTGCTTGCTCACACTTTATTAATCTTGTAAACATGTTGCTTAGTTACGAATGTATGTGGGTTCTTGGGAACAATTTGTTCTCTTTACCTGCACTACTTAATGTTATTTCTTGTAAAGCTATTGGGGAACGCACTGTTTTTTTTTTCCTAGTCATTCACTAGAAGAAAAATAGAATGTAGTCACATTGTAATTTTATACTGCTTGAAAGATTTTTCTGGGCTATGGAAAGAAAAATAAAGTATATGTGGAGCTTGCTCCATCCACTAATTGTATGTATATATGTATATGTGTATATGAATATATGTGTATATATGTATATATGTGAAATGCTTGGAGCCTGCTTGTTGGAGGTTTTCTCCATCCATTCAATGTGCGAATGTTTATATGTCTATCTGTTTGTAAGTCTGTAGGCATGCATGTATATACCATTGTGTGTGTGTGTTTGTGTGTGGTGAAAATTTTCTTTCTTTCCTTTTCTTTCTTGCTGTCCCCTAGGAGTTAAAAAGAGTTCTGAGGGTTTTTTTTTTGTTGTTGTTGTTGTTGTTGTTTTGTTTTGTTTTTTTTGCTGGCCACAGGCAGGGCCAGCTCCAGTGAACCAAACTTTGTTTCCTCAGAGAAAAGTTTGCTGAGTAATTTCTCTACTAGCTGGCTGACATGCACAGCAGCCCCCAGCGGTCACTATCTGGACTGACCCTCACCAGCCCCTCTTAGTGTTGACCACCCGTCAGCTGCATTTAGCACTGACCCCAATTGCTGATATCACATCTCGATACCTGCTTCAGTTTACTCGCTGGATGGAAAAGCTGGGTTCTGACATGCCTACAAACTGAAAAGGTGTGCACCAAAGGCGTGTCTGTATTTCAGCCAGAGGGATTAAAGGTGTCTGTCATGTCTATTCTCCAGCTTGATCACACAGACTCAGCTCTTTCCATTTAATCTCTGGCCAGAGAATCCATGTTGCTGGATTAAATTCTACCATTGATCAAAATTTCTCTTTAGTGAATATACACTGAGATAATAATGCTAAAAATCAAATTTAAAGTACAGACATTTCTTTGTCACTAAACAACTTGAAATTTTTTAATCTGCCAGTCTATTTTTGTTTTTACCTGTGTTACAACATGTCTTAGGGTTTTATTGCTGTGAAGAGATACCATGACCATGGCAACTCTTTTTTTTTTTTTTTAAGATTTATTTTATTTATATGAGTATACTGTAGCTGTGTTCAGACATACCAGAAAAGGGCATAAGATCCATTTATAGATGATTGTGAACCACTACGTGGTTACTGGGAATTGAACTCAGGACCTTTAGAAGAGCGGTTAAGATGCTCTTAACCGCTGAGCCATCCCTCCAGCCCAATGACAACTCTTATAAAGAAAAACATTTCACTGGGGTTGGCTTACAGTTTAGAGGTTTAGTCCATTATTGTCATGGCAGGAAGCATGGCAGGCAGACATGGTACTGGAGAAATAGCTGGAGGTTCTACATCTGGCTCTGTGGACAGCAAGAAGACACAGCAACACCAGGCCTGGCTTGAACTTCTCAAACCTGAAAACTCACTCTCCGGTGATATATTTTCTCTAAAAAGGCCACAGCTACTCCAACAAAGCCACAACTCCTAAAAATGCCACTCCCTATGAACCTATAGGGGCCATTTTCATTCAAACTACCACACAACATATCACCAGGTTTAACCAGCAGAAAATGTTTTTTAAAGACAATTTTAGAATTTGAGTCGTTTATACCTGCCTATTGCAACTTAGTATGGGGCTCTGCTCAATGATCACTCAGAGACCCATGTCTTCCATTGTCTTGTAGAAACATCATCCGGAACACATGGACTCCTTGGTCATCTATGGAAGAAAAGGACTCATCAGACTCTCACTTAAATGGAAGGTGACAAGGAAATGAAGTTTTCCATGTACCTCAAGGGTACATGCATGCATTTGGTCTAACAGAGAAACAAGCTTTTTTATGCTTACTCTTGGTTGGTTGGTTGGTTGGTTGGTTGATTGACTGATTGATTGTGTGTCTATGCTTGGGCTCCGGGAGATCAGAGAACAACTTGTGGCAAATGATTCTTCCACTACGTGGAACCTGGGAATCGAACTCAGTTCATTAGGCTTGTTGTTGTTCCCCACAGAAGACTCTTGCTGGTCCTAAATGTGCTTTTTCTTTTATTTTACTTTTTATTTTGGGCACAGAGTCTTGCTACTTTGCTTTACCTGGTTTCAAACTCCTGCTCTTGACCTTCATTGGCCTCCCAAGTAGCTGGAATTACATGCCTGTGTTCCCATGCCTGACGTAATCCCATAGTTTTAGAACATAATTCTAGTAAGAATTATGATGGCGGGTAAAATGTACTAAGCACTTATATATACTATTCTGCAAAGGAGAATTCATGAGCCATGTGTCACCAGAAGAAGAGGACACTACCTACAGTGTGGGCAGATGTTCCAAACAGACTCCTTGATTTACTCTTTCCAACATAGATGTTGTTACTACAGTAAGTGATTAGATTTTAGTTCTTTTAAATGGTTTGCTAGGATCTCTGAGGAAGGGGAGCTGAGGCTGTATTTGAACTCACTGTACTTGAAACCTAGCTCCTTACATTCTGCTGTATTGTAACCTAAAGAGAAGTATCCACCTGTGAAGCATGGAGGTGGAATCAATAAGCCAGCTAAAATTCCAGAGGGGGTTGGAGGAAACTGGGCTGAGCAGATATGGTATCGCTATCATGTAATTACAGCACTCAGGAGGCAGAGGTAGGCTGATCTCTATGAGTTTGAGGCTAGTCTAGTCTACAACGAGAGTTTCAAACCAGCCAGGGCTACACAGTGAGATCCTGTTTCAAAATCAAATCAAACCAAACCAGCACCAGGCCCTGCCAACCCACAGAACAAGTATATATGTTGCTACTCAAAGACCCTGGACAGAGAGCGAAGAGGTCTTACAAGTGAGATCACATAGCTCAGACCGTGGGGATGACATGACTCGGAGCTTCCTTCAGTTTGATGGGGAGGGGTGTGTGCAGTGGTAACTGTAGGAGGATGTGTGTCATCTGGCAGATAGAAGCCCAGATTAGGAGATAGGGTGTTGATCTGGTTGGAGCTGTCAACTTGAGAAACCGATGCAAAGATGACAGTTTGCCAAGGTGGTGGGTATTGGTGAGGGAGAAAATAACATGGAATGAGTCAAGAAACTCGTATAATTGGCAGTGGTGGTTTTTTTTTTTTTAAAGACTTATTTATTTGTTTTGTGTATGTGAGAACACTGTCCCTGACTTCAGACACAACACAAGAAGACATCAGATTCCATTACAGATTGTTGTGAGTCACCATGTAGTTCCTAGGAATTGAACTCAGGACCTCTGGAAGAGCAGTCAGTATTCTTAACTGCTGAGCCATCTCTCCAGCCCTAATGCCTAATTTTAAAGGCTTCTGGATATTAAAAGCTCTGGACAAGCCCCCCAGCTTCTCTGTCATCATATCCCTTTCTCTGTTAGTCCTTTGTTAATGCCTGTAGGGCTGCGAATGTAACCCAGTGGTCAAATGCTTGTTTAGAATGCAGCAAAAGCCCAAGTTTTATGTTTAGCATAATAAGAAAAACCAACAAACCAACCAGTCTTCAGGACTAGGGATGTGGCCAAGCATAGAGCATGTGCTAAGCATGCTGCAGTTCCTAGGTTAATTCCCAATACCAAAAATAAAAACCAAATCACTTTGGACAAATTATATTTAGCAGTTTGTTTGAGGAAAGGGGAAATTGTGAGTCACGTATCTCCCAGGATCAGAGACCATCTAACAACATGGGCACGCAATGCTTGACAGAAAAAGGAAGTGGTGTCCAGAAACAGGTGACTGGTTTCAGCTGGTCTGTGTGTGTGCACGAACAACATTGACAGCCTGATATTAGTCTTAGCTGTTGCATATCACCATGCACAATGACAGCTTTTGTCCAACTCTACATTTCTGGTAGCTCTGGGAAGTCTGGCTTAACTAAATCAAAGCTTTGGCTTACCCTTGGTCTGTTATTAGTCTGTCAGTAAGTGTGACAGACTGGATTTGAGATTCCCTGAATGTAACAACAGTCAGACGTGGCTTTGGAAAGTGGGCTGAAGATTCCAATCTCATTGGTGTTCACTCATCTGTGGATACACACACACACACACACACACACACACACACACACACACACATATTATAGTTTTGCTTTTTTTGTTTTTGTTTTTTCGAGACAGGGTTTCTCTGTATAGCCCTGACTGTCCTGGAACTCACTTTGTAGACCAGGCTGGCCTCGAACTCAGAAATCTGCCTGCCTCTGCCTCCTGAGGGCTGGGATTAAAGGTGTGCGCCACCACGACCAGTGGTTTTGCTTTTTGAGACAGGGTTTCTCTATGTAGCCCTAACTGTTCTGGAACTCCAGAACGCACTCTGTAGCCCAGGCTGGCCTCAAACTCAGGGATCTGCCTGCCTCTGCCTCCTGAGTGCTGGGATGAAAGGTGGGCGCCACCACTGCCTGGTGTGTTGATTTGTAATGTAATGGGATGCTGGGAGGTGGCGGGAGCTCAGGAGGGTGAGACCTAGGTGAAGAGAGGACACACCCTTGAGGACTGAATCTTGTCCTCTGTCTCTTCCTGGCTTAGCTTTTCTGCTTCGTGGCTCCTGTGAAGCATGTCGCTTTGGTTAACCTGGAGCTGCATGCAGTCATAATTCTGTTTCACTGTAGTTTTAATGTAGACTGAGAAACCCAACTGAAAAGATGGCATCTTGTTGTTTGTGGCTATTAGAGTGTTGTTGTTGTTTGGCTTGGTTTCTGAGCATTAGGGATTGAGACCATGTATTAGTTAGAGTCACAGGAATTATGGAATGTCTCTCTATTTTAAGGGAATTTGTTGTGATGCCTTACAGTTTGCAGTCCAACTAATGGGCAGCTGTGGATGGGCAGTCCAAGAATCTAGTGCTTCCTCAGTCCCATGAGGCTAGTTGTTTCAGCTGGTCTGTAGAAGCTGGAATCCTGAACAGGTAGGATCCAACACATGCTGGAAAGTAAGTGCGAGGAGGGAAGAAGAATGAGTCTTCCTTTTTCCAGTGTCCTTATATAGGCCTACCTACACCAGAAGGTATGGCTCAGGTTAAAGGTATGTACTGCAACCCCTGGATCTGGAACTTGCTTTGTCCCAGGCTGACCTTGAACTCAGAGATTTGCTTGACTCCGTTTCCTGACATGAAGAGTGTACTACCTTGCCTGGGCCTAAGCTTTTCATGGCCACTATGCCTTAAGATTTCCATGTCAAGATCCTGGACAGGAGACCGTGTCTCCCAGCCTCAAGACCTGGATCTCAGGTGTGCCCTGCGTTTCTGGATTGTAGTTCATTCCAGATGTAGTCAAGTTGACAACCAGGAACAGCTATCACAGACCAGAACCCACATATTCTACAGTTGAGTCCACAACAATGGGCTGAAAATAAATCTCTCTTCCCTAAATTACTTATTTCAGGTATTTGACACGGCAACAGAGAGCTAATAATGACATTTAGATAGCCTGGCACTTCAGGTCGATCGGGCCTCTGTGGGAGCTGAGTATCACAGGGATACAACCTAAGGGGAGAGAAACCAGCTAGTAACCAGTTTACAGTTATGAAAAAACCTCCCTGCCAACTGCCTGAGCAGCCCGTAAAGGGCTCCATATTGTCCATCCCTGGTAACTTGTAGTGATTTATTCTCTAAATATTCTTTGTCACTCCCAATTTTGTATTTCTAATTCCTCTTTTCTTTAAGGAGAGCTTCTTACACTATCAAGATACAAAGCATGTCTCTGCTTCATGTACACCATTTTCATTACATCTCGTGTGTTGTGTATGTGTAAGGACGTGCTCACCTGGGGAAGTCGGAGGACAACTTGTGGGAGTCAGTTCTCTGTTTCCACCTATAGGTCCCTGGGATTGAATTCAGGTCATTAGGCTTGTGGGCCAGTGCCTTTGCCTACTGAACCTACACACCTGCCCCGTGTACCGTTTTTATTACTTGTTACTACTGAGCAAAAATTTCAGACTCAACCCCAGAATCTTATCCATCCTTCCATCAGCAGGTCTAGCGCAGAGCTGTGATTACAGCAGGCTCAATAGAGTGCTGAATGGCTGGGTAAAATGAGGACGAGAGACCCAACAGAAACTTCTCAGGGTAAGGGAGATCAAACTTAGTAGTATGTGCTGGAGATCCAGTCCCTTCGGTGGTTAGAGTGTTTGATGCTCTTCCAGAGGACGAGTTGGGCTCCCAGCATTCATGTTCTGTAGCTCACAACTGCCTTTGAATCCAGCTCTAGGGAGCCCAACACCCTTTTCTGGCTTACTTGGGTACCCATAGTGACACAGCATACACACATATAGGAGCACACACATCTGTACATAAGTAAAACTAAGTCTTTGAAATATTTTAATATGGACCTTACTGCTGTGGGCTACAAGAGCACAAACTGGATATTCATAGGAAAGGATATGGAGTTTGTTTACTATTAAATTTGTAATTTCCATGCTCTCTTCTGGCCTCTGAGAATGCATGCATGCACATACAAGAGCAGGCCCCTCCCAGCTTATGATGGTAGGACCTGGGATATAGTTCATTAATAGGGTGTTATTTGCAGGAATGCAGGGTCCCGGTTTGGTTCCCCAGCACCTGAGAATAGAGTAGAATTTTATGTAGTGCTTAACTCTAGGTGTCTATTTCAAGACAGGTATTTTACTATAGTTATCTGAAAAATCTGTCTGTTTCATGAGGTAGAAAAGCAAAATAATAATAATAATACACTTTAAAATTCACTAAATTAGATTATCTTCCTTAAAATGGCTTCCAGTTTTAGTCTCTGCAATTGAACATCACATCTCTCATTTAGAGTGCTTTTATTTTTAGTTTAAAACAACACAAACAAATGCACTGATTTCTTACAGTCATGAGTCTGGCTCGGAAATGGTTCTCTCATGAGGTTATAGTTAAGAGTTTGGCTTCAGTTCTTGACAGCTTCAAGCTTGCCGTGGACTTCTGGGCTCTCTGGTGTGGCTGTTGGCAGGCAACTTCAGTTTCCACTGGTGTTGGCTGGGAGCCCTTTATCCGTTTGTTAGTTAGCATCTCTGTAGGCTGCCTGAGTGATCTAGCAACAGGGCAGCTGGCTTCCTCCAGTGTAATGAGAGAGCTGGGGCAAGTGCATCGAAGTGCATGAACTGTGTGTGAGAGTACTTTCTTCATCTCTTCTGTGGCCAGCATCAGAAATCAAACATCACCAGTTCTGTCTCTTCCTTGTGAGCATGTGTGGCCAGGTTTCAGGCATGTGTGCAAATGCTGCACCACGGAGCTACCTGCTTAGAACCTCGCTGTATTTAAACAGGTGGAAGTGTCATTGCCTTCTGAAGCATATAAATAACCAAGTGTAGCAAACTGACCTAGGCCTTGCTTCACATAGGGACTTGTGTGGCGAGAAGAACACTTATAATACTCTCAGCAGTTTTCAAGAGTAGGTATACTATATACTGCAACTGTCACACTGACAAGAAATCTGCTTGTTCCTAACTGGAATTTCACATCCTCTGATCAACACCTCCCCATCTCTCTCCTTTACAGCTACCCACACCAGAGCCTGTTGTCCACCACACTACTCTCATACTCTCACATGAGTATGCTTTTGTGCCGGGGACTTATCCAGGCACCCAGGTACTGAGGCAGGCAACAAGGGGAGGTATAGAGTTGGACTCCGTGGCCAAAGTTGCTTCACCTTAGGCAATTTCTTTTTTTTTTTTCTTTTTTTTTTTTAAAGATTTATTTATTTATTACATGTAAGTACACTGTAGCTGTCTTCAGACACTCCAGAAGAGGGCGCCAGATCTCGTTACGGATGGTTGTGAGCCACCATGTGGTTGCTGGGATTAGAACTCTGGACCTTTGGAAGAGCAGTCGGGTGCTCTTACCCACTAAGCCATCTCTCCAGCCTCCCTTAGGCAATTTCTATCGGCGATTGCATAGCCAAAAACTGCTTACTTTTGGCAATTTCTGCCTTTTTTAACTCTTGGCTATTCTGTGGCTAAAAGCTGCTGGCTTCTGGCAATTTAACTCCAGTCTTAACTTTTAGTTTTTCAAGGACCCCATACTTCATACCAGTAGACATTTTAAGGAAAAAAATCTATAGACAGGCATATACATATATACATTTGGCAGAATGGACAGAGCCCCAAAAGCCACACTTTATTTCTTCTCTCAGCCTTTTTACACCTTCTTAGAAAACGTTCTTTATAAAATTACCTTATAGATAAAATAGTACACAAAAGGGGAGTTACAAAGGAATGTTGATATTAAGTTCAAAACAGTGCTTCATTCTGTAAGCTCATTATAAGTTCAAAGAAACAGTTCCACATGGCCTTGCTTTATCATAGTGCACACCTGCGGCTTCATTCTTGGATCTGACCTATAAAGAATGTTTTTCCTTGATCACAAATTTGTTCCAAGTCTATTTCTCTTCTTATTGTAATTTATGAAAGCTCATTGTATGCCTTATCATGCAGCCTTTACTTACTATTCTATGAGGAAGGGGCACATTCTATTCCTGATTCTAACTTTATTACATCTTTCTGACAAAACAAATGAAACCATCTCTTTACACTTTCTTCCTAGAATTATTTGAATTCTATAAAGTCACTAATTCATCTAATCAACATTAATTCATAAAAGTTCATCTTCTTGTTGATCTGCAGGAAATTTGCCCAGTAGGGTGGGCTGATGCCCAGGAATTCTTAGACTATGTAATAATAGCAGAAAAGGCATATCAGTAGTGAGGAGCAATCCTGGGAAAAAGTCTCTGGGGCTGGGCCTCTCAGAGTGCACCCATTGCAGCCATGAAAACCTGTGGGACATTTCCAGGAAACTTACTTACTTGCCATAGCCTTTCCTAGATGGCTTCTGTCACTTGCGTGATTCCTCTTTCTAACATTGTTATGCTATTCATCTTTCTGTGCCTGGCTCATTAGGATAATGCCACCCCACCCCCCACAGCAGGGCATGAAGTTACACACAAGGGGATTTCCCTTCTATGGTTGCAATATTACTGTCTTTACAGCACACAGATCTACTGGTGGCTACACTGGCTGACTCCAATCTCTCTAATGTCTTGGTTTCACTTCATGGATGTATAGCCATGATTTTAACTGCCGGATCAGGTGGCAGCTTAACTTTTAGTTTTTCAAGGACCCTCCATTCTTCATACTGATAGACATTTTAAGGAAAAAAAAATCTATAGGGGCTGTCCCCAAATATGTAAGGTTTTTGTTTTTGTTTTTTAATTCCCCTCCTCCAGTTACTTCCCATCACTTGTTAGTGCTTGTTATCTTTATATTAGGCAATTTAATAGGTAACAGATATGATCTCATTGTGATCAGATTTGTGTTTTATAGATTGAAAAATTCTCAGTAGGAAAAACAAGTATTGTTCTATGTTTTTTGTTGGTTTTGTTTTTGAGAGATTTTAAGAACCAACACACTCTATTGGCATTTTAGCTTCAGTATCTCTCTCTTTCCTTCTGTTCCTTCTTCCCTCCCTCCCTCCTCCTCTCTTTCACACCCCCCCCCCACATAGCCTTATTTTGCTCTCTCCTTTCTACTCTTCTTTTGAGGGAGGGTCTCACTATATAGCCCAGACTGGCTTAGAGCTGACTATATAGCCAGATTGACTTCAAATTCTCTATCCTCTTGCCTCAGACTTCTAAATGTCACAATTATTGGCCTATGCCATGGTTACAAGTTTGTTTTCAAGATTATTTTTATGTATTTGATGTATATAATGCTATTATACAGTGTTTTTTAAATTAAAAAAATTAGATTATAGTTAGGTATGGTGACATGTACCTATATTCCTACCTACTAGTTGTGAGGTAGACGATTCCTATGAGTCCAAGGTAAGCCTGGTCTATACAGTAAGATCCAAGACAATGCTACATAGTGAGACCTTGTCTCAAAACAACAAAACAAAACAAAATAAAATAAATTAAAATACTACTGGAACAATAAAATAGGAAACACTGTAGAGTATGAGTTGGAGTTAGGCTCAATTGATGTCCAAGCATAATTAGGTCAAAGACAAAACATTAAATAATACAATTTAAAAATAAGATTCGCTGGGCGGTGGTGGCACACACCTTTAATCCCAGCACTTGGGAGGCAGAGGCAGGCAGATTTCTGAGTTCGAGGCCAGCCTGGTCTACAGAGTGAGTTCCAGGACAGCCAGGGCTACACAGAGAAGCCCTGTCTCGACTCCCCCCCCCCAAAAAAAAAAAAACGATTCAAGAGCTGGCTGGGCAGTGGTGGTGCCTGCCTTTAATCCTAGCACTTGGGAGGCAGAGGCAAGTGGGTTTCCAAGTTCAAGGCCAGCCTGGTCTACAGAGTAAGTTCCAGGACAGCTAGGGCTATACAAAGAAACCCTGTCTAGAAAACCAAAACCAAAGAGAGAGAGAGAGAGAGAGAGAGAGAGAGAGAGAGAGAGAGAGAGATTCAAGGGCTGGGTGAGATGATTCAGCGGTTAAGAGCACTGACTGCTCTTCCAGAGGTCCTGGGTTCAATTCCCAGCAATCACATGGTGGCTCACAACCATCTGTAATTGGGATCCAATGTCCTCTTCTGGTATGTCTGAAGACAGAGACAGTGTACTCACATACATGAACTAAATATATAAATATTTAAAATATAGGATTCAAGAAAAATGGCAGTTTTCTATGTTGTTGCATCAGTCTTGCTATTTACTGTCAATCAATAAATATGTAATTAATGTCTTAGAGTTTCTTGAGTGAATTCTTGCTGGCTGGGGTATAAAAAGCAGCCTGATAATTTCGCAAGGAATGTATGCTATGCTACTTAGTTTTGTTTCAGACAAAGAGAAGTCTCGAAAACATCATGGAGAATGGGAGCTGGAGGGTTGTCAGAAGAGGGGAAAAAAACTTCTCTCCTTTGTCTGAGAGCTACAATGTGAGCTTAAAATACTCCATGGTTCACAGAAATGGATTCTGGAATTATTAAGGATGGCAAAGTCACAGCATATTATTGGTTAGCTCTTAGTCATTGTAACTCTTAGGAAAACAAATCTGAAGAATATATCTTGGGTAGCCCATGTCCTGGCAATAGATAAGCTTTCTATTGTTTATGAAGAAAAAGAGAATGATATAGGGACAAAAACTCCATTCTCTCCCATCTGTCTCTAAGTTTTATTATCCATAGAGTTGAACTCAAAAAATATATCTACCACATAGGGTAAGTCACTTATAAGTGAAATGCTCAACACTTTGGTAATTATACTTATGATGGTTAGTGCTAATTGTCAACAGAAGTTAGCTAGGAACTTTCAGAGATGAGCCTTTAGGCATGACAGTAGGACACTACCTTTGTCTCAGTTGAGATGGGAAGTTCTGCCCACTGTAGGAGGCACCATTCCCTAGGAAGGAGATCCTGGAGTGCATAAAAGTAGAGGAAGTGAACCAAGCAAGATGCATGCATTTGCTGGGCAGTGGTGGTGCATGCTTTAATCCCAGCACTTGGGAGGCAGAGGCAGGCAGATTTCTGAATTTAAGGCCAGTGTGGTCTACAGAGTGAGTTCCAGGACAGCCAGGGCTACACAGAGAAACCCTGTCTCAACACCCCTCCCCCAAAAGATGCATGCTTCCTTTGCCCTTGCCTTCTGACTGTGTATGTAACGTGACCAGCTGTTTCAAGCTTCCAATGCCTTGACTTCCCCTCTGGATGGCCTTAAACTGTGAGCTAAAATAAACCCTTTCTGTCTTAAGTTGCTTTTGTCAGGACAGTTTATTGTAGCATAGAACAGAAATTAAGCCAATAGTTAATGAGGCAATGTCTGGAGAAATACAGTGTTAGGTGAGTTCATTGCAAAACCATCAGTGAGTGCACTCAGGCAAACCAAAATGGCTTAGGCCAATCAATCACTCAAAGAGGCCTTTTGTTTGGTTTTGAGACAAGTCTTGCTTTGTGACCAGGGCTGGTCTCAAACTTGCAATCCTTCTGCTTCAGCCTCTTGGTTGCTGTGATTACAGGCATAAACCTAGATGCTTGACCTCAATATGGCATTAATGCTGGGAAGGGACAAAGTAAACACATGTCTAAAGCTGTTCTGCCATAACAGATACTATTTACAGTAAAATAAAATAAGAAAATGGAATTTACTTCAAAGTAATGATTAAAAAGTGTATAATTGTACATTCATGCGTCAGTAAAATATTTACTTAAATACCAAGTGTTATGCACTATATGTAATTATATGAGCTATGCTTCTATGTGTTGGCAGTGTGGTGGGTTTGTTTACACCAGTGTGACTGAAAACACACATCAGGCAACATGCATTGGGCTATTATGTAATGATGATTACAGTATCTCTAAGCAATAGGTGTTTTTTGTCTTGGAGGTATTATGCATGGGCGAATAATGCCAATCCCAGAATCCATGGGTTATTACATGAAAATCCAGTGCCTGGCATGGATCACCTTCCTATGAACTATTGACCAAAAAGGCCTCATAGACCATCAAAACTATATAGACATGTATTATATACAAGTATGAAGCTGACAAATAATATATTTTTTTAAAAAAGAAAATTTCATCTCCTTTATGTTCTTATGAGACCATTGTTGTCTATATGGCTCACCACTGAGCAGCATGTCATTATGCAGGGAAGGCATGCAGGCATGGGATATAACTCCGTAACTGAGACCACAAATCTCCTCCAGTGTTCACCGCAACTTCCTTTCAGTCACGTGGTTCTTTGTGTTTCCTGTGAACACAGTTGCCTAGTTAGAGACAAGATTTTTCACTTTCCTTTGCATGTGACTAAGGAAATTTTGTCTGATGAGATTGGAAACCCAATGTGAACAGCCTCTAGGTCGTGTGCTTAAAGGGACCAGGGATCGTGATTTTTCTCCACCTCCCTGCCCTGTTCCACAGGATGAAATATGGATATATATTTCAGTGATAATCTGGTTTGACTGGGTGGACAATAAGCTCCTGGAGAACACAGAAGGAACAAAGTAGAAAGAAGGAACTGAGGCCTGCAGGTGACCTTACAGATCAACTCCATTCAAACCTGAAGACCACAGCCTTGACCTTGAGACAGAAAAGAGGAAATTCTGCTAAGGGTGCAGCTTCCTAGTTCAGCATTTTGGTGTCTCCTAAGCATCCATAAGGACCTGAATTCAGTTCCTAGTACCTCTGCTGTCACCACACAAACACACACACACACACGCACGCACGCACACACACGCGCACACACACACACACACACACACACACACACACGCACGCGCACGCGCACACGCACATGCACACACACAGAGAGATAAAGAATAAATAAAACTAATATAGGAACAAGTGAGATAGTAATGCTGGCTCAGAGAAACCCAGGAGAGACCCAAGTGTCCACATCCAATGTCATTTACTGTCATGGTTCTGAACCGTGAGGGTCAATCGGAGAAAGAGAGACACTGCAGGATGAGTTAAGGCCTGGCTGACAGCAGGGAGATGGAGCCTCTCTGGACTGCAGATGGAACAGCTGTACAAAGACTTATTTATTGATGGTTACACGGTTATTGTTGTTAAGCCAAACAATTTCCTCATACCAAAGCCTCTGATGTAATCTATACGTTTCATAAAGGAAAACGTCACACCCGGCAACTTTAGCCCTTATTGTGCACCATCGAGATGTTCCAGGTGTGCCAGGAACATAGTCTTGTGACCAACGTCAGGCAAAGGCTGTAAAGCTCCTCCTGAAAACCTTTGTAAATCCCAGAAAACAATCTCCGTTTCCCACAGAGATTTCTTCAAGGTCTGAGTACTTCTAGAAAACAGCTATTCGTTCTGCTGTTTACCTTAGATACAGTGAAAAACAGCTATATCATTCTAATGTTTACCCGAAATGCAGTGATTGTACTAAAACCCCACTATGATCTACATGTAAGAACATTTGTAGGCTGATGTGGTTGTTCTGAGAGTCTGTGATTTGGGTAAATTACTGCCCTCAATAGGGCTATAACAATGCAGATTTCAATAACAGCAATAACTCAATGGAGCATTTTAAACAATTAACTTTGTTTGAAAGTATGTGTATTTGTGTATATCTGATGTGGGCATGCCTGTGGAAGCCAGAAGAGGGTGCTAAACTCCCCTGCTGCTGGAGTTGGGCACCATCCAACAGGGATGGCAGGAGCAGCAAGCATCCTTAATCACTGAGCCATCTCTCTAGCCCCTCAACAGAACATTTTCTCAAAATTTTTATCTTGAGCTGGAGAGATGGCTCAGCAGTTAAGAGCTCAGACTGCTCTTCTGAACATCGTGAGTTCAGATCCCAGCAACCACATGGTGGCTCACAGCCATCTATAATGAGATCTGATGCCCTCTTTTGGGGTGTCTGAAGACAGCTACAGTGTACTTACATATAATGGATAAATAAATAAATAAATCTTAAAGAAAAAAAGAAAAGAAAACTTTAAAAAAATTGTCTTTGCTTATCTGATAATTCTGAACATTAAAAAAAAAATTAAAAACAATACTGTAAGTCAAACCTTTTGAGGAGTGCCAGGACATATCCACCCACACCAAGCACTCTGTTTTGAAAGAGAAGTATTTGGAGCTGAAGATATTTCTGCTTCTCACAAAGAAGCAGAAATAAATAATTTTGGCTCTTGCTCACTTGCCTAAAGTCAAGACATAGATGTATGTCTCTGCCTTCACCAAGGAAAAGTAAAGATTTAAATGCTGGAGACAAAACAGACCCTTAGCCTGGCACAGAGTGTATTACCCAACCATTGCTTCCCAGTGGTTTCTCCATATTTATCTTTCCCTAGCAGCACAGTCTTTGTCTTGATACTATTTTGATTCTCTACCACAGGCCAGGCGCCTTGGTGCACGGTGTTAAGCCCAGCACTTGGGAGGGTGGCATAGGAGCAAGTCTGTGTGAAGAGGCCAGCCTGGTCCACACAGTGAGATACTGCTTCCAAATAAAGTAAAATGCAAATCTCAGCCGGTGAGGCAGCTCAGTGGTAAAGCGTCAGCTTAGCCTGTGTAAGGCCCTGCGTTTGATCTTCATTACTGCAATATCAATAAACTATCATTCTTTCCTTAACATAATGACGTATAAATCCGGATCCTTGCCAACTATGCCCACCTTAAGTGTTGTCCTGTCTCTATAGTGCACATTGCCATGAACTGCCTGTTTGTTTCTCTCTTCTATACCTGCACTTTGCCATCTAATTTTACAGGGTCTCTGTGCCACAGAAAACTAGGATGAATATATAGAGCAGGAAAAATTCCCGGCAACATGCTACCTAGGGAGGGGGTTGGGGCATGCAGTGCCGTGGAGGCGTCAGGACCTTAGGACGGAACCTTGGCTGACCTGGAACTTGGAAAGATCTATATCCCCCTGCCCTTGACTCCTGAGCTGAGATTGCATGCATGTGAGGACATGGCGAATCCCGCCCTGTATTTCTTACTTGTGTGTTTGCATGTGGTTTTGCTTATCTTTGAGAGGTGAGATCTCAGAGAGGAAGACTGTGTCAAAGGCGGGCGCACAATGCTACTTTTGATTCTTCACACCAAGCTGTTTTCCCCTTTCCCTTTTCCACATGACAAAGAGGGAAGAGAGAGTAGCGTGTGGGGAGCCCACAGTGCACTGGGTAGGAAGATAACCTTTAAGGGAATTTTTCAGGGCTTTGATTTGGACTTCTCAGAAGAGCGTGCAATTAAAACAGAAACAGACGCTAGCTGACTTGGCCAAACACACACAGTAAATGCTCTTTGCCCTGTTATAGAAGCTTGGTTCTTTTAGCCTTGGCTAAGCAGCTGGGAGTTGGCTCCGTGTGCCCAGGAAGAGCCAGAGGTCGGGCCAGACTCCACCCCACCCCTACCCCCCTTACCTTCACCCTGTTCCTGGATTTCTCCTCTCGGTTTCCACCTGCTATGCTCACCCTGGACTCTGCTTTCGTTGAGCTAATGAAGCTCCTGTGTTGGAGCTGCTTTCAAGCTAAAAACCCTTCACCGGAAGACTGCCTTTTGGGGGAGGGGTCATTTACAGTAACCTCGGCGCTTCCTTTCCCCTTTTATTTCTCAGTTTGTAATTAGGAGGGCTGGTCTCCTAGGAGTGCCTTAGATGTGACTGGCAATGAAGTGTCTAATACCTTTAGCCTGTTTTCTATTCTATTCTTGAGTGCCTATCTCTGTATCATATTATCATTAATGGCGGGTTGTTTTATTTTCTGACAAGGTCTCCCTATGCAGCCCATGCTGGCCTTGAACTCACGATCCTGTCTTGGCCTCCTAAATGCTCCATTACAGGAATGCTGCCTTACCTGGCATTTCTCTCTTCTGCCCTGGCACGTACACTTCACGAGGACGGAGCATTTTCTTTGATTTGGGGGCTATCAGTGTCTGTCCTAGACATCGTCGGCCAGTTCTCTCTGAGCTAATTTTAATCATCCTTGACGCTCTGTTCTGAGGGCTGGCTACGAATGCCGTAATTCCAGGACTAGGGAGACCTGCATATCAACTGGGGCTCAGAAAGCCAAATCAAACCAAAACGTAAGTATTTTCGAATTAGCTGGAACTGGATAATGGTGGTGTATAGCCTTTAATTCCAGCACTGAGGTGGGGGTGGAGTAGGGGTTGTGCATAGAGGCAGGTGGATCTTTGAGTTCAAGGCCAGCCCAGTCCACACAGTGAGTTCCAGGAACGACAGGGCTACACAGAGAAACCCTGTTTTGAATAAATAGATAAATAATAAAAGAAAGAAAGAAAGAAAGAAAGAAAGAAAGAAAGAAAGAGAGAGAGAGAGAGAGAGAGAGAGAGAGAGAGAGAGAGAAAGAAAGAGAGAGAGAGAGAAGGAAAGAAAGAGAAAGAAAGCTGGGCAGTGGTGGTGCACACCTTTAATCCTCTATGAGGGGATGTATCAGTCCATCAAAACATCTAGGCTGATCTTCTTCAAGCTGCCACAGACGAGTGTCTCAGGACCATGGCTGTTTGGCTGGGAGAATGTTCCTGTACAACAACATCTTTTCTACTTTTAAAAATTGATGTGTGACCTGTGTAATTTCTGTAAAAAATATTCATTTCCAAATCGAGTGTGGTGGCACACACCTGTCATCCCAACACTCGGAAGCTGAGGCACGAGGATCAGGAGTTTAGGGCTATATTCTTCACCTCACGGTGAGTTCTAATCCTGTCTACAAAGTGTACAGGTCAGCCAGCAGTGATGGCTCATTCCTTTAGTCCCTGCACTAGGGAGGCAGAGGCAGGCACATCTTTGAGTTTGAGGCCAGTCTGGTCTATAGAGTGAGTTCCAGGACAGTCAGGACCACACAGAGAAACCCTAAAATAGTGTACAATTTAATGCCACTTAGACATTTTCTTCAATTATTACTTTTTTTCTATTTATCTAGTTGTATCATCCTATACTAAGTAATTATTCCCCATTTTTCTCTTCCCCAACCCAAGTGACTACTATTATGCTTTCTGTTTTACCAGAAAGCATATTTTATGTTTTACCAGAAAGCATATGTTTATCTAGGAGTTTACCACTCCTAGATATTTTCTATAAATACAATTTTACCTGTTTCAGGGGTTATTTATGCTGTAGCATGCATTAATGTTTTAAGGTTAATGGATAAAGTTCCATGGTATAAATATACCACATTTAAAATTTTTCATTTCTTTTATGTATATGAGTCCACTGTCGCTGTCTTCAGACACACCAGAAGAGGGCTTCAGATCCCATCACAGATGGTTGTGAGCCACCATGTGGTTGCTGGGATTTGAACTAAGAACCTTTGGAAGATCAGTCAGTACTCTTAACTGCCGAGTCATCTCTCCAGCCCAAATATACCACAGTTTTAGTGTAGTCAGTCACTGAAGGATCTTGAGTCTGTTCTACCATTCTGCAATTGTAAACAGGCATGCTAGGAACACTCCTATTTTCTTGAACACTTGCCTTCAGTTCTTTGGGTTTACGTGCCTAGGAGCAAGTTACTGTCTCATAGAAAGCCTGTGTTTAGCTTACTCAAGGACTGCCCACCTGTTTCCCACAGTGCTTACACCATTTTGTATTCCTACCAGCAATTTCTCTGCCCTTGCTAATACTTTCTTCCCTTTTTGTTAAACTTAGTCATTCTTGTGAGTGTAAAATGCTACTTTACTATAGCTTTAATTTCCCTAATGACTAATGATGTAGACTATTTTATATGCTTGCTAGACATTTATATAACATGTTTGGAGAATTATCAATTCAGATCTTTTCCCACTTTTCAATTGGAGGTTCTAGCTAAGGAGAGATAATTCTCTCTCTCTCTCTCTCTCTCTCTGTCTCTCTCTCTCTCTCTCTCACACACACACACACACACACTTTTTAAAGAACCTGCTTTTTTTATGTGTTGATCTGCATCTTACAAGTAAGTTTACATCTTACTAAATTTGATTACTAGCTCTCATAGTTTTTCTGTGGCTTCTTTGGTTTCCTCTGGGTCTGATTGTGTCATCTATGGCTTTAGATGGCTTCCTTCTTTCCTGATTTGCGGGTTGTTGTTTTCTTTTATTGCCTTGGCTAGAGTTTCCAGCATAACATTGAAAAGAGATGTTGAAAGAGAACGTCTTGTCTTTTTCTTGATGTCAAGAGAAAGAGTTTCAGTCTTTTTGCCGTTAAGGTTGGTAAAGTACCTGCCCTGACAGGTGAGAAGGCATTTTAAAGAGAGATACTTAGGATATCAGAGCATTGAAACACTGCATCCCAAAGACTTAAAATTTCTCCAGGAATCTCATCTGGGGAAAGAAAAAAGCTGAAGCCGGGTACCAGCTCAAGGAGGAGCTTTCTTTCCTGAAAGAGATGCCACACATGGTGACTAGGACAGCTTAGCTGTCCATGCTGCTTGCCTTCAACTTAAATCCCAACCTTGGCCAGTGTCCTGAAGATGAACCTGGGAGGAGCATAGGCCCCTCCTTATTTGTTCCTTTTCTTTTTTTTTTTTTTAGGTTTTTCGAGACAGGGTTTCTCTGTATAGCCCTGGCTGTCCTGACACTCACTTTGTAGACCAGGCTGGCCTCGAACTCAGAAATCCGCCTGCCTCTGCCTCCCGAGTGCTGGGATTAAAGGCGTGCGCCACCACGCCCGGCTCTGTTCCTTTTCTAATATGGACACATCGAATAAATTTCCCGTTTGTGTTTTTTATTATTACTTGTGTCTTTCTGATCGTCATGTTTAGGATCAATTGTCCAGGCTAGTTTGTTGAGCTGTCCAGACTTGTACCCTAAAAAATTCCAATAACAACTCTAGTTATGAAGTTTTTCACCTATGGCTTTGATCATGTTGAAAACGTTTTCTTCTGTTGTCAGTTCATTAGATGTTTTATCTTTATATCATAAAAAGAGATTGGATTTTGTCAGATATTTTCCCTGTGTTAAGTGAGATAACCATGTGAGTGCGTTTCACTCCGTTCTTACTAGTGTGCTCCTATCACGTAGATTTTGTTTTTTGTATAGTAAACCATCTTGGTATTTGTAGAATCAATCTCAACTTGTTGCTTTAGTTTGCTACTAATTTATTGAGAGGCTTTTGCATTTGTAATCACTACAAATAAAAATATTTATCTTCTGTGTATAAAGGAGTATTGAGCTGAAGATAATAAAAAAGCAGAACTCTTCTCCCTGTTTGCCTAAAAAACAAGACAAGGCTTCACAAAGTTCAAGACTGTGGTTAAAGTTATCTGTAACGTTGTGTTTTTCTACCCGTCCACTTTGTTTACCAAAATAATGTCTCTGAGACTTATTATCTATGAATAAATGCCTAGCCAACAGCCCTGGTGTGTTCCCTGACTAGCTCGTAACTTGGTCATCCCATCGTTCCATCCTAAGTGTGCCACATGGCTGGTTTCCTTCTTCTCAGTTACATGCACGCACAGAGTTCAGGGTGAATCTCTTTTGCTCTTGCCTCAATTCCTAGAAATCCTCTCTCTCTACCCAGATTCCCACCTCCCCATTTCCTGCCTAAGGTAACAAGCCAACGGCATTTGATTGACAGGTGATGCTTCCACATAGTAGCAGAGATTCTTTCTCCATACAAGCCTTTCCTCTTCCTCTCTCCCTTTGCTGCCGGATGCCTGGATATGCATCCTGCTTAACAGTGCTTGCTTATCAACTCTGACACAATGGCACCAGAGGATCTGCCAACACCTTTAAAGTCTACCTTCCCAGCCGGGCGGTGGTGGTGCACGCCTTTAATCGCAGCACTCGGGAGGCAGAGGCAGGCAGATTTCTGAGTTCGAGGCCAGCCTGGTCTACAAAGTGAGTTCCAGGACAGCCAGAGCTATACAGAGAAACCCTGTCTCGGAAAAAACACAAAAGAAAAAAAAAGTTTACCTTCCCACGGTGTCCCACCTCTGAAGTCTGGGTCTACTCTTTCTGGGTCCTGTTGCTTCTCCAGCATGTGCTATTTGTTAGAATACACACACCACGTAAGGCAGCTTCACAGGCCCCTGCCCTGAGCGACTTTCCTCCCAGGCATTCGAGTAATCTCGACTCTTTTTTTCTCATTAACGTGTCTTCATTTAGAGGACTCTATCTCAGCTACCGGCTTATGATGGTTGAGGATGAGTTTCATCGCTCCTTGGCAATGTATAAGAGGAAATGTTCAGTGGGTTTACATTTTCAGAGAGTTGAGTGCATGACGCCAGAGCTAAAGGCAGGACTGAGAGAACAGCTGAGAGCTCAGGTCTCAAACCAGCAAGCAGGAGGCAGAGAGTGCACCGGGAGCCAGGAACCGTGGGAGGCTTTTGAAACCTCAGCCTTCCCAGCCCCAACCTCAGTGACACTCCTCCCCCAACACCTGCCGTGCCAGCACTGGGGAAGTAGATGCAGGCAGATATCTGCCACTTGGAGGTGACTGGGGGCTACATAGTGAAGCCACGCCTCCTAATCCTTCCTAAACAGCTCACCAACTGTGGCTAAGCATTCAAACACCAGAGCTTGTGCTGTCGTTTTCATGCAAACCATAACACCGGGCTTCAGTCTGAAAGGTGTAATGATCTTGATTTTCTTTTCTTGTTTTTTTTTTTTTTTTTTTTTTTTGAGCTATGGTGTCAGGGCAATGTGTCTATTTTTATTTTTATTTTCACTGTGATTTTGTTTGTCTGTTTGTTTGAAATCTTTGTTTTTGAAACTTTTGTTTCAAATCTTATTTGAAAATTCAGCCAAACTATCTTTTTTGTTGTTTTTATTTCGAGTGATGCACTTCCTTTGCAGCTCAAGTTTGCCTTGAATTTACTAGGCAGCTCAGGCTGACTCCTCCTTTTCTTGCCTGGAATTGCAGGCATGAACCACCGCCATACCTGGCTTCAAACATTATCTTAAAGGTGTTCCTTACAACATTAGTAAAAGTTTGGACTTATAAATTGGTAGTTGTAATTTGCAAAAACACAAAGAACAAAACAAAACAAGCTTTGTCTGTCACATACAGGCCTGATGAAATAAAACGGAAGAGAATAAAGTGATAAAAAATTAAAACCAGAAAATAACTCTTTGAAAACAATTGCTAAAGTGTTCCCTGGCTGTACTGACCCACATTAATACTGAAAACCTGTTCCTGGCTTTTGAACTTGCTGGAAAGTTTTGTTTTTCTTGGCACTCCAACTAAGATGAAAGAAAGACTTTGCAAAACAGCCCAGTGTGGCTGTTCACACCTGCCGTGCCAGCACTGGGGAAGCAGATGCAGGCAGATATCTGCCACTTGGAGGTGACTGGGGGCTACATAGTGAAGCCTGTGAAAACTTATCACAAAACCAAGCAAATCTACAGTGAAATAACAGTCCAGGGACTCAGGGCAGATGACCTACAACAGCCTGGAGATGCCAGTGTAATAATGACACATAAATCATAAATTGAGTAATTCATTTGTTTATGAGAACTGTATTTGTTTACTATCTTGTCAAGTTTTTCAAGCATAATAGCTAAGAATAAGCTATTATGAGAAGCCAGAGAGATGGCTCAGTGGGTAAAGATGTTTGCCCACTCAATTCTCATGACCTGAGTTCAATCCCCAGAACCAATAACCAATATAAAGGTTGAAGGAGAGAACTAACTACAAAGTTGTCCACTACACACATGGCATATAGGCCACTCACTTACATTGCAAACACACACACACACAAGAAGTAATGAAATGAAAACTTGATAAGTCAAGACAGAATGTTTTCTGATCGTACATTAAAAATGTACCAATCTCTCCAGTCACAACACCCTCAGCATTTTGCATGATTATCTTGATCTTTTATAGATCAGCTCAAAACCCTGTCATCAACAACATCCTCACCTGCCATCCATAAACAGTTGGTACATGACAGTCCAGAATTATTTCCTAGATTTCTATCAAAAAATGGGGTTAATTGACTTAAAAAAAAACCTCATATTTGCAATTAAATGTAACAGAAATAGGAAAAGTGCTTCAGTATGCTGTCCTGGAACTCTCTCTGAAGACTAAGCTGGCCTCGAACTTAGAGATCCTCCTGCTTCTGCCTCTGAAGCGATGGAATTAAAGCATGCACCACCACTGCCCAGCTTCTCTTTTTATTTTGAGACAGGATCCCACTGTTTCCCAGATTGACCTTATACTCATTCTATAACTCAGGCAGGCCTTGAACTTGTTATTCTCCTGCTTCAGCTTTCTGAGT
Organism: Mus caroli; assembly: GCF_978045245.1. NCBI lineage: Eukaryota > Metazoa > Chordata > Mammalia > Rodentia > Muridae > Mus > Mus caroli. Next base: position 72,268,186 of record NW_028227261.1, read on the forward strand.
TATAGGACTATAGGCCTGAGACTCACTGTGGTGTTTATGCCAGTCTCCTTCGGAGCCTGAACCTGGCCCTACGTAGTCTTTTCTATTAAAAATTAGCTTTCTTACTGATAAGAGATAGTAAAAGACTTGAGTTCATCGTTTGAGTAGACTAATAAGGAAGACAATAAAAAGTGAGAGTAACAGCCAGGGTGAGAGATTCTCTGTTCCATCTAAATGATTTCCTGGGGCTGGGGACGAGGCTCAGTGGGTAAGAGCACTTTCTGTGCAAACACAGGGTCTGAGTGGGAATCCCAGCACCCGTGTGAACAAACTAGGCGTGGCTACATACACCAGTAACCCCAGAACTGAGGGTAAGCAGCAGATCCCAGGAGTTCCTGGTCAGACACACACACACACACACTCACTCACACACACACACACACACACACACACACACACACACACACACACACACACATCTGCCTGCCTGAATAGGGCATCATATCCTCCTATAGATGGTTGTAAGCCACAATGTGTTTGCTGGGAATTGACCTTGTGACCTCTGGAAGAGCATCCAGGGCTCTTAACCACTGAGCCATCTCACCAGTCCAATGGTAAAGTAATTTATAAATTGATTTTTTCTACAGTTTTGTGATACCCTGCAATTGCTTTTAATGTCTTTTAATCATTATTCTGGTTAAGTAAATGCTATTCCACAGTAATTTTCAAAAAATTTTTATCACATTTTAATTTGTGTTTGAGTGTGTACAACTTATGAGAATTGGTTCTTGTCTTCCACCATGTGGGTGTCAGAGATTGAACTCAGGTTCTCAAGTTTGGCCTCAAAGGCCTTTGTCCACTGATCTACTTCATAGGCTCCCACAGTAACCTTTTTATCAAGTGTTTTAACTTTTTGCTTTATTTGACGTTTTTTCTCAAATAAATTTTTAAAATAAGCTTTTTTTTTTTAGTCTTGGGATTTTTTTTTTTCTGGGCTCTACAAATCTAAAAGGGATATATTAAACCAACCAGGTTTATTTGAAATACTAAATTTTATGAGAAGCAGTACCAAATAAGAGATAATACTTTGAGTCACAGTTATATGACCATCTTAGACATACGTGTTCTAAACATGAATGAGATTCACAGCAGTCTAGAACATCTTAATGCACATTGCCAGTCACACATCCTGGTTAGTGTGCTAAAATGTGTGTCACAGAAACAGCAGGTATTCTTGTCACTTGCTCATCAGAGGAGACTAGCACCTGACTGCCTGGCTCATGCTGTTCTAAGGCTTGGTCATCCACAGAAACTGATTTTATTTCCCCTGTAAAAGCATTTGGGATCATGGTCTTAGTGACTGTTCTATTGTCGTGAAGAGACACCATGATCAAGGCAGCTCTTATAGAAGAAAGCGTTAGATGGGAGGCTTGCCTACAGCTTTAGAGGGTTAGTGCTGATCATCACGGTGGGAAGCAGTTAGGTAGGACATTGTAGCAGGAGCAGCCGAGAGCTTTACATTCTGACCAGTAGGCAGGATACAGGAGGCAGAGGGTGGGAGGAGACACTGGGCTTGGGGAAACTTCAAAACCTGCTCTCAGTGACACACACTTCCCACACTTCCTTTAACAAGGCCACACCCCCTACCTTGTCCTTCTTAAATCGTACCACTCCTTTTTTTTGCCAGACAGGGTTTCTCTGTGTAGCCCTGGCTGTCCTGGAACTCACTCTGTAGACCAGGCTGTCCTGGAACTCAGAAATCTGCCTGCCTCTGCCTCCCAACTGCTGGGATTAAAGGTGTGTGCCACCACTGCCTGGCAGTAGTACCACTCCTTGAAGACTAAGCATTCAAGTCTGTGAGTCTATGGGGGGCCATTCTCATCCATATGTGGTCAAACTAATGAAGCGTTAGCATCTTTATCAACTTGCTTTTCCTTTGGAACATTGATTTTTTTTTTTAAAGATTTATTTATTTTTATGTATGTGAGTACACTGTAGCTGTTCAGATGGTTGTGAGCCTCCATGTGGTTGTGGAATTGAATTCAGGACTTCTGCTTGCTCTAGCTGGCCCCGCTCGCTCTGGCCCAAAGATTTCTTTATTATTATAAATAAGTACACTGTTGCTGTCTTCAGACACACCAGAAGAGGGTGTCAGATCTCGTTACGGGTGGTTGTGAGCCACCATGTGGTTGCTGGGATTTGAACTCAGAACCTTCAGAAGAGCAGTCAGTGCTCTTAACTGCTGAGCCATCTCGCCAGCCCGGAACATTGATTTTTATTCATTTTATTTCCCAGGCTTCTTAAGGAAACTTTACTGTTCTGAAAACTGTCCATAGTTTACAGCAATGTTGTAAGCATTAGGCTTTGGTAAGCAGAAATCAAATATTTGCTCCCCTTCCACAAATCTTTGGTAACAATTTCAGTTTATGGAAATATAGTTATGTACACAAATAAAATTAGCACTTGTTTTCTTTCTAACAAGAGCCAGCCGGGCGTGGTGGCGCAAGCCTTTAATCCCAGCACTCGGGAGGCAGAGGCAGGCGGATTTCTGAGTTCGAGGCCAGCCTGGTCTACAAAGTGAGATCCAGGACAGCCAGGGCTACACAGAGAAACCCTGTCTCGAAAAACCAAAAAAAAAAAAAAAAAAAAAAAAGAGCCAATTGAAAAGTCTGGATTTGACTTGGTGAGACTTAGGTTTGACTAGTTAAGAAAGTGAATTTGACTTCATGGTGTCAATTAAAATCCCTTGGAACAATTTGCTTTGTAACCTTGTACACTTAGTTCATATGGTTGCCTCACAGAAGAGAGTGTCACCTCCTAAAAGGCACAAGTGCTTCAGAATATGTTAAGGCCCCAAGAAGAGAGGAATTTGGCCAGGTGTTGCAGATGGGGTGTGATGGCTTGGTTTGGTTTAGTTTTCTACTTTTTTTTTTGGTTTGGTTTGGTTTTGGTTTTTGGAGACAGGGTTTCTCTGTGTAGCTCTGGCTGTCCTGGAACTCACTCTGTAGACCAGGCTGGCTTCGAACTCAGAAATCCACCTGCCTCTGCCTCCCAAGTGCTTAGATTAAAGGCCTGTGCCACCACTGCCCCGGCAGTTTTCTACTTTCAAAAGGCTTTTGAAAGCCAACTCTCAACCTCCTTATGGAAGGTTCTAGCAAGGCAGATTGGAGACAATCTCCACCAATCGCTCCTTCTAGATGAACTTTTTTTTTTTTTTTTTTTTTTTTTTTGGTTTTTCGAGACAGGGTTTCTCTTTATAGCTCTGGCTGTCCTGGAGCTCACTTTGTAGACCAGGCTGGCCTCGAACTCAGAAATCCGCCTGCCTCTGCCTCCCGAGTGCTGGGATTAAAGGCGTGCGCCATTATGTAAATCCTCAGGCTAGGTTCAACATATTTGCAAATGATCAACAAGACATACTTGCAAATGATTATCTTGCTTTGATTATCTTTAATAAAAGAGGAAAATTGTCCCGTGTGTTTGGAAACAATGAGTGTCAGTTTCACCATGCCCAGCACTGTAGGTCAGACGCCATTGTAGCTGTGGATGAGGGAGCTCTGCCTTAGAGTCAATCTATAGACTCTCAGAGTTGTTCTCTTTCTCTCTCTCTCTCTCTCTCTCTCTCTCTCTCTCTCTCTCTCTCTCTCTCTCTCTCCCTTTCTTCCAGATTTATTTATTTATTATATACAAGTACACTGTAGCTGCTTTCAGACACACCAGAAGAGGGCATCAGATCTCATCACGGATGGTTGTGAGCCACCATGTGGTTTCTGGAATTTGTACTCAGGACTCTGGAAGAGCAATCAGTGCTCTTAACCACTGAGCCATCTCTCCAGCTCTGAGTTGTAGTTTCTTCAACATGGAAAGTTATATAGTTTATTATTTTTCATTCCATTTACTCATTATTTTTCTCTCTGTGTGGTTGTAAGTTCTTAAGTGTGGGTATGTGGACCTGTGAGTGTGTAAAGGCCACAGATGTCAGGTCCTGCTCTGTCACTCTGATGTATTCCATTGATTCAGGGTCTCTCATTGAACCTGGAGTCCGACGCAGCTAGCATGTTCTGGTGATCCTCCTGTCTCCACCCTCACAGTGCTGGGGTTAGGAGCATGCGCATCAGTACATTTATCTTTAAACAGGTACAGGGATTTGAACTGAGGTTCAACAACTTTAATACCTCATTTTATATTTGATTTACACACATATACACCTGAAGGAATTGAAGCAGATTAAGGCCAGTTTATTAAACCCCCCCCCTTTTTATCACTATAATGAAATACCAGAGGAAGGCTCTTTTTGTAAAGAAAATATGTTTGTTTTAGCTCATAGTTCTGAAAGTCGAAGGTCTAGTGCCTTCAGTTGGTGATGCTTTTCTAGCAGCATCTCAGAGCGGTGCTGAGCATTGCGAGAGGCAGGAAGCACTTACACACATGTACTCTCCCCTAAAGCCATCAGGATCCATTTATATGGGTTTTGTTCTAATGACCTAAGCTAACTCTAATCCGTTCCCCCAAAGCCCCATCTCTAAATACAACAGTTAGATTAAATCCCAGGCCTCAGAGCATCTCACAGTGGGGATTAAGTTTAAATTGTAGAGCCTGGGGCAGGGAAGGGGAGTGGGGAGAAATATACAAACTATCTTCAAATCACAGAAACCTGGGTGTCCTGGGGCAGACATTTACTGGTGGTCTGCTGTCCAGGTAGGAGCTGACTGATTAGCTACAGTGAGAACTTACATTCCCCTACCCCACATTAGTCAACAAAATCAAAGCTTATAAAAATAAAACCAGCTGGGCGTGGTGGCACATGCCTTTAATCTCAGCACTCAGGAGGCAAAGGCAGGTGGATTTCTGAGTTCGAGGCCAGCCTGGTCTACAGAGTGAGTTCCAGGACAGTCAGAGCTACACAGAGAAACCCTGTCTCGAAAAACCAAAACAAACAAACAAAAAAACCCAAAAAACAAAACAAAAAAATGAAGCCAGGCATGGGGGTGCACCCCTTTAATTTCTGAGAGACAAAGGCAAGTGGATACTTGTGAAAGTCAGGTCCAGCCTGGTCTACACATAGAATTCCAGGACAGCTGGGGCTACCCAAAGAGACCCTGTCTCAAACAACAACAAAAGTTTATGAAAATGAAATGATTTTACTGAATCACATCAGAAATGACATAGTCTTACCACTTGGACTGTTTCTCCTATTTTGGAAGAACATCAAAGAGGATGCTGTGCACTGGATAACTTATACACAATAGAAATCATTCATCAATATTTTAAGGACTGGGTGGTGTCTCATGTCTGTAATTCCAGCTCTTGGGTGTTGTAATTCCAGAAATGGCATGAGACCAGGCTTGACTAAGTAGGCTATCCAGGGCTATGTTGAGACACTGTCTCACCTCTTGCCTCCCCCAACCCACAAAGAAATTGTAGACGCTGGCAAGTCCACAATCAAGGTGTTAGCATATATGCTGTCTGCCACTCACACTTCAATCCTTGCTCCAGCCTCACAACCTCCCTAGTGAAGGCAGTAATCACACCATGAAGGGAGTCCCCATCACCAAACTTTTCCTAAAAGGACCCACCTCTTAGTTTCTCTAGGAAGAGCATTTAGATTTCCACATAAAACGTCTGGGGGCACATCAATAGTCAGCTCATAGCACAGCCATAAGAGCTTTCTCCCTACTTGGACAGTTGGACACTTGGACTCCCTCTTGGACCGTTAGCTGGTGGGCTCCATCTGGAAGCCAGGTAGGGCACCTATTCTTGAAGGGCATAGACTTCTTGGCATGCTCAAGAGTAGTGATTTTCACAGGGTGAGTTAGCAGTGGCAGCAGAAACTGGACTCTACTCCATACTTAACTAACCAGAAGCCATGGAACTTGGGCTGTGGCCCGTGACCTGTCTTAACATGCGCTTCAGGGCAGGCTCAAACTTAAGGATCCTCACTTTAAAGACACTTGGGGCTTATCATTGACGTGCTGAGCCAAAACTGATGTTAGAACACACATGTTTCTGTATGCCTGTCTTGCAAAGAGGGTTTGTGTCATGACCTTCTTCTAGGCTAGTGTAGGAACTGCAGCCCAGATGTGTGGTTAATATTAGCCCTAAAGGATGAAAACGAGAATAGAATTGCTAAAAATGGATAAAGCCTGTACTCCTGAAATCCTAATTGGGACAGTAGTTACATTCACCTTAGGCAAGGGAGTGGTGGCTTATGAGCTAGTCACATACAGATGTGACTACTCGCTGATTGGATGATTGACACATAGTTACTTCTCTGGTTGAAAGCATGCCTAACGTGAGTGGAGCCTTTACTTGGCTAGTGATGTTCTCTAAGATGACCAGTCTCAAGAAAGATGACTTCTGAGTTCTGGCTATAACTTCCCCCAGATCACTGGGCAAGACAACGAGGTGATATTCCCGGTATTCCTCCTCTGGAACATCTACTTTTGACAACTCTTAGTTTTTTGTTTTTGTTTTTGAGACAGGGTTTCTCTGTATAGCCCTGGCTGTCCTGAAACTCACTTTGTAGACTAGGCTGGCCTCGAACTCAGAAATCCACCTGCCTCTGCCTCCCGAGTGCTGGGATTAAAGGTGTGCGCCACCACGCCCAGCAACTCTTCTTTTCTGTTGTGAGCCTCTATGTGGTTGTTTGGAATTGAATTTTTAGGACCTCTGCTTGCTCCGGTCAGCCCCATTCATTCAAGCCCAAAGATTTATTTATTATTATACATAAGTACACCGTAGCTGACTTCAGATACACCAGAAAGAGGGCGTCAGATCTCATTACGGGTAGTTGTGAGCCACCATGTGGTTTCTGGGATTTGAACTCAGGACCTCTAGAAGAGCAATCAGTGCTCTTACCCGCTGAGCCATCTTGCCAGCCCCAACTCTTAGTTTTCTTAACATCGTTTCACTCACCTTTCTCACTCTTGTCCACATTTCCTGTTTCTTTTGGGAATGAGACAAAGAGCTTTGAAGCCAGTGGCTTTGGTAACCATTGGTTGCCTGGCACCCTAATAAAGTTAGACTTGCTGAAAGCTGAGACTATTGTGTTAGTAACACACACCACTAAGATTTGGGAGGTTAAATCAAGAGGATCACAAGTTTTGGCTAACCTGGGCTACAAAACAAGGTCCTGAATCAAAAAAAAAAAAAAAAAAAAATCAAACAATGGGCTGGCGAGATGGCTCAGTGGTTAAGAGCACTGGCTGCTCCTGCAGAGGGCCTGGGTTCAGTTCCTAGGACCCACACGGTACCTTACAAACACCAGTAAGTTCAGTTCCAGGGGGATCTGACACTCTATTCTGACCTTCTCAGGTGCCAGCATGCACAAAGAGGCAGACATGCAAAAGACCAGACAAATAAAATAAATCTAAAATAAAGATGAAGAGGAAGGAGGAAGAAGAAGGAAGGAGGAAAGAAAGGAGATAATCAAAGATTTATTGTAACTATGCATACATTGCCACAAGGTTGTCTTTTAAAAGATGAAAGTGTGATTTTTCAGAATGTGGGAAATATTTGGAGTTGGGGATGGTAAGGGGTCCCAGCATATGAGGGCAGAGATATCAGAGAAGCCATAATAGAACACAGAAAGAATTCTTAGGAAGACTTCCTCAAGAGAGGAACTGTGTAGTCCCACAACTGCTTAAACTACTTGTTCTGATTGGCCATCGAGCGGAAGTTCTAAGCTGATTTTGCTGATGAGTGGGTAGGTGTCCATGCAATAACACTTTGAATTAGGCTTGTTTTGAAATCTCAGTGTAATAATGGCTTGATGGAGATCATGGTAGAAAATATTTAATCTCAATAAAAGACACACACAACCTTTATATTCATAATAAACCTTTATTATCATTAAGGTTGGGCAGATATCTACCCTCTATGCTAGTAGAATCTTATTGATAACCCTGAGTTATTACTTACTATGTTTCATCTTGGCTGCTCTTAGATCCAGTTGGGTAGCCTTCATGGCCATGCTTTCTTGACTCCTAATCCATGACATAATATCTTCCTCTGCTCTCCATCTTCTCTCTCTATCATTGCATTTTTCCTTAGACTCCAAGCCCAGGAACACCAAGCTCCACCTATCTCAATCCCGCCCAGCTTTAGGCTGTAGACATCTTTTTTGTTTGTTTTGTTTTTCTCCTTCCTTCCTTCCTTCCTTCCTTCCTTCCTTCCTTCCTTCCTTCCTTCCTTCCTTCCTTCCTTTCTTTCTTTCTTTCTTTCTTTCTTTCTTTCTTTCTTTCTTTTCTGAGACAGGGTTTCTCTGTATAGCCCTGGCTGTCCTGGAACTCACTTTGTAGACCAGGATGGCCTCGAACTCAGAAATCCGGCTGCCTCTGCCTCCCAAGTGCTAGGATTAAAGGCGTGAGCCAAGCTGTAGATATCTTTATTCATCAATCAGCAATAACTTGGGGGCAAGGTCACTTGGATCTACATTCAGACTCTCCTCTCTGGGGCATCCATGCCTTGGGGGCCCACACTTACAATACATAACAACAACCCAAACAGAGATGGTTACTGGTCCTTCACTCATGTACTAGGAAGCTAAAGGATGGGAGTTCAGAGAGACTTGCGTGGCAGTTCCACAGCTCTCGGGGATCCCAACCTTTCGTTCAGGTATCCAAGCTTATGTCTTCCATCTTGATGATATTGCCTCATGGTCCAATAGGCTAACCACTGCTAGTGTTTTACTTGATGAGAGGGAGGCATGGTAGAAGAGAACAATGGGGTTCTTTTTTTTTTGTGTGTGTGTGTTGCGAGACAGGGTTTCTCTGTACAGCCCTGGCCCTCCTGGAACTCACTTTGTAGACCAGCTCCTGGAAATAAATCCGCCTGCCTCTGCCTCCAAAGTGCTGGGATTAAAGGCGTGCACCACCACGACTGGCCGGGGTTCATTTTTTTTTTTTAAGATTTATTTATTATATGTAAGTACACTGTAGCTGTCTTCAGACACTACACTGTAGCTGTCTTCAGACACTCCAGAAGAGGGCGCCAGATCTCGTTACGGATGGTTGTGAGCCACCATGTGGTTGCTGGGATTTGAACTCTGGACCTTCGGAAGAGCAGTTGGGTGCTCTTACCCACTGAGCTATCTCACCAGCCCCGCCGGGGTTCATTTTAAATAGCCTTTTTAGACATCGACTGTAATACTTCTCATTGGTCAGCACTTGTGTTTGATAGGTTATTTCTCCACTAGTGAAATGAGCCGGTTCAAGCCAGATTAGTATGTTATTACATATTAGATTGATACATTAAAGGCAGGTTTACTGGGAAGCTGCTCTTGGGAGGGTGAGTTCACTGGCCCCAAGGATGGAGGCCAGAGAAGTTTCTGTGGGGAGGTGGGGAAGAGAGAAGAAAAGAAAGAAGGGTATGCTTGTAGAAAAGAGAAGAAGGAGGAGAGGGGGCAGGGAGACCAAATCTTTGGATTATATAGGGAGGAGCCTCTGAGGGAAGGGCAGCCCAGATCCTCTGGGCTGGAAAGTTCTGGAGAACCTGGCTGCCAGGTTGCTTTGATGTGTAAAATATGCACCACAGTCTTTTGTCCCAAGGTCAGAAACTAGTATTGCCTTTTTTCTCTTTTGGTGCCATGGTTAAACCCAGGACGTTCCTCGTTTGAACTGCACATCCTCCAGCCTCCACCTCCCAGGCACTGGGGTTCTAGGCGAGCACCACCAGATACACAGTTGCTTCACCTCCCTCATTTTCAGGCTGTGGGGCAGAGTTTCATACAGTTCAGGCTGGCCTTGAACTTCTTATATAGCTTCGGGCGACCGTGGAATTCTTAATCATGCCGCTTCCACCTCTGGAGTGCTGGGGATACAGATGCATGCCACCATGTCCGTCTCATGAAGTAGTAGGCATTGAACCCCGAGTTCTGTCCACGCTAGGTGAGCACTCTGCCAGCTTCCAGTCCCACACTGGCCACTTTTAGTTGCAGAGAAGTTCTTGGAGATGAAAGCTTTTAGTAAAACACTGTGCTGTCTTACATAAAAGTCAGATTCTCTTACTCATGGTGCAAAGGAAACATGGAAGACAGAAAGCAATGAAGAGGTCACTACAGATTTGCTCCTATTTATTGGTCTTGTTTATGTCTCTTCATGTGGAAATCATGTATTGCCAAGTGAGTGTTTGTATTGTTGCTGTTTCTCCTAAGGGTCTCCTCTAAGAGGGAAGGTGATGGAGGTGGGCGGAGAGGGACTGAAGGAGCCTATTTAACATATCAAAGTGGACCTAGCCTCCAAGGCTCTCTCAGCATTCCTCTCCCCACCAGTTACAGGGTGTGGCTGGCACATCAGCCCTCTACCCTGAACTCTCCAGCCCAGGGGTTGAACTGCCCTTCTTCCAGAAGCCCTTCCTTGTATAGTACAGACATTTGGTTATTCACGCGGTCTCTTTTGTTCTGTTTGCACCGCACCTTTGGCCTCCTGGCTGCTATACATGGTTTCCTTTCCCCCTCTCCCCATGTGGTTCGGGTTATTATCACTCTGGAGGCTACCAGATCAGTCTGCCTCTGTCTATACTCCCCCACATATTTGTAATAAACTTTCTCCTCCACCATACCTAGGAGCAGCCATGTCCTTTCCTTTCCTTTTAATTCTTTTTTTTTTCTTTCATTAACTTACCTTATGTCAAATTCTAAAAACAGTGTCTCACTTTTCATAATTTAAAAAAGTAGATGTTAAAGACAGCTATTCTGTTTAGGAAACAGCTTCTCCTGCCTGTCTGCCTGTCTTTAATCTGGAGTGCTCACATTACAGGTGTGTGCCACCAAGCCCAGCTCTAGCTCTTCCGTTGTGCAAATGCATGTACACCTGTGTGTGGAGGCCAGAGGATGACCTTGGCTGTCATTCAGGTGCCACCCACATTGGTCTTTGGTTTGGTCTTTGGTTTCTGTTGACCTGGGTTCTCCCTGACAAAGAACTTGCCAAGTGTACTAGGCTGGGCCCTGGGCTCTGCCCATCTTTGCCTTCTCAGCTGGGATTACAAATGCATGCCACCAAGCCTGACTGGTGGAAAGTGACTTCTGGGGATCGAACTCAGGTCCTTGTGTTTATGTGGCAAAAGCTTTACCTACAGAGCTACCGCCCCATACCTTGCATCCCTCAATGGCCAGCATTATTCTGCTAATTATGGGAATTGGCAGTGCGAGGTGAAAGCAATAATTTTTATTGTACTATGAACATTTTACACTTCATTCATGCAGTAGCCACTTATTAACCTTACAGCTTACATTATAGTGGAGCGGGCGTTGCTGCGGGTCACAGGATTTATGCGAGGGAACACAAGAGCAGACGAAGTAGGTTAGTGGTAAGTGCCCTGACAACAGCAGGAGGGCGTGACCGAGTGTGGCAGAGAGGGAGGGGCTGTTTTTGAAGGAGAAACGCTCCTCCAAGAACTGAGACAAACTCATCTATAAACATGATTTACCACAAGTACTTGTGTAGATTTGGGCTGCTCTTGCACAGTGAAAATGTAACTTTTATTTAAATCCAACAAAACCCCCACACCAGTCAAGGGTAAACAGTCCATTAGGAGGGAGAATGAAACTGTCCCCAGTATGAGATTCATTCTGAAACAGAAACTTCTTTTAGTGTGTGTGGCTTTAAAATGAAATATTCTTACAGCAGTCTTGCTTTTCACTCTGATGCTAGACAAGTCAGGAAATGGGCTGTCTGAGCAGTCAACACTTTCCTACCAGAGCACAGTGATTGCTGGTAAGGAGAGTTCTGTTTATCAAACAACCCCATCCTAATTGTTCAGGGGAAAAAACTGCTCTGTGTTTATCATCCGCGATCTTACAAAGCTACTAATACAGCAAAAGAAAGCCGACCTTGGCTCAGAGCAAAAAGCCAGCACCTAGATGTCCCAGTGGCTACCACACATTTATTAACCTTACAGTTGAAGCCCAGATAGTTGACCTGAACTGAGAGCATAGAGGACTTTAGGATTAACCTCTGATCTATATACCCAGCAATCCTCTACCTAACCCAAGCTTATGAAAAGAAAGTTTTTAAAAACTAAACTTGATTTGTATTATGACATAAGTAGGTCTGTAATTAGTGCCACATGTTTTGATGTTTCTTGAACACTGGAAAGCAATGTGATGTGAAGATAACAAGCAAATGGGAGAGGAAGTCACCAATAAGATAATTTCCCATCAAAACAAACTGTTCACACAGGAAGCAATGACCTTTAAAAAGGAGCATCAGGCGTGAGTAATAGTGCAGAGGCTGGTCCAGACAGGAAATCGAGCTCCCCGAAAGTGAAGCAGAAGCCGGAGGTAGAGGTAGGGTGGGGTGGCTGAGAAGGTGACAGAAACTTTCATTGGTATTATGGTGGTTCATAGGCACTAAATGACATCTAAGTCCTTTCTAGCCCACATGTCTGTTTCTAAGCAACTTAAAAATATACTTCTGGGGCTAGAGAGAAGGCTCAGTGGTTAAGTGCACTGTAATAATAAATAAATAAATAAACAAATAAATCTTTAAAAAAAGAATGTACTTCTAATACCAGCTTCATATATATGTGTATATTTAACAATATGTATATATGTATACTATATGTATATATGTATATATATAATATATTATATATATGTGTGTGTAACTATAAAATTGACCTATTCTAAGAGTACAATGTAATAATCTCCTTTTGAGTCAAGGATCCATGTAGTCCCCAGGGTGGCCTCTAACTTGATATATAGTGGAAGATGACCTTAAACTTCTGACCCTCTTGTATCTTCAGAGTTCAGATAAAAGGTGTGTGTCACCACACTAGGTCTCAGCAGTACTGGGATACGCCCAGGCCATCAGTCCTCCATGTTACTGGAGCCTTCTCTTGGCTGAGCTACATGTCCAGCCAGCAAGGTGCTTAACTAGTGTCTGTCACCTCAACCAAACCCATTCTTTTCCTGTTATTTATAGGGGTTAGGAACCGTTACAGCCCCAGTCATGCCCTGTGTTCCAGCAGGCCACGTCCAATCACCCATATTTCCTAAACCAAATGAATGGTGAGAAGCAGAAAAGGGAGGTTCATTCAATGTGGCCACTCAATTTATTCAAGAAGGACAAAGATCCAGAGTAACAGTCCTCCCATCTCCCCTTGCCCCAGGGCCATCTTTCAGAGGAAGAGCCTGAAATGTAGGTAAGGTTTCAGTAGAGCGCCAGAGGTCTGTGAATCTGGACAGCCCATCCTTGTTTTTGTAAGATGGTCTGACAAGTTGTAAATCTCTTTCTGAGAAAAGTTTCCCTTCTGGCTGGCTCCTGCTTTAGGCCAGTGATTTTCAATCTTCCATTGCTGTGACTCTTTAACACCTTGTGTTGTGGTGACCCCCCAACCATAAAATTATTTTTGTTGCTACTTTATAACTGTAATTTTGCTACTGTTATGAATTGTTATGTAAATATCTGTATTTTCTAATGGTCTGGGCAACCCCTGTGAAAAGGTCATTCTACCACAGAATGAGAACTCCCGCCTCAGGCTTTCTCTCCTTCCAGGATGAGATTCCTGAAGGGAGTTCTGAGTTTTTGAGATCCTTTGTTTTGATAGTCTGAGAGACAATTAGAGGGGCACACATGCTTGTTTATTTGTCTTTGTAGACAATCACCTTCCCTCCCAGTCTGGTTACAAAATGGTTACAAAGGTGTTACTAGAATTTTTGGGCATCCCTTCACAGTAGCTAACCAATACTGAGAAAATCAAGGTCTCCTCTTGGGGGTTCTTAGTTTCATCGATAAAATAATTTAAGAATGGACTCAATTGGAAGCTAGAGGACAATTTTCGGAGAGTTTAGAAGAAATAAAACTCCAAGGCAGGTGAACTGAAAATCTCAGGTTCTTCTCAGAGGAGGCAAAAGGAGAAGGGAAAAAAAAAGCAAAAACAAACAAAAACCACAAAACAACTCATCATGGAGGTGAGACCCACGATGGGGAGGAGCTATGCTTAGAGACCATAGGCTTAGAAAAGAGAAGAAAAGGAAAAGTTTAGCTTTTCTGAGTAACTCGGAAAAGCGGGCAGACTCAGGAAACTGCATGCCGGCCGCTCTGTAAGAGACTGTGTGTGTGGAAAGTGCATTATCTCATTAAAGAAAGAAGCATTCCACTTACCTCTTTAACGTGGCTACAAGAAGAGCCTGCCTTCTAAGGGGCGGTGTCTTAGATGATTGACATGCCTCACAAAAATGTCAATTCTCCAATCAGATTAATATCTAGTATTCTCTTGACCAGGAGGAGTTTTTACCTTAACTGGTCTTTACTGCTGCTGTGTCAAAGACACTTGGAGACAATAACATCATGAAGCTGGTATCAAGGATGCCATGGTGACTCCTGGGAAATGTGTGTTAATAGGCCTCCTCTCAGCTAGTCTCCTGAAATCCACAGGGAGAAAAGAAGGTTGGCTGTAGTCACAGAGAGACTGGCTATTAGCCAGGTGCTGCCACCAGACTGCGTTTCTGATTCTGGCATCACTGATTTACTTAGCAGCCTGACCCTAGGAAAGTGACTTAAACTCTTACTAAACAGTGTCCCTCTTCTTTTTTTTTTTTTTTTTTTTTTTTTTTTTTTTTTTTTGGTTTTTCGAGACAGGGTTTCTCTGTATAGCTCTGGCTGTCCTGGAACTCACTTTGTAGACCAGGCTGGCCTCGAACTCAGAAATCCGCCTGCCTCTGCCTCCCGAGTGCTGGGATTAAAGGCGTGCGCCACCATGCCCGGCTTGTGTCCCTCTTATGAGAGTAAGTGAGACAAAACATACAAGGGCCCCAGCATAGTCCTAGTACACGATTAGTTCTCAATTACAATTAGTTTCCTGTTTTTATGTTTATAGACCGATAAGCAGTATTTCATAAATCAGATAGATACTGAGTATGTAAATGACTGCATACAACAAAGTGGGGAGGGATGGGGTGATAGCAACAATAGAAGTTTGGTGTCTGGGGACACCACAGAACAGGGATAGGACATTTTTGGGATGCTCTATATGAGTGGGGTGTTTTGTAACACTTGTCACCAAATCACACCGTTAGGGGAATTTAAAATAAAACTGACTCTCAACCCTTAATATATATAGTTTTAACTTTTTCCCCCCAGTTGGATCACTCAGTTATTTTGCAAGTCAGAAACAGGAATCAATTTCTAAATACAGTCAACAAGCACTGTTCTGGGTCCTAGGGATATAGCATGGAAAAAGACAGCGTCCCTATCCTCATGGATAATTCAAGCACAAATTACTATTTGGATTTACAAAAGGCTGAGTGAGAGATGGTGTAGCAAGAAAAACCTGGTCGTTACTTCGCAAACACAGAGGCAAAACAGAGTTCCTGTCTCTTGGAGAGGATGTTCTTGACACACCGACTTGGACATGTGATGTGTCAGATGCCTCTAGGTGACCAGTGACCCGTGGCTGTCCTCTAGCTGCATCTGTCAGATGCTCTGTCTTCTGGGCGAAGTAAACGCTCTGGTTCCAGACCAAGGACCAGGTGGACCACTAGCCACAGAGGGAGCGCAGCCACGACCTTGGGTTGTCAGCTCTGCGCGCTCCAGTTAGGGCGCCAGGCTCCTGCCAATCCTCTAGGGAGGCCAGTACCCCAGAGGTCCTTTTCCCGAGCACCCGCTGACTCTGTGGGTGACTCCTCCCCACGGAACCTGGTTGGCTGCTCTCTAAGGGGGCCGCGTGCCGGGGCGGGGCTATCCGGCGAGGGGGCGGGGCATTAGCCTGGCATCCGCTCGGGTACTGGGTGCGCAGTGGATACCGCGGCGCCGGGGGCGGGGACAGTTCGGTCCGGTCGCTCGGGGCCGCCTGGTTCCTCCTCCACCCGCGCTGGGCTGAACCCAGAGCCCAGAAAAGAGTCGGTTCTGAGTTCCCTGTGGGTGTGCGGCCGCCGCGGAGGGGAACATGGCGCTCGTGGGCAGCCGAGTGGAATTGGACGCGGACGAGGTGCGAGGACAGGCAGAGCGGGCTGGTCCGGGCACCGGCGGGCGTGGGAGGGATGCGGAGCCTCCGCTGGCACGGAGGGTGGGCAGGGCTGTCCTTCACGCCGAGGAGCGCCCCACGGGGCCAGGCAGAGCAGCCCGGGCCAGCCTGAGCCTCCTTGGACCCTATGGGCTTTTGCGGAACCGTTCTGGACTCGACTTCTGTGTCGCTTTCTGTGGAAGTTCCGCGAGGTGTCCGCCGGTCGGGTGGGGTACAGCTGTCTAGTCACCCCGGGACCGAGGGCCGGAGCCTGAGCCCCGCGGCCGGGAAACGTCCCTTGTCCAGAATCGCCGGCGGCCTCGCCTCTCTAGGCTACCGAAGTGACCTACCGGGTCCTCGCGCGGCGCCGGGGTCTGAACGCTCCCGGGCGGGGGCGCCCGACCTGTTGATTCCAGCGCTTCCTTCAGCTGCTGCTGGGAGCGCGCGCTCTGCTCTCAAGTTGAGGGTCAGGCTCCTGCCGCCGCCTCTGCTGCCATTTTACCTGACTTGAATTTTACAAGTCGCGGCCTGAGAAAGCCTTGATTTCCAATGATGCAATAGATGGGTGATGTGGAGGAGGCGAGTGAGTTAGGATTCTGTCTTTACTGCCAGAAGATCCTGGTAAGGAGTAAATACTGTGCTTTAAACGTTGACATTAAGAACCGATCAAAACCCCAAGGATCGATCCTTATGCTACAGACAGTTAAGAAGGTGAACCAGAGCTTTCTGAGGACCAGCCTTGCAGTGTGGGCCCAAGACCACATACCAGGGAATTAGCGCTTGCCCAGGGGGCATGGATGTGTTGCTGGACCTTCTAAGGACACACAAGGCAAACAATGAGATAGAATATTTGTTACTATTTTCTTTTGTGACAACTTTTATTTATAGCTTTAGGCAGTCTTTTGGCATGACCTGTTGCCTGCGCTTTTAAAATTTACATCCCTAGATCTTTTCTGTAATCCAGGTAACACACTACTACGGTCCTTTGACCATCTCCCACTTCCTCAAGACGTTCCCTCTCGTGTATACATTAAATAGCCACAGTCTTGGTATGATGGAGGCTGTAGTACAGCCTCAATAGCTTATCCCAGGCTTGTCTCCAGCTGCTTCCCTGTCCCTAACCATGTTTATTTGTATTGAAAATGAAGGAACAATCCTGAGCCTGGTCTGTAATCTCAGCACTCAGATGGCTGAGGCAGGAGAATCACAAATTCAAGGCTACCCAGGTCTAGGCACATAGAAAAATAGACTAGCATGGATTTTTTTTTTTCTTCCGTAATAAAGAAAAAAAAAAAATCAAGACCCAGAGTAGCTCCTAACTATAGAGTGGTATTTCTGACTCTGGCTCACTGTTGGAGAAATGCAAGTCATAACAGTAGATGTTAAATGGGATTGTCTTGGCATATTGAGATGAAGGTTACTCTGTCAACTGCCAATAAAACAAACTCAAGAGCTCATGTCGAAGTTAGGTATCAGAGCAGCAGACAACCTGGCACAAAGACTTGAATACATGTTTGTTAAGTAAATGCATGACTGCAGAAAAGATATGGCTCCATCAGACCTCAGTTTTTGCCTTATCACTGATAAGCTCCCAATTTCATGCTAGGTATTCGTCTTAGGTAATGGACAAGGCACAAAGGAACTCTTTGTTCACGCCAAATCTATGTTTTACCCTCATGGTGGACAAGTATGTGGGCATACGTTTATCCACTCTCTACTGAGTGCTTAAGTACTCTGTGCTTAAATTTGGTACCTTAGCTGGGCGTGGTGGCGAACGCCTTTAATCCCAGCACTCGGGAGGCAGAGGCAGGCGGATTTCTGAGTTCAAGGCCAGCCTGGTCTACAAAGTGAGTGCCAGGACAGCCAGGGCTACACAGAGAAACCCTGTCTCAAAAAAAAAAAAAAAAAAAAATTGGTACCTTGGAGAGAGAAGGTACAGCTTTGGATGTCTAGGTCTCCCAGAGTGCCAGGGAGATAAGTCATGTGTGGACCCATTTAGGGTGAATGAACAGGTGTGCAGTAGGATGTTATAGGTATGCTTGAAGTACTTGTCAAAAATCCCTAATTGTAAGTGGATTAAAGAACTCTACCTCTGGGCAGTGGTGGCACATGCCTCTTCAATCCCAGCACCCAGAAGGCAGAAACAGGCGAATTTCTTGAGTTCAAGGCCAGCCTGGTATATATAGATCCTGTTCCAGGACAGCCAGGGCTCTGTTACCCAGAGAAACCCTGTCTGAGGGCGGGGGAGGTGTTAGGGGAGGAAGAAAGAAAAAACCAAAACAAGAACAAACAAACCAAAATAAACCAAAAATGAGCTCCACTTTGTGTGGAAGACTGTCAGGTTCACCAGGTGTGTGAGTAGACCGGAGGGAGCTTATCTCAGGCTTTCACACCCTCCAGGGCACTTTGCTTTCTTCCTGGCCATTGTTTGATGCTTTTGGGAAGTAAAAAGGGACAAAGCATTGTAGCCAAGAAGGCTCTAATCTCGTTGCCTCACTTTTGTGTATGTGTTTGGGGCTGGCCATTCAGTCGTTAAAATGGCAAACCTCTGATCTTCTTAGGTGCCAAGCTAGTGCTGATTGGGAGATCCAGCGGGCAGGACAGAAGGAGCCTTATCCACAACGGACTGATAAGTCCTTCAGCCCCTGAGGGCTTATTCAGGTTCCTGGTCCTGAGGAGTTAGGGCTAGGAATATCTTAAATGTTCTAGTGTTAGGGTTTTTGGGGGGTGGGGGTGGGGTGGGAGGGTAGGTGGGGAGGGAGATCTTTTTTGAAGTCATGACTAATACTATGGGAATACTTTTCTTCCTAAGTACCCACAGAAATGATAGTGGTGGGGAAACTTATAGTATCTCTCGGGTGGATTTTGGTTTTTAAGCAGATTTTTAAATGATTGACCCTTCCTTCCTCTCTCTCTCTCTCTCTCTCTCTCTCTCTCTCTCTCTCTGGTTTTTCGAGACAGGGTTTCTCTGTATAGCCCTGGCTGTCCTGGAACTCACTCTGTAGACCAGGCTGGCTCCGGACTCAGAGATCCTCCTGCCTCTGCCTCCCAAGTGCTGGGATTAAAGGTGTGCGCTACCACTGCCCGGCTTTTTAAATAACTAAAGAGGGGGCTGGAGAGGTGACTCTGATTAAGAGCACTGGCTGCTCTTCCTGAGGACTCAGGTTCAATTTTCAGCACCCAGATGGCAGCTCACAACTGTCTGTAACTTTCAGTTTCAGGGGATCCAACGCCCTCATACAGATATACATGCAGATAAAACACCAGTCAATGCTCATTAAATAAAAATAAATTTATTTAAAATAACTGTTTAGATTCTGTAAAGAGAAGTATGGTTGCATTTTGTCTTCGTCAGGGTTTCTATTCCTGCACAAATATCATGACCAAGAAGCAAGGTGGGGAGGAAAGGGTTTATTCAGCTTACACTTCCATACTGCTGTTCATCACCAAGGAAGTCAGGACTGGAACTCAAGCAGGGAAGGAAGCAGGAGCTGATGCAGAGGCCATGGAGGGATGTTACTTACTGGCTGGCTTGCTCAGCCTGCTCTCTTATAGAACCCAAGACTGCCAGCCCAGAGATGGTCCCACTCCCAAGGGGCCTTTCCCCCTTGATCACTAATTGAAAAAATACTCCACAGCTGGATCTCATGGAGGCATTTCCCCAACTGAAGCTCCTTTCTCTGTGATAACCCCAGCCTATGTCAAGTTGACACATAAAACCAGCCAGTACTCATTTCTTTTTTTTTCTTTTTAGAATTATTTTATTTTTATGTACATTGGTGACTTAATAGAAATGAACAATTTGTGTACACAATTACACACACATATATATGAATTGCATTTCAAATTGAAAGTCATTCAGTAAATACAGTTATTAAGTTACTAATAGCTGTAAATTTTGGATTTAACACTTACAGTTTTAGTTATTTTGAACTCATTATTGAGTAAGAAAATTAAGCCATTTATATTCTCTTACACAATACATACATGTTATTAAAATTTTATGGGCAGGTACAAATAGGAAAGCATGTAAAAAAGCGACTTAAGGAAGTGATAATGAAAACAAAAACCTTACAAAACACTGAATCATGTGAAGAAATGGCTTATGGATGATTTTTATGGCCTGTTCTGGATGTTTTTTAAAGATGGTGTCTTGCTATGTATTGTGACTGGGTAGGAACTTGACTTTATAGACTAGGCTGGCCTCAAACTCCCACATACTGCCTCTGCCTTCCCAGTATTGGGATGACTGACCTGTGACTCTGATCAGCCCGATGACGTTTTAGTACAACTGATGCCACAATTGTTTTAGAATGAGACTGGGACTCATTGAAGGAGCTAGTTAGTGTCCTAGAAGAGCTCACGGCTTAGTAAATGATGGGTAGTTACCCAAGTAACCAGTCTGCCTGGGGGTCAGGTAGGATTCTATAATGTAGGCTCTAGGGCAGTAAGACTGGGGTGCATTCAGTACAGGGAATAGGGAGTGCTGGCCACCCTAGTTTAGGGTTAAAGAAGAGGTATATTGGGGTGATCCAGGATCCAGCTTGGGTGAAAGTTGGTGTGGACTGGATTAGAGTGAACATCTTGGGAGTTGATACAGCAAAAGGCAGGTTCAGATCCCAGGAGACCTGCAGTGCCATGACACTAAGGAGCCTGGATTCTGTCTTATAAATAATAGGTTTTTATGGCTGGAGAGATGGCTCAATGGTTAAGAGCACCGACTGCTCTTCCAGCACTGACTGCTCTTCAAATTGAATTCCTGAGTTCAATTCCCAGCAACCACATGGTGCCTCACAACCATTTGCAATGGGGTCTGATGCCCTCTTCTGGTGTGTCTAAAGAGAGCAGTGGCAAATACATAAAAATAAATAAATCTTTTTTTTTTTAAAGTAGGTTTTAAATTAGGCAAGTATTTGTTAGTAGTGCCACACTCTCCTGCAGCAGCTCCAGGGTCCCTTAATCTTTTAGGGACCTTAACTCAGGGAAACTCAGGATTCTTGGCTTTTATATAGAAAAGAGTTTTGAGGTGAGCCAGTGTGAAACAGAGATGGGGTTTATCTAAAGTAGAAGGACCGTGGGAACTGCTGCTCAGAGAGGAGTCACAGCTTAGTAAAAGATTTTTTAACCTAGACTTTTTTTTTTTTTTTTGTTTTTTTCCGAGACAGGGTTTCTCTGTGTAGCCCTGGCTGTCCTGGAACTCACTCTGTAGACCAGGCTGGCCTCAAACTCAGAAATCCGCCTGCCTCTGCCTCCCGAGTTAACCTAGACTTTTAAGTGTGGGGATTAAGAGAAAAACTGCTCGAGCTACTTTCAAGAGGTTGCAAAGAGGCCCCTCCTCTCCTGGCTTTATAGATGACACTGGGCTGTCTCTGGAGATACCTTGGATGGAACTGTAATCTGAGAAGGTAAACCCAGGAGTTCCTGGGAGCACATGGGGACTGACACTTTCTTCTTTTCTTTTTTCCCTCTCCCCTCCTCTCCCCTCCTCCTCCCCCCCTCCCCTCCCCTCCCCTCCTCTCTCCCATCCTCCCTTCTTTTCTCTTCTCCCCATCTCTTTCCCTTCCTTCCCTTCCCTTCTATCCTCTCCCTCCCCTCTTTCATATTCCTTTTTTTTTTCCTGAGACAAGGTCTCACTCACTATATAGCTTTGACTACCTTGGAACTTGTTATGGAGACCAGGTTGATTCCCAACTCATAGAAATCCACCTGTCAGGTTGAAGAGATGGCTCAGTGGTTGAGAGCACCGACTGTTCTTCCAGAGGTCCTGAGTTAATTAATTAATTGATTAATTTTGTTTTGTTGAGACATGGTTTCTCTGTGTGTAGGCCTGGCTGGAACACCTGGAACACCTGCCTCTGTCTCCTGAGTGCTGGGACTAAAGGCGTGCATCACCACCACGTGACCCACACCTCTTTTTATTATAAATGGTTTTTGGTTCGATTTCTAGAAAATGGCAAGTGTACCATTGGAAGGAGAAAGGCCTGAAGCAAATGCTAGTCCTGTGGAGCTCTTGGTTTTCAAGCAATGCCAGGCTTTGATCCAACCACACTCCAAAGCAAAGCCTCCCTTTCCTTCCCAGGTCTCCCTACCTTTCTGTCGTTTTCAGAGTGTGCGGTTGGAGGCAGGAGGGGCAGAGTCTGTTTCCACAGCTCCTGTGGGTTGGACTGAGTCCTGAAGGAGAACAGGGGTGTGGTGTTGGACGGGGTGAGGCTGACTCTCAGGGCCTATCCTGGAGAGCAAGGGGGAGGGCCTGGCTTGGGGCAGAGGTGTGGGAGAAGGATGGCTATGCAGTGGTAATTCTGGTTCCCTTTCTGCTCAGGTGGGTGGAGATGGGCATGCATGTGAGCAGAAGAAAGGCTCATTCCCATTCCTATTGGGTGGGTGCTTATGTGGGGAAGGAAGCAGCGGGGCAACCTGTGGCTCTGGAGGAGTTCTCTACTGGGGAATCCTAGGACAGGCAGGTTGTCTGTAAACTGGTAATGCTGCTGAGTGGAAGGAGACAGGCCCAGCTGCTATCAGCCCAGCTCAGGTTAACAAGTCACCTCCCGTCGCTGAGATGCTGGGTGTAGAATGTCTTTTGGAATCCTAGCTAGTCGTGGATTGTAGCTTTCTCAACAGAACTTTCCTTGGTGCCCCCCACCCCTCCACAGACTTGGGCACCTCCCTCTCCTCTTTCACTGCTTACATGGGCAGGTGGCATCTCTCCAGGTGGTGTCTGCCTTCTTGGTTCTCTGCCTTGGGTCTGTTGCTAATTGTCTATAGCAAGAATCTGATACTGTGACTCCCAAGAGACTCTTGGTTTCCATCTTTTGGTCTATGGACAGTTAGTTCCCCTAACCTGCCCCTCTGGGGCCCAGTAGTGCATCTTGACTGGAGTCACATTCACTACCAACCACACCTCAATTGAGGTTCAGGCCCAGAGGAAGACAGGAGGAGAAAGCCCTTTGTTAGCAGCTCTGTCAGAACTCCTTCTCCATCCCTGAGCTCAGTGAGTCTGGGTTCCCTCACACTTCACCAGATCTCTGTGCCACTGTGGCCAGACAGCCACGTTGGTGAAGTCATCACAGCTCTCGGAAGGGACTCTTGAGGTGTGGGATCCTTGGGAGCTCCTAAAGCTATGGTGAAGCCTTAAACTCTTTACTTAAATACCTAAAGATCCTGTAGTCTGCGTGCGTGCGTGCGTGTGTGTGTGTGTGTGTGTGTGTGTGTGTGTGTGTGTGTAGCCAATGCTTTCTCGATGTGTTCACCTTGGCCTTGATCATATACTGGCACTTGTATAGGGCCTATGTATTTAAATTATCCCTGTAAATGATGCCCTGTGTATGCTAATTGGGTCGTATGGTAACTAATAAGCAGTGCAGTCTTGTCTTAGGTGGGAAGAGCTAGGGATGGGAAACTCCTCCTCTCTAGGCGGGGCTCTGGAGGGTGGGACTGGGTGTGGCAGTCTGCCAAGTGGCACTGGGGACAGAGAAAGAGGGTATCTCACTGGGAGAAGGGTGAGAAGTTTTTCATTTTCAGGATGAATAAAGGTTAACAGGGTTTGGTGTGAAGGGAGTTCAGTATGGACGGTCAGCAGGGTGTGGTTTTGAAGGTGTGTCCTGTCCCAGAGGAAAGGGAGGTCAGGACTTGGATTCCAGACTGAGACCTTGGGAAGGGCAGTGACTTAGAGTTCTTGCTCCTTAACCCTTTGGGCCTTGGTTATTTTGGGGGTGGGGGTTGGATCTTAATGGGTAGCAAGCAGTTTGAAATGCATGACGTGTCTATAAATTCTTTCCAGTTTTTGACATCTGTCATCTAGAAGGTGACATTTGAACAAGACTTCTTCAGAGGTTCAGAGGTGGAATTTTAGTAGACAGTGTGGGAGCTCAGAGCTCACAGGCGTGGTGAAAATGAAGCCATAGTTGGTGTGTGTCTGTCTGTGGCAGAGAGCACTGGAGAACTGGAGACTGTTTGGCTAGATTTTGCTAGGCCTTGAACCAGTTTAGCTGAGGTTTTGTTGTTGTTGTTTGTTTTTTTCCCCTTCCCCCAAGTGGAAAGATATATGAGCCTTTCTGTATCTGAGGATTTTTGCCTTTTTAGGAGCAGAGTATATGGGGCTTTTTAGTTTAGTTTTGTTTTTTTGAGACAGGGTGTTCCTGTATAGCCCTGGCTGCCCCAGAACTCTGGAACTCGCTCCATAGACCAGGCTGGCTTTAACTGGGAGATCCACCAGCCTGTGCCAGTGCTGGGGTTAAAGGCATTCACCACCACACCTATGTGGGGCCTTTTATGTTTGCTTTGAGTCAGCACTCCGGTAGATATTGTTAGCCTTCTACAGCGTTATTACAGAATGTGTTTTCTTGTACCAAGACTGAAGATACTTTATAAAATCCAGAGACAGTCAGCAGTGGTGGCGGCACCTCAGAGCGGAAGTGTAAGGAATTAAAGAGCAGGCTAGCACTGTAAGAGCACTCTGAGCAGTCCAGTGGTTTATCCTTAGTGAATGCAGGGTTCTGGGATATACTCAGAACTCAGTACTTCAGCAATGTACCCAAGGTCTCATGCAAGGGAGGACAGTCCCAGAGCCCAGCTGCTGCTCCATGCTGTCGGAAGCCAGTACTGCTCACATGGATGCCAGCAGGACTCAGTCAGTGAGCACCTGGCAGACTTGTCTGCACTGAGTGGTCGGTGGGTTTCTAGGCAGGGCTTTGAGATCAGACCTCACTGTCTTCTTCCAGGACTTCTTCCTTCCTAGTCAGCCTCATCTTGCTTACCATGTGAGAATCTGAGGGTAGTTTCCTTGCTTACCATGTGAGAATCTGAGGGTAGTTTCCTGGCTCAGTGACCAAGTCAGTGGGGGGAAAGGAGAAATGTTTCTTGGCTGGCCCGCCTGCCAATGCAGCAGGGACTCATTCTGGCTCTGTCCCAGAGATTAAGGATCAGGTGACAGCCAGAGCACTTCCTCAGATGTGGTAGTCCTTGCTCACTAACTACCCCCAGGTAGTAGTCCCGGGCTGTGGATTGTCCCTAGGAAATGGGATGGAGGACTGGGAAAATGAAAGTAAAGGAGACAGCAGTCGTGGTGGTTGCTTCCTGTTTTCAAAACAAAACAAAAACCCGAAGGGCAGTGCAGGAGGGGGAAGGAGGTCCCCAGTGTCAAAGGAGCCTTTGCTCATGCAGGAGCACACATCTCTAGTGCCAGCTACTTTGAGGGCTGAGGTGGGAGCATCCGTTGTGCCCAGGAACCCCAGGCTAGGTTAGCCTGGGCAGCAGAGTGAGTCCCTGTACATCTTAGAAAGCTAAAGGAAGTGGTTGGTGAAAGGTCACAGCGTTGTTGGAGGCCAAGAAGGTTCATTCTAAATTCAGTGCCTTTTGAAACAGGTCAGGGACCTGTGAACTCTCAGGAAGGCCTAACGCAGGTGTTAGCCACCCCTGTCTGGTCTATTTTGTAAGTAAAGTTTTATGGAAATACAACCGTGGCCATTTGTCTAGATACTGTCTGTAGCTACTGTCTGTAGCTACTTTTGCACTACACGTGAGTAGCAGGGACACGGGTCATATGGTAGTCAGTACTTAAGGACTCGTAGGTCCTCTGGTGCCTTGCACTGGGTGATCTCTAGGGCTATAGTTTATTCATATATGAATATTGTGGGCCTATGAATGATTTGCTTCCTTCCTTCCCTATCAGATATTATGAACCTACTTAAAACTAGTCTGTTTGCCACTTCCTGTGAAGTGGCGTGTGCAAAGCTGGAGGCGGGTGAAAGCAGGGGTTGAATTCCTGCTTCTTGTACAGCATTGGGTAAGTTACTTAATCTCTCCGTGTCTTCATCTTAAGGACAAACAGTTCATCCTGCCTAGTAAGATTGCTGTGACGGTGTACAGTCTAAGCAGAGCCCCAGAGTTGGGGCATTGGTGCTAGCTCAAATGCTGGCTCCTGGTGCTGTCATCCAGAGCAGCTCTTAGTCATTGTTCTCCCAGACCCTGCATGGCAGTCCTCCACTGGAGGGAGTCCCTTAGGACAAGGCAGTTTCCTATTAGGTTCATCCCCAGGACTCCAGCTGGATAAATGGTGCAGATTTATAGTCTGTAAGCTTTTTTTAAGGGAGAAAAATGAACTCAAAGGGCCATCTGTTCTAACTTGTCCGCCACGGACTAGTGTTAGCATTTGTCCACAGGGGAGGTGGCATTCATTCTTCCACTGACGCTGACGGATTGATGGTGGTGTAACCTCTGGTTGCTCTGGACCTTGTGTTTGTGTAGCCCCACTTTCCATTGGTGGAAGTCTTACGGGGTTTTCATGCAGCAAGCGTGTAAGAGACTAGGATGTGGGAAAGGCGTGTTTATGTATGCTTACTGTCTCCCACTGTTAGTGAGACAGTAACCTCTGGAGCGGAGAGATTCCCTTCTTACAGTTCTAGAGTCTGAGACTGAAGATCGAGATGTCACATCTGGTGAGGACCTTCCTGCTGTGTCTTAATATGGCCTATGGCATCATGTAGGGAAAGAACATATAGGGGGAGAGAAAGCATGAACTCACTTGAACCAGTTTTCTCATGTTTTAAATCACTCAGGGTATTGAACTCAGGGCCTCATGTATGCAAGGCAAGCACACCACATACCAACTAAGCCACGTCCTCAGACTAATAACCCTCTCTTATAATGCCAGGAAGTAACACTCTCCAACATTAACCCATCATTAGTCGACATTAATCCATTCATGAGGGTTTTGTTCTTGTCTTAGTGTTCCATTGCTGTGAAGAGACCCCATGACCAAAGCAACCTATGAAAGGAAGCATGTAACTGGGAGCTTGCTTACTGCTTTAGAGGGTTAATCTGCAGGCTCGAGGTGGAGGGAGAGGTATGGGACCTGGCATGGGCCTTGAAACCTGATCAGAGCCCACCTCCAGTGACACACCCCCTCCAACAAGGTTGCCTCCTAATCCTTCCCAAATAGCTCCACTAACTGGGGACCAAGCACTCAAATATGAGCCTGTGGAGGCCATTTTCTTTTCTTTTCTTTTTTTTTTTTTTTTTGGTTTTTTGAGACAGGGTTTCTCTGTATAGCCCTGGCTGTCCTGGCACTCACTTTGTAGACCAGGCTGGCCTCGAACTCAGAAATCCGCCTGCCTCTGCCTCCCGAGTGCTGGGATTAAAGGCGTGCGCCACCACGCCCGACTATGGAGGCCATTTTCATTCAAACCAGCAGTCCTGAGTTTGTAATCACTTCCTAAGCTCTGTCTCTCAAGGCAGTTTGAGTAGAGACTAAGTCCAGCGGCTGGCTCTGGAGAGCCATCTCCATCAGTGGCGGTTACTGTATAAGAGGGTAAAGGAGCTAGGTGACAGTGCATAAGGACTCCTGGGCACTGGAGGGCAGTTTGGGTCCTTGCTCTGCTCTAAAGCCACACATCAAGCTCTAGACTGTACTTTCTAAAGTGGAAGTCCGTTCTCACCTACTTCCCAAGATCTTGTCTGGGCTTCTTATTGCCTTTGAAGTAAAAGCATGGTCATTTTGTCATGGTGGCTCAGTGGTTCTCACACTTGAATCTGCTTAAAGTCTCCTTGCTGGGGGAGCAGGTGGATTATTAAGATGGGCATCCTTGGGTTTTCCTACCAGTGAGTCTAATGCAGTGTGTCAGGTGCAAGTCCTAGGTGCTTGGGTTGCTTCGTGGTGGACTTCTTGCTTCAGCCTTTCCAGAGTGCTTATTGCTCCATGTCTCATGCCCCAAGGGGCCTTCCTCAAGTCCACCTGTTTCCTTTGCAGTTCCCACACAGGTCTTTCATCCCTGGTCAATCCCTGCAGGTGCTAGCCCTCCCACAGCTTCCCCTGCTGGCCCATAGCCATTTAGCAGTCTTGGCTGCTCCAAAAGAGAAAGATTCTCCCTTTGACCCACTTGTTGGGAGGCCCAGCCTGCACGAGATGGAGGTGTCCTGGGGTTCAGCCGGAACTGAGGTCTTTCTTCCCAATTCCTAACAGCATGGTGTATCCTCTCAGCCAGGAAAGAGAAATTTCCTTCCTAGAGTCAGTCAGACTTTTCTGTTGCTGTGATAAAAATACCCGACAGACAGACAGACAGACACCTTAAGGGAGGAAGGATTTGCTTAGCTCTCTGAGAGGGTCATTCTCTTGTCATTTGGCTTTGGGTCTCAGGGCCTCCTCTAGTGAGGGAGGCACATGTTATGGCTGAGGGAAAGTGTTGCAGTCTCCTGGGGTCTAGAATGGTGGATCGCTCCCAACAGCATCCCGGGTCACGTCTCCTTCTTCTACTTTTCACTGCCTCCCAATAACATCTTCTTTGTCTGACTCCGTAAAGGATCAACCCATTGATTAGGTCAGATCCATAGGATCTGTATCAACCCATTGATCAGGTCAGATCCATAGGATCCGTATCAACCCATTGATTAGGTCAGATCCATAGGATCCGTATCAACCCATTGATTAGGTCAGATCCATAGGATCCGTATCAACCCATTGATTAGGTCAGATCCATAGGATCCGTATCAACCCATTGATTAGGTCAGATCCATAGGATCCGTATCAACCCATTGATTAGGTCAGATCCATAGGATCCAAATGCTTCCCAATGCTCAGCAGCCAGAAGCCAAGCCCTGAAAAGTGAGGCTGTGGGGACATTTCGCATTTAAACCCTAATACCTGCGTGACCATCAGCGTTAGCTCAGCACGCATTCTTAACCCACGTTCACCAGACAGGCCTGCAGTCTCAGCACTCGGGAGGGGAGACAGGAGGATAAAGAGTTCAAGTCATCCTCAGCTACCACACAGTTTAAGGACAGCCTGGGTTACATGAGAACAAGCAAACCCGCCGTCCGTCCGTCTGCCTAGCTTTCTTGAGCTGTGATTTACACACCATAAACTCGGCTCCTTCCCTCCCTCCTCATGGTGTAGAAATCTGATCTGACTTCCCCAGTGGTAGCTCACTCCTTTTTATGTCCCTCTGCTTGCTGTGTGCCATTCTGGTGCTTTAGTCAGTGTCAGGCGATGGCACCGACTTGACTGCACTCCTGGGTAGGACGCAGGCGTTAGTCTTGCTGTCTGTATAAGGGCTCTCCTGTGGTGGTGAACATTGTGTAGAGTGGGATAGGCAGTAGTTAGCAGTCCTGGAAACAGTACTGCAGCTAGCCACGTTGACCATGTTGGCCTCCCATATTCATTTGCTGGTAGTAATTTTAAGATGTGCTTTGAGGAGGAAAGGTTTTTGTGTTTAAACTTAAAGGCAGTAAAGGTCCCTTTGTAGAGCTGGCTCATGCTGGTTAATTTTATCCCAGTTAGGTCGTCTGGGAAGAGGGAAGAAAGTGGCAGTTAAGAAAACTGCCTCCGCTAGATTGTTCTGTACGAAAGTCTGGGGTGCATTTTCCTGATTAATGATTGAAATGGGAGTGCCCAGCCCACTGGGGGCCGTGCCACTCCTGAGCAGGTGGTTCTGGGTTGTATATGAAAGCAGGCTGAGCAAGCCTCGAATGGTCTTGGCTTCAGTTCCTGCTTTGACGTCTCTCAGTGATGGGCCATTATCTCAAAGCTAACATAAACCCGTTCCCTCTCTCTGGGTTAGTCAGTGTCTTATCGCTGCCTTTGAGGTAAAGCATGGTCATCAAGCCAGGGAAGCAAGGGAAAGGCCTGCTAAGTCCTTTCCTAACTCACAGAGCTTGGCTCCTGAGGTAGGTATGGAGCAGTCACAGGACGAGCCTGACTACTTTGGCACAGTGAAGCTGTTAGAGGCGCTGTGAGTCCCCAGCCACTCCAGCCGATCTCATATCACTCACACACATGGATTGCTTCCCATGAATTTTCAAGGTAGACTGAAGGAAAAGAGGCTTTCCCATTTCTTCCTGTCATTCTTCAGTCTGAGTATGAAGTCAGTCTGCATTGGGGTTGTATTGTACTAGGATGGACATTTAAGAATTGCTATTTCAGTTGCTGGCTTTAGTTTCCTTTTTTTTTTTTTTTTTAAAGAAACTTACTTATTTATACTCTATCAGCATGTATACCTGCATGCCAGAGGAAGGCATCAGATCTTCTAGTATAGATGAATGTATGTGAGCCCTAGGTGCTTGCTGGGAATTGAACTTAGGGCCTCTGGAAGAGCAGCCAGCACTCTTAACCTCTGAGCCAATGACTGTTGTAAAATCAAAATATTTAACTCTGAAAAATGCTGAAGCTGTTTAGTACCCTGCAGTATCAAATCTTCAGCCAACATTTAATTCTTTATAGAAAGATAAACAGATCCTCCTTACTAGTGTGAAAATTCGTTTTTTAAGTGTGTGAGTGTTCTGTTTGAATGTATGTCTCTGCATCATGTAATGCCTGCTGCTCTTGGAGTCCAGAAGAGCATCCGGTCCCTTGGAACTGGAGTTTTAGATGGTTGTGAGCCACCGTGTGGGTGCTGGGTATTGAACCTGGGTCCTTTGCAAGAGGAACAACTGTTCTTAATGCTGAGCCACTCTCCAGGCCCCTCGTCCTTAACACATAGTAAAAGGAGATGTATGCTAAAGAGTTGCCTTTAAACACATTTAAAAAAATTATTTATTATCAATTTTGTTTTTGTTTTTGTTTTTTTCGAGACAGGGTTTCTCTGTATAGCCCTGGCTGTCCTGGAACTCACTTTGTAGACCTGGCTGGCCTCGAACTCAGAAATCCGCCTGCCTCTGTCTCCCGAGTGCTGGGATTAAAGGCATGCGCCACCACACCCGGCTACTATCAATTAATGTTTAATTTATATTCCTATTTTGTATACCTGTCCATTTGACGTTGCATAATCATTTCTTGGGCAAAAAGAGGTCAGAGAAAATCTAAGAAGTCTCCCATTTGAAAGCCCACAAGCCCAGTTGTCTGTACATCACACGACAGTAGGTTAGATGTGAACATTTTAAGGTTGTTTAAAGAACTCCTGTCCATGTATGTGCTGAAGACTACAAAGCCCTGGCTTTCAGGGGAGGTCACTGGAGACTGTCATCCGTTTGTAATCTTCTGAAGCAAACAAAAGGCTTTGCGGATGGATTTAAAATAGCACTGTATCCCCAAAGGCCTGGCGTCAGACTTCATCCTCCCTTCCCACCTCTCAGTTGCCCTTTCTCTGCCGTCAGCCTTGGCTGTGGAGTCTGTAGCTCCATCTTGGTCTCCTTTGCTCTCACTGTGTCCCCCATGTACAACGGTCTTTCATGGCGCCAGCCCTGGGAGAGCACCCTGTAGGTGTCCTTGCCTCCTCTTTGACCTCTGTGATCTGCTTGGGGTTCTGTGTCCCCACCGAACCTTTTTCAGACACTGATTACATGTTTCTCCTCAGTGTACAGTCTTGCAGTGGCTGTCCATAGTAATTAGAAGAAAACCACTCTCCTTGTGACCAAATAGTTGAGCTTTTTGCCTCCCTCCAGCTGTGTCTTGCCTTCTCTGCCACTTTTCCGTCTCAGTGCCAAGTTAATCTCTACCATAGAGCTCTTGTGTATGTGTTTCCTGTCTGGCTGACTCACTGGTCACTAGTTCCTGAACTTTCCAACCTCACCACAGAGGTCAAATTTTCAAAGAGACTTTGCTGGCTAGTTTTACGTCAACATGGGCACAAAGCTAGAGTCATCAGAGAGGAGGGAGCCTCAGTTGAGGAAATGTCTTCATGGGCTCCAGCTATCGGCAAGGCTGTAGGGCATTTTCGTAATTAGTGATTGAAGGCCCACTTCTTTGTGGGTGGTAACACCCCTGGGCTGGTGGCCCTGGGTTCTCTAAGAAAGCAAGCTGAGTAAGCCATGGTGAGCAAGCCAGTAAGCAGCACCCTCCATGGCCTCTGCATCAGCTCCTGCCTCTAGGTTCCTGCCCTGCTTGAGTTCCTGCCCTGATTTCCTTCAATGATTGACTATAATATAGAAGTGTAAACCAAATAAACCATTTCCTCTCCAACTTTCCTTTTGGTTATGGTGTTTCCTCACAGCAGTGATCACCCTAACTTAGCTTAGCTTGGCTCCTATCTGGGCCTTTACTGCAGAGCCTTTTTGTTTTCTCCTAGCTGTGGGTATTATCTCTGCACAATCTTGTTTGTTTATGTCCTTTTTTGTTATCTGTCTTCTATCTAATTTTCATTGCAGGAAACAGCATTTGCTGTAGGCAGTTTAAAGAGGAAATCAGGTCCTTGGAAGGGCTATAGAGTGTTTGATCTAGGCTCCTGTTCATGTATGACCCCTGAGTCCTATCCAGAAATGACCCACTTAGGGAAGACCCTGGTGCTCTGGGCTCTTGTTAGTTAGCTCTCCATCGCTGTTACTTAAGGGAGGAAATGTTTGTTTTGATTTCCTTCTGTGGTCAGCTGGCCCCATGCCAGACAGAACATTCCAGTGGGAAGACATGCTGGAGCAACGCTGCTGCTCTAGTGGTGTCCAGGAAGAGAGAGAGAGAGAGAGAGAGAGAGAGAGAGAGAGAGAGAGAGAGAGAGAGAGAGAGAGAGAGAGAGAGAGAGAGGAGACAGACAGGTTCCAATATCCCCTCCAAGGGCACGTTCCCTCCAAAGCTCTTACAGGCCCCACACAGCTCAGTAGTCAGTACCTAATACTAGCACACTGCCAGCAAGGACCAAACCTTCAACCCAGGAGCCTCCCTCTGGGTCTATTTAAGACACAAACCATGACTAGGGCTAAGCCTTCATGGCGCTCTGTGTTCTGAAGGAGCCTGTGTTCTGTTTTGTTTTATTTTGTTTTCACTGTTTACCCTGGCTAGCCTAGGCACTTAGGGTCCTCCTTCTCGTAGTCCCCACTGGGCATGGTGGCACTACTGGTGTGTGCCACCATGCCCAGTATGCACTGGTGATTCTTAGCAGGCGGAACCTAATCCACACCCAGGCATTTGGAGGAGTTGAGAGATTAGGTAATGGCTAAGTAGCGAAGTCAGCTTCAGACAGCAGCAAACCAAACACTGCTAAAGTCCCTTTGAGAGTGTACATTGGTGTGTCAGCTATGAGAGCCAGGACTGGGAAAATGAAGTAAAGATATACCTCAGAGTCACAGGGTAGCAATTCTGACCCAGGAATTCTTTCCATTTCCCCCCTTTTTTTTCATTAGATATTTTCTTCATTTACATTTTAAATGCTATCCTGAAAGTCCTCTATACCCTCTCCCCACCCTGCTGCCCAACCCACCCACTCCTGCTTCCTGGCCTTGGCATTCCCCTGTACTGGGGCATATCAAGGGCCTCTCCTCCCATTGATGGCCAACTAGGCCATCTTCTGCTACATATGCAGCTAGAGATACAAGCTCTGGGGGTTACTGGTTAGTTCATATTGTTGTTTCACCTATAGCGTTGTCCCCTTTAGCTTCTTTGGTACTTTCTCTAGCTTCTTCTTGACCCAGGAATTCTTGTAGCAAACAAGCACCAAGCGTTAGAATTTTCTCAAGAGGGAAGGTTGTGAGAATTTACAAGTTATCTGGACCATATTTGGGACAGTTTGAGTATCACAATGGTTATAATACCCTAGGTGTATTATAGAACATTGAAAACAGTCGGGGTCTTGGAGTCTATGCTGATGGAAGATAAACAAACAGCTTGCTGTGGTAGAATACCCTAGGCAGGCTGACGGAGGCCTTGATGCTACCTGTGTTAGGAGCTGTTGCTAGATTGCTTCAGGAGCCTGCTGTGGTGGCTGATGGTTGCCTGTAATCCCAGAGCTTTAGAGGCCAAGTCAGGATGGCACTGTCCTAGGTGCTGAGTCTAGGGGCTCACTTGCCTGATGAGTGTGGTAGTCTTGTGAGCTCATGTGCGCAAACACACTTCTTACATTAATAAGTTAACTAATCAGTTAGTTAAATCATTGTGTGCGTATGCGAGGAAGTCAGAGGACAGTGGGAGTCAGTTCTGTTCTTTCACCATCTGAATTCCACTCATTATACTCAGATCTGCAGGTGTGGTGCGGAGCACCCTTAGCTGTTGAGCCATCTTGCTGGCCCTCACCTTAAACATCTTAGTAACTGCCAAACAGAAATAGTCACAGTGCAGTAGAGAAACGGGCTGCTGTGTTAGGTGATTACAATCAACACCATTGGAGGGGCAGATGCCCTGAGAAGGCTATTGGACCCCTGCTGTAGTGGGGTAGTATCTACTCTTATAAACCTCAGACTCACAGGGCCAGAGTTTCGACTCAGAATTCGTATGGTGAGCAAGCACCAAGCATTAGAATTTTCTCAAGAGGGAAGGTTGTAAGAATTTACAAGTTATCTGGGCCATATTTGGGGCAGTTTGAGTACCACAATGGTTAAGAACATTGAGATCAGTTGGGGTCTTTGGGTCCATGCTGATGAAAGACTCCCTGTCTTGTGAGTCTTTAGTGCTGCATGCTGTAAAGAGGAGAGAAGAAAAGGAAGTTGCCAGGAAGATAATGGTGTAAACATTCCAGATGAATGAAGGGAGGTATGATAGTTGAGTGCAGCAGCTGGCGCTGGCCCAGAGTCTGTACTGCAGAATTAAAAAGTGCTGCGGAGATGGGTCAGCTGACACATGGCATGAAGTGTAGTCTAACTTAGAGAACCAGGCTGCCTAAGAGGTAAACACAGGCTGCGGTATGTAGACCACACTGACCCGGAAGTGCGTCACACCTTACTGTCCGATGCCTTAGAAAAATAAACTGTGTGGATAGCTAGACAGCAAGGAAGGGAAGGAAGAGCAGGTCATGAAACCGAGTGGCAAAGTGGCAAAGACAGGAGAATTTGGATAAGTGGCACATAGGCATGCCTTGTGCTAGTAACCTGGCAACCAGTATGTCAGTTTGCAGTTCTTTCCAAATAATGTTTTTTGTTTTTTTATGTTTGTTTGTTTGTTTTTGTTTTAAGTTGCCAGAATGAAAAGGAACAGAGTGAGTGGCAGTGTTCTCTGGCTTTACTGTGCCCGTGTGTGCTGGAACTGCTTCTTAAAGGAACAGCGTTCCTTTTTATAGTATCCAGATTGTTCATGCTCTGTGTCAGAGACATAGACATGCTTGTTGTAAGCTTTAAACCACTCAGAAGTTAACATGATCTTTCTTTTTACCATTTTTTCCTGCCTATGTCAGAAGGAACCCACTGTGCGTCCTATTATTATTCATATTATTCATTACCAGACTCACGGGGTCTCCGCCTTATGGATATAGAATGCCGTGCTGTCTCGTCCAGAACTGGGACTTTCACTTAATATGTCTTAGAAATAGTTCTACTCTTATTTTTTATGTAACAACTGAAGAGAACTGAGTGACATCATTGTGCCATAGTTTATCTGTGGAAGATCACTTGATCTGTTTTCTTTTATATTTTAATTTCTATTGATTATTTGGGATTCTCCCAGTTCTCCCAGTCCTCCCCTGTCTGCACTCTCCCATTAAGCCCCACCCCAGTCAAAAAAAAAAAAGGGAAAAAAAGAAAAAAAGTTCCTTTTGTGTTGTTCATATACTTACTCCCTGCGGCATGATCAGATCCCCAGAGAGGATGAGTCTTTCTCTGCCTGCATCAGTACCAGAAGCCATGGACTGAGGAGAGCCATGGGCAGCCAGAGAGGGACAGGGCTAGCTCTCCCACCCCACACTCCCGAGCTAACCCACTTGATCTGCTTTGTCCCCTAAGACTATGTATGCTAACAGAGGGATCCTTATGTATGAATATTTTTATTACGCACACACACTTGTGTGTGTGCACATATGCATGCTCATGTGGGCACCTTCATGCTATATGGCATGATTACGGAGGTCGGAGGACAACTTACAGGAATCTCTTTTTACCATATGGGGCCTGGGAATTGAACTCAGGATTGGCAGCAAGTCACCTTTACCCACTGAGCCATATTTTGATAGTATGGAATTGAAATATTATTAGTAATTTTTTAAAGATTTATTTATTTATTTTATGCATATGAGTACACCACCATTGCTCTACTCAGACATACCAGAAGAGGGCATCAGACCCCCATCACAGATGGTTGTGAACCACCATGTGGTTGCTGGGAATTGAGCTCAGGACCTCTGGAAGAGCAGTCAGTGCCCTTAACTGCTGAGCCATTTCTCCTGCCCGAATTGAAACATTATTGCGGTGTGAACTCTGTTCCTTTTAATTTAAAAATACTCCTATCAGTGATAGTTTCAAAAATCAGATAGTTTAAAACACTAAGTCTTTTGGTTCTGCTTGTTCTCTGTGTAAAATTATTTCTGTGACCTCCCCCCCCCCCACACACACACACACTCCCAAACAAAGAGTAGGCCCTCGCCTTCAGTGAACTTCTGAGTAGGCATGGCACTGGAAGACAGGGCTGTGGATATAATAAGTAATTTGCAAGGTTTACTTTACAGTCATAAAAACATTAGCCAAGCCGGGTGGTGGTGGCACATGCCTTTTATCAGGAGGCAGAGGCAGGCAGATCACTGAGTTTGAGGTCTGTTTGGTCTACATGAGGGAGTTCCAGGACAGCCAAAGCTATACACAAAGAAACCTTGTCTCAAAAAACAAAACAAAACAAAGATTTAGCCAGGTAATATCAATGAAAATGAAATAACTTGCTGATCTATGCTAAATAAATCCAGTATATACAGCTGTAGAAGAGTTGCCTTTTCAAATGCACTTTATTATCTTCTGTGCACTGCAGTGCACATCTTTTAGAATATTTTTCCTACACCCTCTGGCAATTTATATGCGGCCATAGTGGCTCTTGATCCCCTCCCCTCCCAAATGTAGAGCACATTTCATGTCCATACATAATCACTGCTCTGTGGAGTCACACTGTGTGCTGTTTGGCAACTTAGAATATTTGTTTTGTAGTAATTTTGATTGTGGGTGATTGGTTTATTTTTTATTTTAAAGTTCTTAGAACTTCTCCCTTAAGCTACAGCCTCTCCTCATACAGTTAGCTTTCACTTTTAAAAACACTGATCTGTGGGTAATGGGAGCTAACGGCTTGAGGTTAAGCTTTTCTTGAGAGCGACATCTGGTGGTTGGTTTATAATCTCTTCACTTCCCCGTGCTTGCTGGAAATTCCGAAGAATCTTTCTGTGAACAGCTCCCTTTCTTGGTAGACACAACAGCCGCTATGCAGGGTCAGGTTGGTGCCACTGAAGCCCACACACTCCCAGAAGCCTGGAGATTTGATTGCATGTTCAAGGAGGCTCTTTTTATTTTTTTAACTTTTAATTTTTTAAATTTGATATAATTCAAAGAGTTTATGACTTTGGCCGTGTGCCAGCCTCTCTGCTTTACTCTTGAGGAGGCTGGATCCTAAAAAGATTGCATGTGTCAGCCAAGGTCACAGTGCTTACTGGCGGCCTGAGGTCCTGTGAGTCTGTGCTCAGGAGTTAGGCTTTCCATGCTGGAAGTCAACTGTGGGTTGTTTTTTTTTTTTTTTTTCCTTCTCCGTTCCAGGAGAAGCTCAGAATCTTGGGTATGATGAGGGATTCTAGCTCTGTCTTCAGGAGTCAGTTGACTCATCTCATTTCTGAGGATGAATATCCTATGTCCCTGTATTGGTGGAGTCTGTTCTGAGTCAGGCCTGTTCTATATGCACTGCGTCACCAAAATCCTCACAGGACTTCTGGGAGTGGGATGAGATTCCCGGCATAGCACCAGGAAATGGAGGATTAAAGGGCTAGACTTGCTTCAGGTCAGGATTCACACCCAGTCAGGTCTATCATCTCCCAAGCTAACTTGTATTTTCACCATGCTCTACTGACAAAATAAGTAAGTCATTAATGCATAATTACTTATAGTGCTAGTGCTCAGAGACAAACCTGCCCCTATGGATGTTAGAGCATGTGACCCATAGATTTTCCACAGAGCCCTGTACAGGCCTGCAGGAGGCTGGGAGGGTGGGTGGGGCTCATGCCATCACATTGTGATTACCCCAGTGGGCACCGAGTGCCCTCGGCTCTCTGTAGGTATTGTAACTGTCCACCAATGCTCCCAGGTTACAAATGCTAACACTGGGATGGGTGGAAAGGGTTTGCTACAGCGAAGGAAAAGGGAAAAGGAGAGGCTAAGACTGTGTGGACCTTTCTGTCCTGAAGTGATGGACCTTGGACACACCTTCCTCCAGGGTCATTAGGACCTCCAAGCCACCGTCCAAAGGGTTGCTCTGTACTCTCATCAAGTGCCAGCTCCGTGCCGTGGACAGGCAGCACAGTTTCTCACGAGTGAGAGGGAAAGGCATTTTTTGTCCTTTGACTTCGTTTTTAAAAAATGAAGATCTTCACGATATTGTGTGTGAATCACGTCTAGGCTGCTTCAGTGACTGAATCATCTGAATAGAATGCAGCTCATCAGAATGAATCGTGGGAAAAATGAACTCATTTGATTGAGACAGGGTCTTTCTGCTAGCCCTGGCTGTCTGTTCTCGATATGTAGACCAGGTTGGCTTGGAACTCACAGAGATCCAACTGCCTCTGCCTCCTGAGTGCTGGGATTAAATGTATACGCCACCACGTCTGTCCATGGTTCCTCCAATTCATGGAAGTGCTCAATTGAATCATTCTCACAGGGATGACTTAACCTACAATCCCAGGCTTTCATATCTGTGGGTTTAAAAAATGTATGTTATTTGTAAAAATGAAGCTTTAAGCCTCAAAAGGCTTTCGCCCAATGCTTGTAGTCACAGCACTTAGGAGAGTGAAGGGATGGGCCTGGTGGGCAGGTCCTTTGAGCTCCAGGGTTCCAGATCTGCCTAGACAATGCAGTGAAAGGTTGTCTGAAGGAAACAAACAAAGAAGCCAGACATAGTGGCTTTTAATTTCTGAGTTTGAGGCTAGCCTGGTCTACACAGAAAAATTTTAGCTCAGCCAGGGTGAAACCTTGTCTCAAATTCAAACCAAACCAACTCCACAGAACTTCCATAGGTAACAAGAGAGCACTTTCCGGAGGGTAACTAGAGAACAAAGCAGTAAGGTCACCTTTGAAGAATGCGTGAAATTATATTCAGTTAAAAATAGCCAAGGCAACCTCTGTCTTCAGGTAGTGATGTTACTGTTACACGATTAGAATTCTGTTTTAAAGAGCGTTTTGGTGTTTTGAGGTAGGTATTTGCAGCCCATTTAGGTCTTGAATCTTCAGTCTTCCTACCTCAGTCTCTTGAGTGCTAGGATTAGAAATGTCTGCCAACACATGTGAGTTTAAAATTGTCTGAAGCCCATTTTATTAACTGAAAGATCACCCCCCCCACACACACACACACAAATGAAAGTTGGATTTAAAGACCTTGGTTAGAGAATCAACTGGGCTGCGTCTTTTTCTTCTTTCTCTTCCCGTTAGTCTGCTCTAATTGAGACGTTTGTAGCCCTTGAGACCTGGAGAAGGTTGTGTTTTTGTTAACTGCCAGACCTAGGAGTAGCTACAGGTGGGGATCTGGAGGGGGTCTCTGGAGCATTAGCTTTTATAGCTTCTGACGAAGAACCCCCTGGTTCAGTTTAGGCTCACATAGGACTTGCTTTCATTTTCTTTTTCTTTTATGTATTTTCTGAGACAGAATTTCGCGATGTAGGTCTGACTGACCTAAAACTCGATTATATAATAATGTTCTTACATTAGATAATAGAATTTAAGATGACTCCGAAGAAAAGCAGAGAACAGTTTTGTTGAAGTTTGAGAGGGAAAACAAACAAAAACAAACAGCAAAAAACAGGGCAGGCAGGCTGCCAGTCCGGAGTAGGTGGGTAAGAAGAAAGTCAAGCCGTTTGAATTAAGGCCAGAGAAGATGGGAAGCTGGCAGGCATTAATTAATGAAGAATAGAGTTGCTGTGTATGTTCAGAGAGTGGAATGCCTAGAGCATCAGTCAAGCTGATTTAGGATCTTTGGCTGGTATCTGGAGATGGAAGGAAGAAGCTATGGTCGTGAGATAGGACTTGGAGCCTCAGGCAGGCTTAGTGAGCAGTGTACGGTTATTGTAGCCACATAGAGACATGCTACTTGCTCTGAAAGTACACACCTC
The DNA here is from genome assembly GCF_978045245.1 of Mus caroli. Taxonomy (NCBI): domain Eukaryota; kingdom Metazoa; phylum Chordata; class Mammalia; order Rodentia; family Muridae; genus Mus; species Mus caroli. Next base: position 72,308,004 of record NW_028227261.1, read on the forward strand.
ACTGAGAGGACAGTTGTTACTCCCATTAAAAAAAGCTTTTTTTTTAAGGCTTGTTTTTATTTATGTATCTCTCTGGGTTCATGGTGCCCACAGAGGCGCTAAGAGGGTGTTGGAACAGTTGGAGCTGGAGTTACTGGTGGTTGTGAGCCCTCTGATGCTGATGCTGAGAATAGAACCCAGGTCCTCTGCAGGAGTGGCACCCAAGGATGCTCCTGACAGCTGAGCAGCTCTCCGACTCCATACTCATCTTTTAATATCTTTCAGGAGTATTGGACAGATTGCCAAGTGATGGACAGGTCCACATGGGTTAGCCCTTCAAGGGAAGGGGAAATAGTATTTCTTTGTGACCTTATACTACCTGGGTGGTATGCTGCCACCTAGGCTAGAGGTACAACTCAGGTCCTATTCTTTTTCAGCAAAAGTCACAGAACCGAGCTGATTAAAGTGAATGAAAGCAAAACAAAAGGAAATATAGGCATGGGTTACCAGGAGGAGTGGTCTTCCACTTGCCTCATACCTCCATTGCTGTTGTCACTGTGTTGCTGTGTATGAGTACAGCCAATGCGGGGGCGTGTGTCAGGGCAGGGTGCCAGAGAACAACTTCAGAGTTTTTTTTTCTCTCCTGTCTTTTGTGGGTTCTGGGGATTGAACCCAAGTTGTGAGGCTTGTGACACTCAGTCGGGGGTCCTACCCCACCAGTCACCAGCTGGCAGTCCCTGGTGTTTCTGACCTTAATGCAAGGCAGTGCACTTCCTGCTTTCACATGGTATTTTAAATCCCAAGGACTGCAACTGTGATATTTTCTCCTTCTTATAATTAGTTATTTGCTAGGTAAACAAGGAAGATGATTATAGATTATAAGTATTGTGGACGAAATAAGTCAGTTGATGAGAAATTATAAGTTGCTATTCTTGGTGACTTTAATTAGTGTGATCAAAGTCCTAACCTTGAGGAAATGACATTCGGTGGTAAAATCAAGTTGTGGGGATCAACCTGGGCTGGGGAGGGCCACACTGCTGGGAGACACACATGAGCATGGCATGTTAGAGGAGCAGAAAAGAAAGCTCTGTGGCTGAAGAGAAATGGGTGAGGGGCAGGCTGGAAGTGTGCTTCGAGGCAGGTGGACAGGGCTCTCATGGCTGCGGCAAGGAGCTGGGCCAGGGAAAGGGAGCTAGAGTAGGGCAGAGGTGTGTGCGCCTACTGAAAGGGAAAAGAGGGTGGACGTCTCGATGGAAGAAAGAGAGCACATGTGTGTGGTCTGTATGTGTCTGAGTGTGGACTGTGTTGTGCATGTGACATAGGGAGGGGGGAGAGGAAGGAGGGAGGGAAGGAGAGAGAGAGAGAATATGAATATTCTGGCTAGTTTTCTTTTCTTTTTCTTTTTTTTTAAAAGATGTATTTATTATTTTATGTATGTGAGTACACCATCACTGTCTTCAGACACACAGAAGAGGACATTGAATCCCAGTACAGATGGTTGTGAGCCACCATGTGGTTGCTGGGAATTGAACTCATGACCTCTGGAAGAGCAGTCAGTAGTCTTCATTGCTGAGCCATCTCTTTAGCCCTGAGCGTTTTCTTAATTAGTGATTGATGGAGGAGGGCCCAGCCCATTGTAGGTGGTATTATCCCTGGGGTGGTGGTCCTGGGTTCAATAAGAAAGTAGGCTGAGCAAGCCATGGGGAGCAAGCCAGTAGGCAGCACCCCTCCATGGCCACTGTGTCAGCTCCTGCTTCCTAGTTCCTGGCTTGTGTGAGTTCCTGTCCTGATTTCCTTCAGTGATGAACAGTGATACGGAAGTGTCAGCTGAGTAATTTCCTCTCCAAGTTGCTTTAGTCATGGTGTTTCATCACAGCGATAGTGACCCTAACTAGGACAGAAGATGCCGATGCCTTTGAGCAGGCTACTGGCAGGCAGCACGGCATGGTGGTGGGCTAAGCCTAGCTCAGGACCAGAGGATTGGTTGGTAGGTTTGAGATAAAGGCAGGAGAAAGCAAAGACTGATTGATGTGGGCATGTTCTATTACTTTTGGGGTGTTCTCTGTCGGGGTGAATGAAACAGAGCAGTGAAAGCTGCTCAGGCTGAATTCTCTGCCACAGTGGAAGCAGAAGGAAATCTTGCTTCAATTCACAGAGCTCTTCTGTGGGTGTATTCCACTAGGATTGTTACTGCCCCACCCCATCCTTTTCCCACCCCACTCCCTAATTTGTAGACTCATCCTTTTTCTCCATTCTTGAGAAACTCACTGTATGTTTTCTTCCTTTCCAGGATATCTTTGAAGATGCCTTGGAGACCATCTCTAGGTAAGTAATAACATAATAAAAAAAGTGAAGCTGGCCAGTGGTTGTCCATGCCCTTAATCCCTGCACTCGGCAGAGGCAGGTGGATCTCTGAGTTCAAGGTCAGCCTGGTCTACATAGGGAGTTCCTGGATAGAAAGGGCTACATAGAGAAAGCTTCTCTAGATAAACAAAAACAAAAACCAAACAAAACTGTGTGTCATAGTGAGAAGTTGATGGTTCTTGTGTATAAAATGTCAGTATTTCATTCTCTGTTTTGAGTGTAGTGGCCACTGTCTGGAAAACATCACAAGTCTATAACAAAAACGTTAGGATGTAATTACACTTAGGATCTACCAAGCATTCTCAACCATGTTTAATTCTTGCATTGTTAAAAGAATGCTTTCCAGCAAATTACTTTGTTTATAGCTAATTTTCTAAACATTTGTCCATATTATTTACACAATTAGCTTTATTATAGAGTGTTGCTTTTGCTTAGTATTTAATTTTAAGCCCGAGTGGTTTTTGTAATAATTTAAGATGACTGAATAGTATTAGGTCAAGTAGGATACTGTAGCTAGCTACCACTCCATTGTTAGATTTAAGCTGTTACCTGTCTAATTTTTTTAAAAAATTTTGTAGCTAGGAGGTCGTGGCACAGGATATTAGTCCTAGCGCTTGGGAGGCAGAGGCAGACGAATCTCTGAGTTTGAGGTTAGTCTGGTTTACATACAGATTGAGTTCCAGGATGGCCAGGGTTGCACAGAGAAACTCTGTCTTAAAAAGCCAAACAAGGGGCTGGTGAGATGGCTCAGTGGGTAAGAGCACCCGACTGCTCTTCCGAAGGTCTGGAGTTCAAATCCCAGCAACCACATGGTGGCTCACAACCATCCATAACGAGATCTGACTCACTCTTCTGGAGTGTCTGAAGACAGCTTCAGTGTACTTACATATAATAAATAAATTAAAAAAAAAAAGCCAAACAAACACGAAAACCCCTCCAGTGTTAAAGAGGACACTGAATCCTCTGGAACTGGAGTTAGGGGTAGTTTTGAGTGGCAGTGTGGGTGTTGTGAGTTGAATCTGGGTCTTCTGCAAGAGCAACAAGCGCTCTTAACCACCGAGCCATTTTTCCAGCACTAAAAAAGGTTTAAGTGATGTATGTTTTCATATATGTAACTTTGTAACACGTTTGAATTGTTTATGTTTGATTATTGGGAAATAATTAAGAACTTGGCTATAGGATTATTGGTTTAAAAGGGATGAATGGATATGTTTATTGCTCTTTACATATCCTGAAATACCAGTCTGTGGTAATTAGCTTGAGCTTTGTAACAGAATGTAATATAGCTCACTGCATGGCTTAAGCAACAGAAACTTACAGTCTCGGTGTTTTGAACCTTGGGAGTCTGAGGTAAAGGTGCCAGTGTGACTGGGTTCTAGTGAGGCCATGCTGTCTCCCACTTGTACAGGTTTGTCTTGCTCTGTCTTCACATGGTAGAGCACTGTTCTTGGGAGTCACCAGTCTCATTGTGAGTGCCTCACTCCTTTCCTGGGAGATGACACATACTTCAATCCCTAGCACTTTCAAAAAAGTTTCTTCTGATAATGTGGGTACCAGTCCTATGTGAGTGATACAGGCTTCAGTATTACCAACCCAGAGTGTGACCTGAAGATTAGTCACACTGTCCTAGTTAGAGAGTTGCTACTACTGTCATGAAACACCATGAGCAATGCAACTTGTAGAGGAAAGGGTTTGTTTCAGCTAAGATCCATCACTGAGGGAGGTCAGGACAGGAACTCAAATGCAGCAGGAACCTTGAAGCAGGAACTGACCCAGGACATGGAGGGATGCTTGCTTACTGCCTTGCTCCCCATAGCTTGCTCTGCCTGTTTTCTTTTCTTTTATTTTTTAAATTAGTGTTTTATTTTGTTTAAACTAGTCCAGCTGGCATTGGTTCATCATGGTACAGTCAAATATAAACATCTTTCTACAAATATTTTTAAGGGTTATTATTTTTTAGAAGATTTATTTATTATTATATCTAAGTATACTGTAGCTGTCTTCAGATGCACCAGAAGAAGGTGTCAGAGCTCATTACAGATGGTTGTGAGCCACCATGTGGTTGCTGGGATTTGAACTCACGACCTTCAGAAGAGCAGTCAGTGCTCTTAACCACTAGCCATCTCTCCAGCCCCTCTGCCTGCTTTCTTATAGAACCCAGGACGACCTGCCCAGGGATGGCACCACCCACAGTGGGCTGGGCCATCCCCCATCAATCACTAATTAAGAAAATGCCTTACAGGCTTGTCTACAGCCTAGTACTATGGAGGCGTTTTCTCAGTTGAGGTTTCCCCCTTTTAGATGACTCTAGCTTCTGCCAGGTGGACCTAAAGTTTGCCATCATCCATCCTTAAATGATACCTGTTTAGTGCCTAAGTATAAGACATTTACACGCCTTATTTGAATCTGTTTACTTTTGTTGTCATTACTGTTTAGAGACAGAGCCTTGTCTGGCCCTGGCTGGCCTCTAAATCTTGGTCTTTCTGTCTCAGCCTCTTGAGTGCTGGGATTACAGGCATTTCCACCAACTTGGACATCTATTATGTTCTTATGGATCTTCAGTTATATGCATCCTAATCTTCCATTTGCTATAGTGTGCTTAATACTTTTATGTTGGAACTGTAAATGTTTATTTTGTCCACAGGCTTTAATGTTTTCTTTTTTGTTGTTGTTGATTGCCCATGAATCTAAAACACAAACAAAAACAAAAGAATAGAAAAAGCCATGTTTTCATTTAGGAATGGCTTCAGATTTGAAGATTTCCTGTGAAAGGAGTAAAGAGAGCTCCCGTGCACCCTGCACTGGCTCCCCTTATCCGTCATTTATTAACCGCTGCATTATATTTCTCACACTGAGTAACATGGACCATGCTAGAATTCAGATCGGGAGTGTTCCCTACACGGCTTGTAATTTGTAATGATGTGGGCATTGTCCTCAGCCTGGTGCTCTTGCCAAGAACTGGGAAATTTTAAGAGCTGGGGCACAGTAAGTAGGCTGCAGGTCATTGGCAGTATGCTGACGAAGGAAATTAGGGGACTTCAGCCTCCCCCTTCCGTTTTTGCCTCCCATCTCCTTTGCCCTGCACTTCTGCCCAGATGTACTGCTTTGCCACAGACCTCAAGGTGATGAGGTGGATCAGCTGTGAAGTAAGCCTGAAAAGTGTGAGCCCAAATACCCTTTCCTTATCTGAAGTCGCCTGAGTGTCAGCATTTGTTACAGTAGTAGGAAGCCAACACTGATCACTTATGCTAACTGCGGTCTGTCCATTGTTCTTATTTATTTAGATTTCACTTAGGGTCCCTTCTTTCTCTTATCATCCCAACTATCATACCATTCTGTATTTAGACAGCGTTTCTCCTTAGGCTATTCTAGTACTGTCTGTCTGTCTGTCTGTCTGTTAGGCTATTCTAGTACTGTCTGTCTGTCTGTCTATTTATCTAATGTAATCTATCTATTTTTTGAGAAAAGATCTCACCATGTAGTCTTGGCTGGCCTGATGAAAAGTAGCGGCACGTGGACTATATAGTTTGAGTAAATCTAAATTGTTCATGAGTTTTGTGATTGGCGTGGCATGAGGAGGCAAGCTTTTAGGGAGGTATGGTCAGTCAGACCCATCTCATAACTTGTAGAGATCTGCTATGCGTGTTACACACAGCTCCCCACGAGCTCTCTTGTGAGATTCTATTTCTTGGTTGAACCATTTGGTGTTGATATGTGTTCCATGGTTCACTCATGACAAGCCATTCTTTCCCAGTCTGTGCACACACTCTTACGGTGGCGCATGAAATTGTTTGTTCATAAATAACCTTGACACAGCATAGATAGGAAGAGAACCAAAATGCTTTGAACTGGGAATGTGGCCCAGTTGAGAAGAGTATGCTTAGGACATGTAAAGCCTTGAGTTTTATCCTCACAGTCAGTACACTGAGAATGGTGATGCAAATTTGTAATTCCAGTACTCAAGAACTCAATTAAGTTCAAGATCATCCGTGGCCACGTAGCAAGCTTGAGGCTAGCCTGGGCTACATGAAAAGCTATCTTGGGAAAAAAAAAGTCTTTGGTGCTAGAGAGATGGTTGTGAATAGGGACATTTGCCACCAAGCCTGACGATCTGAGTTCATTCACCAGGAACCACATTCCTGAAAGCTGTCCTGAGCACACACATGTCTGCAAGCATATAACAGTGAGTGTAGAAAAGACATGGGGCTGTTGCCACAGTGCTGTTGAGTGGCTGCAGACTCCTGGAGCTGAGTAGTAGGGGGTGGGCTAGGCATTTGGGGGTCTCTCCCTTTGACAGTTTGGATTGACTCTTCTTCATAACCACAGTGGACAATGGGACAGCCATCTTTCCTCTTTTCACGGTAGTTAGAAAGAGTCGAGGGGGACACAGCACATTTGTCTTCAGACTGTTAGAGCGGTTGTGGGTTTAATGTGTTTTCAGCAATGGCTTCCATGCCGTAGCACTCTGTTAAGAGTTGAATTAACCCTGATGTAGGAGTTTATAGGTGTTTAATGGGATCCCGAGGATGCAGGAATGGTGATGGATGTGTCGATGCATAAGAGCTTCGGAGAGCTAGCTGTGTTTGGAGAAGGTGAAATAGGTGTGTTTAGCCAGGTGATTAGGAAATTACAATGGAAATAAATATTTTATGGACATCTTTCCTTTCTCACACCTGATCTTTTCAACTATAATTTGTAGATGAGTATGCAATAATGTAAAGCCATTCTCCCCTCATCTGGTGGCAATGTGCTATTTTATCTATCTTAAGGTTTTAAGGGTAAAATGTTGTCAATAACTGTTAGAAAGTATTTAATATTTTTTCTTGTTGGTTTGGTTCATTAGACACTCCTTCAGTGATAGTGATCTTTCAGTGGTATATGCAAAAGTAAGCAGTGACCACAGAGTTCAGACAAAGGGGCCAGGCTCCCACGGTGCCTTTATTTACCCTGTGGGTCCAACAGACAAGCAAAAGCCTGTGTCTCTTGGTCTCTACATGGGGAAGAGGCAAACACATCAAATGCACATTATCTTGTAAGGGCAGTGTGGTGGTTTGAATATGCTTGGCCCATGGGAAGTATCACTATTAGGAGGTGTGGACTTGTTGGAGGAAGTGTGTCACCATGTAGGTTGGCTTTGAGTATTGTCCTATGCTTTTAAGCTCTGCCCAGTGCAGAAGAGAGTTTCTGGCTGCCTATGGATCAAGATATAGAACTCTTAGCTTCTTCTCCAGCACCATGACAGCCTGGATGCTGCCATGCTTTTTGCCATGATGATAACAGACTGAACCCCTGAACTGTAAACCAGCCCCAGTTAAATGTTGTCCTTTATAAACGCTGCATTGGTCTTGGAGTGTCTTCTCAGCAATGAAACACTAACTAAGGCAGGAAGTAAGGCCATCCATGAGAGTGGAGTCCTTACGACCTAATTGTCTCCCCTGAAGCCCAGTCTGCTACCCTGGCATCTGAGGATTAAGCTCCAACAGAGGAATTTTGGAGGTCCACAGATACTCATGCCCTGCTGAGAAAATATACCAAAAGAGAATATAAGGATTTGCACATATTTAAAAAACTCCAGCCAAGAGATAGTTAAGTTGTTAAAAAAAGTAAGCTGCTCTTCCAGAGGACCTGGTTTGCTTCTCAGCCTCCACACAGCAGCTCAGGATCTTCTTTAACTTCCGTGCCAAGTGTTCTAAAGCCCTCTTGGCTTTTCACCAGACATACATGCAGCAAAAACACTTGTGCATGTAAAAGTAAAAAAATTCCTGCCAGCACTGTGCACTTACACAGGATACCTGCTGTGATTGTTCAAAGACTGATGAAAGAGGTCTTTAAAATATATGCTTCTTCACAAAATGACTCGTGACTGGCAATGTTTATCAGCTCACATAGATAATCCACCAGTGCTCAACCTAATGATGCAAACACTACCCAGTGCTAAAGGAGTCACTTCTGCCATTTCTCAACCATTGGTGGACTCAGTTTTTATTTGAGCTTTATGTAAATTGCCAGCTCCTTGCTGGCAGGTCCAGACAAGAGGAGAGAAGTCCTGGTTCCACGGGGGCTCTCCTGGACTGAGTGGTATGGCAGGTGTCTACGGCCCAAAAGAAACACACCGAGCCGGGAGTCTTGTTGAAGCAGGAACTCGACTATGGCATCAGCCTCTCGCTTATATAAGTTTGGATTTTTGGTGGGGTAAGATGACGTAGGAGGTGGGGAAGGGTGATGGAGGGTTTGGAGTGACTGACAGGGCCAATGGCAAAGCTTTACCTCAGCAATGGCGGGGCAGAGGAAGGGGCAAACAGGTCTTACTGAGTCACCCTGATAAGGGACATGATTGAGACCGTCTCAAAACTTGAGCCAGACTCGGGTTGGTCCTCAAGGCCCAAGCCAGGGCCAAAATGGGGCCCAACATAAATGGCCTGCCATTGAGTGTTAGATGAGTCCGTTGCCTTTTAACTCCCACTGTCTTCTGGCTGCCTTTTCCCTGTCACGCCATCTGTTTTCTTTCTACCTTTGATAAAACTGTCACTTAAAATGACTAATAACACATTTAAAGGCAGATACTTGAGAATTTCATCCTTTGAAACGTGTCTCTCTCTATTTTGTGAGTTAATCAGTGCCTCTCTAGCTCTTCCTCTTCCGCCTTCTTCTCTCTTTGAGCCCAGAGGATGGCATCTATAGAACTCCTCAAAGGCTTAGACATACTGGGCCAAGCGACATTTTACTGAGTGTAATTTAGTCTTGTGTATCGTGAACATTTAATAAGTCACTAACAAATTAGGAAGTGGTGGCAGGGGACTTACATGGCTTTCGTTATTGTGCAGTCATTTCCGAGCTGTGTGTTTTGTTTTGTTGTTCAGAACAGCAGTTCTTAGCTGTCATCACGGCGTTCTGACCTTGCCTACATTGCTGATGGATGCCCTTCCAGTGTTGTGTCCCACAAATGTCAGGTAGAAGCTTTTGATATCTATCTACTCAGGCAGCCTCACCTGTGCCTTTGAGTACCTAACAAAAAGTTCTGCGGGTCAGCCCTCCCATCCACTAAGGGATTATTTGGCATTTAAAAACTGTGGGCGGCCGGGCGTGGTGGCGCACACCTTTAATCCCAGCACTCGGGAGGCTGAGGCAGGCAGATTTCTGAGTTCAAGGCCAGCCTGGTCTACAAAGTGAGTTCCAGGACAGCCAGGGCTATACAGAGAAACCCTGTCTCGAAAAACCAAAAAAAAAAAAAAAACTGTGGGCCAATCTAAAAGAAAATATGTCCAGAAGAATGTGTGATTTGGTGTAATTTTTGTGAGAAAGTTAATCCCTTGCTTAGCTGTTTGAAGTGACACCTGTGCTTTTATTGTGGCCTCTTGTGGCATCAGTACAGTGCTATCATTTACAGACAGGTCGATCCTATATTTTGAACAGAACTTATTCACTAAAATAGTCTATGGATGCTTTCCACTTAATTCCGTGTAAGTAAGAATACATACACCTTTACCCTATGAAGTAACTGAGTTGTAAGTATTTTGTTAACTTAGATATAAAACAAGCTTCACAGATAAATGCCAGTCAATGTTCAATAGATATCGAGAAAATACTGCTGGTTTTTTTTTGGGGGGCGGGGGTGGTTGAGACAGGGTTTCTCTGTATAGCCCTGGCTGTCCTGGAACTCACCTTGTAGACCAGGCTGGCCTCGAACTCAGAAATCTGCTTGCCTCTGCCTCCCGAGTGCTGGGATTAAAGGTGTGCGCCACTACGCCCGGCTTGCTGTTTTCATAGAACTATTATACCACCCAAGATGTGAGATATTCTGATTATTTTCATGCAGCTGCATAATGGCTCTAACATTAAAAAACCTTTTTTTATAAAAGAAAAGAAATTCTTCTACATTTAACAGACAAGAGAAAAGAACTCTAATTTGCATATTTCCCCATTTCTGAGATCTACCCCATCAGACCATGGGTAAGAGAATACCTGCTTTGCATGGTGGGGGTGCTGGTGCCACCTTCCTGCTGCTCCTCCTCCTTCTGCTCCTCCTGCTCCTGCTGCTCCTCCTCCTCCTGCTGCTCCTCCTCCTTCTGCTCCTCCTGCTCCTGCTGCTCCTCCTCCTGCTGCTCCTCCTCCTGCTGCTCCTCCTCCTGCTGCTCCTCCTCCATCTCTTTTCCCATACTAATTTTATGAATTTGCAAGACGCTCTAGACTTAACAGACATCTTTTGAGCACATTTTCTACATCCTAGAGCCTTAAGTTAGTTTGGGGACCAAAGCTGGTTGTATATGGATAAAAATTCTAGGAAGTCTCTAAGCTTCCCTGTTGTGGGAAGGAACTGGCACTAGTGCCTGCAACCAATGGGCCACTGGGCTCCTGTCAGGCCATCTCACTCAGCGGTCCCTCTGCCTGCCATCTCTCTGGGGGGGAAGGGGGAGGGCGAATTCCTCTCAATACCATGCAATGCACCACTCACCTCATGGTCAGCCATCACATCACCCAATTACCCGATAGAATTAAAACTCTTAAGCTTATAGTTAACCAATTAGATTTATGTATTAATAATATCACAACTTACAAAATGCCAATACAACAATTTCAGAGCCAATTGATAATGATAAATGCTTTACCCCTATTAATCTAACCTTACAAAACCACAACTACTTGTGGCTGGTAAATGCCACAGAGGTTCATGTGCACAGGCATCTTCCTTCTCTCTCCCCTGAGATGCTCTCTGTCTCTTCAACGCTTAGCTCCGCCTCCCTTTTCCCTGTCCAACCCAGGCCTCCTCTGCACTAATGTAAATGGACAGGGAAAGTTCTGCAACACTTCCCTTAGTTTATTTTTGCGGTGTGATAAAATACATACCAAGGGAACTTACAGAAGAGGGGTTTTTTTTGGTACTCTTCCAAAGGGGAAGTCCACAATAGTGTAAAAGGCATGGCAACTGTAGCAGTTAGCTGGCTGGTCATAGCTTCAAACACAGGCCGAAAGAAAAGAGAGTGAACTGGAAGTGGGGAGAGGCCGTAAACTCTGAAAGCACACCAGAACCCCAATTTCTTCAAACAGCACCACTAGCTGGTGACTTTCTCCTTCAAACCACCACGCCTTCCCTGACATCCTCCTCCAACCTGGCCTCTGGGTCAGCACTGCTGGGGCGAAGGGTGCAAACACACATGCGGGTGGATGGCTTTTATACCAGAGAAAAAGTACTGGAAGCCTACTGTATAAACATTATGAGTAAACAGGCAAACCATTCTGTACTCATTGGGTAAAGAAGTATGTTTTATGTCTGCCGCTTGCCACCATCCTGAGGAAACACTTATATAAGGGAAAGGAAAACTGAAGGCTGGGACTGCATCTCAGTGATGGAGAGCTTACCTAGTGCTTGTGCAGGGCTCTGGGTTTGATTTCTAGTGTTCTCTCTCTCCCTGCCCCGCCCCCATTCCACTGCTCCCCCCCCCCCCACTCCCCATCCCCATCCCACCCCTGCCACAGAGCCATGTAAAAAGCTCCATTTTAAGTTATCACACCTTCCAGTGTTCTTAATATTTAACCTTCTTCAGCTTCTGGGCATAGCAGTTGGAGATACTTAGAAACCTGTGGTCTCTGGCTACTTAAAAGATTTCTGGAGTTATGAACATAGCCTACCTCTTGTAATTTTTAATTGTTATATTCTAATTGATTAAATGTATAACAGTTTATACACATACCAGTTCTCATATTCAAAATATATATAAAATAAAATACATTTTAAATAAAATGTAGTTAAAATCTACATTTAAGTTTTGGTGGAGGATAAAGAAATATTAGTTGAAAGACATTAATAATGATGACAAGCCAAGGTGCGAATTACACTGTACTGAGAGCTTTGCGGTTGGATTGCTATGCGCCACCCCTCCCGCCATGTTCATCTTCACAAGAGCAGGTCTTTGATGTGTTCCTTGCTGTCTGTGGTTCTTTTTGGTAGCACAGTGTTGATTACATCTGGTGAATATATATAGCTTCTTCTCTGTATAGAATTCCTGGAGAGTAGTAGTTATATTTGCTCTGCTCATCACACTATTTAGCCCATAGTAGGTATACAAATATAGCAACTGTCATTATGTGTACTAACTCTAGTGAGCATTTTTAGAAATCTGGGTGGTCGGGCCAGCAAGGTGGCCCAGCAGATAAAGGTGCTTGCTGCAAAGCCTGGCTACCTTGAGCTCAGTCTTGGACCCTCATGGCAGGAGAGAGCGAACTCTTAAAGGCTGTCCTCAGGTCTTCATATGTGCTGTGGTACCTGTGTGTTCCTCTTCCCCAACAAATAATAAACAGCTGTAAAAGAGTAAAAAGAAGTACAGCTGGTTAGACGTAGGTCACATATATGGGTAAATAGTTTTATTTTTTATGAAGAGATGCTGTGTATCTAGGGAGAAAGGAAGCTGACCAGATATAGAAAGCTGATTCTGAGAACAGGTCATGACAGCTGGGAGACTCACAAAGCCCCTCCCTAAAGTTGTATAAGCAGAAGACAGTTGCTGGAAGAAGAGACAGAGGTGCGTATAGGTTGGCCAGGACTCTGTAGACACAGTCCCTCCTGAGTTCTCACCCATGCTGGGTAGAACTGTTAGGGGTGTCTCTTTCACCTTGGAGTCTTCTGTGAGTGACCCCAGTGAACTCATTCAGTCATCAAGCAAGACTTGGCTGGAATGGTTTCTTTGTTTTGTCCTCAGTTTCTTACCTGGGATGACTAGACATTTGTTCACATCATCCCAGGAAAAGCCATGAGCATGAAGATAATACATTGCATGGAGAGCAAATATAAAAATGAAAAAACAGAATTGTTAGGTCCCGTCCATATGACAAGAAACAGCGAATATTCTAAGTTACAAAGTGTTGGCGGTAACTATCTCTGGGTTATGGGGTTGTATATGGTTTTAATCTTTTTCTAGTTATTATTTATAATGTGGAAACACCAGCTTATTTTACTTGATAGTAACTTTTTTCTTTACTGAGTCAGTGTCTTATATAGCCTAGGTTGTCCTGGAATTCATCACGTAGCTGAGACTGGTTGTAAAATCCTGATTCTTCTGCCTCCACCTCCCCGGTCAGGGATTACAGGCGTGTGACACCACATCCAGATACTACTTTTATTATCAGAAACAATAATGGTTCCTATAAGAAGACAGTTTCAGCTCTGTTGTGAGCTGAGCCCCCGTTAGATGGAACCAAGTCATAGCTTCAGAATCTTGCTTATTTAGGCTCTCTGGAGTGGAGCTCTTTAAAGATGATGTTTTTGGTTTTGGATTAGCCAAATCCACTTCAAGAGCTGGGCTTGATAAGGTGTATCTATATTAGCCTAGAATTTGGGAAGAGGAGGCAGGATAGCCTGGGCTACAGAGCTAGACTCCATGCCAACAATCAAAACTCAAAGATAGTGCTCGCTTCGGCAGCACATATACTAAAATTGGAACGATACAGAGAAGATTAGCATGGCCCCTGCACAAGGATGACACGCAAATTTGTGAAGTGTTCCCTATTTTTAAGAAGCGGGAGTGGGTGGGTAGGGGAGCAGGGCGGGGGGAGGGTATAGGGGATTTTTGGGATAGCATTTCAAATGTAAATTGAAGAAAATAGCTAATAAGAAATTGAAAAAAAAAAACCTTCAAAGATGAAGAAACAGCAACCAAAAAACCACAACTCTAAACCCAAACACACTTGAAATAATATTTATTAGATGCCAATCTGAAATTGGCCTTTCCAGCAACCTTGATCTAACTGCCATGTGATAGGTGTTGGCCACTGAAATATCAGGCAAGACTGAAAACTATAGAGAAACCGATTTTTCCTTATTCTTTGCCCCTCAATTGTCTTTTAAGAAAGTCCATGGGTAGAAAATGTAAATCATGTCTGGGAATAACAACCTGTTCTCACATTTTTCTTAAAGTAATTCATGCTACTTCTTGATAGATGGAGAAATGCCTAGGTTAGGTGAGAAATCCCTGAAGGTCCTACGGTTTTTTTTTAATAAGCCCAGTCCATCTGTACCTGCCTACCAGCTCTTCTAGGATAATTAAACAGTGATGGATTAGGACTAGGCTGTGGCAGGGATTGGGAAAAAAAATCTCCCAGCATCCCTTCCTGCGGAAGCAGCCGCCACAGTAGTGAATGTAGCTGCCACTGTCACTGACAGGTCTTAAATTCACCCCTGCAGTGCTCCGGGAGCCTGGCTGATGCCGGTAACTTCTCTGCCAGGTCTGGCCATTGAAAGCTCGAGACTGGGGAACGAAGCAGACGTTGAAGGTTTCTGTTGGTTTTACATTAAGGAAGGACTCCTCTTTTTTAGTTGGTTTTTAAAAAGAGCTGGTAGGAGAGAGAGCCATCCTCACAGTGGAACCGGGTTCTTTCCTCTGAAGTTACAGCTGCCGTAAACCCGTGAGTATGTTGTATTTATTTAGCAGTTCCAGGGGGACATGATTGCAAGGTCCTCTCTAAGTCTGTGAGGATTTATTTAAGGAAAGCTTTGGGGAAATAAATTAAAGAGTTTGGTTTCATTAGAGACCTGCAGGTTTTGTTAGATGACATTGTCCTCTTAGCAGCTTCCTGTCAGGCTTGCCGGGTCTTCCCACGCCCCCTCCCTTTTTGACTCTTCCCGGAGAGCTGTAATTGCAGAAAGCCGCATGCACGTCTGTGTCTGTGAGCCTGCCTGAGCCTCAGAGGCTGTGGTCTCTCCCAGTGCCCTGGCGGGCTGACCATGGCTGGCTGACCACTGCTGCAAGGTGTGCCCTGGGGCTCCCGAGACTCCCACTGCAGAACAATGGCAGCAGGAGGAGGCTCACTTGTGTTTGTCTTAGGTCCACTGCTGCCTTCTTCTTAGCATTTTAATCTTGCTATGTTAATTAAGACTTTAAAGATGAATAAAGTGATGTTCATACAGAAATAGCCTGTGCCCTTTATCCTAGACCTTCAGCTCCTACTGGGTGATAGTGGCTTCAGCTAGTCTCCTCAGCAGATCAGAGTGACTGTGAGCCCCCAGAAAGTGAGCTCTGCTTCACGGACATTTTTAAGTTGTGCACGGGAATCACTGCTGACTTGTGTGTCTGTGTGATGCAGATCCAGAACTCAGAACATCTGTCCTGAGTCATCGTGCCCCACTTTCCCCCTCTGGAATTCACCAGAGAGTGCAGCTGTTTGCTGGATTGGTGAACGCACCCTGAGAATCCTGTTAGCACAGAGGTTGATTTGGGATTCCTCTTGTGACCTCACATGTTCTTGATTGGGCTTTGTGAACTGATTAATATCAGTTGGCCATTGATAACCTTTCTGTATCCTAAAACCACACTAAAGTGGTTTTTAGAAGAGAGGTTGGCAGTCAAAATACTTTTAAACACCAACTGGTAGCAGTCATCTTTGTACATTTAGTATGCCTGACTTAATATAGGAGCTTTCCGAATACCAGTATTTGGTTGATTTCCTGCAGACTAAAAATAAATACAGGATTATTTTTTAAAAAAAAAAAAAGAAAAAAAAATCCCTGCCACCTAGAGATCAAACATCTGCTGTTTTTATTTTTAAACATTTTGTCATACCTAAATGCAGCAACTTGAATTTAATTAGGAAGGGTTGCTAAATTTAGGACACTCTGCCTTTAAACTAGCAAAGAACATTCATTCATTCATTTATTCATTCATTCATTCACAAATGTTAACATTTGTTGCAAAGCTTTTTTTCAAGCTCTGGGGAGATGAGGCTGAAGAAAACATTGTATTTAGATTCCTGGAACAGATATTTTAAGTAGATAAAGAAGGCAGCTAAAAACTATTTACCAGTTATTTCATTAGAGCTGTGGTGAGCTTTTCAGCTATGTAAAAGTACAGGCTACGTTTATGAGCAGCTTTATATGGAACACATAAATGCTTGAAACTTGTGCTGCCTCAGATCTTTTGTCACGGAGCCTTTGAGTTCTTAGCTGGAGAGGTATGTTAGAAATATTTCCATTAGTTCAATGAGCATGGACTAGGCATGGTAAGTACAGAGTTTAGAAGAGAAAGAACTGGTTTCTGCGTTGGTTGGCCCACTGGGGAAGGGAGGGAGACTGGTTATCATGTACATCTGTGCCACCGTTTTTCCTGTCTTAGGGGAGTCATAGAACTAGACTCTTCTTCAAAAGGCTTCTGGGCCAGGCCTAATGCCCCTCCTCCACTGCTTCTTCTCTCTCTTCCTCTGCTTCTCTTCTTCTTCTTTTTTTGGTTTTTCTTTTTTTTTTTTTTTTTTTTTTGGTTTTTCGAGACAGGGTTTCTCTGTATAGCCCTGGCTGTCCTGGAACTCACTTTGTAGACCAGGCTGGCCTCGAACTCAGAAATCCGCCTGCCTCTGCCTCCCGAGTCTTTTTTTGGTTTTTCAAGACAGGGCTTCTCTGTGTAGCCCTGGCTGTCCTGGTACTCACTCTGTAGACCAGGCTGGCCTCGAACTCAGAAATCCACCTGCGTCTGCCTCCCAAATGCTGGGATGCACCACCACGTCTGGCTCTTTCCTTCTCTCTCTCTCTCTCTCTCTTTTTTTTTTTTTTGGTTTTTCGATTTCCTTCTCTTTTTACTTATAGCAACTGTCCTGTCACAAAAGAGGAAATTTACTCTTGGTTAAAGCACAGGGCCATTTCAGATTGCTGATTGTAATGACCGAGTCTTGCCCATTGCCTGGGGTCATCGGAGTGCTGATTGTAATGGCACCAACTCCTTGAGTGATTGCATTGTGTCTTCTAGCTGGAGGTTGATTGGGGGGAGTCTCCCCCAATTAACCCTCCTCTGCTATAAGTTTCAGTGTGTTGCTGGGTATCATAAATCATAAAAATGAAGAAGTGATTATTTCCTTAGGCCCCAAGCCCAGATCTTCTATCATTTGCACTTGCTTTCCCCTTGCTCGCTTCCATCTTCACCTCCTTTTAGAGAAGCAAAGGCTGTGTATAGACAGACTGAGCTTCAGTGGTGGGCCAGGGAAAGACCTGCAAGAGGTTCATCTGAGAAAAGAAACGGCCTTGGGAAGAAGCTAACATTTCTTGCACTTCCTGTTCAGATTACTGTCAAGTCCAGATAGCTGTCAACCTTAGCAGAGCTCCCACGGTCCCAGAGCAGTGTGTCAGCTCCTGCATGCAGTAATGAGGCAGAGTGACTTCAATAGACACATTCTAGCAGGTTTCCCTTGATCTGCCACAGTTTCTAGGTGGCGCCACTGCTTTTTGGTGGGAACTGTGACAAAGAACTGCGAACCCATGGGATCTGTTAACACCACACTCCCCAAGTAAGTCCCCTTTGTGCTTCCAGCTTGTCACCTTAAACCCAGCAGCTTTGGCTGACCTGGGTCTGTTCACCCAGCTGCTGGACAGTTGTTAGTTTATGCGTTAACAGTTTGCGACCAGAGTTAGCTCTCTTAAAGCTTGTTTGAGCCTTGATTGCTGTGCCCATCCTAGGAATTGCCCACCCTCTGGCTGTACCCATGTGTTTGCTGCCTCTGCACTGAAGGCATGAGCACGTTGGCCAGGCCAGGCCTGTGGGTGTTGGAGACCCCTCTCTAGGCTAACACTCTGACATCAACCTAACTGCCATGTGGCCTCTGTGAGAGGTGGCAAGTGCTGCTCTAATGCAGACTTCGTGCCTAGCATGTGGATTTGTGCACATTTCACACATGGATTCCTCTTCTTTTGATGTTTAATCAGTCCACAGGTGTGGACAGTCCTTAGCGACCATTCAAGTGGCACGGATGGGTTTCTTTAGTGATTATGTAGATTAGTGTACTATAGAATGTTATTTGAAATCATGCAGGTGGCTGCACTTCAGAAGAAGAAGAACACGGGGCTAAGACTTGAATTTCACCTGTGGTTGGGGCTGTGGTCATTATCTTTTTAGACAGAGAGTACGGCAGAACTTGAGCCTCTCAATTACCCACAAACCAGGACCTAACACAGAAATTTACCTGCTGTTCACCTCCGAAATAGCTTAGGGTTTTCCTTTTCCTTTTCCTTTTCCTTTTCCTTTTCCTTTTCCTTTTCCTTCCCTTTCCTTCCCTCCTTCCCCCTCTTTCTGCCCCTCTTTCTTTGCAGTAGCATCCAGTTGTGGAAGCCATTCTATCTGATGGCTGAAATAAATATAGCCTATCATCATCTAGGAGAGCATGGAAGTTGGAGAAGAGGAAATGCTGGTGCTTGATTTCTTAAGCGTTTATGAAGCCCTCCTTCCACGCGGACACAGCCACAGCATCCCTGCACTACAGTCCCGTGCTCACTTCATAAACTGCTCACCACAACTCAAATAACCAGTCAGAGAGCAGAGACGCAGACAGTCTGAGAAAATGGCTTTTTTGTGGTCGTTGTTTTCACTCCCTCTCTTGGACTAGGAGGTGGATGAAAGAAAATCTTGTCTTCGCAATTGTTTAGTTTCAGTTGGGTGGGGGCTTCTTTTCTTTCTTTTTTTCTAAAGTGCTCAGTTTCTTTCCAGTTTTCGTCACACTGAAAACCTGCATTTGCTCTGCACCCTGCAAATATTTGCTTCCGTGCTGGGAGGCGTATTGTGATTGGCCAAACACCGCTTTTAGCTGCCCCAGGACTACTGGAAACATTAGGCAGAACTGCTGAGTAGCAGGAATGCCCTGGTCTGTGTAATGGGAGCCCTTGGTTGTCCTCACCTTAAGTGGCCCAGTAGCATCGCCACTGATTACAACCCCGTGCGTTTATTTATGTGGCGTCTCAGTTTAAAAGGTGATTTTACAGCGGATCCATTAGACTGAGCTGGGAATTGTTCTTTCCTGCTCTTGCTGAGGCCTACCATCAAAACTGCTGACACACCTAGGGGAGCAATCCAGTTTTGCCCTGTTTCTCTCTACGCCACCTCCCCTGTCCCTGGGGTATTCTGGTGAGAAAGAGATGAAGTAAATTTATTGCTGGGAGCGAGGAGGATTTTCTTCCTGTTTGTCTTTCAGTTAAGAGATGAGCAGTGGGGCCTGGGAAGATGGAGTAGGAGCTGCGCACATCTCCGGCAGACATGCCGCCCTCTTGTAGTTTATTTGGAATAACACAGGAAATTTGATTTGCTCTGCCTAAGGACAGAAGTTGGAAAGGTCTAGATTTCTGCTCTTGGGAGCTTGCAGCGTCTTCAGGCAAGGAAAACAGCACTCCTTGGGGAATAGTGTCTTTTCAGGTCTGAGCTGGTTTATAAGCTAGGTGAAAATGAACTCTTATTCTTCCCAAATGGTTTGGCTTTGCTGTAAAGCCCCCATTCCCACCAGGAACAGAGAACAAACCGACGTGGAGCTGGCGTTGCTAAGTTGACTTTCCTATTGCCAGTACCCTCTTTTGGAAGGGTGCTGGCTTTGGGAGTGGTGAGGGAGAGTCATTGGCAAGTGACCTGAAACTCTGCGGCGGCTGTGTCTAGCTCCTTTCTCTCCTTCCAGGGAGAGCTTAGCTGCAAGTGATTGGGAGGAGCCCCTGCCTGGCTGGGAGCTGCCATCCTGCCTTCCCACTGGCTTCTAGCCTGGCTGGGGAGATTGTAGAGGCCTGGAGTGGGTGGCTGTGGTAGTTATTGGTACCTGTGGGGTGTGTGAGTGGACCCAGCCTTGATCCTGGGGGTTATAGTTCTCTCTTGATATTGGTTGGCCCACAAGAACCCTGGATGCTGAAGCTATTTCCACTTTGTCACTAAGCTAGGCTGAAAATAGCCTCATTTTGTAGTAATTCCAGACAGAGAGGGAACATGCAGTAGTCAAATGAAGAGCCAATGAATATGCTTAATCTAGCTTCAGTATGGACTTTTTATTTCCTCTATAAGCTGGGTATGGTGGCACACATCTGTCGTCATCTCAGCCTTTGGGAGATTGAGGCAGGAGGATTGCAAGCTTAAAGCTGGTTTGGGCTATATGAAACTCTGTCTCAGAAAAGGTGGTGGTGGTGGTGGTATATATTCCTTGTGAGTCATTCGAGAGTGGGATGCTACAGAAGGGCGATGGGAGTCTTCCCAGTGAACAAGGCTTTTTCTCTGCTTCCATGTCCTCAGCTTTCTGCCTGTGCTTCTCGCTCTGAAGTTAACTTTATGTCCTTGAGAACCAGCCTTGAGTGCCTTCCCTCCCTGGCTGATGGCTGTCGATTGACTTTCCCACAGTTGGCCTTAACAGTGAGTGTGTCGAGGTTGGTGGGTAGATCAGGGTGGCTGGTCTGCTCAGGGGAGGGTGGACAACCCTTCAGTTGTCCCCTGGTTCCTTTACCCAGTCGGCGTAATGCTAAATGAAGGTTCCCTCTTGCAAAGCCCAGGGATAACTGCTGAGACACTGGCTTTCTTCAAGATGTTTGCTGTCCCTGGAAGAGATCGTTGTTTAGGAGTTGGCTCACTTTGCTCTTCCTGGATGCTCCATCCTACTCGATGAATACAACTTAAGTGGTGTCAGTTAGCATTCTGCCACGTTCATCGATACTTCACTACCGTGTTGCTAAGCCACATCTCTCCTAAAATTTAGTTTATTACTGTCATGTATGTGTGTGAGATGTGTGTGAGTGCAGGTGCAAATGTGCCACAGTGTGTGTGTGTGTGTGTGTGGTGTGTGTGTGTGTGGGGTATGGGGTGGTGTTCATGGGCAGAGAACAACTTTTGGGAGTGGGTACTCACTCTCCTTCCACCTTTATGTGGGCTCCAGGGATCAAATTCAGCTCGTCAGGCTTGTGTGGCGAGCATTCTGAACCTGCTAGGCCATCTCTATGAATGCTAAGTCATAGTTTCCTAATGTGGCATTTATCATTTGGAGTTTGCTTTTTTTTTTTTTTTTTGGTATGTTTTCAGACAGCATCTTTCTATAGACCCCAGGCTAGCCTCAGATTCAAATTGTGCTGACCGTTAACATAGTCCCAGTCCATGAGATTTTCTGGCCTCCAAATAGGAAGATAAGATGGTTAGGACACCATTGTTTATTGTCCCTCCAGGGCTCCTTCCTTCCTTAAAGAGTAGGTCTCCCGTTGAGCTGGGCTCCCTGGGAAGGCCTGTGATCCCCACTGCCTGGGAGGCTGAGGCTGGAAGAAGACTGAGAACTCAAGGCCTGCCTGGGCAATTTAGTGAAACCTGTCTTGGAATAGAAGTGAAAAGGAGGCGGAAACAGAGCTCAGTGGGAGAGTGCTCAGCGCAGCCCAGTCCCCAGCACAAGCAAACAGGGGTAGAGCTTAGATCGGTTTCAGCAAAGGCAGACAACAGGAAACAACCAGGTTGAAGGTACATTTATAAATCTGAAAACAGTTGAGATGTTTAAAAATGAACTATTTTAGTTTAATTCTTAAAATAGTAATGGAGCATGTTATCATGGAGGAGACAAAAAAGGCCGAATTAGAAAAAGACCTCAGAGGTTTAAGAACTTTGGCACATTAGTGGAAAATTGAAAATTTTCTGAATGGCCTAAAATGATGTGGGAAAAACAAAAGGTAGAGAAACACTGGCTTCCTAGGAAGGGCTACAGGCAAGGCTACAGGCAATACATAGATGGTCTTGCTGAATTTTAGCTCCAGTTTGAGCTGTGTGCGGTATGCATGGGATGTTGAGAGTTTCTCTCCTTAAACTAATACTTGAATGTCTCTTTAGTGCTTGGAGCCTAAGTACTCCTTCACTTGATTATGAAAACAATCCATGACTATGTCTGAAAATTTGGAACACTGGGGACAGGAACAAAGGATAGGAACCCTGCCTGCCATGTCCTAGAGATGACAGTGATGAGTCTGGTTTTGGTTTAGGAACTTTGTAAGTCTAGAGAAGGGTGTCTTGGACCACTCTACTGCTCTCATACCTAATATTTCCTTATTTCAGGGTAAAACAAACATCTTTTTTTTTTAATCACCCCATGGCTTTGTCAGTTTCATTTCCTGTAAGGAGTTGGGGTGAGGAGGAGGGGAAGTTGGGATGGTATTCTTCTGACCCTGGTGGCTGTGGTGATGGGCAGGCGAGCAGTGGTGGATGCTGAAGGGAAAGCACAGTTGATTGACATTCTGAGTTCTAGCTGTTTGTCTTCCCTTTACTCCCACCCTCCTCCACCGAGCATCTTTGTTTCGGACTTAAAGGAAAAGATTTATTTTTATTTGTATATATTCTCTGTGTCTGTGGTGTAAGCGTAGCTGTAGGCTGTAATTTATGCATAAAAACTTGATCTATTGCCATTGTATCTCCCAAAGAATTGACCCAAAGACCTAGTACATTTATTAACAAGCTGCAAGTCTAGGCTGGGCAGATTCTGAGCTATTCTAATCCTCTAAGGCTGTTAATATCAGACAAATGCCCTGTTACTTGCCAATCTGGTCTTGCCCTGCCTCGCTCTGGTCCTTGTGTGCCCTCGTGTCTGCTCTCTCATTGCAATCTCATGGCGAATCCTCCGGGTCTCTCCACGGCATCTCTCCACCTCTCCTCCTGGTCCTTCTACTTTTTTCTCCCTGGGACCCCTGGCTGGGATTGGAAGTCCAGCTTTCCTATTTCCTCTGCCCAGCTAATTAGCCAATCAACTCTTGACTGACCAGTCAGAAGCTGATAGAGAAGAATGTTTGCAAAACACTGAGACAGGTGATGCCTCACCAAAATAACTATCAAAGACTGGTCTGTACTCAACTCTCTGTCTGTATGCAAATCAGCATTTGAGTAGTGCAAGGATAATCTTTACACAGTACACAAAAGCATCATTCCAACTTGCACAGGGGCTAGCAAGGACCAGTAGAGGATGTCAGCAGATTCCCTGGAGCTGGGGTTACAGGCAGCTGTGAGCCGCCTCTGGATTCCGAGAATGTACCTGAGTTCCTGGAAAAGCAGCACGTGCCTTTAACAGCTGAGTTATCTCTCCAGACCCTCTTCTTGATTAAAAACATTTTATTTAGTTGCGTGCATGTATGTATGTCCATCATGCTTGCTATAGCATGTGTGGGGGTCTGAGGATAACCGTTGGAAGTCAGTTTTCTACTTTCACTGGGTAGATTCTGGGGATCCAATTCTGGTTATCAGGCCTGGTGGCAAGTGTCTTTACCTACTGAGTCCTCTGATAGTTTTTTGAGAGTCTCATGTGGCCCAGGCTACCATTAATTCATCATGTAGCAGTGACTGTGCTAACTCCTGATCTTCCTGTGTCTGTCCCCCAAGCACCAGGGTTACAGGTGTGTGCCACCACACCTGGCTTGCCTCTTTCTTTCTCATCCTCCTTGTGAGAATCTTTCTCTCTCATTGATCACTGGCCATGAGCTTGGCTCCTGGAAGAACTCATCTATTGGGCTGCTACACTTTATTGGTTAGCGTTTAAAATTATATACCCACTTTGGGAAAAAAAAATTGGTGGCAATTCTTCAGTGTCAAATGTGGAATTATCATATGACCTAGTCTATCATAGTCACGTAAAACTTACGTGTGAGCATTAATAACAGCAATCTCCATGATGTACAAAAAGCAAAATGTCCCATGTGTTATGAACAAATGAAATGATAACCAAATTGGGCATATCTCTCCAATGGCATATTCCATAGTATTACATATGGTAGAGTGTTGCTCCCTGTTCCATACATCATGAATGAATCTTGGAAACATGGGAAATGGAAAAAGCCAACCATCGAAAACATCTACAGGTGCAAAAGACTCTGGTTTGCTTAGAATTAGAGGTCACGAGGGTTATGGAGCATGGTGGCGAGTGGGGGGTGCCTTTGTGTGATGGGATGTTGTTATATTGGGGTGATAATTGGATGCCTTTGGGAATTATGTATCAAAAATCTATTTAAAGCATTTTAAAAAATTAAAGTGTTCCATCAAAACAATCATCCATCCTGACCAAGTAGGTTTCATCCCAGGGATGCAGGGATGGTTCAATATACGGAAATCCATCAACATAATCCAGTATATAAACAAACTCAAAGACAAAAACCACATGGTCATCTCGTTAGATGCGGAAAAAGCATTTGACAAGATCCAACACCCATTCATGATAAAAGTCTTGGAAAGATCAGGAATTCAAGGCCCATACCTAAACATGATAAAAGCAATCTACAGCAAACCAGTAGCCAACATCAAAGTAAATGGTGAGAAGCTTGAAGCAATCCCTCTAAAATCAGGGACTAGACAAGGCTGTCCACTTTCTCCATACCTATTCAACATTGTACTTGAAGTCCTAGCCAGAGCAATTCGACAACAAAAGGAGATCAAAGGGATACAAATTGGAAAAGATGAAGTCAAAATATCACTTTTTGCAGATGATATGATAGTATATATAAGTACCCTAAAAATTCCACCAGAGAACTCCTAAGCCTGATAAACAGCTTCGGTGAAGTAGCTGGATATAAAATTAACTCAAACAAATCAATGGCCTTTCTCTACACAAAGAATAAACAGGCTGAGAAAGAAATTAGGGAAACAACACCCTTCTCAATAGTCACAAATAATATAAAATATCTTGGCGTGACTCTAACTAAGGAAGTGAAAGATCTGTATAATAAAAACTTCAAGTCTCTGAAGAAAGAAATTATAGAAGATCTCAGAAGATGGAAAGATCTCCCATGCTCATGGATTGGCAGGATCAACATTGTAAAAATGGCTATCTTGCCAAAAGCAATCTACAGATTCAATGCAATCCCCATCAAAATTCCAAATCAATTCTTCAACGAATTAGAAAGTGCAATCTGCAAATTCATCTGGAATAACAAAAAACCTAGGATAGCAAAAACTCTTCTCAAGGATAAAAGAACCTCTGGTGGAATCACCATGCCGGACCTAAAGCTCTACTACAGAGCAATTGTGATAAAAACTGCATGGTACTGGTATAGTGACAGACAAATAGACCAATGGAATAGAATTGAAGACCCAGAAATGAACCCACACACCTATGGTCACTTGATCTTCGACAAGGGAGCTAAAAACATCCAGTGGAAGAAAGACAGCATTTTCAACAAATGGTGCTGGCACAACTGGTTGTTAACATGTAGAAGAATGCGAATCGATCCATTCCTATCTCCTTGTACTAAGATCAAGTCTAAATGGATCAAGGAACTTCACATAAAACCAGAGACACTGAAACTTATAGAGGAGAAAGTGGGGAAAAGCCTTGAAGATATGGGCACAGGGGAAAAATTCCTGAATAGAACAGTAATGGCTTGTGCTGTAAGATCGAGAATTGACAAGTGGGACCTCATGAAACTACAAAGCTTCTGCAAGGCTAAAGACACCATCAATAAGACAAAAAAACCACCAACAGATTGGGAAAGGATCTTCACCTATCCTAAATCAGATAAGGGACTAATATCCAATATATATAAAGAACTCAAGAAGGTGGACTCCAGAAAGTCAAATAACCCCATTAAAAAATGGGGCTCAGAACTGAACAAAGAATTCTCACCTGAGGAATACCGAATGGCAGAGAAACACCTGAAAAAATGTTCAACATCCTTAATCATCAGGGAAATGCAAATCAAAACAACCCTGAGATTCCACCTCACACCAGTCAGAATGGCTAAGATCAAAAATTCAGGTGACAGCAGATGCTGGCGAGGATGTGGAGAAAGAGGAACACTCCTCCATTGTTGGTGGGATTGCAAGCTTGTACAACCACTCTGGAAATCAGTCTGGCGTTTCCTCAGAAAATTGGACATAGTACTACCGGAGGATCCAGCAATACCTCTCCTGGGCATATATCCAGAAGATGTCCCAACCGGTAAAAAGGACACATGCTCCACTATGTTCATAGCAGCCCTATTTATAATAGCCAGAAGCTGGAAAGAACCCAGATGTCCCTCAACAGAGGAATGGATACAGAAATTATGGTACATTTACACAATGGAGTACTACTCAGCTATTAAAAAGAATGAATTTATGAAATTCCTAGCCAAATGGATGGACCTGGAGGGCATCATCTTGAGTGAAATAACACAATCACAAAAGAACTCACACAATATGTATTCACTGATAAGTGGATATTAGCCCAAAACTTAGGATACCCAAGATATAAGATACAATTTGATAAACGCATGAAACTCAAGAAGAATGAAGACCAAAGTGTGGACACTGTGCACCTTCTTAGAATTGGGAACAAAACACCCAGGGAAGGAGTTACAGAGACAAAATTCGTAGCTATGATGAAAGGATGGGACCATTTAGAGACTGCCGTATCCAGGGATCCATCCCATAATCAGCTTCTAAACGCTGACACCATTGCATACACTAGCAAGATTTTGCTGAAAGGACCCAAATATAGCTGTCTCTTGTGAGACGATGCCGGGGCCTAGCAAACACAGGAGTGGATGTTCAC
Organism: Mus caroli; assembly: GCF_978045245.1. NCBI lineage: Eukaryota > Metazoa > Chordata > Mammalia > Rodentia > Muridae > Mus > Mus caroli. Next base: position 72,334,587 of record NW_028227261.1, read on the forward strand.
AGTCAGCTATTGGATGTATCACAGGGCTCCCAATGGAGAAGCTAGAGAAAGTACCCAAGGAGTTAAAGGAATCTGCAACCCTATTGTTGGAACAACATGATGAACTAACCAGTACCCCAGAGCTCTTGTCTCTAGCTGCATATGTATCGAAAGATGGCCTAGTCGGCCATCAATGGAAAGAGAGGCCCATTGGACTTGCAAACTTTATATGCCCCAATATAGGGGAATGCCAGGGCCAAAAGAATGGGAATGGGTGGGTAGGGAAGTGGGGGCGCTATGGGGGACTTTTGGGATAGCATTGGAAATGTAATTGAGGAAAATATGTAATAAAAATATTAAAAATCAAAAAAAATTAAAGTGTTCAAAACAATGCAATATAAAGACATATTTTCCTTATATACGAATACCTGTAGT